>NC_135953.1:93326828-94526828 GCF_053455715.1 Rhinoraja longicauda
AAGGAACAATGAAATTCTTACTTGCAACAGCATACTAAGCCTGTAAACATAATACACACAGATAACATATAATAAACAGAAAAAAATAACCACAATACTAGTGCAAAAAACCCTTCGTGCAACCAAAGAGAGTCCATAGAAGTACAGAGTTGAGGTTAGTGTTGTGTAGTGTTCAACTGTCTGGTGTTGAAAATAAGCTATTTTTGAAGCTGATGGTCACTGTTTTCAAATTCCAGAAACTTCCCTCCTAATGGTAGGAGTGAAATGAATGTGTGGCCGGGGTGATGTTGGTCTTTGATGATATTGGTTGCATTTTTTGGGCCTCCAATAGATCCATTCGCTGAATCACAAAGTTCCCCTCAGATCCCCTCTACCTCTCTTACCCATTACCCCAGTCTGTGCACTTTAATTTTATTCACCTTTGATGAGAGGGAAGGTTTCCTGCAGCCTCCCCTATCTCTACCCGTCACAGTGTGAAAAGTCATACTAAGCACACAAGGTGTTACTACATCCAACTTTAGTACCTCAGAACACCAATCACCCAGGAAGCCCTGGACTCTTGCTGGCTGCTGTTGGTGGCCATGCTTTACCTGTGGGCAGGAGTGCTTGCATCTTAATCTATTTCCACAACCTTGCCTGCAATATTGTCCGTCAGAGTTTGCAGGGTTTGGACCCTTGTCTGGCTTCCCATCGCTCAAATAATGTAAATGTGCGGGGATTACTGGTGGGGTGAAGGGTCGGTTTCTGCGCTGTATCTCTAAAGTAAACTAAACTAAATTATACCAACTGGCAGTTTGAACTCCTCCACATCACACAGTTGTATTAGTAAACATTGAGTGTTTGCAATTTACCAATCTGCAGAAGACCTCCGGAATGCAGGCATGAAACTACTATCCTGTGGTTGCCAACCTCTGACAGCTTTGCACCATAAACCAGACAGGCTTTACAGTCAGTTAAAAGGTGGCACAGTGGTAGAGTTGCTGCCTTACAGCGCTTGCAACGCCGGAGACCCGGGTTCGATCCTGACTACGGGTGCTGTCTATACGGAGTTTGTACATTCTTCCCGTGACCCGCATGGGTTTTCTCCGAGATCTTCGGTTTCCTCCCAGAATAGTCATGACCTCCAGAGCTTTAGAGAATATTGTCAGCACCGTTTGCAGTGATCATCTTGAATCAACTGTCAGTTCATTTCTCCACAAAATGCTTACTCAATCACAACTAAAGGCCTTGCCCTTCACAGCCTTACTGATAACAATCCTACGATATGGCACTAAATAATTGGGTGGCATGGTGGCGCAGCGGTAGAGCTGCTGCCTTACAGCGCCAGAGACCCGGGTTCAATCCTGACTGCGGGTGCTGTCTAAACGTAATTTGTACGTTCCCTCTGTGACCTGCGTAGATTTTCCCTGGGATCTCCGGTTTCCTCCCACACTCCAAAGTACTGGTTTGTAGGTTAATTGGCTTGGTAAAAATTGTAAATAGTCCCTGGTGTGTGTAGGATAGTGTTAATGTGCAGGGCTCACTAGTCGGTGTGGACTCGGTGGATTGCACAGCCTGTTACCATGCTGTATCTCTGAACTAATCTAAATGCTCATGAGCAATGATGCCAAGAATCTTCCCTAGTCAATCATTCTTTCCAGTGCTTCCATATCATCATCACAACAGCAAGAATCTCATCTATATGTCTCCTCATGTCAGTCCTAAATAATGATCCTTTAACCAGAGGCAATGCCCCCATCTCTGGACCCTACAGCCATGGGAAACAGACTCTCAACATTCTGTCTGGAGATCTCTTCAGAAATTCATTATGTTACTCATAATCCAGTTTAGTTTGGATTGGTTTATTGTCACATGTACTGACGTACAGTGAAAAGCTTTTGTTGTGTGCTAACCCATCAGCAGAAAGACAATACATCATTACAATCGAGCCATTTACAGTATATAGATACATAATAAGGGAATAATGTTTAGCGCAAGTGAAAGTACAATCACCAAAGAGTTAGATAGTAGATCAGCACTGCTCTCTGGTTGTGGTAGGATTATTCAGTTGCCTGATAACAGCTGGAAAATTATTTTCATACAAACAAATATTTTATTACCTTTTCCAATTGCTCATTTAACCTGCATATTAACCTACAGTATTTTGTGTTCCTGCTCACACACAGGGCCCTCTCAAAATTTACTTGCACCTCACCATCTGAAAATAAATTAATTTTCATGTTTTTCAATATTATGCTCTTTCTGTTGGTGAAGCCACACCTGGAGAACTGTGTTCAGTTCTGGTCAACCTGACGGAAGGATGTCGTCAAGCTGGAAATACTGCAGAGAAGATCTATGAGGATTTTAGATTTTAGATTTTAGATTTAGAGATACAGCGCGGAAACAGGCCCTTCGGCCCACCGAGTCCGCGCCGCCCAGCGAACCCCGCACATTAACACTATCCTACACACACTAGGGACATTTTTTACATTTACCCAGTCAATTAACCTACATACCTGTACGTCTTTGGAGTGTGGGAGGAAACCGAAGATCTCGGAGAAAACCCACGCAGGTCACGGGGAGAACGTACAAACTCCGTACAGACGGCGCCCGTAGTCAAGATCGAACCTGAGTCTCCAGCGCTGTATTTGCTGTAAGGCAGCAACTCTACCGCTGCGCCACCGTGCATTTTTCCTTTAATTTGTCCTTATAATATGAGCTGTAAATGCTGAGGACCCAGTACTATTCCCTATAGGAACCTACTGCAAACAGCCTGCCAACTAATAATGACCTGCTTATTCCTACTATTCATTTTCTGAACTTTAATGAGTCTATCCGTGCCAATATATTAATCAGAGCCGCATTTATGTATCAATCTTTTTTGTGGCACCTAATCAATTGGCTTTAGAAAATCCTCAAATGCATTCTGAAAATTCATGAATAAACAACCCCTAGTTTTAGATTTGTATATTTATTCACTGGTTCGCAAGAATTGTGTCATTAATCTAAAAACAGAAGACCATTATTTGCAATTGCCACACAATTATCCCACAACCACCATTTTAGAAGTGGATTAATTGATCATTTATTAAATTGCTGTTTACAGGAGCTTATGTGCAAATTGGTTGCCACGTTTCCCTATATCAGAACAGAGACTACACATTTAACATACTTTGATTATAAAGCACTTAAGGATATATTTGGGTTGTAATTATTTTTTTTTATATATGAAGGCGATTCCCTTCTTTCTAACAGTGTGAACAATACAAGCCCCAATTGATATTCATACCTCTCTCTATATTTTTTCTTGATTTCATTTGAAATATGAGGAGATAACAAAACCACTATTAACTGAAGCATTACGAAGGTTTTTTCAAAAACTAGTAAATTATAATTTTCTTTGCTGTTTTTTAATATGGATCCTATGGTACTGCCCATTATTAACACAACATGCCTGTTCTCTATAACATTCTTTGCTTTTGTCACAATGTATCGCAGCTCTGACTGAAATCTCATACATTTTTAATATCTCATAGTTTGACTTCTTGAATGCTTTCCTCAATTGTCTTCTGAACCATTATCATATAAATCCTAATTTGTCTAAATTAGCTGCCTCCATCTTCTCCTGCTCTAGGTCCCACTTCGGCTCCATACCTTCTATTCTTCCAAAGCCCAGGCTAAAAAAAAATGTATACTTACAAATTCCTCCATAATTTGTCTCCAGCCTCTCTGAAACAATAAACAACAGACCTTAGACAATAGGTGCAGGAGTAGGCCATTCGGCCCTTCGAGCCAGCACCGCCATTCAATGTGATCATGGCTGATCATTCTCAATCAGTACCCTGTTCCTGCCTTCTCCCCATCCCCCCTGACTCCGCTATCCTTAAAACATCCTGCTATAAACTTCACTGGCTTTCAACTTTCATTTTGCCCTTCTCCACTGAGGGCGGCACAATGATGCAGCTCCAGAGATCCAAGTTCAATCCTGACCAAGGATGCTCTCTGTGTGGGGTTTGCACGTTCTCACTGTGACTGCGTGTGTTTCCTCTGGGTGCTCCAGTTTCGTTCCACATCCCAAAGACGTGCAGGTTTGTAGGTTGAAGAAGGCAGAGTTCGAAGAAAGGTCTCGACCCAAAGCATTACCAATTCCTTTTCTCCAGAGATGCTGTCTGACCTGCTGAGTTACTCCAGCATTTTGTATCTATCTTCGGTGTGAACTAGCATCTGCAGTTTCTTCCTACACAGGTCCATAAGTTAATTGGTTCCTGCAAATTGTCACTAGTTTGTAGGATAGAACTAGTGTAGGGTGCTCGTTCGTTGGCACAGACTCAGTGGGCCCAAAGGCCTATTTCCACGCTGAATCCCTAAAACTAAAACTACACCTGTACCCAAATTTGGAACTTTAAAATGTTTATTCTACTTGAAGACTTATACAGTTCAGTTGCTGTTGAATGCTTCCTCAAACCAAAACATTATGTACACATTCACACACATAGAGCCTTTGAGCAGTCAGCATGGAAACAGGCCCATGACCTAACTTGTCTATGTCAACCAGGATGCCTCACTTAGGCTGATCCTATTTGGCTGCATTTGGCCCATATCTCTCTAAACCTATCTTACCTGTCCAAATGTCCTTTTTTTTGTTTCTTAACTTACCTCAACTACATTCTGTGGTAGTCCATTCTATACACCCACCATCTCAGTGTGAAAATGTTGGCCTGAGTTTCCTATTACTTATTTCTCCTTAAAAAGCATTAGATCGCCAAAGCGTATTTTCATTTTTATATTTTATATTAGTTATATGGTCCTGCAGTTTGAAAAAAATATTTGAGTGTTAATAGAGAAAAGGATTTGAGGACTGCATTAGTAAAATGCAAACACCCGAAGAATAAAATATGAATACATTGTTTAGTCAGTACTGAACAAATGATGTTCCACTGATTTTTAATTAAAAATAACGTGAAAAATTAAAGATTAATGCTGTTGCATTAAAATCTCTGCTTTTGATTGGCAACATCATTCTTCATCATTTAACACAATTAGGCAAGAAAAAGTGTTGGTGAGTAAAAGATTAACAAGATATGTTCTTAGTTTTGCAGCAGTAACTTCCTGTCTGAGTGCAGTCCCAAATGTGTTGACATACATATTTACAAAGGACCTTTGCACTTATCACAAATTAGATGAATATGAAAGTCCTTCTCAACTCATATGTCCTCCAAATTTCACATCAGAGGAACTTCTTCAGTTAAAATGTTGAGGGTTTTTTTCATTCAGAAAATTGTATAGATGTTTTCCTTTCATCTATAATTAATGAGATTTTTTTAAAAATGTTGAATCTTATATTTTTTGATAGGTGGCATGTTTTAAATAAGTGCGTTTTTATAAATTCAATATTCCTGAGTTTCCGAAAATAATCTGGCTTTTTATGGTTACCGCATTGCATTGGTAGATTGCTTTTGAACATAATTTTCTCATGCATTGTGAAGTATGGCACATTTTTCTCACTTCACAACATCAAATATGAAATTTTTAAAAATGCAAAGTTAAATGCAACTGCTGGGACGTATTTTATTTTCCCTCTCATGTATGTGGCTTCAGTTGTTCAGTAAGTCATAACCCATTTTTAAAAACGATTAAGGCCCAGTGCCTGTATGCTCCCAAGCTTAATTTAAATTCATGTAGTGATTGCAAGGAAAATGCAAGGTTTAATCCTCCAAGTAAGGTCAAATGTTTATTCAAATTAAACAAATTTAACTTTTGAAAATGAAAATTCTATTGTGTACCAAACTTTAAGTTCTAACTTTCTGGATCAGATCCAAGGTTACATTTCAAACCTACATTTCAAAAACTCATGCAATTACCTATATTTAAATATAAAGACGAAAGGGTAAAGTTACTGTTGATTCATACGATGGGATAAATTCAAGTTATATTGCTATTTCCCCTTACTTTTCATACGTTTTATCTTTCTCATTCACGGTCACTAGACTGACTTTCCCGCACTTCTATACTGGACAAGATAAGCAGCCAGGTGCTTATCTTTCCTTGGAGACTTGTATTTGCATACCAGTAAGGAATATAAAAGTACCACATCTTGCATTCAACCCGTATATTGCCACATAACTCTGCTCATTCCCAGAGCTACAGAGAGCAGAAGAGAAAAGTAAGGTTTAGTTTAGTTTAATTTAGAAATACAGCGCAGAAACAGGCCCATCGACCCACCGAGTCCGCGCAGACCAGCGATCCCCACACATTAACACTACCCGACACACATTAGGGACAATTTTACATTTACACCAAGCCAATTAACCTATAAACCTGTACGTCTTTGGAATGTGGGAGGAAACCAAAGATCTCGGAGAAGACCCACGCAGGTCACGGGGAAAATGTAGAAACTCCGTACACACAAGTCAGGATTGAACCAGGGTCTCTGGCGCTGCAAGGCAGTAGCTCTACCGCTGCACCATTGTGCCGCCCGGTGAAAGGATTGAAAATCCCTGGTGCTCATCTAAACTGCATCACATCCCCTGTGGATTGCCTTCCTGGTGCAATGAAGAATCATTGCTAATAAGCCTAAACGTAAAACAAAACAAAATGAGTAATGCTGGAAATGCAATTAATATAATCAACAAAGTCCAATGAAAATTGCATATTAGGAGTCTTTTGCAGATGATACTAATTGCTGCCACACAATAGAATCTAATTGTAATAAGAATAGAAAATACTGGAAGCACTCAGCAGGTCAGACAGCATCTGTGGAAAAAGAAACAATTGACAATTTAGCTCAAAGAACCTCCTTCAGATGTTTTCATTATATTATAATTTATACTAAATGTGCTGCACCAGATCTGCCAAGCACAAAAAGCTCCAATAATGTGAAGATTTTTACTGTACAACATAAACTATAATCTGCTTTGCTGTGAATTTATTTGAAAATCTTTTTTCAATAATATACACAAACCTTCAATCCTCTAAAATGTCAAGCTATTTGTCTGCCAATGAATTACTAGAAGAGAGAATAACTCCATTGTAGGCAAACCGATGTCATTGGTCTTCATCACTAACTTCACTTCCAAGCCACCAACTCATAAATTCTTAAGTTCACAAGGGATAGGAGCATAATTAGGCCATTCGGCCCATAAAGTCTATTCTGCCATACAATCATGGCTGATCTATCTCTCCTTCCTAACGCCATTCTCCTGCCTTCCCCCATAACCTCTGATACCTGTACTAATCAAGAATCTATTTATCTCTGCCTTAAAAATCATAATCATAATCATACTTTATTAACCAAGTATGTTTTGCAACATATGAGGAATTTGTTTTGCCATACAGTAATTCAGGGGCGATCAAGCTCCTGAATTGGGGGGGGGGGGATCTCAGCTCCCCCACGCCGGACGATCTAACCCCGGGGTCAGAGCTGGTCGAAACCTTCTGCGTCTGAGATTCCCGACATCGGTCTCTACCCGAGACTGCGAGCTCCTCGATGGTGAAATCCGCAGGCCACAGTTGGAGTGTCGATCCCAGGCAAGGGATCACAGGCTCTGATAGTAAGTCCACATCCCCGCGGTGGGGCTCAAAGTCAGCCCCGAGCAAGGCTGCCAGCGGATGTTCGGCCGCTGAGCGACCGGAGATACGATCCGGAAAACAATTGCATCTCCGGCAAGGAAAGAGATTGAAAAAGAATTTCCCCTGATCCCCTCTCCCACCCCTCACATAAAACAAACCAGAAAACATTAACACAAACTTTTAAAACACACTAAAAATAACACAAAGGACGAAAAAACAGACAGACAGTTGGCAAGGCTGACATCGTGGCGCCACCGGTAAAATATCTGCTGACGGCATCCACAGCCTTCTGTGGCAAAGAATTCCACAGATTCACCACCCTCTGACTAAAGAAATGACTCCTCATCTCTTCCTAAAAGAACATCCTTTAATTCTGAGGCTATGACTTCTCGTCCTAGACTTTCCTACTAGTGGAATCATCCTCTCCACATCCACTCCATCCAAGCCTTTCACTATTATGTAATAAATCCTAACTCATTCCCTCTCCCTGATCGCAATCTGAAACTGAACCAGACAGTGCAGCTTTGGGCTGAGATTTGATATGGATTGTGTCATTTTATTTCCATCTATAACATTGGCTCACTCTGCCTCTGCCACTGCTCATCACTTGTTAAACCTCCCGTCCATATGTTTTATCAGATGGAAACATGACTAATGCAACATGAACCTGGCCAGTCTCCTTCATTCATCTGTTGAGGGCATTCAAAACTCTGCAATCCATGTTATAATTTGCACAGATTTCCACTCACCCATTAACCCTGCGATCCTCTCACTGGACTCTTCTTCATTTGAATCTGGATTGATGCCCCCTTTGGATTGTGTTTTGCAGTGAGTTTGCCATCAAGCCACAAGGATAACACTGTGCACAGTACCGTGAAAGGCATGAATAAAACAGACTTTTCAATACATTACTCCCTTATGAGTATTTCATTGTGTGCAGTTCACAGCTGGATCAGTGCCTTGTACCACTTATAATGTTTATTTATCTGTTAAATGGATGAATTTCCCTTTCAGCAAATTTACTGATGGTTTTCTCTGGAAAATGGCACGTATTTATCTCAGCTGCATCATAACTTCGAGAACTGCGACTTCGTGCAATGAGTAACCTCACGTATTTCTATGGCCCCTGAAAATGTCCAGAGGGATATCTGTGTTAATTATATCTATGGCTGGCCGATTGCATTATGAGAACATGTAAGTGCCCAAAATTAAAAATAAAATGCAGGAGATATGCAGCAAAGCAGGAAGCATCAGTGGAGAGCAACAGCATTAATGTTTTAAGTCCATGGTCTCTCATCAGAACTGGAAAAGTGAAGTATCAAAGATGTTTTAGAAACATAGAAAACATAGAAAATAGGTGCAGCAGTAGGCCATTCGGCCCTTCGAGCCTGCACCACCATTCAATATGATCATGGCTGATCATCCAGCTCAGTAGCCTGTACCTGCCTTCTCTCCATACCCCCTGATCCCTTTAGCAAAAAGGGCCACATCTAACTCCCTCTTAAATATAGCCAATGAACTAGCCTCAACTACCTTCTGTGGCAGAGAATTCCACAGACTCACCACTCTCTGTGTGAAGAAATGTTTTCTCATCTCGGTCCTAAAAGACTTCCCCCTTATCCTTAAGCTGTGACCCCTGGTTCTGGACTCCCCCAACATCGGGAACAATCTTCCCGCATCTAGCCTCTCCAACCCCTTAAGAATTTTATATGTTTCTATAAGATCCCCCCTCAGTCTTCTAAATTCCAGCGAGTACAAGCCCAGTCTATCCAGTCTTTCCTCATATGCAAGTCCCGCCATCCCAGGGATTAATCTGGTGAACCTTCTCTGTACTCCCTCTAAGGCAAGAACGTCTTTCCTCAGGTTAGGAGACCAAAACTGCACACAATACTCCAGGTGCGGTCTCACCAAGGCCCTGTACAACTGCAACAGAACCTCCCTGCTCCTAAACTCAAATCCTCTTGCTATGAATGCCAACATACCATTCGCTTTCTTCACTGCCTGCTGCACCTGCATGCTTGCTTTCAATGACTGGTGCACCATGACACCCAGGTCACGTTGCATCTCCCCTTCTCCCAATCGGTCACCATTCAGGTAATACTCTGCTTTCCTGTTCTTGCCGCCAAAGTGGATAACCTCACATTTATCCACATTATATTGCATCTGCCATGAATTTGCCCACTCGCCTAATCTATCCAAGTCACTCTGCAGCCTCCTAGCATCCTCCTCGCAGCTAACACTGCCACCCAGCTTCGTGTCATCCGCAAACTTAGAGATGTTGCATTCAATTCCCTCGTCCAAATCATTAATATACACTGTAAATAACTGGGGTCCCAGCACTGAGCCTTGCGGTACCCCACTAGTCACTGCCTGCCATTCCGAAAAGGACCCGTTTATTCCTACTCTTTGCTTCCTGTCCGCCAACCGATTTTCTATCCACCTCAAAACTGAACCCTCAATACCGTGTGCTTTAAGTTTGTACACCAATCTCCTATGTGGGACCTTGTCGAAGGCCTTCTGAAAGTCCAGATATAACACATCGACTGGTTCTCCCTTATCCACTCTACTAGTTACATCCTCGAAAAATTCTATAAGATTCATCAGACATGATTTGCCTTTGGTAAATCCATGCTGACTTTGTCCGATAATTTCACCACTTTCCAAATGTGATGCTATCACATCTTTGATAACAGACTCTAGCATTTTCCCCACTACCGATGTTAGGCTAACTGGTCTATAATTCCCCGTTTTCTCTCTCCCTCCCTTTTTAAAAAGTGGGGTTACATTAGCTACCCTCCAGTCCTCAGGAACTACTCCAGAATCTAAAGAGTTTTGAAAAATTATCACTAATGCATCCACTATTTCTGAGGCTACTTCCTTAAGCACTCTGGGATGCAGCCTATCTGGCCCTGGGGATTTATCTGCCTTTAATCCATTTAATTTACCTAACACCACTTCCCGACTAACCTGGAATTCCCTCAGTTCCTCCATCTCATTAGACCACCGGTCCCCCGCTATTTCCGGCAGACGGTTTATGTCTTCCTTAGTGAAGACAGAACCAAAGTATTTGTTCAATTGGTCTGCCATCTCCTTGTTCCCTATGATCAATTCACCTGTTTCCGACTGCAAGGGACCTACATTTGCCTTAACTAATCTTTTTCTCTTGACATATCTATAAAAGCTTTTGCAGTCTGTTTTTATGTTCCTTGCCAGTTTTCCCTCATAATCTATTTTCCCTTTCCTAATTAAGCCCTTTGTCCTCCTCTGCTGGACTCTGAATTTCTCCCAGTCCTCTGGTATGCTACTTTTTCTGGCTAATCTGTATGCTTCATCTTTTGTTTTAATACTATCCTTGATTTCCCTTGTTAGCCACGGATGCACTACCTTTCCTGGTTTGTTCTTTTGCCAAACTGGGATGAACTGGGAATTTGCAGAAAAGGGGAGCAGGGGAAGAAAACTGATGATCTGATGGAAACCAAGATTAGCAGGTAAATGGCATGAATTTGATGCCTCTCAGAGAGGGTAATGAAGGCTTGTTAATCAGGGCTAGTCTGTCTGAGGAAGTGTGAATAGAGGAAGATGAATGAAGGAAAAGAAATTGCTGCAAATACTAAGTAGCATCTGTGGAGAGAGAAAACTGTTACAGATGGAAGGCTTTACATCAGAACTGTCCTTTTCTGACAAAAACAAGAGGTTATCATACATTAGTTTATTATTGAGACCTGTGGACTGTGATAAACCTAGTTGGTACATGAAATGCTTTCTTGAGTTTATATTGAGTTTCATTGGAACAGAGTTGAGGCCAAAGGAAGAGAGTTCAGAGTTGGATAGACACAAAAAGCTGGAGTAATTCAGTGAACCAGACAGCAGTTCTGGAGAAAAGGAAAAGGTGACGTTTCGGCTCGAGACCTTTTGGGTCCAAACAAGAGTCTCGACCGGAAAAGTCACCTATTCCTTTTCTCCAGAGATGTTGTCTGACCCACTGAGATACTCCAGCTTTTTGAGTCTACCTTTTAGTTAAACCAGCATCAGCAGTTCCTACACATATGAGTTCAGAGTTGGGTGTGTGTTGAGAAAAATATTCATCTGGAAGCTCAGGGTCATCCTTTCCTACCAAATTGAGACATTATGTGAGGCATTCACTCGATCAATGTTTGATTTCTCCAATGTAGGTGTGACCATATCATGGGTAGTTCCAGTTAAGGAAGCCTAAACTATTTAAAACAATCTTGCATCTCTTAAAGGGGAGGTGCATGTATCTGGAGTAATTGACAGTGCTTCTCGCAGAAGTTGGATGGGAAAGCTTTAGAGGGATATGGACCAAACACAGGTAAATGGAACGAGCATAGAAGGACATCTTGGACAGCATGGATGAGTTGGCCCAAAAGGCCTGTTGCAATGCCATGTGACTCCAAGGCTCATATTGGACCTTTGGAGGCATTGAAAAATGGCTAAACATGCGGGAGAGCAAGCTTTTATATTTTTGAATGCTGGTGCTGAGGTGTTGGTGGAGTGGCAACAGAGAGATGCTCTCATTCCACAGGCACAGATTCAGAATGGTTGGACAGAGCTGTGAATTGCTGAAATGCTGCTGTGTGAGGATGGCTATGCTTTCCTGGCGGTGGCTGCAAGCGACTGAGTTACTCCAGCATTTTGTGTTTATCCAGAGATGATGCCTGTCCCACTGAGTTACTACAGCATTTTGTGTCTATTTTCGCTGCAAGACTAACATTTGACTTCGCAGCCAGCATAGCCACTGCATTAGCATCCTTGCTGTTGTAATGGAAGCCCCAATAGATATTCTGTTCAAAAGAACGTTTGCAACATTGAGTAATGGTTGCCGGGCATCAAGGACATGCTCTCGGGCATGGAACTGATATCCTCTGTCACCCTATGACTGCAATCCATAGATAACCACAAACAGTACTCGGACTAGTGGAAAGAGTGACAAAGGCTGGATGGAGAAAAGATCAAATAGATTGTTCTGCATACATTATCTGAGTGGTTTTGGTTTCATTTCCATCTGATGGATCTTTATCTTGGACAAATTGATAAATTAACATGTCAGCAGGTTTGACCGTGTACAATCACTGCTGTAGAACATAGAAGAGTACAACACAAAGCACAGCATTCACCCCACAATATCCATGCTGAACATGATGCCAGGTTAAACTAATCTTCTCTGCCTGCATGTAATCCATATCGCTCCATTCCATGCATATCTATACGCTTACTTACAAGCATTATAATTGCCACAATCGTGTCTGTTTCCTCCACCACTCCTGGCACCGTGTTTCAGGCACCCACCACTGTATGTAAAAGATTTGCCTCATAAATCTCCATCAAACTTTCCCCTTCTGACATTAATGCCCACTGGGCTTTGATATTTCCACTCTGGAAGAAAGGTTCTAACTGTCTACCCAATCTATGCCTCTCTACATACTTCAATCAGATCTCCCCTCAACCTCTGACACTCCGGAGAAAATGATCCAAGTTTGTCCAACCTCTCCATACCTCTAATCAAAGCAGCATCTTAGTAAACCTCTTCTGCACCCTTCCCAAAGCCTCCTCATCCTTCCTGTAATGGTCGACTAGAACTGCAGACAATACTCCAAATGTTTTATAAAGCTTCCGAACCAAAGTTTATAAAGGTTCATTTCAACTTCCTGTCACTCACAATCAATGCCCCGATTAATGAAGGCACCATTCCATATGCCTTCTTTACCACTCTAATTGTGTTACCACTTTCAGGGATCTATGGACTTGGACCCTAAGATACTGTACTTCAATGCTGTTAAAGGTCTTGCATTTAACGGTATACCTTCCCCTTATATCCAACCTTCCAAAGTGCAGCACCTCATACTTGCTCGGATTAAACTCCATCTGCCATTTCTCCACCCATATCTGTAGCTGGTCAATGTCCTGCTTCATCCTTTGACAGCCTCCCTCATTATCCCAAACTCTACCAATGTTAGTGACATCTGCAAAAAATGTAACCTACTCATCTACCTTTACATCCATGTTGTTTATTTATATCGCAAACAACAGATGTCCCAGCTCAGATCAGCGCAGAACACCACTGGTTACAGACCTCTAGACAGAATAACATCCTCTACCACTACGTTCTGCCTTCAATCGGTAAGCCAATTCGTAACTCAAATGACCAAGTCACTGTGGATTCCATGTCTCTTAATCAAAGAACTGCAGATGATTGTTTACATAAAAGGTCATAAAGTAGACTGAAGGAGGGCCTTGACTCGAAGTGTTACCTCTCCATGATGTCCAAAGATACTGCTTGACCCGCTGAGTTACTCCAGCATTTTGTGTCCTTATGAGGATACAAAGATCGTTTCAAGGACCTTGAAATCTCCTCCCTTGCCTCAATAGATCCCATCGGTTCATGGGGATTTATCCACCCTAATGCTTTTCAAGAGACAATGCTATCTCCTTCTTGATCTTAAATTGCCCAAGCACATTAGTATTCCCCACACTCATCTTACTTTCCTCCATATCCTTTTCCTTGGTGAATTCAGGTGCAAATTACACATGTAGTAGTTCATCTACCAAGATGCAGTACAGAATGCCACAGGAGATTCTTCTTCCCTGGGGCTATCAAACTGTACAACTCCTCCCCCTTCAGTCGTGGGGTAAACTGAGACTGAAACTGACTCTCCCCCCACCCCCCCTCCCCAATCTTTGCACATCCCCAATCCTTTCCATTCGTCACTTTAATTGCATGTTTCATATATTTTGTGTTGTTGTGGTTTTATGACTGTTAGCAGATCAATTTCCCTCCTGGGATAAATAAAGTACTATCGTATTGTATCATATCATTTACATCCTCTAACTTCAAGCATAAATTCTCTCCTTTATCTGTGAGTGGCACTACCTTTTCGGTTTACCCTTTAATTTTTAATGTAGGTATAAAAAGCTTTGGAATTTTCTTTAATCTGACTTACCAATGACATTCCATAGCCCCTTTTGGCTCTTCTAATCATTGGCCTGAATTATTTCCAGCTTGCTTTATATTCCTCATTTGATTTCAGATTCCTAAAACCTGCTTTACTTTTCCTTTGATCACATTTATAACGTCCCTGGTCATCCAAGTTTCCCTTATCTTGCCATTCTTATTCCTCCTCCTTAGTGGAACATGCTGGTCCTGAACTCTGATCAGCTGGACTTTAACTTACTCCCACATGTCAGATGTGGACTTCCAATAATTCCCATTTCATTCTCCCAAGCTCCTGCCAAATAATGCTGTAATCGGCCTTACCCCAGTGCATCTTCCTCCCAGGGTCCAGGCTTATCCATATTAAGAACTATTAAAAAATTTATGGAGTTGGGATCACCCTTCCGCTGAAACACTGGTGTCCTGGCCAAGCTCAATTCCCAACACAAGGTCCAGATTTGTACGCTGCATGCAAGATAAAATATATATGATCCTGGCATTTGCCTTTTAGAGCCAACTGCCATTATCTACAATACAGGTGACAGAGCTGGCTTTATTTAATCACACACAATAATTATTTACTTTCTGATTATTACCCATTAATATAATGCTGTGGCGGGCCAAACCATTTTGGTATTGAACCGTCGTTTGTCGGGTTCGAACTCTCGTGTGAACCGGGCGTGATCTGGTCCGACCAATCACACGGTCAGGGGGACGGGCCGTCGTGTGCCAGGAGAAGAAAGGATTTGGCAGTTGGGATTTGAACTCGGGCACGCGCGGGTGAGCGACGGGGGCTGTATTCGGTTAATGATTAAACAGAGTGTTTACACTACACCTCCTCAATGCACTTAATTCCTCGAAGGTAGCAGGTCATGTTGATAAGATGGTGCATAACATATACAAGAAGAGACATACAATAGTAAGCGACCTTTATTTATTTATTCGTGTCATCACACAACCGTTTGCCAATAGCGAGCAAGTTTTAGTGCCACGTCGTTGGCCTCTGCAAGATCCTTTACAGTGCATGTGTCATGCAGCTTGTCACAGCTCAGGAGATGCTCCATAGTCTGGAGGCCCCGTCCGCACTCGCAGTCTGCTGCATCTTCAGTATATCCCCACTTCAGCATGTTTGATTTGTTCCTCCACATGCCTGTCCGCAGTCTGTTGAGATTGTGCCAGGTTATCACGGTTCTCAGAGGAATCGATTGCCATGTGAGTGTCTTCCGGAGATTTCTCTAGTCTCTCTTCCCAGAAATTTGAACCTTCTGGACGACGCACTGCAGTCCAGGGGATGGACAGAAGAGAGGAAACTTCTGCATGATTTCAAATGCTGAGGTAGCAAAGGGTGGTCATGTAGAGGGTGTCTTTCATCCTCTGATTGTCTGAGGCATTCCTTTTGACTGGTTACAGCTCTTCTGATTCCAGGAGGTGCAATGCCAGAGAGTAGGTAGATGTCAGTCTTGGTAGGTTTCATGAATCCACTGATGCAGCAACAGCTTGTGTTTAGCACAGGATCAATCTTCCTTGCATGAACTGAGCGCTCCCATACTGTGTTGGCATACTCAGCAGTGGAGAAGCAGTGAGTCAGAGCTGTTGATCGAATGGTTTTAGAATTTGCTCCCCATTTTCAGGTGCTCAGCTTGCTAAGAAGAGCCTTTCTGGAACTGACTTTTCCTTTAAGCTTGAAGGTAGACATAAAAAGCTGGAGTAACTCCGCGGGTCAGGCAGCATCTCTGGAGAGAAGGAATGGGTGACATTTCGGATTAAGACCCTTCTTCAGACCGAAGAAAAGTCTCGACCCAAAACGTCACCCATTCCTTCTTTTCAGAGATGCTGCCTGACCGTCTGAGTTACTCCAGCTTTTTGTGTCTACCTTTGATTTCAACCAGCATTTGCAGTTTTCTTTCCTTTATGCTTGGTGATATGTGCTTTGAAGGTCAGAGATCGATCAAGAGTCACACTGAGATAGACTGGACTGTCACAGTGCTCCAACCTGACTCCATTCCATATGATCTTCAACCTTCGATTTGCATACTTGTTCTTCAAGTGGAAGGTGCAGACTTGGGTTTTAGATGGATTGGCTCTCAGGTGATTCTCTTTGTTGTATGAGGACAGGTTGACTAAAGCCTCACACAGAGTAAATTCTGCCTCAAGGAAGTCAGCAGTAAGCAACCTGATCAAGTTGAACTTTATTCGTCACCGGTCAAGCCGATTTGTGGGTGATTCCTGGCTCCATATTCCAGGGAAGCAATAAAGACCAGCAAACAGCATTAACCAGGATAATTGAAGGTGTTCAGTTTTGCGGAAAGGTTGTAAAAGTTAGGCCTGTTCTCATGCAAACAGGGAAGGTTATGAGGTAGTCTAAAATAGATGTTAATTAGCAGTTTTGATAGAAGAAGAGGGAGAATCCATACCTTTTAGCAACAATACATAATTGGAAGTTATTGTTATAAATTGCTTGGCAAAAGATCTAAAGGTGAGGAGAGAAAATCTGGAATGCCCTTTGTGAAAAGGTGGTGGAAGCCTATTCTATAATTCATTTTAAAAAGAAGAAATCAGTGTCTCTTTGTCCCCTTGATCAGGTACTGGGGAATAAGCAACATAAGTTCAAAGAGAAATAGTAGGAGTAGGCACAAAGTTTGTCCACTCTTTCAGAAAGCTACAGCAGGCACAACTAACATGGTTTTGTGCTCCAGGATCTAAAATTCCATAATTCTGCCCACATTATTTCACTAAAGGCCCTGTCCCAGTTAGGCATTTTTTAAGGCGACTGCTGGCGACTGTCATAGTCGTAGCAAGTCGCCGAAAACCGGCGACTGGACCCCCCCTACGACAGTGTCTACGACAAGCTACAACAACCTACCACCTAGTTGACGTCAAGCTACGGCAAGCTATCGAAAACTGGCGACTCAATCATCACAAGTAGAACGTCCACCTACGACCGCACCTACGATAACCTACCACCACAGAGGCGATAACCTACGACAACCGAAGAAAACCTACGTCCACCCGCGACAAGCTACGACACGCTATGACCCTGAAGACTGAAGCCAACTGAAGACAATTACGGTAGGGTTTCCAATCATTCTGCATCATGATTATTTGAAAGTGAGAAACTACTCTGAAATACAATAACCATACATCAATTTTCCATCAAAATGTCAAGAATTTCCTTTATTGATATACAAACAATTTTTTTTTAAAGGTTGATAAGAACATACAACAGTGCATACAAATATATTGTAATAAACTTCAATAAATTTCAATAAACTTCAAACTTCAAACTTTAAAATTCAAACTTTAAACAGAATACAAGTGCAAAAACATACAAAACCTAACATCATTTATGGACGCATTACACTGATGGATGATCAGATCAAGTCCACACTTGGAATTCGCCAAAGTCAGCACCGGCGACAACCTTAATCACCTGGCAACAACCTGGCGACAACCTACTTCACCAGGCGATAACCTGGCGACAACCTATGACAGCGCCCACGTCTGGAGACGTCAAGTTACGCTCATTAGCATCAAACCTACAGTCGCCGAAAAATGTCATGCTTTCACAAAATCCAGCGACGACCAGAAAAACGCTACGACTCATTGGAGATTACTCACGACCATGCCCGCGACAGCACGCGACCGTGTGGCGACAGCCTCGTCACCTGTAGTTGCCTAAAAAATCGCCGAACTGGGACAGGGCCTAAGTGACATGAATATGTGAAATAATGTGGAGAGAACTACTGAATATGCTACGGCAGAATGAGGTGGCTCTTGATCCAAAATAATGAGTGCAAGCCTCTTTCCTTTGGAATCTCTTTGGTTGAATTTCCCAATAGAGCCATCACAAGAAGATAGTCAAATTTTCAAATAAATCAAGAAACTGTTTCCAAGTCAGTTGTGTGGATCTGCCTTTCTTGTAAATATGTCATTTGTTGCAATGCTTTCGGTAGTGTCTGAGAAATAAAGTGACATATTAGAAAACCACACAGAAAAGTTCATGAGCGCATTGTGAGGGTGAATTAGATGTCATAAGATTGCACATGTACTCTCTCACTCTACAAAACTTGCTACTCAAATGGAAAAATGGAAAAAGAAAAAACAAATATTGAAGCAAGCAAATCTCAAGCTTTGTGCACCTCATAAAATAGCACTGGCAGGAGCTTCAGAGCAAATCTCTGCAAATGGAAATATGATACAGGTGAAACGAAACGAAAGATTTAATAAAATCTGTTGCATCCTTTCCAGTTGATACCTGTAGCTTACTCTTCCCTCGAGCTGGAAGTTTAAACAAACCTAATAATCTTGTACAATGTGAATGCGGTAAATATACCACCTGATCAGGAAAGGAATTGGACAGGTCCCAATTTCCAAAGGTATTTATGATTGAAGAAGCAAATCAGCATAACGGTGTAAGTTACTGGAGAGAATTCTGAGAGACAGGATCTACATGCATTTGGAAAGGCAAAGACTGATTAAGAATATTATCGTAGCATTGTGCAAGGGAAATCGTATCTCACAAATCAGATTGAGTTTTTTTGAAGAGGTTTGATATGCAACATAGAACAGTGCAGCAAAGTACAGCTTATGCTCACAATGTTTGTGCTGTGTATGATGCCAAGTTCAACTGATCTCATCTGCCTGTACATGATCCATATTCCTCTATTCCCTATACTACCATGTGCCTCTAAAATGCCACTACCATATCTGCCTCCATCATTATCCCTGGCAATGTGTTCCAGAATTCTATTCTGTATAAAAAAACTTGTCCCCGCACAACTCCATTAAACTTCCCCCCTCTCGCCTTATGGCCCTCTAGTGTTGGTCATTTCAAGTGTTGGGAAAAAGGTTCTGTTTACCCTATCTATGCCTATCATAATTTTATATACTTCCATCAAGTCTACCCTGAACTGCCGATGTTCCAGAGAAAACCATTCAAGTCTACCCAACCTCTCCCTGTGGCTGAAATCCTCTAATCCAGGCAGCATTCTGGCAAACCTCCTCTGTACCCTTCCACAGCCTCCACGTCTTCCCTGTAATGGGGTAAGCAGGACCACATGCAATAATCCAAATACTGCCTAACCAAAGTCCACAGAACTGCATCATGACTTCCTGACTCTTGTATTCAATGCCCCTAGCAATGAACACAAGCATATTACACCCCTTCTTTATTACCCTATCTACTTGTGCTGATACCTTCTGTAGCGGCCAGTTTCTCGTCTATCTCAATTAGCTCCCAAGCTGCCACTTGCATAGACCGGGTCAGCGATAAGCGTAATAACTCGAACAACTAATAACAGAGATCCTCCCAGACGTTTAATAGTTAGTCTTCTTTATTTGAAGGTGCAATAAACATATTGGCATATCTCTTGTCATCGACTGGTTATTAATTGCTAGGTAAAATTCCATATCTTACCACAGTCTATGCGATCGTTACGAATTGTCAGATATAACTTCGACACAGTTTGTATTAATCTTCTAGTTAATAAAACTTACAGGCGATTACATCATGGCTGATAAATCTTTTGGCAGAGCTTCTAGCTGACCCTCTGTCAGCACCTCCCAGCTCACCCACTATGCCCGCACGTACCCAACTGCCCGTACTCTGGCTCCGCCCAGCCCCTACGAAAGCATTACATTAACTCTATAGTGTCCAAACTACAGCAGAATACAAGGTAGTGATATTAATAAGCAAAAATAACTAATAACTGTAAAATGGCTCCTACACACCGGCCCCTAATTGTTATAAGTGTATAGCGCAACAATTACTAATACAAAAAAAAAAGGAGGAGCCAAAAAAAAAACTCCATACATAATCCAAGCATGCACTATACATTGGCATCTAATCTATTACAGTAGTTAATCAGCAAAATTATCAGTCCATGTTAAGTCCAGTATCAGCTTCCAGTAGCAGACATATCTTGGTTATTGGTCTTTCCAAGATATTGTTCTTGGTCTGCAGCCGCACGGTGCGCACGTGCCCACGTGCGTCTGGTAAGGTCTCCAATATTTTGCCCGTCAGCCAGGAGTTACGTGGAGCAGTATAATCTACCACCAGAACAATATCACCTGCGACAAAACTTCTTTTCACCTTAGACCATCGTTGCCGTTCTTGGATCAAAGGCAAATATTCTTGTACCCATCGTTTCCAAAAAAGATCCGCTAGGTATTGTATTTGTCTCCATCTACGTCTGATGTACAAATCTTCCTTGACAAACAGACCAGGTGACAATATTGGCTTGCCTTTTAGTTGAAGAAGGTGGTTTGGTGTAAGTGCCTCCAAATCCATCGCATCATCCGAACTCTTGGTAATGGGTCGATCATTTAGGAATGCTTCTATTTCACACATCAATGTTTGCAGCCCTTCATCGTCCAAAACCTGTTGTTTAAGAACAGAACGCAGCACATTGCGAACAATGCGGATCAGTCGTTCCCAAACACCACCATGATGAGATCCTGCTGGAGGGTTAAAATACCATTTTATTCCCTTCTCAAGCATGGCTTTCTGAATCTTATCCTGCTGCAAGTCATTGATTGCTTTCTTCAATTCTCTATCCGCTCCGATGAAATTTGTGCCATTATCAGATCTTAAAGATGAAACTTGACCACGTCGACAAATGAATCTTCTTAATGCATCGATGCTGGAATCTGTGTCAAGTGTATATGCAACCTCGAGATGCACTGCCCTGCTAGCCATGCATGTGAAGATTACACCATACCTTTTAATTGGACCTTGTCCCTTCTTAACCTCTATGGGACCAAAGTAGTCAACCCCTACATCTGTAAATGGAGGATTATCAGGTTGAATCCTTTCCAGAGGCAAGTCTGCCATCTTTTGTTCCCCCACTCTTCCCCGCTGCCGTTTACACACAACGCAGTCCGTAATTACCTTTCTTGCAGCGGAGTTAGCTTTGATAATCCAATATCTTTTACGAAGATGAGCCAGCATATGATTTCTTCCTCCATGCCCGAGTTGTTCGTGGATACGTCGTAACAGTAGTGTAGAAATATTAAGGTCCTTCGACAGAATAATAGGATGCTTAGCCTCTTCAGGCATCGCTAATTTGTTCAGATGACCTCCGATTCTCAAAAGTCCATCCTGCAGCTTTGGATCCAGTTTGTACAAATGGCTGCTTCCTTTGACTGGATTACCACCTTTCAGTGCTAACAGCTCTGGTGCGAACCTTTGTCTTTGACTGAAAGAGATGATTGCACTTTCAGCCTGAGAAAGATCTTCCAAACATAAGCATTGTTTAGGTAATGTTGCTTTAAAGGCTTGCATCTCCTTTTCAACTCTTTCCTTTGACTTTTTAGGGTCCTTTTCAAGGCTACTCACAGCAGCCCGAATTTCCTTTCTCTTCCGTGATCGCTGTAAGAGTGTGGTCTTGGCCTTAAGGTACCAAGCTACTGCAATCTTCAACTTCATCCATGAAGAAAAATAAGAAATTAGAGTATTTGTCGGGTTACATGATTCTTTGACGATGACGTTCACGATAATGTCCGGTTTAATTTCTGGATCGTCAGCAGAAATTGTGGCTTCCAAGTGCTGCTTTGGCCATTCCCTTTCTGGTTTACGGAGAAATTCTGGCCCCTGAATCCATCTCTCGCAGCTTAAAAATCGGTGTGCCGTTAATCCTCTTGAAGCTGCATCAGCAGGATTTTCCTTTGTGCTAACATATCTCCATTGCGATACGTCAGTAACATCCCTCACAACAGCGATTCTGTTAGCAACAAACGTCTGAAAACGTTTGTTTTCGTTGTTGATGTATTTAAGCACGGTTGTGCTATCAGTCCAGAAAACCGATTTGTCTAGCTGAAGCTGTAATTCCTTTTTCAGCATTACATTGACTTTAACAGCTAAGACTGCAGCTGTAAGTTCCATTCTGGGAATCGTCATCTGTTTCAATGGTGCCACTCTGGCCTTACCCATTACAAATGCAACATGCACTCTCCTACTGTGGCTATCCAGTCTCAGATATGAAACAGTGCCATAACCACTTTCACTTGCATCTGAGAAGTGGTGTAGCTGTACATTTCTGATTTGACCAAAGTCGATAGGCTTCATGCACCGGTCCACCTCAAACTCTGCAATCTTGTCAAGATCCGTCAGCCATCCTGTCCACTTCTGATGGAAAGTTTGGGGTATATCGTCATCCCAACCAAGCTTCTCCTTACAGAGTTCTTGCATAATCAACTTAGCAGGCAGAGTAAATGGTGCCAGAAATCCTAGAGGATCGTAAATAGAGCCAACTACTGACAGGATGCCATGTCTGTTGCATGGTCGTTCCTGTACAGCAATTTTGAACTTGAACCTATCGGTTTCCACGCACCAGTACAATCCTAGTGCTCTTTCCATCGGCAAATTGTCCTGGTCCAAGTCCAACTCCTTGATCTCTTTAGCCCTACTTGCTGAGGAATGGATGCTAGTACAGCACGGCTATTACTGATCCACTTCGATAGCGTAAATCCTCCCATTTGGCAGATGTCAGTCAGGTATTTTACCATTCGGACTGTTTCTAGTTCCGAAGGCATGGACTTCAAACAGTCATCCACATAGAAGTTGTTCTTCACCGTGTCTACCACCTCTTCCGAAAAGTGTGCTATGTTGTTGTGGTGTATTTACCATTTGAGTTTTTGTGTTTTGGCAGCCTTGCCGTAGTTCCGGGTATAAAGCATTGTGGGATACCTGTATTAGCTCTCTGGTGGTGTTGAAGTAAAACGGCCATATGTTGTATGCTAACCCGTCTCACTCGTCGATTCTTATCATAATACACCACAGTTAAAGTTGGCGACGAGGATAAAACAAACAGAAAATGCCTATCATAGGTTCCATAGGGGAGTTCGCCCCGAAGACGGAGTCTTGGTCGGCGTATGTGGAACGTTTAGAGCAGTTTTTTGAGGCTTACGACATTGCAGAGGAGAAGCAAGTGGCTACTCTGTTAGAGAGGAGATTAAAGCAGTGGAAAGGAAGGACATTAGCTTGGAGGAAGTAGAATCGATATGGGTAGAGCTACGAAACACTAAGGGGCAGAAAACGCTAGTGGGAGTTGTGTACAGGCCACCTAACAGCAGTAGGGAGGTTGGGGATAGCATCAAGCAGGAAATTAGAAATGCATGCACTAAAGGCGCAGCAGTTATAATGGGTGACTTCAATCTACATATAGATTGGGTGAACCAAACTGGCAGGGGTGCTGAGGAAGAGGATTTCTTGGAATGTTTGAGAGATGGTTTTCTAAACCAACATGTCGAGGAACCAACGAGAGAACAGGCCATTCTAGACTGGGTATTGAGTAATGAGGAAGGGTTAGTTAGCAGTCTTGTTGTGCGAGGCCCCTTGGGCAAGAGTGATCATAATATGGTAGAGTTCTTCGTTAGGATGGAGAGTGACAAAGTCGATACAGAAACAAGTGTTCTGAACTTAAAGAAAGGTAACTTTGAGGGTATGAGGCGTGAATTGTCCAAGATAGACTGGCGATTGATGCTGAAAGGGTTGACGGTGGACATGCAATGGAAGGCATTTAAAGGTCGCATGGATGAACTACAACAAGTGTTCATCCCAGTTTGGTAAAAGAACAAACCAGGAAAGGTAGTGCATCCGTGGCTAACAAGGGAAATCAAGGATAGTACTAAAACAAAAGATGAAGCATACAGATTAGCCAGAAAAAGTAGCATACCAGAGGACTGGGAGAAATTCAGAGTCCAGCAGAGGAGGACAAAGGGCTTAATTAGGAAAGGGAAAATAGATTATGAGGGAAAACTGGCAAGGAACATAAAAACAGACTGCAAAAGCTTTTATAGATATGTCAAGAGAAAAAGATTAGTTAAGGCAAATGTAGGTCCCTTGCAGTCGGAAACAGGTGAATTGATCATAGGGAACAAGGAGATGGCAGACCAATTGAACAAATACTTTGGTTCTGTCTTCACTAAGGAAGACATAAACCGTCTGCCGGAAATAGCGGGGGACCGGTGGTCTAATGAGATGGAGGAACTGAGGGAAATCCAGGTTAGTCGGGAAGTGGTGTTAGGTAAATTAAATGGATTAAAGGCAGATAAATCCCCAGGGCAAGATAGGCTGCATCCCAGAGTGCTTAAGGAAGTAGCCTCAGAAATAGTGGATGCATTAGTGATAATTTTTCAAAACTCTTTAGATTCTGGAGTAGTTCCTGAGGACTGGAGGGTAGCTAATGTAACCCCACTTTTTAAAAAGGGAGGGAGAGAGAAAACAGGGAATTATAGACCAGTTAGCCTAACATCGGTAGTGGGGAAAATGCTAGAGTCAGTTATTAAAGATGTGATAGCATTACATTTGGAAAGTGGTGAAATCATCGGACAAAGTCAGCATGGATTTACCAAAGGCAAATCATGTCTGACGAATCTTATAGAATTTTTCGAGGATGTAACTAGTAGAGTGGATAAGGGAGAACCAGTCGATGTGTTATATCTGGACTTTCAGAAGGCCTTCGACAAGGTCCCACATAGGAGATTGGTGTACAAACTTAAAGCACACGGTATTGAGGGTTCAGTGTTGAGGTGGATAGAAAATTGGTTGGCGGACAGGAAGCAAAGAGTAGGAATAAACGGGTCCTTTTCGGAATGGCAGGCAGTGACTAGTGGGGTACCACAAGGCTCAGTGCTGGGACCCCAGTTATTTACAGTGTATATTAATGATTTGGACGAGGGAATTGAATGCAACATCTCTAAGTTTGCGGATGACACGAAGCTGGGTGGCAGTGTTAGCTGCGAGGAGGATGCTAGGAGGCTGCAGAGTGACTTGGATAGATTAGGCGAGTGGGCAAATGCATGGCAGATGCAATATAATGTGGATAAATGTGAGGTTATCCACTTTGGCGGCAAGAACAGGAAAGCAGAGTATTACCTGAATGGTGACCGATTGGGAGAAGGGGAGATGCAACGCGACCTGGGTGTCATGGTGCACCAGTCATTGAAAGCAAGCATGCAGGTGCAGCAGGCAGTGAAGAAAGCGAATGGTGTGTTGGCATTCATAGCAAGAGGATTTGAGTTTAGGAGCAGGGAGGTTCTGCTGCAGTTGTACAGGGCCTTGGTGAGACCGCACCTGGAGTATTGTGTGCAGTTTTGGTCTCCTAACCTGAGGAAAGACGTTCTTGCCTTAGAGGGAGTACAGAGAAGGTTCACCAGATTGATCCCTGGGATGGCGGGACTTACATATGAGGAAAGACTGGATAGACTGGGCTTGTACTCGCTGGAATTTAGAAGATTGAGGGGGGATCTTATAGAAACATATAAAATTCTTAAGGGGTTGGAGAGGCTAGATGTGGGAAGATTGTTCCCGATGTTGGGGGAGTCCAGAACCAGGGGTCACAGCTTAAGGATAAGGGGGAAGTCTTTTGGGACCGAGATGAGAAAACATTTCTTCACACAGAGAGTGGTGAGTCTGTGGAATTCTCTGCCACACAAGGTAGTTGAGGCCAGTTCATTGGCTATATTTAAGAGGGAGTTAGATGTGGCCCTTTTTGCTAAAGGGATCAGGGGGTATGGAGAGAAGGCAGGTACAGGCTACTGAGCTGAATGATCAGCCATGATCATATTGAATGGCGGTGCAGGCTCGAAGGGCCGAATGGCCTACTCCTGCACCTATTTTCTATGTTTCTATGTTTCTATGTGTGATGGGAGCATCTACATATGGTCTGTTAAGGAACCTGGTGCAGCCGCTGAAGCCAAAAGATAAGTCCTACGGCGACATTGTGAACATTTTAAAGACTCATTTTGAACCCAAGCCGTTGCTTATTGCGGAGAGATTCCGCTTTAACCGATGCAACCAGCGGGCGGACGAGTCTGTGACCAGTTACACTGCGGAGCTGAAACAGTGTGCAGTTAACTGTGAGTTTGGAGCGACGTTGAACGAGACGCTTCGTGACCGTTTTGTCAGTGGGATTTGTAACGAGGCAAGCCAGCGCCGGCTGTTGTCGGAGTCCAACCTGACTTTTGCACGGGCATTTGAAGTCGCCCTCAGCATGGAGACTGCGGAGAGAGACACGCAGCAGCTGCGGGGACACGAGGCGCGTCCGAACCAAGTGCATAAAGTGGATGCGCACACGGCTAAGCAAACGGGGAGGAACTGCCACCGATGTAACGGCAAAAATCACAGCCCACAGGTGTGTCGCTTTAAAGACGCAAAGTGTTACAACTGTGGTAAAACCGGGTATATTAAAAGAGCATGCAGAGGAAAAGTGGCGGCGGCACCGACACAGAGCAGATATAAATGACAGACTGATAAAAACACAAAGTATGTGGAGGCAGAAGAAATAGTGTTGCCCATGTTTTCATTACTAAATGGGAAAAACTGTAAACAAGCATACAGGTCCTGCCCCCAGGTTTCAGCCCCTGCAGAGTGGTGATTCCTGAAAAAATGAGAAAAACTGTGTAAAGGAGCTGCATTCTGGCCATCCAGGAATTGTGAAAATGAAAGCACTAACACGCAAGTACGTATGGTGGCCTAAAGTTGATGCAGAGGTGGAGCAAGTTTGCAGAGCATGTGAGTCATGTCAATTGGAGCAGAGGATGCCTCGTCAGGTGCCTTTGCATCCATGGGAATTTCCTGGCCAGAGCTGGAAAAGACTACACATAGACCTTGTTGGTCCATTTTTGGGACACACTTTGGTGGTGGATGCTTACTCCAAGTGGTTGGAGGTGTTTAAAACGTCTAGCATCACATCACAAGCCACTATCACACGACTGAGAAGACTGTTCGCAGCTTTTGGATTGCCGGAGCACATTGTCACGGATAATGGAACGCAGTTCGCGTCAGAGGAGTTTAAAAACTTCATGCAGCAGAATGGAATCCTTCATTCTACAAGTGCTCCTGGTCACCCTGCCTCGAATGGCCTGGCAGAACGGTACGTTCAGTCATTCAAGGGTGGAATGAAAAAGCTGACACACACCGCAATGGATGTGGAGGACAGGGTCTCCCTCTTTTTGATGCAGTATCGCACCACACCAAACTGCACTACTGGTCAGTCACCCGCTGACCTGTTTCTGAACAGACATGTGCGCACCCATCTGGATTTCATCCGTCCGGACACAGCAGCCGCTGTTCGTAAAAAACAGTACAAGCAGAAGTTTCACCATGACCTCCGTGCAGCAGACAGGTGTTTCTCAGTGGCTGACCTAGTGTATTTATACAATACAGCTGGGGGAGGGCGCAAATGGATTCCTGGAGTAATAGTGGATCAAACAGGACTGGTGTCTTACAAAGTACAAGGAGGAGACACCTACAGGAGACATGGAGATCAGCTGAGATTCAGAGTCATGGGAGATGGACTGGACCAGGACACTGAAAACTCAACCACTGACACTTCTGCACCGAGCCAACCCGCACAGCCGGAGGACATGTCATCATGCAGCGAGCCAGGGACTGTGGACAGTACAGCTGCAGCTGCTGCGCCGCTGAGTCCACGCCGATCATCAAGGGTCAGGAAGCCTCCAGACCGCTATGTCCCTTAAGCTTCATTAAAAAAAAAAAAGGAAATGTTCGGCATGAAGGACTGTTTAGTTGTTTAAGTTGTTTTCATTAATATGAACACACAGATGGACTGAGACATGTTAAAACCACAAGAGGGTCTCTAGTGATAACAAGTAACTTTGCATAGTAGTAATTTTGAGAATGGTTATTGTCAGTAATAAGGCACTTGCTAATTTCAGTTATTTGTGATTACCTTCATTTTAAAAAGGGGGTAATGTGGTGTATTTACCATTTGAGTTTTTGTGTTTTGGCAGCTGAGCCTTGCCGTAGTTCCGGGTATAAAGCATTGTGGGATACCTGTATTAGCTCTCTGGTGGTGTTGAAGTAAAGCGGCCATATGTTGTATGCTAACCCGTCTCACTCGTCGATTCTTATCATAATACACCACAGTTGTCCTCAGCAGTTTTTCTCAATGCAAAGTTTGCACAACTTGGTGACGACACGGCGCCGAAAAGATGTACCTTCATGCGGTATTCCACAAGATCTTGCTGCACATCACCATCAGGCCACCACAGAAATCGCAGATAGTCAACATGCTTTTCTGATACCTTGACCTGATGAAACATTGCTTTGATATCCGCCATCAAAGCAACCGGCTCTTGCCTGAATCTGGTAAGAACTCCAATGAGTGAATTAGTTATGTCTGGACCTTGTAGCAGCTGGCAGTTAAGTGATGTCCCTTTAAAGACTGCCGCACAGTCAAAGACCACTCTTAAGGTTCCTTTCTTCGAGTGATACACCCCGTGATGAGTGATGTACCAGAGTTTCCCATCATTACGGTTCAGCTGGTCCATTGGTACCCTTTCAGCATAATCACTATTGATCATTTCCGTGAGGAAAGATGTGTATTTACTGCAAAACTTTTCATCCTTATTAAACTTGCGTTTCAAGCTCTGGATACGCTGTTCTGCAATGCACCGATTGTTAGGCATGCTGGTATTCTCCTGCTTGAAAGGTAAGTCCAGACAACAATGTCCATCTGTGGTCCTTGCCGAACAATTCATAATATCCATGAACTTTACCTCTTCCCTCGATATTTCTTCCTTGTCCTTGCTGGTTTCTTCATTGATGTCATGGTTGTATTGTTTGACCAGAAGTTCTTCCAAATTAACAACGGATATTCGATTCACAACCGCTGTAGGAAAGCCTTTGACGATGTCATGTAATTCTCGTATTTTAGAATTTCATATGACCGAACTCTCCAACCTTCTCTGAGCTTGTAAGGCAGCTTTCGAAGAATGATCAACAGATTGGAATGAACGTTCATTTCATCCATGTATTCAAGCTGCTGCATTGCATTACAACAACCTTTGAGGAATAATGAGAACGCTTGTAAAGCCTTTATATCACCTGGCTTAATAATTGGCCAGGCCAATGCTTTGGATATATAAGCAGCGGCAATCTTCTGCTCGTGGCCAAAATGTTCATCAAGCAATCTTCTTGCCTCCTTATAGCTCTGGTCGGGATGCAAATGTTGACAGCTACGAACTAATTATCTGGCTAGTCCTCTCGTATGTTGTTCCAGAAAATGATAACGATCACTTTCATCGTCCGTCTTCCTTTCTACTCCTCTCTCAAATGCCTTGATAAAAGGTTGATATTGCAATGGATCACCATCATACATGGGAATGTCTCTTACCGGCAGGGTAGAAGAAAGATTTTGTTTAGCCAGAAGTTCGGTCGCTAAACTTTGCTTCCGTAATAGCTCACATAAATAACGTTGGTCTCCATCATGACGTTCCGGGGATTTAGTGCGAGCACGTCCCTGCTCAACCCTCGGTTCATGAAATCCTGTCTTCCTTCCTTGATGAGGATGTGGTGTAAAGTGTGCCGTACCACTAGCTTTTACCAAAGGTCTCCAAGTTGTTTGCTTTGGTCTAACAACCTGTGGCTCCAATTCAGGCCAGGATTCAGTCCTGGGTGGTTCCCGTCCAACTGGCATCTGACTTAAGACAGCTCCCCGTCTTGAATAAGAACTCATCCTATCGGATGTCATCGAGCTGCTTCTTGATCTTGGAGCGCTAAGTACACTTAGTTTTGTCTTGGCTGCTGCCATTTTAGACTCCAGCTCCAATCGTTCTTTCTCTCTTTTCAATTGATCACTCCTCTTCTTGTAATCTAATTGTCTTCTCTTCTGTTCTTCCTCTTCTCTCAGTTGTTCTTCTTCTTCTTTCTGTTGTCTTCTCTTCCGTTCTTCTTCTTCTTCTTTCTGTTGTCTTCTCTTGCGTTCTTCTTCTTCTTCTTTCTGTTGTCTTCTCTTCCGTTCTTCTTCTTCTTCTTTCTGTTGTCTTCTCTTCCGTTCTTCTTCTTCTTCTTTCTGTTGTCTTCTCTTCCGTTCTTCTTTTTCTTCTCTCAGTTGTTCTTCTTCCATTTGGCCCTCTAGCTTCTCAATCTCGTGCTTCTGTGCCATGAATGCAGCTTGTTCAGCAAGAACAGCCAGTTCCACCTCAGCCTCCTTACGAACAGAAAGTGTTGAAGATGCACGAGATTTGATGCTCATCTTAGAGGCTGAAATATTTGAAACACTATCTTCAGGTTTGATGGAGTCTGCGTCATCACCACCCTCGGATAAGGCGCCCTCAATATTGGAGGCTATGGCCTCATGACCTTCTTTGCTTAGCCATTCAACAACATCTTGGATAAATCCATCTAAATGTTCGACCACCTGCTGCATCCATTTATCTTGCGCATCCTGGTCTTCTGGTGCTAACTGTAGCTCTCTCAATGCTTCATAGATGCTGTTGATTTCGTCTTTGAGGTCGTTAAGTTGATTCAGATTGAGCTCCACCTCTGACCTCTTTCCTAATTTTATTAACTCTTTGATGCTTTCTATAATCTTCCCAGCCATCTTATATTTACGTTTCTTCAGCTTCTCATTGTTTTCATAAGCCATGTGCTTGCCAATCTGAGTAAGCTTACTGACCCTTTTGGTCACTTTAGGCCGTGTTCCACTATCGCCACCCTGTGACTGAACATCGGATTTAATTTCAGACATTCTGAAGTTTGTAACATAAGCCAGATGTGCTTTCTTTCTCCTTATCACCTGAATATGTTTTAAACAAGACTGGGTATCCAGGGACTCCCAAGGTCGTTGCTACGCTGTCCGCATTCCAAGCTCTTGATGGTTCGAAAACAGCCTTTGTTTTCCCATACAGTAAAAACAATTTAATGCGGACTACGATTTCTTCAGATTTTTCCCACAGTCAGTTTTCAAGAGCTAATTCACTTCAATAATTATTAGAGACAGATATAATGCATCTGCTTTTGGCAATAAATCTCTCACTGGTCAGACAGCTCTCGTAGCCTTCGCCTTCTGCGAAGACAAGCTTTCTGAACCTTCCAAAAAGTCAATTCCAATAAATCGTTCCAGCTTAGGCAGATTTCACGATGAATCACTCCATCATCATCATATATCATATATATACAGCCGGAAACAGGCCTTTTCAGCCCTCCAAGTCCGTGCCGCCCAACGATCCCCGTACATTAACACTATCCTACACCCACTAGGGACAATTTTTTTTTAATTTACCCAGCCAATTAACCTACATACCTGTACGTCTTTGGAGTGTGGGAGGAAACCGAAGATCTCGGAGAAAACCCACGCAGGTCACGGGGAGAACGTACAAACTCCTTACAGTGCAGCACCCGTAGTCAGGATCGAACCTGAGTCTCCGGCGCTGCATTCGCTGTAAAGCAGCAACTCTACCGCTGCGCTACAGTTCAGATAAGACCTCACATTTCGTCTCTAGTGAAGGCAAGTTCTCTGAACTTTCCGAAGGAGTGAATTCAAGCTGATCGCTTCAGCTAAGAAGGAATTTTACGCGATGTAGCGACCAGTTTCTCGTCTATCTCAATTAGCTCCCAAGCTGCCACTTGCATAGACCGGGTCAGCGATAAGCGTAATAACTCGAACAACTAATAACAGAGATCCTCCCAGACGTTTAATAGTTAGTCTTCTTTATTTGAAGGTGCAATAAACATATTGGCATATCTCTTGTCATCGACTGGTTATTAATTGCTAGGTAAAATTCCATATCTTACCACAGTCTATGCGATCGTTACGAATTGTCAGATATAACTTCGACACAGTTTGTATTAATCTTCTAGTTAATAAAACTTACAGGCGATTACATCATGGCTGATAAATCTTTTGGCAGAGCTTCTAGCTGACCCTCTGTCAGCACCTCCCAGCTCACCCACTATGCCCGCACGTACCCAACTGCCCGTACTCTGGCTCCGCCCAGCCCCTACGTAAGCATTACATTAACTCTATAGTGTCCAAACTACAGCAGACTACAAGGTAGTGATATTAATAAGCAAAAATAACTAATAACTGCCAAATGGCTCCTACACCTTCAATGAGCTATAAACGGACTCCAATATCTCTCTGCACATCAATGCTGTAAGGGGTCTTGCTATTAAGTATAAACTTGTCCCTTTCATTCAACCTTCCAAAGTACAGCACCTCACACCTGTTCAGGTTAAAATGCATCTGCCATTTCTCCACCCATTTCTGCAGCTGATCAATATCCTGCTGCCTTTGGTGCATATTTGCAAACTCCAGGTGTCTCAGATTCTGGAGAGAGAAAATGTTTCATCCATCATCTGTCGCAAGCCACCATTGGTCCACTGGAATCAGACTTCTTCAGCCTTGATCAAAGTACACAGCAGCCTGACCTTGCAAGCACAAGGAACTGCAGATGCTGGAATCTTGAGCAAAAAACACAAAGTGCTTGAGTAACGCAACTCAGTAATACAGGCAACCTCTCTGGAGGATATCGATAGGCGACGTTTTGAGTCAGGATCTTTCTTCGGACTGATTGTAGTAATCCAGCTTTCTCCCACCAATTACAATCAGTCTGAAGAAGGGTCCCAACCCGAAATGTTGCCTACCCATGTCCTCCAGAGATTGCAGATCGATTCCTCAATGCATTTCCTCACACTGAACAAATCTATTTGCATCAGAGTAGTGCAGCTAAGTCATCGTATATTCTTTATATGTTCTTTATAACCTGATGAACTGCTGCCATGTTAAGTGTGAAGTACAACAATAAATATGTAGGAGTTCTCGCTGCAGGAGAGTTCTAAAATGTTTATGGTGTGTTAGGCTGAGTAGCTCTATTACAACAGATGATTGAGAGGATTTAATTCTGATCCTGCTCTCCTATCAGTAATTTAGGATTCCCTCAGGTCCTTAGTGCTGCCTTTAGAGATTAGAAAAGATTTGTTGTGATATGCAGATATAGTTCTAAGAATGATAACTTAAGTATTCGGGTCCTGAATGCTTTTGATTTGAAAAGGTTCAAACAGGAGTGATTTCATTCTTTTCATGGATGGAGGTCCTCGGGGCTGAAATTTCAATTTTCTCTCCATTCCCTCTATTTCCCCTCGTAAGTATTTTAGGATGAAAGTTTTGGCTTTGATATTGCAAAGATAAATCAGGTGCAGAGTGCAATGAATGATGATTGATCCATTACTGCCAATTTTACATTTTTGCCCAGTTACTAATTTTCTAATTGCAGTTGTATGTGGACAAAGACGTAACCCTAGGGATCTCATGATGCCTCTTCCAGATTTATATTTTATTTCCAGTTTAACTATCCCTTTAACATCTCCTGCCCTCTGCCCTTCCACAAGTCTTCCCCTTCTTGTTATATCTTGACCCTCCCGTCTCTGCAACTGAAAACATGATTTTAACTTTAACTTCATGTAGTTCTGATGAAAGGCCATTGATCTGAAATGTTACCTCTGTTATTCTCTCCCCAAAGTTGACATGTTGAGTACTGTACTTTCAACATTTCCCTGCTTTATTTCTGATAATATTTATAATGGGAATCGTTAAACGAAAAGCTGAATTGGCTTCTTGTACTTCAAAATATTACAGTCTTTTGGGTGAATTTAGTTCAAAATTTTAAACAAACTGAAGATATTTTAACCATGGTATTTAATTAACCAAGAAAAAAACTTTAAAACAATTTTATAGTGTGAAAATAAAAAAAGTGCAAATGCTGGAAGTCTGAAATAAAAAAACAGGAAATGCTAGAAAAACATGGCATCTGTGGAAAAAGCAGCAGTCAACATTTCAATCTGTGATTCTTCAACAGTTTTGTTTCTTACTGCACTTTTCATTTTATATTTCTTTGCTAATTTAAATATATATTTTGCGTGAAATAATTCTCATTATTATTCCACCGTTAGATATAGCTGATCACCATTCTGCGACTGCCAAATGCAGCTAATGGAGAAACAAGGAACCACAAAAGGACACAAAGTGCTAGAGTAACCCAACAGGTCCGGGAGCATCTCTGGAGAACATGGATAAGTCACACCTTTTTTATTAAATCAAAAAATGTATTCAATTATTTAAAAACAATAATTACAATACAATAAAACAAAACAGAACCCACCACCAGAATACAAAACAAACAAATATACCAAAATAATCCATTATACAACTATATCACAATCCTATCCAGGATGCATCCAATCCCCCGCGGTGCCCAGCGGTCCCAGAAATCCCCCAGGGTGCCCGTGGACAGTGTGTAGTCCCTTTCCAACATCACCTGGGCACGGACGTAACACCGGAAAAGGGGCAGGCAGCTGGCTCGGGCAGAGCCCTCTTCCACCTGGCACCATGAGTCGCGGATGGCCAGCTTGGCCAGGTTCAGGAGCAACCCAACAAGGACATCTTTGGCCCTACCCTCTCCCCTACGCACAGGGTGTCTAAAGATGAGGATGGTGGGTTAGAAGTGCAGCCAAAAGGCAAGGAGCAGCCCCTTTAGATATTGAAACAGGGGCTGCAACCTCACACACTCCATATACAAGTGGTACACAGACTCTTCCAGCCCGCAAAAGTGGCAGGTGGCTGGCGTGTCTGTGAACCGCGAGAGAAACAGGTTGCAGGGGACTCCTCAGTGCAGTACCCTCCACCCCAGGTCCCCGATGGAGAGGGGCAGAATCCCTGCATAGAGGGACCCCCACCGGGGATAGGCAACACCTTGGGTTGGGACCCTTCTACAGACTGATTGCGGTTTGGGTGGTGGGAGGAAAGCTGGAAGAGAGGAGAGGCGGAACAAAGTGTGGCAGATAATCATACAGAATATTGAAATAATTTGGCAATGCCTACTTTGCATTACTTCATCAATTTAGCACATTTCTGATTTGAAATATAGCTTTGAATCTATTTTAATTGCTTCAGACTTTCTGGTCCTATGTTCATTTCAGCAGCAAGAAGTAGAATTAGTAAGTTTGTTCAATTTAGAACTGACAAAAACATTCTTTTAACTCCATCATGATTAGAGGTTGTTATGAAGTGAGAAGTACGTAAAATCCATCTCCATCTCAGCCTTAATAAAGTTGTTTGGTTCGGCAGCCCTCTTGGGCTCTGGCTCTGAAAATGTACATGTTATTTGTTATGCCATGATACCAATCAATAGCTTTCTGTGAAGTACAAAACACTTTAAATTATGAATGTGATCAGCATCTAAGTGGTAATTCTCATGAAGTCTGAAGACTAGATAGATACTATTAGATAGATACTATTAAAAAAGCAAGCTGAATCAGGGCCAGGGGAACTGGCTCTTGGAGACACGGAAAAGGTTCATGATAGCTTCAAAATAGTTTTCACAAAGAAGTTAAATGAAATAAATAATGCCTTGGGGTTCTGAGATTTAATTACACTTGATTATTAACTGTGGCACTTTTCTACTTAATTTTCCACTCCTTTATTGATCTGCACAGATTGGTACGACACTAACACAAGTGACACAATGGTGCAGTAGTAGAGTTGCTGCCCTACAGCACCAGAGACACGGGTTCAATTCTGACTACGGATGCCGTAGATGGGTTTTCTCCGAGATCTTCGTTTTCTTCCCACACTCCAAAGACGTACAGGTTTGTAGGTTAATTGGCTTGCTATAAATGTAAATTGTCCATAGTGTGTGTAGGATATTGTTAGTGTGCAGGGATCGCTGGTCGATGTGGTCTCAGTGGGCCAAGGACCTGTTTCCACGCTGTATCTCTAAATTAAACTAAGCTAAACTGCACAGAGTTTGCACTTTCCCCCTGTGGCTGCGTGGGCTTTTTCCGGGTGCTCCAGTTTCCTCCCACATTCCAAAGATGTGCAGGTTTGCAGGTTAGTTGACTTTTGTAAATTGTCCCTAGTGTGCAGGATAGAACTAGTGTATGGGTGATTGTTGGTCGGTGCAGAATTAATGGTGACTCTAATATCAATGGTGGGAAGGTTAGGAGAAGGGATTCTCAGAGACAGGATCTGTCTGTATTTGGAAAGGCAAGGACTGATTAGGAATTGTCAGCATGGCTTTATGTGTGGGAGACTGTCTCACAAATTTGACTGGGATTTTTGAAGAGATGACCAAGAGGATAGACGACGGCACGGTGGTAAACATGGACAACGTCCAGCATGATAGGCTGGTCGAGAAGGTTAGAACCCTTGGGATCTAGGGTGAGGTTACCAATTGAATCCAAATGGGCTTGGTGGAAGGAGTGAGAGAGGGGCAGTAAAGGGTTACTTTTAAGATCAGATACCTGTAACCAGACTGGTGCATTGTGCTGGGTCCTTTATTGTCCACCATGTATATTAAATGATATGGAAGCAAATGTAGGTGACATGATTAGTGAGTATACAGATGACACCCAAGTTGGTGGGTGTAGTGGACAGTGAAGGATGTTATCTAATGTTACAACATGATCTAGGCCTGCCATTTTCAATGTCCTGGGTGCAGAACCTTGTCATTTGTCATCTTTGTTCTATGTAAACTCTACTCCTGAAATGTCAACATGGGGTCATAGTCAAAAAACGTGGTACAGGCCCTTTGGCCCAACATGTCCACAGTGACCAACACGTCCCATCCTCACTAGTCCCACCTGCCTGCATTTGGCCCATATCCGTCTAAACCCTCCCTATCCATGTACTTGTCTAAATGTTTCTTAAACATTGGAGTAGTTCCTGCCTCAACTATCTCCTCTGGCAGCTCGTTCCATACACTGGCCACCTCTTGTGTAAAAAAGTTACCCCTCAAGTTCCTATTAAGGTCCACCCTCACCTTAAACCTATGTCCTCGGTTTCTTGATTCCCATACTCTGGGCAAAAGACTGTGCACTTACCCGATATATTCCTCTCATGATTTTGTATACCTCTATAAGATTACTACCCATCATCCTCCTGCACTCCAAGGAATAGAGAGCTAGCCTACTCAACTGCTATCTATAACCCAGACCCTTGAGTCTTGGCAGCATCCTCATAAATCTTCTCTGCATCCTTTCCAGTTTGTCAAAATCTTTCCTATAACATAATGCCCAAAACTGAACACATTACTCTGAATATGGCCTCACTAACATCTTATATATCTGTAACATGACCCCCCAACTTCTATACTCAATACTCTTACTGATGAAGGACAACACTCCCCAGAGCCCTACCATTCACTATTTAGGGCCTGCCCATATTAGTCTTCCCAAAATGCAACACCTCACATTTCTCTAAATAAAATTCCATCAACCATTCCTCAACCCACCTGCCCAACCGATCAAGATCCTACTGAAAAATGTTGACAGTCATCCTCACTCTGTACAATACGACCCACTTTTGTGTCATCTGCAACCTTGCTAATCATACCATGTATGTTATTATCCAAATCATTGATTATAGATGACAATAGCAATGAGCCCAGCACCGAACCCTGCGGCACACCACTAGTCACAGGCATCCAGTCTGAGAAGCAACCTTCCACCATCACCCTCTTGTGGAGCCAATTTACTATCCATTCAGCTATCTCTCCTTGGATTCCATGCGATCTAACCTCCCAGAGCAGCCTACCATGCAGAACCTTGTCGAATGCCTTACTGAAATCCATACATACAACGTCTACAGCTCTGCCCTCATCGACCCTTTTGGTCAAATCATCAAAAAAAACAAATCAGATTTGTGAGACACGACCTCCCATGTACAAACCCCTGCTGACTATCCTTAATCAGCCCTTGTCCAACTAAATGCCTGTATAACCTAGCCCTCAGAATAATCTCTAGTAACTTTCCAACTACAGATGTTAAGATCACTGGCCTATAGTTCCCAGCATTTCCCCTGGAGCCCTTCGTGAATAGAGGCACAACATTTGCCTCCCTCCAATCTTCCGGCACCTTGTCTAAACTTAACGACAAATTATAAATCTCAGCCAGTGGGCCTACAGATTCCTCTCTAGCTTCCCACAGTGTCCTTGGATATATCTGATCAGGCCCAGATTTGTCTACCTTCATACATGTCAGGATCTTCAGCACACCCTCGATCATAATAGGGCGGCACGGTAGCGCAGCGGTAGAAGTTGCTGCTTTACAGCGAATGCAGCGCCGAAGACTCAGGTTCGATCCTGACTACGGGTGCTGCACTGTAAGGAGTTTGTACGTTCTCCCCGTGACCTGCGTGGGTTTTCTCCGAGAACTTCGGTTTCCTCCCACACTCCAAAGACGTACAGACGTACAGGTATGTAGGTTAATTGGCTGGGTAAATGTAAAAATTGTCCCTAGTGGGTGTAGGATAGTGTTAATGTACGGGGATCGCTGGGTGGCACGGACTTGGTGGGCCGAAAAGGCCTGTTTCCGGCTGTATATATATGATATGATATGATAATACTGACTGCTCTCAAGACACTTCCATTGATTGCCGCTAGCATCCCAGTCCGCATGTCTTTCTCCACCATAAAAACGGAGGAGAAATACTCGTTGAGGACCTTGCTCATCTCCTGTGGCTCCACACAGAGTTGACCCCTTTGATTCCTGAGGGGCTCCACTCACTCTCTGGTTACCCTTTTTCCCTTTCTGTGCATAAAATCTCTTGGGATTATCCTTAATGCAATCTGCCAGAATTATCTCCTGTCCACTTTTTGCGCCCCTGAATTCCTTTTTTAGCTTGCTCCTGAGTTCCTGGAACTCCTCCAGAGATACACTTGATCCCAGGTGTTTATACCTGCCCCATGCCTCCTTCTTACTCTTGACCAGACCCTCTATTTCTCTCGTCATCCAAAGTTCCTTATGCTTACCTGCCTTGCCCTTCACTCTAATAGGAACGTGCATGTCCTGAGCTCTTGTCAGCACACTTTTAAAAACATTCCAAAGTTGGCCTTGCCCCAATTTTGCAATTTAACTTCAGATATTCCCTGCTTTCCCTCTCTATCCCCAACCCCTTCCCAGTTCTCCCACTAGTCTTCCTGCCTCGGACTACATTCTATCTTTTTCCCGCCCCCTCCCCTGACATCAGTCTGAAGAAGGGTCTCGACCCGAAACGTCACCCATTCCTTCTCTCCCGAGATGCTGCCTGACCTGCTAAGTTACTCCAACATTTTGTGGCTACCTTCGATTTTAATCAACATTTGCAGTTTATTTTCCTACTCTTATCAATTTAATTTTGTGGACCCGCTCTGTCCCTATCCATAACTATCTTAAGCCTAATAAAACAGTGGTCTCTCATCCCAAAAAGTTAATCCACGATCACGTCATCCACTTGCCCCTCCCAATTTCCCAAGACTAGATCAAGCATCCTTAGTCGCACGTACCTATCAATGCCCTAGCTCATCTGCCTTACCTGTGAGGCCTCTTGCATTAAAAGTGTAATTTAAACCAACAAACTTTCCTTACCCTCTCTGCCATTCTCCTGCCTCTTCTGCCCAGTATACTTTCTCTCATCACCCACCATACCAACTTCTTACCTCTCATCTGCTTCAGTCCTGTATAAGATTCTCCCCCCCCCCCCCCCCCCCCACTACCCCCTCCCCTTCAATCTAGGTTGAACCCACCCGTGTAGCATTAGCGAATCTGCCTGCCAGAATATTGATACGCCTGCAGTAAAGGTGCAACCCATCCCTCTTGTAGAGGTCACCTCTGCCCCAGAAGAGATTCCAATGGTCTAGAAATCTGAATCGCTGCCCCGTGCACCACTGCTCAACCACATGATCAAGTCACTATTAATCCTGGGCATCTTAATCTTCTAGATCAGCCTGCCATGGAAACTTTATCAAATGCCTTCCTGAAATCCATGTCGATAACAGACACCGCCCTCCTCTCATTGATCATCTTCGTCACCTTCTCAAACAAAAAGTTGCAGGCAGACAGATGGCATTTGTGGTTTTTGCAGTAATATTCACAATCAAACCCACATTTTATTGAACAATTTCATATTGCACAACAGTATACTTGTAGAAAGTGTGAACACAGAATTCACTGAAATTTATTGGAACTGCCAAATGATTTCTTGTTGCACTGAAATGGGAATGAAGACAATAGTTCTTTGCCACTGCTGCCGGCTGCCTTGACAGTACATCTGTGTTTAAATTTGAAAACTACCATCGAATAAAATATTTATTCCAAGCTCCATTGAATGCTTTAAGTACCTTTTCAATTCATGTTAAACATTGCCACGCTTAGAGAATTTTATTCACAATATTGTCAAGCATTTTTTGCTGGTGCCAGGGTTTTCTTGAATCAACTGCTAATGTTTGGCGGTATTGTTTCAGAATTTGTTGATAGTTACTTTGATCCTTATAGACATTATAATACATTTCAAGTGAAAAATGGTCCAAACAGTAGGCAGAGAAATTCAGCATGATATACTGAAAGAGACACATATTGTGGCATGTCTTTTGTCAAAGAAACAGGTCATATTAAAAAAAATACTCAGCAGGTCAGGCCACATAAAAAGAAACATAGTCATTGTTTTAAATGTAGCTTTTCCTCAAAATATGAAAATCGCATTACTTCTACTGGGTAGTAATTCACATTATGTTTTATGAACTAAATGTGAAATAGAGTAAACACAAAGTGGTGGAGTAACTCAGCATGTCAGGCAGCATCTCTGGAGAACATGAATAGGGCGATTGCACAGCCGGCGATGTCACAACACTTGACCCGTAATGTTGCCACGCAACGCCTTCTGGAGGACAAGCGATGTACTGGAGGCAAACACGAGTGTGTTGATTACTATGGCTGCCAGTACAGTGGGACTGTCTTCGGTTCCAGCAACCGTTGAATTGTCACAGTATGCTTCCAATCTTTCAACTGCCGTGTACGCATAATATGATTAAAAAGTTTCTGTGCTTGGTATCGACCCTTATTTAGTGCCTGAAACAGAGAAATCGCGTGATATTTCCCAACTTCCAAAACTCAATTCCATGGACATCATGGTATACCTGATATCAACGGCGAGTCCATACACGGCAAATAATTTCCAGGCATACAAGTCATCGGAGGCTTACATTAAATTTGCAAATGATTGGTTGCACGACACAAGTGTATATATTCCAAAGAATTGTTCACAGTTAAGGGTGGTGTGTGGAAAAATAAGTTTCTATCATTCGTTTATGCTATTCGCAAGTTTTTAACCAGGTTCATAAACTCGTTCAATAAACTTTTAGTGACGTTTAATTTTAACGGATAGAAAGTGCCCTCGACTATAAATAAAAATTTGGATTTTGGTGCTAGTTTCCACGTAATCAGTGCTACACTCACCCGGCTATTACTAATATTTGATGCATGAAATGACCGTTGCATTCATGGTATCATAACAACCTGATCGTCCATGATATTCTTGTGCTTTCTTCATTCAACTTCGTGTGAATACAAACTACAACCGGTAGTTGCATATTGAGTTTAAAATAATAACACACACGGAAAAAACAAACACTGCCCCAAAACATTCAACTTAAATCCATGCATGGAAAAAATAACTAAATAATTCTGCCATTCCTTGGCTTGCATCTGAGTAAAATGTAATTCAAAACCCATGTATAATTTTGTAGGCCGTAACTTCAATTATGTTTAAAAATCGCGATTTTCTTCTGAGAGATTTCCCTTCAGAAATGTTGTATTTTTGCATGTAAACACCCACTTGAGAACCATGGTAAACAAATCATACGAACACTGAAGTGAATCGCCATCAATAAATTTAACCTCATTTCTCCCAGCATCTGTCCATGACCCGGCGTGACTTGCGATCAAAAGCATAACAGGGTAACTGGCTGCAGCATTACCACTGTGCTTTTCAATAATACCCACATGAATTAGAACGCACCGTATCGCATGCAAGAAGATATAGGTCAGTATATGGATCAATGAATGGCGACTCTGTATTGAGTTACTGCATGGACGTGGCATGGTAGTGATTTGCGATTGATTTAATGTTTTATTGAGTGGGAGAATTGATTTTAAGAAATTGTTAAAATTTTACAGACAGATTTGTCACTTCTAAAACTTTTTAGATACCAAAGGAATCAAGAAAAAGCGCAAAGAATGCCTTACTGTTGATGAAATGCAGTAAACAAACGCGATAATTCTCGATCTTTTCCATCTTGGTATCTGCACAGCCAATGTTCACCAACCACTTTAGCTTTTTATTTATTCGTGTCATCACACAGCTGTTTGCCAATAGCGAGCAAATTTTAGTGCCACATCGTTGGCTTCTGCAAGATCCTTTACAGTGCATGTGTCATGCAGAGTGTCACAGTTCAGGAGATGTTCCATAGTCTGGAGGCCCCGTCCACACTCACAGTCTGCCGCATCTTCAGTATATCCCCACTTCAGCATGTTCGATTTGCTCCTCCCCATGCCTGCCCGCAGTCTGTTGAGATTGCGCCAGGTTATCCACGGTTGGTCGGAACCTGGTGGGAGTTTCTCAGAGGGATCTATTGCCATGTGAGTGTCTTCCGGAGATTTCTCTAGTCTCTCTTCCCAGAATTTGAACCTTCTGGACGAAGCACTGCAGTCCAGGGGATGGACAGAAGAGAGGAAACTTCTGCGTGATTTCAAACGCTGAAAGGGTGGTCATGTAGGGGGTGTCTTAATCATAAAGAAAGTTATTTTCTAAATGGGGAGGAGCTGCGTGGTAATACAATGCAAAGGGACCTGGGGGTACTAGTACAGGAATCACAAAAAGTTAGTATGCAGGTGCAGCAATTGATTAGGAAGGCCAATGGAGTCTTAGCCTTTATTGCCAGGGGGATAGAGTATAAAAGTAGGCTGTATACAGTATTGGTAAGACTGCATTTGGAATACTGTGTACAGTTTTGGTGTCCATATTTAAGAAAGGATGTACTTGCTCTGGAGGCAGTGCAGAGAAGGTTTACACGGTTAATTCCAGGGATGAGGGGGTTGACATATGAGGAAAGGTTAAGTAGGTTGGGACTTTTCTCATTGGAGTTCAGAAGAATGAGAGGTGATCTTATTGAAACGTATAAGATCGTGAGGGGCCTTGATCAGGTGGATGCACTAAAGATGTTTCCGATGATCGGGGAGACCAGAACTAGGGGGCATAGTCTTAGAATAAGAGGGGGCTCTTTTAAAACTGAGATGAGGAGAAACTTCTTCACTCAGAGGGTGGTTAGTCTGTGGAATTCGCTGCCTCAGGGAGCTGTGGAAGCAGGAACGTTAAATAAATTTAAAACAGAAATAGATTGTTTTTTAATAGACAAGTGAATTAGGGGTTACGGGGAGCGGGCAGGGAAGTGGACATGAGCTATTGTTAGTATAGTAAGACCTGAGTAATCTCCTGGACAAGTTTTGATTGCCTAGCTTGGGGTCGGAGAGGAATTTCCCGGATTTTTTCCCCAAATTGGCCTGGGTTTTTATCCGGTTTTTCACCTCTCCCAGGAGATCACACGGTTCTTTTGGGTGAGAAGAAGGGCGATAGTGGGAAGGGGGTTGGGGTGGGATCAGCCATGATCGTATTGAATGGCAGAGCGGGCTCGAGGGGCCGGTTGGCCTACTCCTGCTCCTATTTACTTGTGTTCTTGTGTTCTTCTGTCTTTCATCCTCTGATTGTCTGAGGCATTCCTTTTGACTGGCTACAGCTCTTCTGATTCCAGGAGGTGCAATGCCAGAGAGTAGGTAGATGTTGTCAGTCTTGGTAGGTTTCATGAATCCACTGATGCAGCGACAGCTTGTGTTTAGCACAGGATCAATCTTCCTTGCATGAGCTGAGCGCTCCCATACTGCGCAGGCGTACTCAGCAGTGGAGAAGCAGAGAGACAGAGCTGTTGATCGAATGGTTTTAGAATTTGCTCCCCATTTTGAGATACTCATCTTGCTAAGAAGAGCATTTCTGGAACTGACTTTTCCTTTATGCTTGGTGATATGTGCTTTGTAGTTCAGAGATTGATCGAGAGTCACACCGAGATAGACTGGATTGTCACAGTGCTCCAATCTGACTCCATTCCATATGATCTTCAACCTTTGATTTGCATACTTGTTCTTCAAGTGGAAGGTGCAGACTTGGGTTTTAGATGGATTGGCTCTCAGGTGATTCTCTTTGCAGTATGAGGACAGGTTGACTAAACCACTTTAGCTGTTGTTGTGCCTTCAACTCTTGCTTCTCTCTACCATCATTTCTCCTCACTTTTGGAATTCTGTAGTACGATAAATGGCTCTCACGGTTAGCCCTATTCCGACAATTTTTAACAGCACAAAAATTGACTATTTTGACGGTATTTTCCAGGTAAGAACTTATGTGTTGCGTGTGTGACGAGTGTATGCCAGAGGCTTGCTTATCCTCCAGTACGCTTGAGCGACTTTGCGCGTCACACACTTTGACCTTTTGACCTACCGACCAATCACCCTCTAGATGACACTTTAGGCCAGGAACCTTCTTCAGGATCTATAAGGGGGAGGGGGGAGGGAGCGGGAGAAAGAAAGCTTAAAGAGAAGAGGGGCAGGACAAAATGTGGCAGGCAATAGGCGGACATTGGCAAGGGGGTGTGGGGGAAGGAGTTGGGGGGTGGCTTCATAGGCAGAAGATTAGACAAAGGCCAGAGATGAAAAACAGAGGATTAAAGAGTTGCAAATTGTGAAGCAAGAGAAAGGAATGTTGATGGAAGACGAGGGGGAGGGGATAGATAGGTGGGTCCGGGTAAGGCACAGTAGAGGGGGGGGGGGGGGAGAAGGTAAGGGGTGTGTGGAGGAGAAAGAGAAGGGGAGGCAGCATTTTGCCTCACTCTGGCAATGGAGAAGGGCCAGGCCAGAAAAGGCACTATGGAAAGGGGAAGGGGAGTTAAAATCTTTAGCAACCGGTAGATCCAGTAGACCTTGGCGGATCATGAGCAAGTGTTCGGCAAATTGGTCACTTGAGTAGACCACAAATTCTTCCAGACAGATTTTAAGGAAGAGTCAAGGAATGTGTACATACAAGAAAAAAGCACAGGTCATTGATGATATAGGTTGCAGGAAAGGTTAAATGATAAATGGGACACAAAGTTGAAGGTATCAAATATTTATATTAACTGGTGGTCTCTTCCAAAATGTGAGGGAATACACTTGAAATCTTAGTATTCAACAGCAAACATAGCATTTTCATGCAAGGCATCATTTCTAATATTGTGTTGAAAAAATAGTAAATTTTACATCAAATTAATTGTTGATTTTGCAATTGAATGAGTTATTTTCACTTAGCATTACATCTCACAACTGTTTTTAAGGACGCTGCTCAAGGCACAAGGGGAAGAGCAACAATGCTAAACATACTTATTTTACAAAGTTCAAGAGCACCACAGCCAAGCTTTTGCCTTTAGCCTCTTCCCTCTTAATCATCATGGTTGCCAGCTATATTTTTAATCACCTAGTATTTATGCTCTTAGAATTTTTTCTCTTATCCTGTCTGTATCCTTTCATCAATCTTTCCAATCAAAGCTCGCTTTAAGGAGAAATGAAATGAAGTAGAATCCACATGACTGAGTATACTGTAAACCTCACTTATTTAATCAAGTTTCCAATATCTCTATTGGCAGAAAGCCCATTTTTGTTTTATTGCCTTGCTCTGAAACAGCATGGGATGTTTCTCTATATCAAAGATGGCTATGGAAGGAGCACCACTGACAGTTTAAGGTCCAGGCCACAGCTACTACAGGCGAGATAGAGATGAGGATTAGTTGCTTTATTGATCAAGGAAAACATCATGAGAGTAGTTTGTGAAGGATCATTCAGTAATGTGATATGGATGGAGATGAGGAATATGAAGGGGATGATCGCACTAAAGGCCCTGTAACGACAGTTAGCAAGAATTAGAGGGAAAATATGCCAGGAGGTTGCAGACATCTTCAAATGTAATAGGGTTTTCACTGTAGGAGGATTTTAGCTTTCCCTATAGACTGGCACTGCCATAATGCCAAGAACTTAGACGAAGTGGAATTTGTCAAGTATGTTCAGGAAAGGCAATATGTGAAGAGGCCTACCAGGGAGAGGGCAAAGCTTGACGAACTGTTAGGGAATTGGACAAGGCAAGTAATTGAAGTATAAATGGGCGAGCCTTTTGATTCCCGCGATATTGTGGAACCTGGACGAGTACAGGGGATTAAGGAGCACACTTGAGAAGGAAATTACAAATGCAAAAAAAAGGGGGGCATGGGATAACACTGGCAGATTTATTTCAGCAAGGCCTTTGATAAGTCTGTCACAATAGACAGATCTACATTGTATGGGATCCAAAGAGAGCTAGCTAATTAAAGAGCTAAAATCTGTTATAAAGGAGTCAGTTAAAATAAGGGTTTATTGTATAATATTAAAGAGAATTGAAAAAGATTCTATAAATAGATTAGGAGAAACAGGGAATAGAGTCCTCAAAAACCAAAGTAGTCGTCTATGTGTGGAGCTGCAGGGTTGGGTAAATCCTCAATGAATATATTTCCTTTGTTTTTACTGGGGAGAAAGACACAAAATTTAGGGAACTTGGGAAGGTATTGAGGACAGTATGGTCCTGACCCAAAACATCACCTATGTTCTCCTGAGATGCTGCCTGACCTGCTGAGTTACTTCAGCACTTTGCATCACTTTTAAAGATAGTCTATTGCAGTCGAGAAGGTGCTAAATGTAAAGCAGAGGAAAAGTGCTCAGTGAGGACCTTATTCAACTGCTGCAGTTCCATGCACTTAATCACTTTGGTTTTTAAGAACTCCTCTCTGTAGTTGATTAATCCTCTGGATCTGATCATATACATTCAAGGACATTGTGGGAAGCTAGAGAAGTAATTGTTGGAGTCCTGGCTGAGTAATAAGAATTGTCATTAGACATGGGTGAGGTGCCAGAAGACTGGAGGGTGCTTCTATTTAAGAAGGGCTACGAAGAACCTGGGAACTATAGACCACTGAACCTAAGTGCAGAAAAGTTGCTGGAGAGAATTCTAAGGGATAAGATATATATGCATTTGGAAAGACAGGAATAGTCAGCAAGATTTTATGCATGGGGGATCATGTCTCACAAATTTGATTCAGTTTTGGTATGCCTCAGGGATTAGTGCTGGGCACATTGCTGTTTAAGATTTAATATCAACAATATGGATGAAAATGTACAAGGCGTGGTTAGCAAGGCATGTTTGTAGATGACATTAAAACAGACGGTATCATAGGCAGTGAAGATGGTTATCAAAAATTACAGTGGGCAAGTGTGCTTTCAAATGTTCAATTACGATAAGTGTGAAGTGGTACATTTTGGGAAGTCAAACCAGGACAGTACCTTCACAGTGCACAGTATGGCCTTGGGGAGTGTTGTAGAGCAGAAGAATTTAGGAGCAGAGTTATAGAGTGAAACAATGTGGAAATAGGCCCTTGTGCCCAACTTGCCAACATGTCCCAGCTATACTAGTCCCATCTGCCTGCATTTCCTCCAAACCTGCTTATACATCTACCTGTCTAACTGTTTCTTAAATGTTGGGATAGTCCCTGCCGCCCTGTCCCTAACCCTCCTCTGGCAGCTTGTTCCATACACTCACAACTCTTTGTGTGAAAAAGTTGACCCGCAGATTCCTATTAAATCTTTACCCTTCACCTTAAACCTATGTCCTCTGGTCCTCGATTCACCTATTCTGGGCAAGAGACTGTGCATCTACCTGATCTATTCCTCTCATGATTTTATACACCTCAATAAGATCACCCCTCATCCTCCTGAGCTCCAAGGAGTAGAGTCCCAGCATACTCAACCTCTCCCCACGGCTCAGACCCTCTCGCCCTGGCAATATCCTTGCAAATCTTCTCTGCACCCTTTCCAGCTTGACAACATCTTTCCTATAACATGGTGCCCAGAGTACATGTACATAGTTCCTTGAAAGTAACATCACAGGTAAATAGGGTGGTGCAGAACAATTTTGGCATGCTTGGCTGCATCAGTATTGTGTATCGAAGTTGGGACATTATCTTCCAGTTGTAGAAGATATTTGTGAGTCCGCACTTGGAGTAATGTATTCAGTGTTAGTCATGCTGCTATAGGAAAGATGCCATTAAGCTGGAAACAGTGCAGATAAGATTTACAAGGATGTTGCCCGGACTCAAGGGACTGAGCTGTAGGGAGAGGTTGTCAAGTGAGGAATGTATTGGAGCACAGAGGGGTTACGGGTGTATATGTCTGTAAAATTATAAGGATAGGGAGATTGTACAGAATCTTTTTCACAGGGCAGAGGAATTAAGAACTGGAGGGCATACGTTTAAGGTGAGAGGGTGAAGATGTAACAGGAACCCGAGGGACAACCTTTTCACACAGTGGATAGTGGTAATATGGAACAAGCTGCCAGAGGAAGTAGTTGAGCCAAGGACAGGAACAGCATTTATAAGTCATTTGGACAGGGATATTGATAGAAAGTGTTTAGAAGGATATGGGCCAATGCGGGAAAATAGGACTTGTTTAGTCTTTAGTCACTTCAGAACAACTAACTCATTCTCCACATGGGAGAATGCACACTAATGTTAAAAATCTTGGAGGAAGGCAATAAATCATATCAAACCTTTTTTTTCCAGTGGCTCAAGAATTATCATGGCCAAATTGGGCTGAAGGACCTCTTACTGTGCTGTACGACTATGACTCTCTATGTGCTATCTATTTTTATCAGTGTACAGACTTGAACAAAAGATACTTGGCCATGGAGGCTGCTTTAAGAGATTTACATAAATCTCACAGATGTTGTGAAAGTAACATCCTTTCTCAGAATGGCCTCCAAAAACGAACTGAATTTTCACATTGAGGAATTTAAGGCAGGGCAATTGCAGGATTTTAGCCTACCTGCCTGATTCAGTACCCAATTCCATAGAAAATGTTTGGACATTCCCTGGGCACACCAACACTGAAAGATCCACAAGTCTAAGTGCAACTTGTGTGGTGTGCCAAAGCTTTTGCCTTTGGTGTTAGTATTCCTGTATCTGAATCAGGTGTCTCACTTCAGAACAACTAGCTCATTCTCCACATGGGAGAATGCATACTAATGTTAAAAATCTTTGAGGAAGGCAATAAATCATATCAAATCTGCTTTTTTCAGTGGCTCAAGAATTATTATCTTTTGATATAAGTCAAAAGCAAAGCACAATGAATTACAAAATACTTCTTACTTATCTACAATGTTCACATTGAAAAATAAGTATAATCACAGAGAACTGGGCATGAATGAAGATAAACATATGCTTGTTATTGGGTTATCCAAGTAATAACATTTGGAATTAACTTCTTTCTCTGTGGATTCCAATAAAATATGAAAATGAGTGAAGTGTTCATCACAAAACAGATAATAATGGAAAGAAAATTGGGATGTGAGGAGAGGGTGGTTTTACAACAGGCTGATGATTTGCTATCAATTGCCTTGCACTACTCCTGAAAACCAATTTCATTTGTAAAGACAGTCTCCAAAAGTGTTTTCAATGATACTTTAACATGGTTGATGAGTTTCAAGGAACGTACCATCTTCCTGGGCTGAATAGAATGTTGCTTTTTCTTTCAGCAATAGCGATATGACACTGAAGCTTGAACTATTGCAATGTTTAAAACACTCATGCATGAGGGATTACTCTTAGAATAAGAACAATGTAGTGTATTAAGAATACAATTTAATTTAAACCAAAGCTGCAAGCACTACGTAAGCTAACCATTAGTTTATATTTCTATCCTTTATTTCCCCCGACATTTGCTGCCCACCTTATACTTAATTTTTTTCCCATTGTTTTTCTTCTAAAATGACAATATTTTGTTAACACTTACCTGCCTGCATTGCACATTTAAGAAAGAACCTCTTCAAAGCAAGAGAATTTTGTCCGCATCTTTTGTTTAAAGTTAAGCTTAAGTATTTTATGAAAAGACTGAATACCATATAATTGAAGTAGTCAAATTATGCAGATGTAGCTTTGTGGACCTACAGTGATTTGTTGTAAATAAAACATAGGTATCGCCCAGTGTCGTGCAACTCTACCGATCCGTGGACCCGTTGGTGGCGAAAGCTACATACCTATGCCCCGTGCGTGCAGCGCTGATCGGCGGCAACGGCCATCTTGTTCGTCCTACTGCCGCCGCCTCTAATACCGCGCTGCACCACAGGACGAAGGTCAGGCGCGGGGGTGGGGGGGAGCGCATTTGTTAAAGTCACTCCCTCCCTCATTGGCCACGACTCCCTGCCCCCCTCCCTCATTGGACGTCACTCGGGCGGGACTCATTGTGACGTCACACACTGAACAAGGCAAGAAATCGGGGTTTTTAAGTAATTTTTAAACTTTAAAATCTCTCTAACTTTAAAAATATAAGACCAATTTGAATGAAACTTGGATGAAAGGGTCCCCAGGGCAAAGGTAAGTTGGTCCTAAAATTGTCGCGCTATCATGTGACGGGGCACAAAAATACGGTTACATCACAGGCATCGGATAACATCCCTCAGACCCGCAGAATAAGAGTTTTAGTAATATACTAGACTAAGTGGACCCGTTGGGCCCATTCCTCGTAGATGGGGGACAGGGAAGGGGAGAGGGTGTGATTGAGTGAGCCCCGGACCCAAAGCCTCTCCGGTATTGTTGCACCCTCAACCCCCCCACTCAATCCTCCTTATCCCCCCCTCCTCCCCCACTGACCACTCCATCCCCCCTACCCACCCCAACTTGCCCCTTACCTGCCCCCACCCCCACTTTCCCCATCCCTACCCCCATTCCCCCCAGCCCTGCCTCCACCCCCATTTCCCCCTCCCCACCCCTATTCCCCTCACCCCCACCTCCCTCCCCTACCCCCACTCTCCCTGCCCGCACCCCTCTCCCCACACCCCAATATTCCCTCCTCCCCATCCCCACTCTTCCCTTCTCCCCACCCCCACCCCACCATGCCCTCCTCCCCACCCCCACTCTTTGCCCACACCCCTCTCCCCCCACCCCCAATCTTCCCTTCTCCCCACCCCACTCTTCCCATCTCCCCACCCCCACCCACCCTGCCCTCCTCCCCACCCCCACTCTCCCCCCACCACCGCTCTCTCCTCCCCCACCCCCTCCCCTTTCTCCCCTCTTCCCCACCCCCACTCAGCAATCGTCAGTAAAACAAACAAATCTCTCATTGCTTCGGGGAGTCTTGTCCGTTCAGCATCTTCCATCGTCTGTTGCCAATGGTTGTCAGTTTGCAACAAACCTCTTTCTATGCAGACGTTTTTGAAGGAAGGAAGAATATGTCCGTCATGTGTTCTCGACGAATCTTACATGATGGAGAAGCAGTCTCAAGTAGTAGAGGTCACATCTCAAGTAGTAGAGGTGAATCGGACAGTGCCCTAACTTATGGAAGGACTATTCAAAATCCTGATAAAAGATGGGGATCTGCCCAAAAAGAGCAGGGAGAAGAAGGAATGACCAGGGTGAGACAAGTCTCTGATTACGTTGGCTGCTTTTCCGAGGTTGCGTGAAGTGCACATGGAGTTAGAGGCAGAAAGCCTGGTTTGCATGACGGACTGGGCTATATCCCCACCTTACTGCAATTTCTTGCAGACTTGGATAGTTCCCAAACCAGTAAAACCTTTTAATGACATTGCTAACAGTAAATAGTGTAATAACAAGTAACTGCAGATTTAAAAAAAATCTGAAGTAACCCAGTGAGTCAAGCATCTCGAGAATATGGATAGGTGACTTTTCAGATCAACACCCTCATGCAGTAAATAGTGTAGATAGAAACAGAAAATTGAGAAACGGCATTAACAAATTGGGAGTGATGAAAACGATGACAAAGGAGTTCACCATTGAATGTGGAGTCATCCATTTTGGATTCTAATTAAACACCACAGATTTTTTTTTCCAAGAAGACAAGAAATATGGACGAGCAAGAATCTAACTGAAGAACCCTTTGTGGAAAGGCAAAATATATAAAAAGGTCAAATGGATTTTTGCCATAACATCAAGGATACAACTCTAAAGTTAATGCTTGCATTCTCTTCAAGATTATTCTGTTCAGTGCCGGTAAATAAACCAGGAAGGAAATATGACCTTGGAGTAGAATAAAATGCTAATTAGCAACGATGATTTGGGACTATAGTGGGTAGTTGTGCCGGTATCCCTGAAACTTTAGATATTATCTATATTCAGCATTAAGATTGAAGAACTAACAAAGAGAAGCTATCAGCTCTGTCATGGAAGAGCAAAGAATATTGGACGTATCTTTTGATAGCGTTTTATCTGTCTGTGAATGATGTCAGTAAGCACTTATTTCTCTTTATGACAGTGGAAATGTGCAGTTGTCTGCCTTGAGAACACCGGAGGTTTTGTCAGTTGTTTAGTCAATGAAATTAAGATTTTTGTTAAAAGTAATGCATTTAAGAAATATGGAAAAGAGTTAAAGCACAAGGATAGGTGATAACAAGGGAAGGGGTAGAATGAAAAAAAGGAAATACATAAAACCAGAAATATTTGAACAGACATTTATACTAAAAGTTAAAATTTAGTTTGCGTTTAATTTTTGCAGCAGCAGCGGGTTGTTGGCGCCAACAACCCCCTGCTGCGCCAGCTAACAAACCTGCTGGTGCTGCTGGAAGGGGGAAGAAGGGGGGAAGGGGAGGGGGAAGGGGGGGAGGGGGAAGGGGGGGAGAGGGGGGGAAGAGGAGGGGGAAGGGGGGAGGGAAGGGGGGGAAAGGAGGGGTGGGGGGTGGAGGGGCGGGAAGAGGAGGGCGGGAGAGAGGAGTGGGGAGGGGAGGGGGTTCTGGCGCTGCGTGAATGTGGGAGGGGTTTGGTCGCAGCTGGTCCGCTTGGTCTAATTAGTCTGACCTTTAACTGCTCGGCGGCGGCTCTGGGACTGAGCGGTGAAGGAGACGCCCGTGGCTGAGAGCGGCAACAGCAGCGGTGATGCTGAGCTAGAGCTGAAGGCTCGTTGGCGACGGCGGCGATGGAGACGACCGGGGTTTGGAGCGGCAGCGGGAGCGGTGACGGCGGTGTGATGGCTCAGCGGAGCTGGAGAGCGGAGCGGCTGCCATGCCCGGGGTTTAGAGTGGAAAGGAGCAGCAGCGGCGGCTGGGCAATGGATCAGCAGGGCTCTGGGGTCTAGCAGTGAAGGAGACGCCCGTGGTTTGGTGCGGCGACAGCAGTGATGGCGGGGGCTCCGGGGCGGAGTGGTGGCCATGATGGAGACGCCCGTGGTTTGGAGCGGCAGCAGCGGTAATGGCGGGACGGGGCAGGGAATCCGGGGCAGAGCGACGGCCATGATGGAGACTCCCGGGATTGGAGCGGCGGCGGTGAGGCTCCCCCCACTTGGGCCGCCAAACCAAACGGGCGTCTGGCGGGAAGTGGGAGCTGAACGAAAATGATGATCCTTCCCCCAACTGCGCACGTGCGTTCACCTGGCGGCCATCTTACGTAAGTGTAGGCGCTGGTCTGGTGGCCATCCTACGTGAGGATGGAGGAGCATATAAGTTAAAGGTCCGGGGGGGGGGGAGGTAGCGCATTAGTTAAAGGTCAGGGTGAGCGCATTAGTTAAAGGTCCGGGGGGGGGGGGGGGGGGACGCATCAGTTAAGGGCCGGGGGGGGGGGGGGGGGAGCGCATTAGTTAAAGGTCCAGGGGGGGGGCGGGACGCATCAGTCAAGGTTTGGGGGGGGGGGGGGTGAGAGCGAGGTGATCTGTTGAAGACACGCGGGTCGCATTGCATTGTGACGTCACACGCTGAACACCGCCGTGAGGGGGGGGGGGGGAGCGCGAGCTCATCTCTCAGGCGCACGGGTGCCATTGTGAGGTCACACGCTGAAGACCTTCAGAAAATGGGTTAGAAAGGAAAATTTAAAACTTTAAAATCCTCTCTAGCTTGAAAAATATAGCTTAAATTTGAATGAGAGCGGTTTTAATATAGGGCCAGGATAATGGTGAGTATGGTGGTGCAAAAATTGTAGCGCTATGGTGTACCGTTTTGGCTGTGCGAGCGACAAAAGTTATGCTGCACACATACACAGTTTTAGTAATATAATAATAATAAAATAATATATAGATAGTAGATAGATCAACTGACATTCATGCCTATGTAACCTTCATAAAAACCTCTTGATTCAAACATGGTACAGCATGTTAACCCATGCCTGTTTCCGGACCTTCATAAAATTGTAGGATTGATGTGAATTATATCCCATCATAGCCAACACTACGTAGCCTACAACCTAGTTATAAGGGAGCCTCCTTTCAGAATATACTTGGATTTTTGCAATGTCATGTTTCAAGTTAAATCAAAATAACTTTTGTAGTTAAATTCATATACCACTACTTTTTACAACTGTGTATTGAGGATTGGACTCTTATTATAATATTCATAATATTCACAAACTAGAAACGTAAGAGTGAAGATATTTGATTGAATTATTTGTCCAAACTGGTGTCATCTATAATTGCATGTTATTCTTCATTTCCAAAAAAATCATGCGTCCTGTTTGAAACTAACAGATATGTATCATTATCTTATTTAGTCCATTAGCCTTAATTAGAAAGAGAAGATAGCCATTTGTGCACTAAACTAGTAAGATATTTATATCTCCTAAATTTAAATATTTACAGCATCTGGTTAGAGAATTCCCATTCGAGAAATGCATTTTGAATGAGACTGGATTTATAACTGAATAGAACATAATTATGAAAAAAGTATTTCTAACCTTTAAATATAAAAACAAATCAAAATATGATGGAATAAAAAAGTGGTTCCAATAACCCCAAATCTAGATTGTCACCCAATAGATATTATTGCAAGAAAAGTTTTCACGACAATATAAAAAACAGATAAATGCTCTATAAGGCTGAAGGATAATGTACCTTAGCCTTTATTAAAGAAAATACTTCGGTTGAATTTGACTGATGTCCTTTCTTCCTGAGGGGGGATTATTTTGCCAAATGCTTTTTAGGGTTGGATGCTGCAGAAAGTCATGTGATAGGAGCAGAATTAGGCCATTCGGCCCATCAAGTCTACTCTATTCAATCATGGCTGATCTGTCTGTCCCTCCTAACTCCATTCTCCTGTCTTCTCCCCCATAACGTTAACGCCTGGACTAATCGAAGGGGTGAAGGGAGACATAGGCCAATAGACAAAGCTTATCTGATGTCACTTCCTAGAGGTTTGCTATGGAATTACAGGTGCTACCCGGCTTACGATGCTTCGACTTGCGATATTTCGACTTTGCAGTGGTGCAAACGGCAGCGACCCGCAGCAAGCCGCAGCTCGCTTCCGGCCACGTGATCAAATGTATTAAATGCATTTCGACGGATGATATTTTCAGTTTCCGATGTGTTTCTTGGAACGGAACCGCATCGTAAGCTGAGGAGCAACTGTACCTCTTTCAGATCTTTCTCCACTGTACGATTTAAACTTCAGTGTTGTCAAAGAAAGTTGCACAATAGCATTCCAGCAATGTGCTTGCAGAAAAATGATTTTTTTTCCTGTAGGATCGACTTTATTGAGACTCAATGAGATGGGATGTTTTCAGTGACAGAATAATAGTCTCTTGTTAAACTGGCATCAATTCAGGTTAAGACAAATACATAATAGATCCTTTAGCAACAGGTCAACATGTGCACCCATGGGGCTCAAAGTTAAATGACGAGGTAAGTGATTAGTACTCCGAAAAGACTGGAACAAAACCAATAGGCGAACTTCAAGTGGATAAAAACTTGAAGCAAAACAGTATTCAAAATTCTGAAACTGAAAGATACTTTTATTGGAATACATAAAAAGATAAACAGTTGTGGTCCTACATTATAAGAATGACGAATCACAATTTCACAGGGGATGTTAGAAATGGATATGTACCCAAATTGTTTTGTACAGCAGTAGTTGAGATACAACGATAACAAGTCCATACAAAAAAGTGAACTCTAGGTTTCTAGGGCCAGGGAAGATACTGGTATTAACCATGGTTATTTTTAATGATACGCAGACTTTACCTGTGGAGGTTCTGGCAGGTTACTGGGATTCAACACAATAGAGACCACTAAACAACGTACTGGTTACAATTCGTTAATTTAGTTTATTGTCATGTGTATCAAGGTACAGGTACAACAAAGCTTTTGTTGCGTGCTATCCAGTCAGCATAAAGATAAATAGTGATTACAATGGAGCCATTTACAGTGTATAGATACATGATAAGGGAATAACGTATGGTGCAAGGTAAAGCCAGCAGTCGGATCAAGGATAGTCCGAAGATCACCAAAGAAGTAGATAGTAGTTCAGCACTGCTCTCTGGTTGTGGTAGGATGATTCAGTTCATCCATGTGCCTGTCTAAAAGCCTTAAATGTCACTATTGTATCTGCCCCCACCACCATCCCTGCAATGCATTCCAGCCCCCTAACACTGTGTAAAAAAACTTGCCCTGCACATTCTCTATTAAGCATTCCCACTCTCACCTTATAGCTGTGCTCTCCAGTGTTGGACATTTCCACCCTGGGAAAAAAAAAGTTTTGACTGCCTACCTTATCTATGCCTCTCATAAATCTACTTACTTCCATCAAGTCTCCCCTCAACCTCTGATATTCTAGAGAAACCAATTGAAGTCTATCCAGCCTCTTCCTGTACCTGAAACCCTCTAATCCAGGCACCATTCTGGTAAATCTGCTCTGCACCCTCTCCAAAGCCTTGACATCTTTCTTGTATTAGGGTGACCAGAATGGCACACAATATGCCAAATGCAGCCTAACCAAAACCCTATAGTGTTGCATCATAACTTCCTGACTAATAATCATATAGCGATGAAGGCAAGCATATTATATGTCTTATCACCCGATCTCTGTGCTGCCACCTTCAGTGAGCTATGAACTTGGACTCCCAAGATTACTCTGCACATCAATGCTGGTAAGGGTCTGGCCATAAACTATGTTAATGCTCCCTAACTCGCTAATGTTTCTTAGTTAATGTATTTACTTTTTATTTCGTTTCCAGCATTTGCAGGTTTTTTAAAAAAATCATTAAACTCAATATGCTTTCTGCTGCTTTTCCCCATGTTAAAACTGTTTCTATGCCTAAAATAAAGGTACCAATATAAAATGCACATTGTTTTCCCATTATGACTTTTCAAAAGGAAAATTCCTATGGTAAATTCTCTTGTAGGCACAAACCTGCAGATGTTGGTTTACCAAAAAGACACAAAATGCTGAGTAACTCAGTGGGTCAGCCAGCATCACTGTACCCTTCCTTAGACTGATTGTATTAGTCGAAGGGGCTGGGGAGAAACCTGGAGGAGAACTTGGGGCATGACAAATGAGAGGTTGATGCAGTCGAGGAGGGGGTTTGATTGTCAGATGGTTGGACAAAAGCCAGAGATGAAGAAGACAAGCAGTAAGAGATAAGAGATAGAGGAGGCATGAAAAGTAAAGCCAGAGGAAGGAATGGAGGTGGAAGGGTTTGGTGGGGAAGGGGAAAGGGAGAAATGCGTGGTAACCACATTCAGGTGGGGCATAGGAAAGACGGGGGAAAAGGGAAGGGAGAAGAGGTTGTTTCCTAAAATTAGATAATTCAGTGTTCATACCGTTGAGTTGTAAGCTACTCAAGTGGAATGTAATTTATCTTGCTAGTTCTTGCAGAATGTGGTGCTTCATACATTCTAACGGCAGGACTCCATAGTTTCAGTTTCGAAGAGACCTAGAATAGGGATGCCTAAATAAAGTGAATGACAGATTGGTGTTATTCTGTCATCCAAATGGTGGAAGCTTCAGTTTTCAGCTTCACTATTCAATACCTGTTATTGATGTTGATGAAAATAGAAAGAGAACCAAACTCAATATGGAAGGGAAACATACACATGCAATCATATTCTTAAAAGGGACCATGTGCTTCAGTGTGTTATATATTTAGGCAGCATATTTCTCCATTTACTGCAGTGATTTACGAATTTAAAAGTATCTGAATGTGCCTAGATAAACCTGAGGGTAACATCGTTAAGTGGATGTGGCAGAGTGTACTCAATTTCTCAAAGAAATGTTTACAGAACCGAAGTAAAGAACTCTACATTACAAACTCCAATTCAATTTGTTTTTAAAAAGTTGGCAAATCTAATTATATTCTAAACATGCATGAAAAAGGTATTTGCCACCTGCAACATCACAGAAGTCTGTCAGTCAAATACTTGCATACTAAAAAAAACTTAACATTATCAAGTATATCTATGCTGTAAAACAAGATCATCTGGCTATATTTGAGGTTACAATTCAACATAAAGCACCTCTGAAACTATAATGTAATATAGATAAATTCTTCACTTATAAGGAATTAAAACATGTTTCATGTATTAAAATACAGGTGCAGAATAATTTAAAATAATTTAAATGATAAATGTAATAATTCCACATTACACTAAAGACCTTTGGAAATTAAGCAATCTAAACTTGTAATTCTTAAATGGTCAGAGACAGAGATAACCTTATGGTCAGACACGGTCGCTTTCATTTTTAAGTTGTTGAATATATTACATGCATTTGGACATCACAATAATCAGATTAATCCTGTTATTTCTCTGCAACAGAACATATTAATTTAAATATGAAAATATAGGTCATAAGGCCCTTGTGGCTAAAGGGATCAGGGGATATGGAGAGAAGGCAGGTAGGTACAGGTTACTGAGCTGGATTGAATGGCAGTGCAGGCTCGAAGGGCCGAATGGCCTACTTCTGCACCTATTTTCTATGTTTCTAAGGAATAGGCGTAGAATTAGGCAATTCGGCCCATCAAGTCTACTCCGCCATTCAATCATGGTTTATCAATCTCTCCCCCCTAACCCCATTCTCCATCCTTCTCCCCATAACCAAGAATCTATGTCTGCCTTAAAAATATCCACTGACTTGACCTCCACTGCCTTCTGTGGCAAAGAATTCCAGATTCACCACCCTCTGACTAAAGAAACCTCTCATCTTCTTCCTAAAAGAACGTCTTTTAATTCTGAGGCTAAGACCTCGACTAGATTCTCCCATTAGCGGAAACATGCTCCCCACATCCACTCTATCCAAGCCTTTTACATTCTGTATGTTTCAATGAGGTCCCCCCCTCATTCTTCTAAACTCCAGCAAGTACAGGCCCAGTACAGACAAACGCTCATCAAAGGTGAACCTAATCATTTCTGGGATCATTCTTGTAAACCTCCTCTGGACCCTCTCCAGAGCCAGCACGTTTCCTCAGATATGGTGCCCAAAACTGCTTACAATATTCCAAATATGGTCTGACCAGCGCCTGATAGAGCCTCAACATTTCATTCCTGTTTTTGTATACAAGCCCTCTTGAAATAAATGTTAACATTGAGTTTGCTTTCTTTACTACCGATTCAACTTGCAGATTAACTTTTTGGGAATCCTGCACCAGCACTCCCAAGTCCCTTTGCACCTTTGATTTCTGGATTATCACCGCATTTAGAAAATAGTCTACGCCTTTATTCCTACTACTAAACTGCATGACTACACTTTGCTACACTATATTCCATCTGCCACTTCTCTGCCAACACTCCCAGCCTGTCCAAGTCCTTCTGCAGAGTCCCTGCTTTCTCTGCACTACCTGCTCCTCCATCTATTTTTGTATCATCTGCAAACTTTGCCACAAAGCCGCCAATCCCCTCGTCCAAATCATTAATATACAACGTGAAAAGTAGCGGCCCCAACACCGACCTTTCTGGAACTCCACTAGACACTGACAGCCAACCAGAAAAAGCCCCCTGTATTGCCACTCTGTCTTCTGCCATCTGTGCTAGTATCTGCCCATTGATACCATGGGCCCTCATCTTCCTTAGCAACCTAATGTGTGGCACCTTATCAAAGGCTTTCTGAAAATCTAAGTAAACAACACCTACTGACTTTCCTTTGTCTGTCCTGCTATTTACTTCTTTAAAGAATTCCAGGAAATTTAACAAATATAAAAAGACTTGTGTTTATTAAAAAAGCAGTTTCAATGATGCTAACCAAAAACACCATGACACATATTTAGACAGTTTATCAGCCAACTGTGTGATTTAAGTTAAATGAATTTATAGGTTTGGAAATATTTACTCAGTAATTTATATGGTCCCACGATGTCTTGATATTTCATCCTCACTTGTGACCAACTTGACACAAGATATACATTTATTTTATGATTTGCTGTTAAGTGCTGTACATAGATTGCATTCAATGAAAAAAATTAGTTCAAAACAAAAAAATAGGGAAAAGAGAAACAAATCAAATAGTAAAACATTTATAAAGATGGCTACAAATGGCATCTTACGTTAGTTTCCCGTCTAAGGTCTGGATGCAAAATAATTTCAAATATTTATTCCTACTGGGCACAAATCTACTTACAAAAGAGATGCGCTAAAAAGGAACTACTTAAATCACACACGAATTTTAGAACTATAAATTTACAAATGCAGTGTAAAAGCTGGAGCATTAGACATGTGCAGCTGAATAAACTGATCTTTTTTAACTCTGCATTTTGGCAGGTTCCAACAGTCAGGCTGAAGCAGATGTAATGGTTAGGGGACAAGATGCTGGTTCCAATGGTTACAGAATATTACTTTATCTTTGAATCAATGCTTCCAAGTCGGTTTTGCAGGAACTGCCTTTTATTCAGCACCTCTTTAAGAACTCAATCTACAATTGTGTCACTAAAAAGTGACAAAATCCAACGCTTAAAAGTTAAAAATACTAATCTTTAAATGCTACACAAATTGAGATATTGCAGACTTTTAAAAAAATTGCAACAAATTTTAAACCAGTAAACAACCTGAATGTACATTTAAAGGCATTTGCACTGCACTTTGTTCATTACAAGGTAAACCTGTGACCAAACTGCAAAACCATTTTCACTGAACATATTGCTGGTGTGCATTTTATTACTGCAGATCTTTTATTCCATGGTTTAATATATATATATATATATATATATACACATATATAAAAAAGTAGAAAAGTGGCGCAGATTTAGATTCTGAAACTGCACTCCTAAATTAGATAAGAACACTGTCATCACCGAGCAAATCCTCGATGGGCAGCGCCCCCTCGGCCTCTGAATCCTCTCTCTCCTCTAAAATTTCCTCTGTTTCTTTCTCTGCCTCTCTCTCCACGTCCTGCTGAAGGGCCACCTCTCCCTCCACCTCTGGAGGCTCCACCCCCTCGGTCAGATTTAGATTTTGGAGGTGGTGATTTGGGACGAAGTCTCTCAATCTCTTCTGTACAACCAGTCAGATGTACATTTGTTCCAGTGAAGTAGGAGCTGTAGGTTTCAGCGTTGAAGTTACTGTTTGTAAGACTAGGACCCACAGTTAACCATCCTGTTGAAAGGTAAAATAAATAGATACTGAAGCAATTTTAAAATTTCAAAAGCATACAAATCAAAGGTAGAAGCAGCTGTAAATATTGAAGTCAAAGAATACATTTTATATAATAAATTTATATTATAGTAAGAAAAGGAGTTCATTTACTTTATGGTGGACTTAATCATAAACTCAAAAAAATATGATCTTCCTCACGCCATTAGTTATTATTAGTCAGATTTCTCCATGAAGTCATTTTGTAGTAGTTCAGAATAATGGGCATCTCAAAAGCATATATACACACAAAAGCTAAGCAGTTCATCTATCCAAGGACCCCGACAGTCTTTTCAGGCGAGGCAGAGATTCACCTGCATCTCCTCCCTTTCATCTTTGAACAGCATCTCCTTTGATGTCTTGTTTTCACACTTTACCCTTCCTTATCTCTGTCTCCCTCTCCCCTGACTCTCAATTTGAAGGGTCTTGACCCAAAACGTCACCCATCCCTTCTATCCAGAGATGCTGCCTGTCCTGCCGAGTTACTCCAGCATTTTGTCTATCTTCAGTGCATTAGGCACTTTGTTATGTCTGACTTTCCGATATATGGCAGATACTATCATGATCCTCAAGAGAGATTGATTTTTTTCTCATTGCAATTTAGCAGGCAGAGTATGCAGTCAGCTATGTGTGAGCACATTATTTTATGGATTCTTGAGTTCTTTTAAATATTATATTATATTAGCAAAGATAAATAATACATCATTCTCCCTATATACTCAGTCCACAAGCAGAGACCCTGGCCCATGTGGAACCTTCATCGTATCTCTCCCCTCCCCACCTCTGGCAGAGCCAGTGCACATGGGATCCAATCCAACTTTTGCCCCCACTTTCTCAGGCAGAGGTGCTATGTGTAGGACCTACAGTCCATCCCCGCCATCTGGGGGAGAACCAGCATATGTAGGACACATCAGCCCACCAAACCCCCCCCCCCCCCCTTCCACTCTTCTGCAGAGCCTTGGTGCATGCACCTGTCTACTGCTCTGCATTGCCAGCTGGAATTTTACAGCTCCAATGTGTTCAAGGTATTCCCTATGCCCAACTGTGTCTGGTTGTTACAGGGATCATGCTGAAGAAGTAAAAATTACCAAAAGATTGCATCATAATTTTCTGAACAAATGTCCTCTCTCACAGTGGAACTGAGGGAGCAATAGATTCTGGAAAGGACCAGCAATTTGGGGCTGGGGATCTTTAGATTTAGATTTAGAGATACAGCGTGGAAACAGGACAAACTGCAGTTGTGGGCAATAACAATGAAGATTGAAGATGGACATTGGGGAAATCTGCCCAAAACATCTGTATGCATGTACGTCACAGAAGTTGAGTATCTGTGATTTAGTATTGTAATGGGTGAGGATACTGGGATGTGAAGCCATGCCTTGTAAATGGAACTGAGGTTTAGATCTTTGAAGAGGAATTCCAAAAATAATGTTAGTTTTCCTTGTGAAGTGAGTGCATCATAACACAAGTGTTAAATTTGTTTCCCAACATTCACATTATTTGGAAGCTGCACTGCATAACTAGATCAGATGCAGCAGTTTTTTTATTTACATAATATTCAGTGCACATAAAACAAGGTATTGTGCTAAAGACAATTAGACCTCTGGCGAGCATACTTTTGGCTTCTCTACAAGAAGACATCAGGGGCATTTTGATGAGAATAACTATAATGCCCTCCATAATGTTTGGGACAAAGACCCATCACTTATGCCTCTGTATTCCACAATTTGAGATTTGTAATAGAAAAAATCACATGTGGTTAAAGTGCACATTGTCAGATTTTAATAAAGACCATTTATATACATTTTTTGGTTTCACCATGTAGAGATTACAGCAGTATTTATACAAAGTCCCCCCATTTGCACCTGATAATCATAATGTGCACTTGATAATCATAATGTGCAATTTTCAGAGCCAGCAAGACTATCTATAACCCAAACATTGAAGAACCATTCTACCCGAGCCCAGACTGATAAGGCCAGATGTCAAATGAAAACTAACAAAGTCACAGAGGCAGATGGTTGCAGAGGTTCCAAAACTTAGTGGAGAATTCACAACCTCATCTGGATAAATAAGGTTAAATCAGGGGATTTTGGCTGTGACTTTGGGGTAACTGTGACTTCTCTTCAAGAGGCATGGCTACAGAAGGGTCTCCCTGCTGGTGTAATAGATAAAGTCAACGCCGGGTTCTCCTTAACTGAATTGTCACAGTGGTGGAGAGCTACATCACAGATCAGTTGATGCCATCACACACCACTGTTAGCAATATTGCCGATAAAAAGTCAAATCTCAACAGTGCACAATTTTGAACAAAGTCTTAGCAAATTTACCCAGCTTATTATTACATTTTGTTACTGACATATATGAAATGTTATTCCAAAACAGAAACAGGCCCTTTAGCCTTTAAACATGATGTAAGGTTACATAATTGTTAGATTCACTTCAATCATAGCATTAATTCAGTTTCCTTAATTTGTTCAAGTTCTATTGAAATGCATATTTCTTATGTGGGATATAAAATCCTAGATTTTAACATCAAACAATAATCAGTGGTCCACTGGGATTGTTAACATCTGGTGCAACAAGATTACGTGCATTGCTAGGTTATTTTGTTGGAAAATACATTAGTGTTTGTCTTCCTTTGCATTCTCCACTGCCAGTAGGAGGAAAATTGTAAACTAGAACAATAGCTCATATTCCACCAGGGCAGTCTATAACCCAATGGTATGAACAATTAAATTTCCTGTTTCAGGTAACCGACATGCTTGTGCTCCTCTCTCTCCTTTTGGTCCACCCATGTTCTTTCATTGACCGCCTTTTTTATAACTAATTCATCAGCCTCCAATTGCTCAGTTTCTTTCCCCTCTATCTGCTCATCACCCACCCATTGAGTAGCAATTTGACTCAGTAAAAATCTATAGTAATGCAAGGTCAACCTCTGATTTGACTGTTACTATTTTATCTTTTCATACTTACGTCAAACAAAAATCCAGTTCTAGCGACTGGATTATGTTATTTTAGTTGTCACATAGGAATAGAATAGTTAGTTTATGCATTGAGTTATCAATAAGTGCCCAGAAAATATTTTAAAATGAAATTTTATATTATCTTTCAGATAATCGCAAAAATAAAGAGCACGTTAATAGCATCTTACATTTAGAAGCAACGAGTCACATACCTGGTCTTATTGTGCTATCCCTTCCAAAAACGTGCAATCTTCTTCGTCCCAGACAGAAATGTTCAATGATATGAAATATTTCCACAGGCTTTTCAAGGTTCCCAATCTCAGGCTCTTCTGTAATAATAAGATCAATGTCTACATTTGCATGGATAAAATCGCCATCCGTACTTCGGCGAACCGTTCCTTTGATACCCATTAGGCAGTGTTCCTAAAAAATAAAACACAACACATTTGGGAATTACAGCCATTAACTCTTACATCAAGTAATACTGTACAGGGATCCTAGATAACTTTTTAGTTTTGTATTTCGCCCAATGTCTCCAGAAAATGTTCACAATAGAAAAGTAAATACTGTGATTGCTTGAAAATGTCATAACATCTGCCATAATTACAACACTGATTGTGCGATGATTAATTTACTGAGGAAATATATTTTTTTAATTATACTTTCAGCAAATTTAAATCTAATCAGAAAACTATCTCCATTTAATTCGAAACTGAAGTCAAGAGTAAAGTCAAGTGTATTTAATTGTCATATGCATTGGGAATGTAATTAAATTCCCACTTGCTGCAGCTATTGAGGGACATTAATGCTACATTATGATATATTATTAATACATTTTGAATTCTTGAGAAACATAGTGGTTTATTGTGAATTTATTATGTTAATCTTTCCACAATCAAGAGGCCCAAGTACTTATAACTATTTATTTGAAAAGATCTTTCATGATAATAGCCGAAAAGCATAATTTGATGCTTAACACCACTTTAAACAAGAGGTTCAGAGTATGCTTATCTTCAGTTAATTTTGGTACAGTATTCATGAACTAAATATTGGTCAACAAAGATATTTTATTTCAGGAAAGGAAATTATTAGCATGCTCAGAAAAATAGTTTCGCCCAGTGGCAGGCAGCATCTCTGGAGAACAAGGATAGGTAATGTTTCAGGTCGGGCCCCTTCTTCAGATTGATTGGGGGGGGGGGGGGGGGGGGGAGAGAGAGAAGAACTGGAGAAGTGAAGCAGGACGAAGCCTGGCAAGAGATGGGTAGATACAAGTGAGGGACGTTTTTGATAGAAAAATGGTTGGACAAATGCCAGAAATGAAAAGACAAAAGGTATGAGATAAGGATAGAAGAATTACAAATCATGTAAGCAGCGATGTAGGTGAAAGGGGAGGGGAGAGGAAAGAAATGGGTGTAAGTCCAGGTGGGGCATATGGAAAAGGCGGCGGGGGGGGGGGGGGGGAGGGGGAAAGAGTTTGGTTGGTTTTATTTTAGATTTCAAAGTTCATACAGTTGGGTTGTAAGCTACCCAATCAGAATATGAGGTGCTGTTTCTCCAGACGGCGAATGACAGCTCTCTGGCAATGGAGGGGGCCCAGGACAGAAAAGTCAGTATGGGAATGGAAAGGGGAGATAAAATGATTAGCAACCAGGAGATCCTGTACACATTGGAGTCCGGAGAAACGGTCGTAGAGTCTACATTTGGTCTCGTCAACGTAAGGATGACCACATCGGAACATTGGATGCAGTAGATGGGATTAGAGGAGTTGCACGTGAACCTCTGACTAGTTCCTTTACATCGGCAAGAGGTCATCTATCCATTTTCTCCAGAATTGCTGCCTGACCCGCTGAGTTATTCTAGCACTTTGTGTCCTTTTTTGTAAACCAGCATCTGCAGTTCCTTATTTCCACAACTTTGATGTTTTCATTTTCTTTGTTCCAAACCATGTTTTATCCATCATTAGGCATTCCAGCAGCTTGCAGCATTTCTGCTGAAAACAACTGTTAGTCAACATTTCTAAATAACTTTTCTCAGATCACTTGAACTAATCATGTATAGTCTTTTCTTTGACTGGATAGCACGGAAATAAATGCTTTTCACTGTACCTCGGTACATATGACAATAATAAACTAAACAAAACCAAAAAAAGCTGAGAAACTTGGCATTTCCCCACTCCTAATTTCAATCCACCAACATATATTCCATGGGAACTGCAAATCAAATAACATTTTCATCAACAGGACTGTGTTGACCAGCTTACATCACAGAACTTTGTGATGTAGCTTCTTTGCAAATGTGCACAAAAACAAAGATTTTACAGAAAGGAAAGAACGTAATTCATAACGAAAACTATTGCAATGAAATTAATTGCAACTCTGGTAAATCATATTAGCTCAGTAGGTTTCATAGAACCATTTCTTGGGTGGATTTGGGGGTGGGGGAAGAAAAATTACATTGGCAAAAGAAAAGATAGATATTCACATCAGGTGTGGCTGATTGGTAGCCTCTCCGAGTCCACGATGGACGTTCAAGTGAAACTCCAGATACTTGAGAACAAAAATAAAACCCAGGGTGGTACTTAATTCAGTACCACTTTATTGGAGGCATTGTTTCTTGAATGAAACGTTGAACTGAGCCCTTGGCCCAAATTATGCTAATATTTCAAAAAGCAACAGGTGCCTTGGGCAATGCTTATCACTCTATCACAGGAAAACCAACCTATCACAACCATCATCACATTGCTCATTGTGGCAGTATCCGGTGCACAAATTACCCATGATAGAAAAGCACAGCAAAGCACTTTCAGATACATCACAACGTACGATTTTTTCTTTTAATTTTGGACGAAAGTTTGAAACAGCAGATTACTTTTTTTTTAAAGTGCATATCTGAATAATATCACATCTTTACCATTCTACAGAAGCAAAATATTGTAGATGCTGGAAATCCAAAATAAATTTAAAATATTGAAAATATTCAGACATGCATTTGTACTTATTAGGAATTCTGATTAGGGGAATGTTGTTTCAGAATAACCGGAACACTACCTCTAACCCAAATTACAAGGTTAGATGGTGATGAATGTTGCCGGTTCAGATCTAAACAGATGGCAATCAACCATTTAAATTGCAATTCTCGGAAGGCTGATTCTGTCAGCTTGCCATATTGCTGGGAAAAAAATGATCACGGGGTCCAGAATCCAACATCCCACTGATTTGCAGAGATTGTAGGTCTATGGATTAGGAGATAAAGGGGAACTAAATTATTATTTTTAAACCATTTCCCCCGAGTTTAAATGCTTTTAATTGTATATGCTTTTTCATGTTATGGATAACTCTATTTAAAATTAAATACTTGAAATTATGTTTTTTTCCAATTTAAATAATAATTACATATTTTACAACTGGTTGCCATGGAATTTCTGGGGAATAGGACTTCTGCATTTTGATCGCACAGCAGAACAACTACCTGCTGTGCTGCTGGATTCCAGGGTGTGGACAATGACAAAGTCTCTTTGCACTTGACCTTCGTTCATTCAAGGGTGGGTAGACAGGGAGCAGCAATTCCAGAAAATGGGCTCTGTCCAGCCTATTAATACACTTGTGCTCTATGCTGGAATACTCCTTTGACAGCCCTTTCTTTCATTCCTACCCATAAGTAAATTAACTATGTAAATTTAAACAAAACTTTATACAACAATGCAAAAGTGAACAATGCCTCCATATTATCTCACACCAAAAAAACCCCCTTTGGAATTGACAAGCCATTAATTGTCCATTCTGAGCTGTGTTCCTCGTGTAATTCAATGTAACAGGAGAAGAGAAAACAGGCAATTCTTTCGCTGTGACTACAGGAATTAGTTTGGACTTGCGATATACGTCTGCCCCGAAGGTCAGACAAAACACTTGCCTTTGTTCGCTGGAAGACTGCTTTTGGGTCCAGGGTTTTGGTTTTCCCAGGGTTATCTTTATTGGTTTTGATCCAGCAAATATCTTCACAACGTCTGAATCCCCATTTACGTAAACACTGGATTAATAAAGACATGCCTTTATGTAAAAATAAAATTTCTAATTTGAGGCTTACTAATTGTAAACCACATTACATTTTAAAAGATAAGAGGTTTGCTGAGGAATTTATCGTAACAAATTTATTAATCACGCAATCTTTAAACACATTGAAGTAACTACCAGAATGCTGTAGCGAAATTACTTTCAAATTACAAAAGCACGGAATCTCTTCTTTAGTCGTCATATTATGAAATAAATAAATGATTGTTAAAATCAATGCTTATGAATGAATATTCAGAATTTTTATTAAAAGAAAAAATAATTTAAAAAATTTAAATTACGGATTATTTTTAAATTGGATAGGAACTACTTTTTTTGCATTTTTTTTCCAAAGGGAGTAATTCAAATCACATATTTATAATAAAGCTATGCGTTAACACGTAATAGCTAAATAAATCAAAGAAATGGATCCAATAGTATCAACAGCATTCCAGATGCAAATATTGTTTTAGATGGTAAAAAAATGCAGTAAGAGATTTTTCATCCCATGAAAGGCATTATAATGAGCATTGCTTCCAACATACTCACGAAGAAGAAAACCATTAATCAGAATGACAGGCACAAAACAGAATAGGACATTAGGTATTCAGTGTGAATTGTATACGAATTTTAAGACTTAACATTCACATACTATTGTTGGCAAACAATTGGTCAGTTGTGCACCAGACACTATTTATCATCTGAATAGAGTACTCGGTAAATGAAGGCCTTTGCTGGCTCAGATTACTGCTGCAACTTACCACTCTACCAAGGTCCAGACCATCCCCAGAGCCACACCACAAAAAGACAAATGATCGCGGAGCTGCAATTTCTTCAATTTCTATCTTCATTATCTATAAAAGAAAAAAAATGCCATAAAGTTCCTATCCACCTAAAAAACTATCCATAATTATTTTCATGGATTCCATAAACTACAACTGATTTTAGTAATTCAGAGCAGACTTTTGCAAATTGTCATGCAATACTAATGTATGAATTATTGATATCTACAAATGAGTGAGTAAAAGTTGATGAAAAAAAAAGACTTACTTCTTACTACATATTCAGGATAAGCAAAATGAAGCAGCAGGAAGTAAGGAAAAGGTCAAAATGGAAGTACGATGAACAATTAAACTCTTGAGTGAGCAGAAATTTAAGGTCATGTTTGCAGATTGAAAACTTGTATTATGCACAAGTTAGACTGCTATATTGAAAGACATGAAAGTGGTGGAAGGGTGTAATTTCGGCTGGAGGTCTGTGACCTCCAGCCAACCAAACTGGAGGTTTAGTTTAGAGATACAGCGTGAAAACAGGCCCTTGAAGCCTCCAAGTCCGCACAGACCAACGATCACATGTAAGCTTATACCACATGGTATTGGGGGTAGGGTACTGACATGGATAGAAAATTGGTTGACAGACAGAAAGCAGAGTGGGGATAAATGGGTCCCTTTCGGAATGGCAGGCAGTGACCAGTGGGGTACCGCAAGGTTCGGTGCTGAGACCCCAGCTATTTACGATATACATTAATGACTTAGATGAAGGGATTAAAAGTACCATTAGCAAATTTGCAGATGATACTAAGCTGGGGGGTAGTGTGAATTGTGAGGAAGATGCAATAAGGCTGCAGGGTGACTTGGACAGGTTGTGTGAGTGGGCGGATACATGGCAGATGCAGTTTAATGTAGATAAGTGTGAGGTTATTCACTTTGGAAGTAAGAATAGAAAGGCAGATTATTATCTGAATGGTGTCAAGTTAGGAAGAGGGGATGTTCAACGAGATCTGGGTGTCCTAGTGCATCAGTCACTGAAAGGAAGCATGCAGGTACAGCAGGCAGTGAAGAAAGCCAATGGAATGTTGGCCTTCGTAACAAGAGGAGTTGAGTATAGGAGCAAAGAGGTCCTTCTACAGTTCTACCGGGCCCTGGTGAGACCGCACCTGGAGTACTGTGTGCAGTTTTGGTCTCCAAATTTGAGGAAGGATATTCTTGCTATTGAGGGCGTGCAGCGTAGGTTCACTAGGTTAATTCCCGGAATGGCGGGACTGTCGTATGTTGAATGGCTGGAGCAATTAGGCTAGTATACACTGGAATTTAGAAGGATGAGGGGGGATCTTATTGAAACATATAAGATAATTAGGGGATTGGACACATTAGAGGCAGGAAACATGTTCCCAATGTTGGGGGAGTCCAGAACAAGGGGCCACAGTTTAAGAATAAGGGGTAGGCCATTTAAAATGGAGATGAGGAAGAACTTTTTCAGTCAGAGAGTGGTGAAGGTGTGGAATTCTCTGCCTCAGAAGGCAGTGGAGGCCAGTTCATTGGATGATTTCAAGAGAGAGCTGGATAGAGCCTTAAGGATAGCGGAGTGAGGGGGTATGGGGAGAAGGCAGGAACGGGGTACTGATTGAGAGTGATCAGCCATGATCGCATTGAATGGCGGTGCTGGCTCGAAGGGCTGAATGGCCTACTCCTGCACCTATTGTCTATTGCCTACACACGAGGGACAATTTGCAGAAGTCAATTAACCTACAAATAAACCTGCACATCTTTGGAATGTGGGAAGAAACCCGAGCACCCGGAGAAAACCAACGCAGTCAGGAGAACGTACAAACTCCATATAGACTGCACCCGTAGTCATGATCAAACTTGGGTCTCTGGCACTAAGGTAGCAACTCTAGCGCTGCGTCACTGTGCAGTCCTCAAATACATGACTTCCTGACTTTTATATTCCCTTACCGATAAAAGCAAGTATACCATGCATCACCTTTCAGATGTGCAGCACTTTGGTCAACGTGGGTTGTTTTTAAATGTGCTATACAAATAAAATTGACTTGACTTGACTTGACCTTTGCCATTCTATTTACAGTGTCCTCCATAATGTTTGGGACAAAGACCCATCATTTATTTATTTGTCTCTGTGCTCCACAATTTGAGATTTGTAATAGAAAAAATCACATGTGGTTAAAGTGCACATTGTCAGAATTTAATAAGGCCCATTTTTATACAATTTGGTTTCACCATGTAGAAATTACAGCAGTGTTTATACATAGTCCCCCCATTTCAGGGCACCATAATGTTTGGGACATAGCAATGTCATGTAAATGAAAGTAGTCATATTTAGTATTTTGTTGCATATCCTTTGCATGCAATAACTGCTTGAAGTCTGCGATTCATGGACATCACCAGTTGCTGGGTGCCTTCTCTGGTGATGCTCTGCCAATCTTGGATTTTAAGAAGGCTTTGATAAGGAAGGGGTTGCATACAACACTGCTAAACAAGGTAAGACTCCACAGCATCAGAGGCAGCATTCTAACATGGATAGAAGACAGGCAGAAGTCAGAGTGGAAAATAAAGGAGTGTTTCGACTTGGCTACCGATGACCTGTGGTACTCCGCAAGGGTTGGTGTTGAGTCTGTTAATTTTCTCATTATATGTCAATGATCTGGACGATTAAATTGGTGGTCATGTTTGAGGATGATACAAAGAAAGGTGAAGGAGTAGGTAGTGTTGATGAAGCAGGGAGTCTGCAGAAGGACATGGACAGGTTGGGATTGGCCAAAGAAGTGGCAAATGGAATACAGCAAAATGCACGGTCATGCATTTTGGTAGAATGAATAAAAGACTATTTTCTAAATGGGGAGACAATTCAGAAATCGGACGTACAAAGGGACTCGGGAGAGTTGGTGCTGGATTCCCAAAAGGTTAATTTGCAGGTTGAGTCGATAGTAAGGAAGGCAAATCCAATGTTAGCATTCATTTCAAGAGGATTAGAATATAAAAGCAAGGATGTAATGCTGAGGCTTTATAAGTTGTTGTTCAAGTCACATTTAAAATATTGAGTGCAGTTTTGGGCCCAATGCCTGAGGAAGGATGTGCTGGTGTTGGAGAGGGTACAGAAGAGGTTTAAAAGAATGATCCTGGGGATGATGGGCTAACATTTGAGGAACGTTTGATGGCACTGGGTGTGTGCTCGATGGAACGTAGAAGAATGAGGGAGGTTCTCATTGAAACCTATTGAATAATGAAAGTCCGAGAGTGGATGTGGAGAGGATGTTTCCTGTACTGGCAAAGTTTAGGACCAGAGGACAGAGCCTAGGAATAAAAGGATGTGTCTTTGGAATAGACAGAGGGTGGTGAATCTGTGGAATTCATTGCCACAGACGACTGTGGAAGTCAAGTCAATTTTTAAAGATGAGTTTGACAGGATCTTGAATAGTAAGGGCATCAAAGATTATCAGGAGAAGACAGGTGAATGGGGTTGAGAGGAAAACATAGATCACGCATGATCGAATGGCAGTTCAGAATTGATGGGCAGAATGGCCTAATTCTGCTCCTATGCCTTTTGGTTCAAGTTACTTTTAAACAGAAAGTGGTGGGTGCCAGGCATGAAAGCAGAAATGTTAGTGGTGTTTAAGATGATTTTAGATAGGCAATGAACATACAAGGAATGGAGGGGTACTGATCAAGTGTGTAGGTTAATTGGCTGGGTAAATGTAAAAATTGTCCCTAGTGGGTGTAGGATAGTGTTAATGTACGGGGATCACTGGGCGGCACGGACTTGGAGGGCCGAAAAGGCCTGTTTCCGGCTGTAAAAAAATGATGATGATGATGAAGTGCAGGCAGAAGAGATTAGTTAAATTTTGCATCATATTCGGCACAAACATTATGGATTGAGGGCCTGTTCCTGTGGTGCATTGTTCTATATATGATCAAAATAATATAACTTTGGCCAGGAAAGTGGAAGTTGTTAATGTTGCATGGACACTGGAAGCATTGTTAGCATACTCAATATTTTGTTTTTAGATCGGATTTTCAATATCAGCACAGTAGTCTTGAATTATTTTAATGGAAATAAATTAATTTGCAGCCACACAACCCATTTGTATGGGACTTAAGATAGTTGTAAGAATTTCAATGGTAATCCAGTCGGTAATTTCCATTAAAAATTTTGGCTTCACTAATATTGGAAGCCAACCTATTCACAAATGTAAAATGTGAAACTAATTTTTATTCATGGATTTTTCCGCTTAGAGTATTTCACCCATTAAAGGTTTGATATTTATACCTGCATAACATTCAACATGTTTCATATTGTTTTTACATTGTACCTTTGATGCTGTCATTCTGCTCTATATTTTCATAAATTCTCACATGGCCAAGTGAGAATTTGCCATTCAAAATTCACCAGTTGGAAATTGTGAGCAGATTTAGCAATCTTTCACCGAGTGGGAGGCAATCAGTGCCAATCTATGTTTCATTGTAAACCAGAAAACTTTTTTTAACCTATGAATGCATATCATCCATTGAGGTAAGAAAGCCAATGCTACCAAAAAATCAGTTATGCAACCGACAAATAGACAATATAAAACAAAATAGAAAAATGAATAAATAGACTAAGTACATTAAACTATAATGACACAGTCAACTGTTTACATATGCCAAATTGTACTGCATACATACTATTTTTAACTATTAATAAACAGCTTAAACAACTTTGCGTCCACTGTTCAAGGAAATTACTTGGTAATGTTTACTTTTAAATAATAATTATGATATTTGGCAAATACACCAATCTTCCTTAGTCACACAAAATTCTTAAAATTCTGAAAGTTAATGGCAAATAACTGGAAATAACTTACACCATTTTTTTTTAAAAAGGGCAAATATTTAGAGAAATAATTTAGTAGATTGATCATTGCAAATAAAAGCACTAAGCACAAAATAACTCACATCATCCCATGTCCAGCATTTTTCAATGGCTGTTACCCCAGTTTCCCTGTAATATTCTTCTAAGGGTGGTTCCACCAAAATAACATCAAATTTGCACTTTATTTCTCTAATGTCAAATGTCTCCAGGTCAGTCTGCAAATACCTATTTACAAACAAAATAAGGTTAATTTCAAAGTACACTTTATGAACATATGCTTGTGCAGAGAACTTCACCTTACTGGCTCAATCCTGCATCTAACACAAAATTGTCTTCATCGAGAAGCACTTACATGGGCGGAGTGTTAGTTTGTGAAATTAAGTCATCCTTCAGCCGGATCAGCTCACGAAGTTTAGGGTACTCTTCAAATCTGTCTGCAAGGCCTGAAAGAAAATTAAAATGTACATTTTGATTCTGATAAGCTTCAGTTCAATGAACTATAGTTGAAACATAAATCATAGTTAACCATTCAGCCCCTTATACAAAGAAGATCATAGTTGAACTTTTATCACATTACTTCCTTACTTTATTCCTTTATATCTAAAAAATATATATCTACATAATTATGCATCTTATAATTGAAAACAAAATTCAAACCATACAAAAAACCCAAGAAGTTGAGTTTGAAATCTTCATCTACATTTGATTTAAAAATATATATCTACTGACAGGCTTCAAGGTGCATTCCTGCTCTTAATGGAGCTGGAATGTAGGTTAATTGGCTTGGTGTAAATGTAAATTGTCCCTAGAATGTGTAGGATAGTGTTAATATGTGGGGATCGCTGGTTGGCGTGGAGACGGTGGGCTGAAGAGCCTGTTTCCGTGCAATATCTCTAAACTAAACTAAATTCCTCCCCCACCCAAGTTGTACTAGCTTCAAAGTCGTCTTGTTGAGTCTCATCGTCTGTAATTCGTTTTCAACCAGCTAACTCCTAACAATGGCCTGTTTCATTTATCATCGTTACTTTTTTGCATACCTTTCATTCATTTGTACTATATCTCTCCATATCACCATCTATATGTTTTGTTTCCCTTTCCCCAACTCTCAGTCTGAAGGGTCTCGGCCCGAAAAGTCATCTATTCCTTTTCTCCAGAGATGCTGTCTGACCTGCTGAGTTACTCCAGCTTTTTGTCAATCTGCTATTTACGCAGTGATCATTTCAGGATTGTGCTTGTTGAATGTAACCCGTTTAAATCTCATCCGTACCCACAGCATTCAAAGCATTTTCTTCAATCTCACACTGACAAACACACATACACTCCAACAGACACAGTCTATTTTACTGCAAATGATGAAATTATGTCAACAACTAAAAAGATTTTACTCTAACATTTTAACACAAGAAAATTGTGGTATAAATCTCAATAAAAATCAGGATCACCTGTATAAACCTGGCAAAATAAGTCACTGCCATGAAAATATTCAAAACAAATACAACTTTTGAATTACTTTTACATCAAAGAAACTTTCAGATAGCATCAATTGATCAGAGCTTTCTCTGGGGATAAAGTTTCAAGGACCCAATGATGATTGCTTTAGCTTACCTACATCACGAATGAAGTTTTGGGGGCGATGACCAGTGTCCACAAAATGCTGGCAGTAGTCATTGTGTGGATTTAAGCTTTGTGTACCCTGGTGGAAAATTGAATGCATTAAGCAGGTTTAAAGACAAAAAGGATGGACACAATCTTGTTATGGACGTGTACTTCAGTAAAATAACAAGGTAGTTAATATTCAAGTTAAAATTTTAAATTTCTGAATTATTTCCAGAAAAGTAGGAAGTGACGTGGTCTAGATGAAACCAACATTTTTCTCTTACCTACAGACATTTAGACAAGGATTTTAAAGATCAGCATAAAGGATAACATGCCAAAGTATACCCAGTATTCTGCCTTGTTCTATTTATTATGTATAATTAAAAAGTGTAGATGCTAACTATTGGTCTATTTCTGACTTTGAAATAATTATTTAAATCTTTAACATTTTCCTGAACGTATTTAAAAAGAAATCTGTAACCAGATTGCAAGGAAGTTTATACAAAATTACATGCAGCACAAAAGTTACACATCTGCAATAAACTAGGTACAGTGAATCAAAGGCAGGTCCATAAAATCATATTAACAGATTCAATGACAAATAATATAACATCTATATAATGTTGTCTAACAAAATCGACAACCTTTCAGTCAGAATACTGTGGCACAAATTTGACAGAGGCTTTTGACAAACTTATATGGATCTCTGCAAAAGCCCGTCCTCGCCCGCTCTTTCTTCTTGTGTTGCTTTCTCAGGCATTCTGCTCTTCGCAGGATTGCCAGGTGCTGCTTTACTTCCGCCTGCAGTGCCTCGAGTCCTTTCCTTTCTGCCTCTGTGGCCTTCCTCCACTGTTTTCTCAGCTGCCTCCTTTCCTTCACCAGTCTTTTTTTTATCTCCTGCTGCCTCCTGGACTTGTACTGGAGTGATAGTTCCTTCTGTGTCCTCTGTTTCTTGACCTTCACCCCAAATCTCTCTGCCCCATAGTTGTATATGGTGTCTCCCATCTTCTCCAGTTTTCTTTCTACAAAAGTGGAAGAATCTTTCTTCATTTCTGGGACATTTTTGCTAATCTTCATTAATTATCTCTTTAAATGTTTCCCACTGCTTACCAAACCATCCTTTCTGCTAATATCTGCCCAATTTAACTTCAGTTAAATCTATCTCGGTTACAGTGCAATTCTCCTTATTTGAGTAAAAACGTTTCTGGTCAAAGCTTCATCTCTCAAGCTGAATATTATAATTCTTGTTATGGCTGCTATCACCCAATTTTTTTTACCCTGAGGTGCTTCATTGAATCTGCCTCATTAAACTATCCAAATGTACTCCAATTTCATTTGTATGGTTGCATTTCCCAACGTTGTTAACCAAATCTACATGAAAATTAATGTCCTCTTCATCATTTCAATGCTAGTTTATGCATTCCCATTATTGGGTGATTTATACCCATTGGTACATTGGAGCTACTACGTAGGGGTCTAAAAAAACCTAAACTTGGTGTATTTTTACCTCCACCCAACTGCACTCTCTTTTAACCCTGGATTGTCTCTCACCAATGAGTTTTTGTATTAACCACCTTCTTCTTTCTGCCCATTTCATAAAAGTCAAATTTGACTGAATAAAGCTTCCAGTTTTCATCCACTTGCAATCATGGCTCCATAATGGTTATAATACCATACCTACTCAGCTTTGTGCATTAAGGTGCAGAGCTTTTAGCCATTTTTAAAATCATCTTACCTTATTTTTGTAGCATGCTCTTATTTGTTTCTGTCCTACAATTTATATTTCTGCATTTGCATGTTACTGTTCTTTTTGCCCATTTTTATCCGGATTCTAGCTCCCTAATCACTCTGCTTAGGCTGTCAAGTCTGTAATCATAAAATCTGATATTGCAAATCTATAGCATTTGTTGCATACAGCATGAAGGTGATCTCACTCAAAACTACTGTACGATCTTGTCAAGGTCATCCAGCAAATAAGCTAGCGAGTCATTTCCACGAGATGTTTGGGGTTTGATGCTGGCCAATCAGAAATTGTGTTTTGATTAAGTGAATTGTGTGCATGACTTTTATTTTTCCTCTGCCATAGGCAGCCATACCACAGTCTGCTTTAAGAAGCTGTGGCATTCCATTTTACTGATATCTCAGTCATAGAATGATACAATGTGGAAAAAGGCCCTTCAGCCCAATTTGCCTACATCAGCCAACATGTCCCAGCTACACTTGTCCCACCTGCTTCTTTTTGGTTCATATCCTTCCAAACCTGTCCTATCCATGTACATGTCTAACAGTTTCTTAAACATTGGGAGAGAACCAGCCTCAACTAATCTCCTCTGGCAGTTTGTTCCAAACACCCACAACCCTTTGTGTGAAGTCACCCCATAAGATTCCTATTAAATCTTTTCTCCTTCACCTTAAACCTAAGTCCTCTGGTCCTCGATTCACCTGGTCTGGGCAAGAGACTCTGTGCATCTACCCGAGCTATTCCTCTCATGATTTTATACACCTCTATAAGATCACTCCTCATCCTCCTGCATTCCAGGGATTAAGAGTCCCAGCCTACTCAGCCTCTCCCTATAGCTCAGACACTCTAGTCCTGGCAACATCCTCGTAAATCTTCTCTGTACCCTTTCCAGCTTGACAACATCTTTCCTATAACATGGTGCCCAGAACTGAATGAACACAATCCTCTATATGCAGTCTCACCAATGTCTTATACAACTGCAACATGACCTCCCAACTTCACTACTCAATACTCTGACTGATGGCCAATGTGCCAAAAGCCTTTTTGACCACCTTATCTACCTGTGACTTGACCTTCAAAGAACCATGCATCTGCACTCCTAGATCCCTCTGCTCAACACTCCCCAGAGCCCTACCATTCATTGTGTAGGTTCTGCTAATGTTAGACTTCCCAAAATTTGATATTTCTCTGTATTAAATTCCATTAACCATTCCTTAGCCTAGCTGGCCAATCGATCAAGATCCTGCTGCAATTTTTCACAACCATCTTCACTATCTGCAAAACCACCCACTTTTCTATCATCTGCAAACTTGCTAATCTTGCCATGTATGTTCTCATCCAAATCATTGATGTAGATGACAAATAGTAGCGGGGCCAGCACCAAACCCTGAGGTACACCACTAGTCACAGGCCTCCAGTCCGAGAAGCACCCTTCCACCATTTCCCTCTTTTTACTTCCATGAAGCCAACTTTCTATCCATTCAGCTATCTCTCCTTGGATCCCATGCGATCTAATCTCCAGTCCACAAAAGTTGTATTTTTAGCAGCATTTCCTCATTATAGTTGTTTATGCAACAATAAACAGCAGCGAATGTTCATTATTAAAGAGAGGGAGCAGAGGTGAAACTGCTCGCATTGTTTAAAGTAGAACCTGTGGGGTGTCCCAATTTCAAAAATGCAAAGCAGATGTTAGAACTATGGTGTAGACCTTTAGTGGAGGAGCAGATACTGAGTTAAGGACTGGGCTGATATCACTGATGCCAAGAGGCAACTCATTTCCCTGGTCATTAAAGACCATTCTGTTAACACTGGCTATATCTTTTCACCATTTCCTGAACGAAGATGACTGTCAAGTACTGGAATGAGAAGCAGGTTGAAACAAGTTTCTGTCTGACTAATATAGATGACAGAACCAAAGACCTGGAATCCTTCAGAGAGTATGTCAAATGACCTTTAATTTACCTGTACTGTCAGGGTGCTATTATCTGCACTAAGTGGTTTGACAGGAAATCTCTTTAATTTCTTGGTCAGAGGATTGACACGTCAAAGATCAAAGTGCCATCAAGTTGATGATGAAAGGAAACTTCCAATGCAAAGTTGCTTTAGAAATGATCAAAGGCACATACAAATAAAAAGCTAGAGCTCAAATAGAGGAAATATGCAAACTCGCTTCACCTTATTTGCAATCTCAGTCTATTCCCTCAATTCTCAGCATCACGAGATGTTGCGGGGCATTTAGATGGCATTTAAGAGACTTTTAGAGACTCAAATATGGAGGGAATGGAGGGATATGGGCTTGTGCAGGTATATGTGAACCTAGATTATACAAAGTGTTCTGAAGATGGATGGCAACAGTGTAACACCCAAAATGATTTTTATACTGTTCAATATCAACGACAGTCTTAACAAAGTGAATTGAGAGAAAATATTTCCATTGACATAAGGGACGAGAAACATTTAAGGTTACTGGCAAAAATTATTTCTTCAGCATTGAACATTTTTGAAATATTGTTCAGCTGAACACCTTGGAATTCTCTACCAAAGAGGATTAACATTTGCACAAAGGGTTTTCCACAACGTGGATAGATAGGGAAAAAATAAAATGGTACGGCTCTGCAGAAAATTATTTGCTTTTGATGATAGCCAGGCTGGAAGATGGCCAAAATGGCCTCTTTTCCTGATTCAACAGCGCATTGAATAGGCTGACAAGTCATTCTGAAATTCACATGGCCATGACCTGTAAATTTTGTAAAATCATGCACTGAAAGCACCAAAATCACATTTAGTGCAGTTTATCAGCTAGTAAAGTAACATATCTGAATGAGGACTAAGTGGCACGGTGTGGCGTTTGGGGTGTGGAATGTGCGGCCTTACAACGCCAGAGACACGGTTTTGATCCTGAGTGCAGGTGCTGTCTGTATGTGGTTTTTACATTCTCCCTGCAATCGAGTGACATTTCTCCAGGTGCTCTGGTTTCTTCCCACACTCCAATGACGTATAGGTTTGTAGGATATTTGACTTCGGGAAAAATTGTAAAATTGTCCCAAGTGTAGCATAATGTTAGTGTATGAGGCCAGCACAGACACGGTGGGCCAAAGGGCCTGCCAAAGTCCAAAGTCACTAACCAATATCATGTTAAAACTGAAGAGACTATAAAAGTCTTATTGGACGAGCAACTAAAAAATTTCCTTTTTATGTCCTATTGGTGTCTCGGTGAACCTAATGCATTTGAAATGGCTTTGTATGTAATGTAGGGAATGCTGTAATTAAGAACAGGAGCAGCCACAAACAGCAATGCAACAACAGCTAGTTTTGTAATCCTGGTTTTGCTGACTTGGTTCCCAAGGGATTATCTGCATATTTTACTACAAAATTATGTTATTAGAAGTTATTAGTTTAACATCTTGTCCAAAAGACAACACTTGGAAAAAAAATCCAAGACAAATAGGTACAGTAAAAGAGATTTCAATTAATGCTGCCAATGAAAAGACTCCACATGTACGATTTAATCTATCAATCTGTGGAGGCTCACCAATCAAATAATTGTTTGCAGGTGAACCAATTTATAGGTAATCTTACAACCCAAGATGAAGATAATGCACAGCCTGCCTTAACTAACATTAATTGAAATAATTGTAGAATGTTGCCATTTTCACAGAAATTTCTTGAGCAAGTCTCTGTTGTAAGGTTATTTTAAAATCACAGCTCAGATTGGTGGGATCAAAAGGCAGTAATCCAGTAACATTAACTTTAATTGATAACAAGACGGTCATGGATCCATTGGGTCCAAATCTCTCCTGCGGGCCCGGCAACCCTCCGTGCAATACCTCCACACTCACCGACATCAGCCCCCCCTTATCTACCCCTCCTTTCCTTAACCCCCTCACCTACTGCATCCCCCCTTATCCCCCCCTCCCTCTCCCTCCCCCCCTACCCCATCTCCCCTCAACCCCACCTCATTCCCCCCACGCCGTTTGCACCATCAGAAAGTTGAACTATCGTAAGTCAAAGCATCGTAAGTCGGGGCACATCTGTATTAAATCACGTGGCCGGAAGCGAGCTGCGGCTCGCTACTGGTTCCTGCCGTTTGCACATTCGCAAAGTCGAAGCATCGTAAGTCAGAGAGCATCTGTATTAGATCAACGAGCCCCAACTGCGCACGTACGGACCTCCCTTTGTGACGTCGAAACACAGCTCAGCGGCAACGGTCATCTTGTTTGACCCTCTGCCGCCGCGCTGCACCATGGGAGGAAGGTTAGGCGCGGGGCAAGCCAGGACGGGGGCCGGTCCTCCCGGCAGGGTGGGATTGCGGGGAGCGCATTTATTAAAGTTTCAGCTCGACGGCTCAGCAGCAGTGGCAGCTGTTCGGCACAGCAGCACTTCTCCCCCCACTTCATTGGCCACCACACCCGTCACTCTGGCAGGTCCCATTGTGACGTCGAACGGGGCTAACGGCCAGGAAAAATGGAAAAGTGATTTTTAACTTTAAAATGTCAATAACTAAATATATAAGATCAATTTGAACGAAACCTGTCACTGCAGACCCTAGGACAATGGTGAGTAAGGTGGGCCTAAAATTGTCGCGCTATCGTGTACCGATTTGGCTGTATTTCCGGATCAACGGACACAAACGGCCAAACAAACAAGATGAGAGTTTTAGCAATATATATATATATATATAGACCATGTGGACCCGTTGGGCCCAAACCTCTCCTGCATTGGTGCAGCACCCTCCCCTCTTCCCCACCCCTTCCCCCTCAACACCCCCCCCCCCACCCTAAGAGAGAGATTTAAACTTTAAAATGTGTTAACTTAAAAAATATAACATCGATTTCAATGAAACTACTTCTATTAGCATAAAAGGGACGACGGTGAGTAAGGTAGGCCTAAAATATTTGCTCTATCATGTACCGTTTTGGTTTTGGTGTGTGTGTGTGTGTGTGTGTGTATAACTTATATATATATATATATATATATGACATATATATACTAGACCAAGTGGACGTTGGGCCCAAACCTCTCCTGCATTGGTGCAGCACCCTCTCCTCTCTCCTCCCCCCTCCGCCCCACCCCTCTCTCCTCCCCTCCCCCCCACTCCATCCACCTCAACCCCCCTTATCCTCCATCCTCCCCCTTCCCTCCCCCTCTCTCCACCCCTCACTCCCTAGGAGATAGATTTAAACTTTAAAATGTGAATGACTTTAAAAATATAACACTGATTTCAATTAAACTTCTTCCATTAGCACCAATGGACGGTGGGCCTAAAATTGTCATGCTATCGTGTACCGTTTTGGCTGTAGTTCAGGAACAAACAAACAAATGAGAATTTTAATATATATATTGGCGAAGGAAGGAGGGAGTGGGGGAGGTGAGGGTGCTGCACCAATGCAGGAGAGGTTCGGGTCCACTTGGTCTAATATATATATATATATATATACTAGACCAAGTGGACCCCGAACCTCTCCTGCATTGGTGCAGCACACTGTCCGCCCCCACTCCCTCCTTCCTTCGCCACCCTCTCCTCCCCCTCTTCCTCATCCCCCCCATCACATCATCCCCATCACATCATCCCCCTCAACCTCCCATATCCTCCCAGTTGCATGCTGTCCCCGGGTTTGCTAGGTTGTCGCAGATGCATTTAGAAGCACGTGATATTAAATTAAGAAAAGGCATTTGAAGATACCAGAAGATAGTTTCGTTTAACCAATTTATTTACCGTCAGGACATTTGACAGGTAGATTGGAGGTGACAGTTTGACGGTCAGGTAAGCCTGGGAATTTCGCGATGTTTCTAAAGATGGTGTAATCTCTTAGCCAGGTGCTAGTTTCACAAAAAAGTAACTTGTATCGACCTGACTCGGCATTGTCGTGGTCATTGTCGTAGGGTAAAATAAAATTTTGGCGATCTGCTACGACTTTGAGTCGCCTTAAAAATCACGTAACTGGGACAGGCCCTTAGCTTTAAAAATATAACCGATTTCAATTAAACTTCTTTCATTAGCACCAAAGGGTCAACGGTGAGTAAGCACAATTACTTGCCTTCAAAATATCTTAGCATTTCCTTTTTGATCTGAAGGATCATTACAACCCTATCACATTATTTTATCGATACCAACAGTAGGGATGGTGATGGTCAGTAATAAGGTGGTGTAATGCTAATCCAAAATAAATTTAAAACCATCAAAACGTGCTTATTTATTTGTATTTAACCGTTGTTTGCCACAACCAGGTCATTTTCCTTAGACATCCTTAATTTTAAACTAAAATTTCAATTGTTCAAATACATTATCTACATATGACTAAAACTCTCATCTTGTATGTATGTATGTTACTTCCTCCTGTGGTGCAGCGCAGCGGAAAAGAGAAGGTGAAAGAAGATGGCCGCCGGAAGGACGAACATGCAGCAGCATCTTGCGGCCGCTCTCCTGCTGCTGGCCACCGCGATGGCCGCCCGGGGCCTGAGTCAGTGGCTTCCTCTTCACTTTTCTCTCCCACCGCCCCACCCCCCACTGCCTCCTGCTCCTCACTGCCCAGTGCCCGCCCCCTGGCCTGCAGCGAGCTGGTTGAGGTGGCGGCCATGGGCTTGCAGGGCTTCCAGGAGTACACGGAGAAACACTGCGCCAGCACTGTGCTGCCGGTGGAGCTGCAGAAGCTGGCCCGCGGCAGCCTGGTGGGTGGAGGCCACAACCGGCCGCCGCACAGCCCGCTCCACCTGCTGCTCAGTTACTAAAGAACCTTTGGTAACAACAGGACCCAACAGATCCATGGGTCGTCTAGTTGAACATTAAATATGTGAATTAATACATACATTCAATAGCATGCTAATTCATAAAACAAACACCATCCATCTCACTAGATGAGAAATTTAACAATTCAAACTTTGGAATTTCATTAATTTTTATTTGACTTTCAAAATCTGTACTTTTGATTTTGCTTATTTTCTTCCTCTTCCCTCACCCATCTAATTTTCTTTTCAATTTTTCTGTACATGATCTGACAGTTATTTACTACTTACTATAAATTCCTCAAGCATTTGTAGGAATATTAAAAAGCCTGTTCAGGTAGTATTCACTCACTCCTAGGTGATGGATTTAAAATACACAATGTAGGCATAACAATTTATAATCTAGTATTGAAGAAGGGTCTCCACCCGAAACGTCACCCATTCCTTCTCTCCTGAGATGCTGCCTGACCCGCTGAGTTACTCCAGCTTTTTGTGATACCTTCGATATTAACAGTGCTTTAGGGATTGACTAAATTACTGGATCATCTCTCCATACGGGCGGCACGGTAGCGCAGCGGTAGAGTTGCTGCTTTACAGCGAATGCAGCGCCGGAGACTCAGGTTCGATCCTGACTACGGGTGCTGCACTGTAAGGAGTTTGTACGTTCTCCCCGTGACCTGCGTGGGTTTTCTCCGAGATCTTCGGTTTCCTCCCACACTCCAAAGACGTACAGGTATGTAGGTTAATTGGCTGGGTAAATGTAAAAATTGTTCCTAGTGGGTGTAGGATAGTGTTAATGTACGGGGATCGCTGGGCGGCACGGACTTGGAGGGCCGAAAAGTCCTGTTTCCGGCTGTATATATATATGATATGATACATGAAGTGCCTTCTCTCTCTCCTACTATTGCCTAGCCATTGTGCCTTTCCATCAGATTTGCTTCATATCTCAGTCTCTCCCTCTCACTATTCTCCTACACATCCACTGTTCCCTCACTCTTGCTGTTTTTTCCTCACTAAGCACTCTTCTTTCTCCATCACATTTTCAGTAAAAGCAAAGAAATGCATAGAAAAAGAGCACGCTCCAAATACCTTATGTTTTGGACAATGAAAAGAGCAGTTCAATTCAGTTCAGAAGTGTATAGTGATTTTGGAAGGTGACGACAACATGCCTCCTGCAAACGTAGGTCTCTGCTGTCTTGATGATCTACCCCAATTCTCATCATCTGTTCAGTGCCATTTCTCCAGTGTGTAATTCCCTGATCTTGCAGAGAAATATCTACATCCACTTTAAATATTCCCTGATCTAGCCTCCAGAATCCACTGCCCACAATTCATACACGAGAACGTAGAAACCTTGCAAAATCAAAGAAGATACAATAACTGACCCTACACCTCCATTCAGTGACACCAACACTCCCACTATGTAATTTACTCAAAATTCCAGCATCTTTCAGTCTATATATATGCCTTTATACATCCCTCGAAGGTATTTATTTCACAAAATGCTGGAGTAACTCAGCAGGTCAGACAGCATCTCAGGAGAGAAGGAATGGGTGACGTTTCGGGTCGAGACCCTTCTTCAGACTGATGTCAGGGGGGTGGGACAAAGGAAGGATATAGGTGGAGACAGGAAGATAGAGGGAGAACTGGGAAGGGGGAGGGGAAGAGAGGGGCAGAGGAACTATCTAAAGTTGGAAAAGTCAATGTTCATAACGCTGCGCTGCAAGCTGCCCAAGCGAAATATGAGGTGCTGTTCCTCCAATTTCCGGTGGGCCTCACTATGGCACTGGAGGAGGCCCATGACAGAAAGGTCAGACTGGGAGTGTGAGGTGGAGTTGAAGTGCTCAGCCACCGGGAGATACATCCCTCTGTACTTTGCTCATCTGTAATTATTGGGCATTTCAATACTAGTTTTGCTTTAGATTCCTCTTACTGAAGTGTAAAACCTCAATTTTCTACATTAAACTCGATTTCATTGTTTCACCCACACACCTATATCTAGTTACAATGTCCTAAGATATTCGTCATAGCATATACTGATCATAATAATAATAATAATATTATATACCTTTATTCGTCCCACACCGGGGAAATTTACAATGTTACAGCAGCAAAGTGGATAGCAAGAGAGCAAGAGATCATTCATTATAAATAAAAGATACATAAATTGTCATCCATTTTCTGGGTGTTCTTAGCTGTTATTGTCTCCTTCACGCACTTGGGGTGAAGGAGTCTGTCACTGAAGGAGCTACTCAGTGCAGTTACAGTGTCCTGCATGGGGTGGCAGTCGTTGTCCAGCAGCGATGTTAGCTTCCGGCAGCGATGTTAGCTTTGCCATCATCCTCCTCTCTCCCACCACCTGCACTGAGTCGAGGGGGCATCCAGGACAGAGCTGGCCTTCCTGCTCTCCAAAGCATCTCCTCAGCAGATAAAGTCTGCTCTGGCCCTTTCTGTATAGCGCATCGGTGTTTTCAGTCCAGTCCAGTTTATTGTTGAGGTAGACACCCAGGTACTTATAAGAATCCACCCTCTCGATGTCCATTCCCTGGATGTTCACCGGTGTCGGGGGCACCTGGCTGCGCCTGCGGACACCTCCCACCATCTCCCTGGTTTTCCCTGCGTTGATCCGGAGGCAGTTCCGCTGGCATTCGTCCACAAACTCCTTGATCAGTTCTCTGTATGCCCTGTCCTCGTCGCCCGTGATGAGGCCGACGATGGCAGAGTCGTCAGAAAACTTCTGTAGATAGGAGCCTGCAGAGCTGTGTCTGAAGTCCGCAGTGTACAGGGTGAACAAGAATGGAGCTAGCACTGTTCCCTGCGGAACCCCAGTGCTGCAGACCACCCTGTCCGAGACCAGGTCCTTTGTCTCATACTGTGGTCGGTTGGTGAGATAGTCCAGAATCCAGGATGTGAGGTGGTGATCCACTCCTGTGCGCTCCAGCTTGCCCCCCAGAAGCCCCGGCTGGATGGTGTTGAATTCACTAGAGAAATCAAAGAACATGATTCTTACCATGCTATCCGGCTTCTCCAGGTGTGAAAGAGCTCTGTTCCATAGGTAGATGATGGCGTCCTCCACCCTGATGCGAGTCTGGTAGGCGAACTGCAGCGGATCCATTGATGGTCTCACCAGGGGGCGGAGATGGGCGAGGACCAGATGCTCCAGTGTCTTCATCAGGTGTGATGTCAGTGCCACCGGCCTGTGGCTGTTGAGTTCCTTCGGGTGCGGCGTCTTTGGTACAGGTACCACGCAGGATGTTTTCCACAGCTGTGGAACTCTCCCCAGTTTCAGGCTCAGATTGAAGACATGCTCCACTATCCCGCACAGCTGGTCTGCACAGGACTTGAGCCTCGAGCTGATGCCATCCGGACCAGCCGCCTTCCTCGCATTGATCTTCCTGAGCTCATTTCTCACCTGGTCTGTGGAGAAAGACAGATTGGAGCCCAGGAGCTGGGTCCTGTGGGTCAAGGGTGTGAGAGGAGGAGGGGGTGTGGGGGGGTGGTGTGGGGTTGGGGCAGGAGAAGCAGAAGCAGAGGGTGGTGACTGTGACCCAAGTGCTGTGGGAGGGGAGGTGGGGCAGTGTACTGGACATGCAGACAAGGGGGGGCTGCAGCAGGGGTGACTGGACTGGGGGAGGGGTAGGTGACTGATCGAACCCGTTGAAGAAAAGTTTCAGATCGTTCACCCACTTCTGGTCCCCCACGGCCCCGGACTCCGGTTCCTTGTACCCAGAAATGGTTTTGAGGCCTCTCCAGACTCCACTGATGTTGTTCCTCTGCAGCTGGTCCTCCATCTTCTTCCTGTAGCTGTTCTTCCCTTCTCTGATCTTCCTTCTCAGCTACTTTTGCACAGCCTTCAGTTCCTCCTTATTTCCCGACTTAAAGGCCCTCTTTTTCTCCTTAAGGAGATCCTTTATGTCAGGGTTGACCCAGGGTTTGTTGTTGGAGAAACACCATACAGTCCTGGTGGGTACTGTGTTCTCCACACAGAAGTTAATATAGTCGTAATATACTCATTATCATGTCATTGACTAATCTGTCAAAGGTTGCAATTTCAAGTCCCAGTGCCAAGACTTGAGCACCTGCACCAAACCTCTAATATAATATTGAGGGAGGGCTACTCTGTTGGGGCCCAGTATTTCAGATCAGCTGTTAAACAGAGATGTAGACTAATTTTGCAGATGCTAAAAATATCTTTCATGTCTATTTTCTGGCAGAAGACTACAAAAGAACAGGAAACCGGAATAACACAGGACTGTGTGTGAAAATATGCTACGCTCAAATCTGCCTCCAATATATTACTTTAAAGAATGCTCCCCAAAGTAAAACAACTGGGACAGGGAAGTTTCGAAGGACAATGTAAATGGCAAATTTATTTTCTAAATGAAACATCCAAGCAAACTTTTGGGTAAGTTCCAATATCTTCTCTTTTGGTTAAGTGGCAATTTAGTTTGATTGTATTCCTATGGATAATCATGGAATGTTATACTTAAAGGTAAAATGCAAATTTAATTGGAGGTAGTAATGCCTGATAAATATGTTTATTTAACCAGGTATTTAAACTTTAATTCCCAAAGGCTTTAAACAATCCAATTTGTGATACCTGACATTTGATTTTGTGCTCCATTGCTTATTACTTTCTAGCATGGTGCTTGCAACCACTGACGAAATAAGCCTGCTGTTACTTTGTTTAAAATGAAAAATGGCAATTCAACAGGAATGCTTCGTTACTATCATTTTCATGTTTACAATAAATATTTCACACCATATTTGAACTTAGTCTCTTTATGGTGATCAGATCGCCCCAGGTGCTGCATGTAATGATCGTACATGGAATGATAATGTTTTATCATTGTCGTGTTTTTATAGCTTTTTGGGAAGTACAGTAAATAGTTGGCTTGCACAGTCCAATTTTGATATTTTATAGTTCGAGCTCTTCAATGTTATTGAAGTAATATCACTAAACATTAAGTTTCTTATTGTCATTGAAGTTAAAAAGTGCATCCTGCTAATTAGATGATTCGCCGCTTAGTATACTTTTGTCAGGTCCAATATTTAAAAATCATGTATTTACCTTTAGAAAGGTGCTGGAATCTTTGTAGATTTCCTCATTGTATTGCATTTCTGTTTCCTCCTCTTCCACAACTTCATCCTATCAACAGAGTAAATATTTGTGAACACTAAAATAGATTTATAATTCTACAGTAGTTTCCTTTGAGTACAGGTTGTATTCAATTTTGCACGTTCAAAACAGCCATTTTAGAATTGTATATTTGTATAAGCTGGGTAGAACATCTTTTCAACAAGTTAAATATTAATATTTTTTAGCTTAAAATATCAGATTCCCATCCCTTTAAGCATATTTATGTCGATGTTATGGAGATGGGCTTCCCAGGTCAGCTTATGGTATTAAGGTCAGAGGCAGAGTACAGAGAATGAGCATAGTTCAACTGACCATAGATGAATTTTTAATAAAGTATATTTAGGAAAAAAAGGGTTTGTATAATTTAATTTAGAGTTAATGTTTGTGAGAACACCTTACTGGTGGCCAATATTATTAATCTGTTTAAGAGTTAAAATACAACAACTTTCAATAGTTTAATGTCACAAAAAGCTCTCCATTCCAGGTGAAGAATGTCCTGTTGAAATGTTGCGGCTTCCTTCCTCTGAAGGAAGCCAATGTATAACAGATAGCAAGAATTGTAAACAAAAAAAGGAGCCAGGACAAGTTAATAAATTTGCAGAACATAATTATGGAATCAATGATATAACTAAGCACACCAAGTACAACATTCTATACCTATAAAAATCATTACTTAGGCTATAGTTAAAGTTTTGTGTTAACATCCTACTTTACAAACAATATTGTGATTTTAGGAAGGTTAAATATTGTCCAAATGATACGTGGGTAATGGACTATAATTATGATGACAAATAATCTTTCTGAAGCAAGGATCAAGAAGTTGCAATCAGAACTTATCAGAGTCCCCACAAACTATCATTCCAGTTATATAGTACTTTCCCATCCTATCACAGGATTTCCCACATATCACTTTTCTTTCATCTTTTTCCTTTCCACCATCCAGAAACCTAAACAGTCTTTCCCGGTGAATTAGTGACTCATATGCAGTTTCTACTACAAACAAATGTACTTCATTCAGTGCTCACAATGTGATCCCCTCTGCACTGATGAAACCAAATGTAGACTGGCAGACAGCTTCCAGTAAACTGTTCTTAGAATTAAACATCAAGTTAAATCAATATACAGGTCAGCAAAATTCCTCTGGAAAAAATACATATTTCAAATCAACCTGTTTTCAAGTAAAATGGAGAAACAAGGAACTGCAGATGCTGATTTACAAAAGAAAGATAAAGTGCTTCTAACCGCCCCACCTCTACTTTCAGTCTGCAGAAGGGTTCTGACCTGAAACATCACCTATTCCTTTACTCCAGAGATGCTGCCTGACCCGCTGAGTTACTCCAGCATGTTACGTCTATCTTCGGTATAAACCAGCTCCCGCAGTTCCTTCCTATAGTGCTGGAGTAACTCAGCGATTTTTGTTCTGTAAAAGGGTTCTGACCTGAAACGTCACCTATCCATGTTCCCCAGAGATGTTGCCTGACCCCGAGTTACTCCAGCACTTTGTCTTTTTCTGATTTAAAGTAAACTGAGCAAATTTAATCTAAACCCTTTGAATAATTTCACTTTTCCCTTCTAACAGCACATTTTGCCAAGTTTTATTTTACGAACAAACATTGAAGATAATTTCATACATTGACACATTCTAAAGCAAATATACTGGATTATTTTCAGCTTGATATTAATTTACAGATCTTTGTGATGAGCACACTGATGAACACCACAAGCTAATTACATATTATTTTTTAGGAAATAATTCTGAAATTCGTATCATTATTCTTAAAATGTGATGTACCAGACAAAGGAAATAGGGAGCACCTCTATCAATATTAATATTTAGGATAAATAAACCCAGAAGCATTGCATGACATAATTACTTTGTATTCTTCAAATTCTTCTTCACTTGCTTCCCCTTCTTCTGGAAGTCTGCGCTTCGTAATTGAGGCTGATGTGTCATAAGTTGCCCTAGAAGCATCAAACAAAATATATATGTTACGAAAGGCATTATTTCCTAAGAAATACCATAGATGTAAGAATATTTCTCTTACATGCACATGCATAATATATTGCAGCAATAATATGCAAACAACCCAAAATTATTCTGGCTATCTCCAAATGTTGCAATGAATTATCATTCTCACCCCTCCCATTCCATGAATTAATTTACACATAAGTGCATCAAATACTATTGCAATCTGTACATGAAAGATGCTGGCAGAGCAAAATAATCGGCTACCATAAATTATGAAGTTTACACTACTGGTTACAAATGGAGCTTTAATATGGAATGAAAACTTGAAACAAATATAACAAGGAATTACAGGATGGGTTGGAGTTTCACAATGTTTCATTTTGATTGAAATGCAAATACCCTTGATTTTTCAAATGCTATAATTCAAAAGATTAGATTGTCGAACTATAAATTCTCTTAAATTGATTGTGTAATTTTAGCACATGACACCAGAGGAGGAATGTACCAATATTAAAGCTGCATTCTCCATCAAAACTTTGGAGAAATATTTTTTTCTTTGAAAAGTACTCACCAGAACAGTCTGCTCCTTTAAAAAAAGGAAACAAAAATGCATCATCATCTAGAATCGTTGTGTTTTGATTAAATTGGTCTTTACTCACTAAAACTTTCATCTTAGATTCATCAATGTTTGCATCCAAATTGCCCCATTTGTTGCAGTTTTGCATATTTTTGATGCATAATAACTGTAACATAGGGCAAGAGGAAACAAATCCCAATCCCAAATCTTAATGAAGTGATTAAGCATTTTATATATACAAAAAGCTGATGGTGACAGAACTGTACTGAATTGTACCAAATAATCAGAAATCGATAAACTGTTTTAACTGTGTTCATTGCAGTAAGTTCATGGTTATATATTGATATGGAATGTTAAGGGATTTTTAGAAAAGTGCAATCTCTCCAGAACTGCAAGTGGCGGAATGTATTTTACCTGATGCATTAGTTTTAAACGCCAAGAATTCTCATGAAAATTCAAAATGGAACAAAAATATAGACACTACTTCAAGGCAATGGTTATTTTTTGACACTCTGAAGTCATATATATTAGGAAAATTACATTTTCCTATTGTTTGCACAAACCAATGTTCCAACTGGACAATTTGTACCCTAATCCTAAACTCAAAAGCCACTTATGAACCTTGAAAAATGCTTTTATGTTGTGGTTTTATGCCAATTAGAAGAGTTCTAGGACTGAAATGAATATATTTCACGAGATCGCCATTAATGACACTACACATTCAAGTTGTCTGTTGTAACTATTGCCAATAGGTAAAAGTTTATTTTTCTAACCCTCTGTGACATTCAATACCGTGCGAAAACATTCTTTATCTGGTGTTAACCATACTGTGAAGCTGTAGAACCTCAGCTATGTATAATTAATCAAGAACAACAAGGAAAGATTATTCCAGATTGCTAATCCTAAACCATACCTGGAAAATGTCCTATCTTCTTTCCTCCTCACTACCTTGTGTACCTTAGGTACAAACTTCATACCAGCTTGACAAAACTTGATCTTTCTTTATAAAATTTGTTTATCATTAAGTGAATCACTGTTGTACCAAAATTTGGTTTCATTGATCTCCTCACACAGCTTTTCCAGATTTAAACATTGCATAACATTCAAAAATAAAAATCTTCAGTTCCGATGGGTCCAAAGATTGTTCACAAGCACAAACAGAAATACAAGTACAAACTTGACCAATTCTTTGAATGATGCTTACAGCTCTGCTGAAAACAAAAGTAGAACTATAATAAAATTTGATTTTCTGGACTTTCTCAAACCCTTACGCTGTTGGTATAAAGCTATTTCTATTACACCAATTTGCACATATAGATTCAACTACAGTGCAGTTAATTTGATCAGCATGTAACATAATATAATGCATCAATTATGTGATATATCTTTTGATTTGTCCAATCACTGATTCTCATTTAGCAGAAGATTAGACCACTAGACATTATGCACAACTTCTAGCAAAAATTGGGAAACTTCCCACAGATTATAGATTACGTTGTACTTTTAACTTGGGAAAACATTCTAAGCAATTCAGCAGGATTGCTGTGCAAAAACAGTAAAATATTCAATTTAATGCATATCTGCAGCCTCAATGAAACCAAAAGAGGAAACACAGTATCAGACATTTTGCTTTTTAATATTGGGGCATAAAAATAATCATAACCACAAGCCACATCCATATGTTTGTATAGGAAATGTGTACAACTATCCATAAAACAGCTGTAAAATGTAACCAATGTCAAATGGCCATCTATCATTCAAAGATATTGCACTAAACTGTTTGCCTACATTAGGCCTTTGGAAGTATTTTTAACTCATCACTGTGGCAATTTCATAGTTACTGAGGATATTTAAAATGGACTATTTAAAATAGCTTGACTATAATCTGCTAAAGGAATTTGAATCCAACACGAGCTAAACATCAAAAAATGTTCCGGGATAGTTATAAGGGCGAGGATAGAGAGATCAGTTCTGATTAAAACAGATCAGTTCTGATTAAAACAGACTTTTTAATATAACTCCTCTAACAAGAGTGTATTTGGCAATAATCACTCAAAGAATCAAGTAGTTAATTTAGCTTTGACAGGATTTGCTAACATTGTTATGAAACTGTTAATTACTTCAGTGCAGCTTATTCCCATCAGTTCTTTTCATCAAACAGTGCTTACCAGCTTCATGATATATGCAATTTTGATCTATACCTTTTCTTCACTCTGTTCAATCTCTATGCATCTATAAACAGATAGTTCGCAATTATAAAAATACTCATCTATGCTACAAATGAGCAATTTTCCAAAACCGTGTTACTTCAAGAATTAAAGGCCATCAGCTCAGTTTAGCTTGTTATTTTTCTTGGTCAAACTACTTTCCAACCCAATTCCTTCTGGGCTGGGTAGGAACAATGAATTCTTAATAATTCATTAAGAATTATTTCTTAATGAAATAAATTTTAACACAAACAATCATTAGATTAAGAGGTATATTTACAAATAATAGTGCACATCTGCTTTTCTATGAACAAGGGAAATACTTTCTTTCACTTATTTCAATAATGAATGAATGAACCCTTAATCCGTGTGGAGAAAAATATTCCTAAAATTTTAAAGACATACTTTCATGATAGACAAGTCTCAACTCTGTGTTACGTGAAAAAGAATTATAACAGAATTCCCCATAATTCAACCTCAAATTGTTAGTCTTACTAATGACATGGCTGTTCTACCATGCAAAGTACAAAAAAATGGATGCATAAACTTCTGTATATATTATGTGCAGTACCATTCTTAATCACAGGAGGAAACAAAGTACCCTATTTTGTTCAAGCGAACCATGACCGCACACACATCTATCCACAGCACAATTCAATAGAGGCTGGGTTGCTGCAATAGAAAGAGTAATTTTACTGTGTCATCACGTAGCACTAGAGTTGAGAATATTATAATCAACTCCAACTATTACAACCACATTGTTACTCAATTGCCAATGATCAAAATAAAACCGTTGCATTTTACATAATGAAATGGCTCAGCTGCAGAGAATGTGAAAGTACAACACTCGAGTTACCTATTTGCAACAACTCTGCAGTTGCACAACGAATAAACAGAAATGATTTGATAAACTTTGCCAGTTTCTTCCATTAAAAATATTTGATTTAATAATTAAAATTCTTAAGTTAGTCACTGAAAAAAAAAATTCTGCTCAAAAGCAATCCTTTAAATACCTGGCTTGGATTTTATAACTGAAGTACAAAATATCAAGCAGATTTCAATAAATAGGAATAGAAACAAATACTTCAAACCACAACATATTACAAGGGGGCACTGATGGCAATAGTGCATTTTCTTGATCGATCTGGATCTTGAAATTGATGACTCAATTTAACTTGATTTTATGCTGGAATATAATTTTTACAGATACTGAGATTATTAATTATTCAAAATAGCAGTGAACTTCAGATATTTTCCTCAGTTGACAATGCCTCGTTAGCATCAATAAAACACAAGAATCTGCTCTTCGGATTGCTGTAATATTTGTTGAACATTCAAATTTAAATGCAAAACATGGCAGATAATGCCTGATTCTGCAGCATCTGCATGTTTTGTAAAATTTCTCAGAAGTAACAAGTGCAAACATGAAAGTGAGATTCACAGTGATACTAATCTACAAATTTTGTTTTTTTCTTAAATCAAAAGTTAAATTGAAGACTACTACATGAAGTTATAAAGTTAGTATCACCTAGTTAACAAATAAGATCCAAGCATAGGCACTTGTACAATTGAAAATTGCTTCTCTCCAAAGTACATATTGTTTCTTTCCAAATACAAAAGGAAAATTCTACAGTATACCAAATTGGTCTTCTAAAGTTGAAATGAGGATAATTGAACTTATTAAATAACATGTCATTGTACTCTGGGACGCAGACAAACACCTAGAATTTTTCATTTGTACAGTTGCAGATTCCAAGCTTGGGGTTTACGGAAAAGCAAATACACATGCTGCAAAGGATGTATTAACTTACATTTCTGAAGAGCAACTTCTGCCAACAACTTCAAAGTTGTTTGCTCACCAAATTTGCAAGTAAATTGCACTAAAAATATAGGCTCCAAGTGAAGGAATCTAAGAGTCAGGGAATGCTATCCGCAAACTGAAATAGTTCCCTTTCCATCTTTGTTAAAGAATGATGCTGAAGCTATGCAAGATTGCACTATGTAAAGAAGTCACATCTCTTTTGAACATCAACTTAAGAATGCTGTTCTATGCAGCTTTATGTTCCCTGAACGAAGTTTATTGAGTTTATTGCTGGCTGTACAGATCAAACTGTAGTTATTGGCAATCTAAATTTAACATCCTATAAACTGTTTTCTTTTAAATACGTTATCTAGAAAGATTCAGAAAACAAATGCCTTCATACTAACCTGCAAGTTTCCCTTGTTTCAGCAATTTCCCTCTGTTCTTCTTTGCTGTTTAGAACTGCTCCTATGTTATCTGCATTTTCAGCTCCGAGCTAAGGAAACAAAACAACTTTATTAGTTAAGCTACACAAAAGGAATCATTCTTTAGAAAGGTCATAGAAAGGTAAAGAGGTATTCTTAAAGAAAAGTGAAGAAAATAATATTTTTTTGAAAGGTTGGAGTATAATAAAATGTATCTGATTTAATATTTTAATGCCGATAGCAATAATGTAAGTGAGAGAAGGAACAGGAGATTAGGGCAGATTGATTTGGCTGAGCTACTGCAGCAGGGGTCAGATTTTTGGATCATTGGAATCTCTTCTGAGGCAGGGACATTTGCTAGAAATTACTTCAAAGGGTGGCGACTTTGAAGGGTGGCAGATGAGAAGGTTGACACAAATACAGTAAACCGTCATTATAACGGACCGGGGGGGAGGGATGGGTGAATGATGTTCATTATTGCCGATTGACTGCGAAAACAAAGTACGTTTTTGACACTCTTTTGTCTCCTTTGTACCTAACCTTTATCACTATCTCCACCCATCTGCCAATATGGCCTTCCCATCTTTAACCACCAATCACGTGCCAGTCTTTGCTCCCACTCCACCTCCTTTTTTCAGCTTTTTCCCCCTACACCAGTCTGAAGAGGGGTCCCAACCCAAAACATCATCTTTCCAATATCTCCATTGATGCTGCCTGACCCATTCAGTTCTTCCACTTTGTTTTTTGCTCATGATTCCAGCAGCTACCGTCTATTCTGTCCTCAATAAACAAGACAGGCGGGGAGTAAGGGAAAACTAATGGTTTTGAACTGCTGATTACAATACAGAAAGCCTAACAAGTAACACTGATCGATTCCAAGCATGGATAGTTACATGGGACTGGGACTATTACAACTAGCTATTACAGAAACATGGCTGAGGGAAAGACAGGACTGGCATCTCAACATTCTGGGGTACAAACACTACAGCGGGGATAGAGGTGGAGGTGGAAGAGGAGGGGAAGTTGCATTTTTGGGAAAGAAAATCATAGTGGTTTAATGAGGATATCCTTGGGGGATCGTCCAGTGAACCTAAATGGGTGGAATTGAGAAATAAGGGAGCGATCAATTTGATGGAATTATATTTATAGGCCCTCAGTAATCATCAGGAAGATATATGTAGGGAGATAACAGGAGATCTACATGAATAAGAGGGTTGTAATAGTGGGGATTTTGACTTTCTAAATATTGACTGGGATTGTCGTAGTGCACAGGGTTTGAATGGAGTGGAATTTGTAAATGTATTCAGGAAACTTTTCTCAATCAAAATGTAGATGGGGCTGCGAGAGAAGGGATAAACCCAATCCCATCTTGGGAAATGAGGCAGGCCAGTTGATTGAAGTATTCGTGGATGGGTATTTTGGGAAAGTGACCATAATTCTATTAGTTTTAAAATTGCAAATGATAAAGAATAGGACTGGTCCAAAAGTACCAAATTCAGGCAAAGCCAATTTTAATGGTATTCGAAGGGAACTTTAGTAGTTGATTGTGGGGAGGACTTTTGTAGGTAAAGCAATAAAGTAAATCTGCTAAGTGGGAGGTTTTTAAATGCGATAGTGATCATGGTCAGCGTGTTCCTTTGACGGGCAAGACTGGCAGCTGTAGGAACCCCAGTCTGAAGAAGGGTCTCGACCCGAAACGTCACCCATTCCTTCTCTCCTGAGATGCTGCCTGACCTGCTGAGTTACTCCAGCATTTTGTGAATAAAGAGATATTGAGGCTCTGGTCAACGAAAAGAAGGAGGCATATGGTAGGTATAGTCATTTGGAATCAAGTGAATCTCTTGAAGAGGAGCAGGTGATGTTTCAAGTCGAGACCCTTCTTTAGACTGAGTCAGGGGAGAGGGAGTCTAGAGATATGGACGGGTAAGGTGTGAAAACGACAGATCAAAGCAGACGATGATAAGGAAATGTAGAATGGTTCATTGTTAGCTGATGGGAAGGTGGCAAGGTGGCATACAATCAGTAAATTAAACAGAAAGACAGTGAACTTCAACCACTTCAAGACCACTTCATCCAGCCAGAATGAATAGACCTCAGTCACCACCGGTTTCATCAAGAAGGGCGGAACAGTGGTGCAGCTGATAAAGCCTCTGCCTCAGTGCCAGAGATCCTGACTTTGGGTGCTGTCGGTGTGGAGTTTGCACGTTCTCCCTGTTACCGCTTGGATAGACAAATAAGATCTATCCTAACCAGAAATTCCAGATAAACAGGGAGGTTCACTCTCTGCAAAGTTCAGACCCATGGCTGTTAAGAAGGATGATCTCACACTTTCAAGAAAGTATGATCGCTGAAAGGCTATCACGGATGCCTACAGAGGATTCCAAGACAAGGCTCAATTCAATCAAGCTGCTTCCAGGTAACTGGCAGCGGTACAAGTCTAAATTGGGGGTAAACTCTGGCTACAACACATCTCTACCAGATGAACTCGGTGACATTTACGTCCATTTTGATCAGGCAAATAAAGTTCCACAAGGTACGTTCCCCCATCCTTGCTGGTTCTGTCCCATATATCTGTGGCAAAATTCAAATCTGCTTTCACGAAGGTAAACTCTCGGTAAACCAGCGGCCAGTTTGGATGAAATTCCTTGTTAGGGTCTGAAATCATGCATCAATCAACTAGTCAAAGTCTTTGCTGACATCGTCAACCTCCCACTTTAACAGTCTACTCTTCCCATCTGCTTCAAGGAAACTTCCATCATTATAGTCCCAAAGAAAAATGAATTAACCAGTCTCAATGATGCCACCCAGCAGCTCTAACAGCAACCATCATGAAGGTAGACACAAAATGCTGGAGTAACTCAGCAGGTCAGGCAGCATCTCTGGAGAGAAGGAACGCGGGATGTTTTGGGTCGAGACCCTTCTTCAGAAGAAGGGTCTCGACCCGAAACATCAAGTGTTCCTTCTTCAGAAGGGTCTTGATCTGAAATGCCACCCATTCCTTCTCTCCAGAGATGCTATCTGACCCGCTAAGTTACTCCAGCATTTTGTGTCTACATTTGATTTAAACCAGTATCTGCAGTTTTTTTTCCTAACGACCATAATGAAATGCTTTTAAAGATTAAAGTGGCCCACATCTGTATCACTCTTCTGGACAATCTCAGCCCCTTGCAATCTGTACACACAAAAAAAATAGGTCTACAGAGGACACCATCTCTCTTGCACTATATTCAGTTGTGGATAACCTGTCAATAAGAACATCTATGTAAGGAAACTATTCATTGCTACAGTTCAGATTTCAACAAAAATAATACCAAATAAACATTTTCAAATTTTTCTTGACCTTAGCTTTGAGGCTCTCTATCTGCAATGGACCTGGTCTTTCTCACTGGCAGACCTCAGTAAGTTAAAATTGGTCATAACATTTTCTCCACCCTGGCGCCCCTCACAATTGTGTATTCAGCCGCTTGATCTATCCTCGTACATCCATGTCTCTATGCCCAAGTTCAATGCCACTTTGATCTTAAAGTTTGCCAATTACACCAGTCAGAAGGGTCTTGACACGAAACTTCACCCATTCCTTCTCTCCAGAGATGCTGCCTGTCCCCCTGAGTTACTCCAGCTTTTTGTGTCTATCTTCAGTTTAAACCAGCACCTGCAGTTCCTTCTTACACATCACTGTTGTCGCCCAGATCAACAACGATAATGGGGACAGGAAAGAAAACAAGAACCTTACATCACTGCAGTTAGCCTCCAATGCTAGCAAGACAAAAGAGAAGGTGGTTGACTTAAGGATGCTGCTGTAAAGATGATTGACAGGTTCAGATTCCAAGCCACCACCAACCTAGCCAGTCCCTTCACAATGATATGGTGACTAAAAAAGCACATCAGCATATTTTCTTTTTGAGGCATCTGTGAAAATTCGCACGTCCACAAGGATCCTCTCGAAATTCTACAGATGCACAATAAAACAGCATTTGTACTGATTAGAGATTATTGATCTTCTAAAAACAGCGCCATTTTATAGGCACACAACCTTAACACCAGCCCCAAGTATTCCACAGGGAAAACACTGCAAATGTTGGAAAACACAAAAATGCTGCATGTACCAAGGACTGGCAGCATCTGCAAAGAGTGAATAGTTAAAATGTCAGGGCAATGATAATTCATCAGAACACTCCACACAAGCTGTCTGGTCCATTTCTGTTTTTGTGCTGAATACGCAATGTTTGGATTAACCTGCAGCGTTGATACTCTCTCGCCTGCTGCCTTTCTACTTACTTTTAGAAACTACTGTAGGTTTGCAGCATCACACCTTTTTATAAATTTAAATACTGTAAGTTTGCTTTTCTCCTCTCCCACCAAAGGCATACCTAGATTTGAAACTCTGCAAGGGGATCACTTATGATCCTGTGGTGAATGTAGGGAAAAGTAACACTATTGAATTGAATATAGAACAGGTCCGCATCTGAGGGATTCAACCCAAAACGTTGCCTGTCTACTCCCTCAACGGATGCTGCCTGACTCCACCTAGGATTCCAGCATCTGCAGCTGCGTGTGCCTCCACACATTGAAGATCATGTTCATAAATGTTAGGAGCAGAATTGGGCCACTCAGCCCATCAATAGATAGACTCAAAATGCTGGAGTAACTCAACGGGACAGGCAGCATCTCTGGAGAGAAGGAATGGGTGACTTTTCGAGTCGAGACCCTTCTTCTGAGTGACGTGTGAAGGTGTCAAAACAGGGCAAAGGGAATAGAGATCAAGGAACATGTAGAATAGATCATTGTTAGCAGGGAGAAGGTAACAACAAAGTAAACAGATAAAATGTAGGCCGGGACAGTAAGACTGGTCGGAGAACTGGGAAGGGGACAAGATGGTGAGAGAAGGAAAGCAAGGGTTATTTGAAGTTAGAGAAGTCAATGTTCATACCACTGGGGGTGTAAGCTGCCCAAATGAAATATTGAGGTGCTGTTCCTCCAATTTGCGCTGGGCCTCAGTCTGACAATGGAAGAGGCCCAGGACAGAAAGGTCAGCCTGGGAATGGGAAGGGGGTTAAAGTGTCCAGTAACCGGAAGATTAGGTAGGTTCAGGTGGACTGAGCGGAGTTCAGCTAAACGATCGCCGAACCTGTGCTTGGTCTCACCAATATACTGGAGTCCACACCTGGAACAGGAGGTACAGTAGATGAGGCTGGAGGAGGTGCAAGTGAACCTCAGCCTCACCTGAAAAGACTGTCGGGGTCCTTGAACGGAGTCGAGGGGGAGGTATGGGGACAGGAGTTGCATCTCTTGCAGTTGCAGGGGAAAGTACCTGGGGAGGGGGTGGTTTGAGTGGGAATGGACCAGTTGATCAGGGATTTGTGGAGGGAATGGTCTCTGCGGAAAGGGGTAGAGATGGGAAGATGTGGCTCGTGGTGGGATCCTGTTGGAGGTGGCAAAAATATCAGAGGATTATGTGCTGTATGCGACGGCTGATGGGGTGGAAGGTGAGCACTAGGGGAACCCTGTCCTTGTTACGATTGGTGGGAGGGGGAGCAAGAGCGGAGCTGCGGGATATCGTGGAGACCCTAGTGAGGGCCTCGTCTATGATGGAAGAAGGGAACCCCTATTCCCTAAAGAATGAGGGCATCGATGGTATGGAAGCGTTGGAAATAACTGCAGATGCTGGTTTAAATCGAAAGTACACAAAATGCTGGAGTAACTCATCGTGACAGACAGCATTTCTGGGGAAAAGGAATCGGTGATGTTTCGGGTCGAGCCCCTTCTTCAGATGGTATGGAACACCTCATCTTGGGTGCAGATGCGGCGTAGACGGAGGAATTGGGAGTAGGGGGTAGTTTTACAGGAAGCAGGGTTCCTGTCCATTCAGCCCACCAAGTCTACTGTCTCTGCCCTTCAATCATGGGCATGGCTGATCAATTTTCCCCTCTTAACCCCCATTCTCCTGCTCTGTCCCCATCACCCCTGCCCCGACACCCGAACTAATCAAACATCTGTCTATCCCTGCCTTTAAAATATCCAATGACTTAGCCTCCACAGCTTTCCGTGGCAATGAATTCCACAGATTCACCACCCAGCTTCAAACACCACCCTGAGCCGGGCCCTGGATGAGGCTCAGACTGGTTACAGAGGCCGGCTGGCTTGCAGCTGCCCGGCTCGCCTCACATGGAGCGCAGGCCAGAGGCCTGGAGAGAGCAGACGCAGCCCGCGTCCTGTCCTGTCCTGTCCCCGTGGCGGCGGCCATTTGCGACCCCCGCCCCACGCCGGGCGGCGACGGCGGCCCCTCCCTCACCTGCTGGGCCAACAGCTGGCGCCGCAGCTTCTGCCGCTCGCGGATCTCCTGCAACCGGCTGTTCATCGCCGCCAACGGCCACCAACCACGCGCCGCTCCGCTCCCGCTCGCGCACCACTTCCTGCGCGGCGGGCACCAGCGCATGCGCGAGCAGGGCAACCCGCAACTCAACTGGCGTTGACCGGGGAGGGGGAAGAGGGGCGAGGAAAGAGGAAAGAGGAAAGAGGGCGGGACAAGGAGAGCGGTGGGGCAAGGGGAGAGGGAAGGGAAGAGGTATAAGGGGAGAAGGGTGGGGCATAAGGGGAGAGCGGTGGGGCAAGGGAAGGGGTATAAGGGGTGGGGCAAGGGAAGGGGTATAAGGGGTGGGGCAAGGGAAGGGGTATAAGGGGTGGGGCAAGGAGAGAGGGAAGGAGTATAAGGGGAGAGGGAAGAGGGAAGGGGTATAAGGGGAGAGGGAAGGGGTATAAGGGGAGAGGGAAGGGGTATAAGGGGAGAGGGAAGGGGTATAAGGGGAGAGGGAAGGGGTATAAGGGGAGAGGGAAGGGGTATAAGGGGAGAGGGAAGGGGTATAAGGGGAGAGGGAAGGGGTATAAGGGGAGAGGGAAGGGGTATAAGGGGAGAGGGAAGGGGTATAAGGGGAGAGGGAAGGGGTATAAGGGGAGAGGGAAGGGGTATAAGGGGAGAGGGAAGGGGTATAAGGGGAGAGGGAAGGGGTATAAGGGGAGAGGGAAGGGGTATAAAGGGAGAGGGTGGGGCAAGGGGAGAGGGAAGGGGTATAAGGGGAGAGGGAAGGGGTGTAGGGAGAGGGAAAGGCTCTAAGGGGAGGGGAGAAGGAAGGGGTAAGAGAAGGGGTATAAGGGATAAGGGGAGGGGTAAGATGTCTGGGCAAATGGAGCGGGGCAAGGCTGTGGCAGAAAGGGGCGAGGAGAGTTATTAGGGGCGAGGGGTTATTAGGGGCGAGGGGAGATATTAGGGTCGAAGGGAGATAGGGTCGAGGGGAGATATTGGGCAATGGAGAGTAAGGGTATAAGGGGGCAGGGCAAGCAGAGAAGAAGAGGGGTGGGGTGGGGCGAGGGAAGGGGCAGGGTATTAAGGGACAGGGCAAGTGGAGAGATGGGGATCCCTGGGTGTGATAAAGTTATTGGATGCAGTGTGGTCATTCCCTGGCAAAGGACCTGCACCAATGTATTGATTCCTTCAGGAAGGATGGAATTCCAACAGGCATAAAGAAGAGTGCCAGGCAGTGGGGGCAATCACATCAAAGCCTATCAATAACGGGTCGGAACCTGGTCATCAGATGCAAGCTGCTGTTGGTGCTGATGAGTTACCTTAGTACTTTGTGTCGATCTTTAGTATAAACCAACACCTGTAGTTCCTTGTTTCTATATTTTCTAACCTTTCCTATCCATGTAACTGTCCAAATGTCATTTAAATTCCAAATTACTTTGCGGAAAAATTATTTTAGAAATCGCCCTTTAACATAGGTCCATCAGGCAGAGGTCAACATGGAACCATGGAACAAAGACTTGATGGATCCCGCAGTGTGGGTCTAAAGAAAGGTCTCGACCCAAAACGACACTCATTCCTTCTCTCCAGAGATGCTGCCTGTCCCACTGAGTTACTCCAACTTTTTGTGTCTATCCGCAGTGTGGTATCCTGACCAAAATCATCTGTCAGAAGACCTCATCACCAGAACTTATCAACAAGCACCTAGACCTCGCGAGGCAGGCGGTGAGAGGGCTCCTCCTGTCAGATACTATCTATGCAGTCAGCTTCTCAGGATGACTGCAATGGGAAAGAGAAGGTTGCCCATGTTTTTTTGATCTGCACATGTGCAAAGAACATCTGGAGAGAGATGCAAGGGACCTTGCCATGGTTCATCTGGAGGAGATGCAAAACAGAGGATTCTCTGATTTATGGAATGTTCCCAAAGACCTATACTGTGCTGCTGGAAGATCATGGTGTAAGGCATTCAATGGCTCCATGGTAATTTATAGTCACATGTATCTAGGAACAGGTGCTCCCCGCTTACGATGCTTCGACTTGTGATATTTCGAATTTGCGATAGTGCAAACGGCAGCTACACATAATAATAATAATAAACATTTATTTTATATAGTGATTTTCCAAGTGCTCAAATACGCTTTACAAAAACAGTCATGACATAAAAACAAACAGACGAACTATCCTGACGGAGAAGCGACGAACAAATAGCGCCAGCGTCCTCTCACGTCAGGGTCCGGCAGTAGACAATAAAAACACAAGACACACAATTACAATTTTAACACAAACAGCCATCACAGTGATTGCTCCAGGCACACCCTCACTGTGATGGAAGGCAAAGAAAAGTCTTATTTCCTCCTCATCCTTCTCCCGTGGTGCCACGAGGCGATCGAGGCTCCTGACTTTTGAAGCCCCCACCGGGCGATGGAAAGTCCCAGGGCCGAGCCGAGCAGGCCGATGAAGGTCCTGAGCCCCCACCGGCGATGGAAAGTGCCGCGGCCGAGCCACGCAGGGCGATGTGGGGCCTGCGAGTGGGTCGATCAAACCTCGCGCTCCGGGGCGGTCGAAGCTGCTACGGCTGGAGCTCCCGAAAGCTGGTCGCCAGCCAGGGACCTGCGAACTCCAGATGTTGCGGTCTGCAGGGCCCACGGCCGAAGCCTCCGAGATGGTAAGTCCAGGCCCTGAGACCGGAGTCTTCAAGGTCGATCCCAGCTTAAGGCCGCCGACTCCACGGTGTTAGGCCGTAGCGCGAACGGAGATACGACACGGTAAAGGTCGCATCTCCGTTGAGGAGGAGATTAGAAGAAAGGTTTCCCCCACCACCCCCCACATATACAGAGCTAAAAATAAATCAAAACATACATTTAAACGATGACAAAAGACAAAAACAAAAAAAGACAGAGAGACTGCCGGTGAGCCGCAGCTGCAGAACGTAGCCATGCCCCCACTCTGCCGCAGCTCGCTTCCGTCACGTGATCGCGTGTATTAAATGCATTTCGACTTATAATATTTTCGGTTTCCAATGGGTTTCTCGGAACGGAACCCCATCGTAAGCTGAGGAGCACCTGCAGTGAAATTCAGTTTTGCCATACCATTCTGTAAAAATCTTACTACACATAGGCACAATCATACTTAAATACAAGAGTGTAGGAATAGTAGATTTCACTGAAACAATACACAAGAGTCAGCACATTTCCAGTGCCATGATGGATGATTTGCCCATGTTAAAAATGTAGAGTCTTAACTTGGCATTAAAAGGCCTGTTGTCCTGGCAGCAGCACTGGATTGGAGTTGCAGGGTTTACCTGGCCAGGCAAAGTTGTTGGTGCCCTCCACCACTGTTCCACTGCACTGCCGGCCTGCTGGCCACGTCTAAACCATGCACTCTGCTTCTTGAAGCTGCACCTTATCTAATTGACCCTTGGGCTGTTGCAGGGCTTCCAGCAGCCCACTCCACCAACGCCCCAATCTGGACATGTTGACCCACGAACGAGCCATCCGTCACCTCACGTGGCTGTCGCTCTAACACCATGCTCCGGGGCGCCTCCCGCAGCTGACCTCGGACTGATCTGAAACTAGATCAGTTTCAGCTTAATTTATTGTACTGAGGTACAGTGAAAAGCCTTTGTTGCGTGCTAACTAGTCAGCACAAATACAATACATGATTACAATCGAGCCATTCACATTGTACAGATACATGATAAGGGAATAACATTGAGTGAACGATCGCTACCGAGGACGCGGGAGGTGACCCCCCACCCCCCGCTTACAGCATCATTGTTTTCCTTACAGCACCTTGTCCCCACTGCTGCTGCCATCTTGAATCATCCCTTTGGTCTGATCGAAATCCGTTGGTCTTCCCAGGCAATGAAATATTCATAAGGGAATCCTGCCAATGGGCACATTCCTAGTTGCAGGAATAAGTGCCGAGGGACTTGCTGAGCCTTGCTGTTAATGCAAAGGCTTTGTGGTGAAGCAGGCTATGGAATTGCAGCCTCTGGTTGTTGATGGACTAAGTCGAGTGTAGAAGCCTCTCAAACACTTGAGTTTCGTATCATCTCAGAAGGCTACATGAATGACAGTGGTATGTTATACACAATATGTGTGAACATTATTAATGTGTAGAAGGATTAACACTATGAATGTACGAACTGAAGGATACGACGAGTGTAAAGAGAGCTATGCATTATTGTATTTCGTGTATTTGTATCTTAAGAATAAAATTTATTTTGGAAATAATAAAAAGTCTGTTATTCGCAGTTTAAACCATGGGCTAGTAACCAGTTTCTCGCCTACTATCCTTGTTGTTTGATCTCTTTCTCCAAATGGTAAAAGCAAGAATTAATCTAAAGCAAGACTTAATTTTAATTAAGTGTGCATTGCAACATAGAAATGTGGAAAATACAAGGAACTGCAGATGCTGGTTTACAAAAAAATGACACATGGTGCTGGAGTAACTCTGGGTCAGGCAGCATCTCTTTTATAGAAATACTAGACCAAGTGGACCCGTTGGGCCCAAACCTTTCCTGCATTGGTGCAGCACCCTCTCCTTCCCCCTCCCCTCTCCCTACCCCTCCCTCCTCCCCTCCCCCTTCCCACTCCACAACCACTCCCCCTCCCCTCCCTCCCTCCTTCCCCTTCCTCCCCTTCCCCTCCCCCCCACTCCATAACCCTCAACCCCCCTTCTCCTCCCCCTCCCTCCCTCCCCCCCTCCCTAGGAGATAGATTGAATAACTTTAAAAATATAACACCGATTTCAATGAAACTTCTTCCATTAGCACTAAAGGGACGACGGTGAGTAAGGTAGGCCTAAAATTGTTGCGCTACTGTGTACCGTTTCGGCTGTAGTTCAGGAACGAACAAACAAACAAACAAATGAGAGTTTTAGTATATTGATATATAGATGGAATATTGCTATGATGCCATCAATAGTAATTTATTGCACACAAATAATGTTGGATATCCTGAAGTTGCCTTTTCTTCCAGAACTGTAAAGCTGTTATTGTAATTATCCTGTGAACAAGAGTAGAGGGGAGAATACATGTGCTGCCAATCAAAAGGTTTAATGCATACAGCATTGAATCATCAATCTAGATAGACATTTATTGCACAAGGTCTGATGCTTTACAACTTATGGCAATCCATGTGGACATTGCAATATTATCAGTCAAATCGCTTTCACAAGCCAATGAAATGTGAGAACCAAAAGACGGAACATCTTTTCCACTCATCCACTCAAAGGATGAGTGCACCTGCTCCTGGATTTGATCCTCTGACTATTGATTTCATTTTACCCATCTTTTTTTTTCATTTTCCACGTGCTCTGAATGCTATCAGTCTTGCCACTGTCAGTCTCTGCTCCTTACTCTAGCCCAGGACTGTGAGATGGCAGGCATACATTGCACAAAGACAACCGGATTGAGGGATCACTGTCCATCCTGTTAACTTTTACAGGATCAGATGGTCAGCATGGTTCCCAGCACTCTGAGATGACAAGACTATGGGCTGGTTCTGCGAATGATGAGTTGTTGTATCTATGCAGATGAGGCTCTCCCGCCCCTTTTACACATTACTATTAAATACAAAATAACTACCAAATTAATCTCCATTATCGGTTTAAAGCTCAGTATGGAAAATATGAATTGTCATTATATAGGTGAAAAAATGAAAAAGTGGTATTTCACACGTGATTAATTTCTGTGCATTGGTGAGCTGCCTTATGATTTTATTAGGGATTGCAAATCCTCCTAATACTTGAAAGTGAGGTCTATGATATAGGGACACTTACCCGATGAGGTGGAAAAGAGTTATTCGAGAGTTATTTGCCATCAGCAGCATGCAAAGTTGATAATATTATGCCATAGAAACATAATGATGTTGGAAAGGAGTGTTATTTGCCAAGCTCAAAACTGCAAGATTTTGCAGCACCCAAGGCCAACAGCATTCAGCTTTATATATTGTGACTTGCAGTATATGTGCACAAAACCCTTGCCTTTTATGTTCCATAATCATGGGAAGGGATTAGGATATTAAAGAAGTAGTCAGGCCATGAGACAGGATTCACATCAATTGCCGCACGCAAGAATCAGGGGATAAGGATTGGTATATTTCCTGGGTTGAATAGATGTCAGGCCAGCTAACACAAGTGGATCCGGCTAACAGCTGAAGCAACCAAATGTTGGGTTTGTGAACAGTAGGGATGAGGGTCATTATTGCATCCCACTTTGTATTTCTGGGTTCTCTCATGGTAAACATATAAAATATTTGAGGGATTTGAAAAGAAAATCGGGGCTTCATGATCCACAATTTTTTTTCACAGAAATTACATCATATGGTTCTATTAATCATAATTTCTAGAGCAACTATATTAATCAGTGTGCAAAGCTAACTTAATAGCAATACTGGCATTTTCAAACACCATCTCTGGATCTAAGCCATCTTTGAAAAACTACATAATTAAGCACTATGTTACATGGCACAAAGGAATACCACTGACTCCAGATAATCCCTTCCCTATTTACAATGAGAACCACGCTTTTACACGAATAGAGGGTGGCATGGTGGCGCAGCGGTAGAGTTACTACCTTACAGCGCTGGCAGCGCTAGGGACACAGGTTTGATCCCGACTACGGGTGCTGTCTGTATCGAGTTTATACGTTCTCCGCGTGACCGGGTGGGTGTTCTCTGACATCTTTGATTTCCTCCCACACTCCAAAAACGTACATGTATATAGGTTAATTGGCTTGGTGTGTGTGTAAATTGTTCCTAGTGTGTGTAGGATAGTGTTAATGTGTGGGGATCGCTGGCTGGGGCGGACTTGGTGGGCCGGAGGGCCTATTTCCGGACCGCACGCTAAAACTAAAAAACGAAAAAAAGGAGTATGAAGGACTTAATGGTTAATTGATGGATTGTTCATTCCGCCTGGCTTGCAAAGTCTATCAGACATCCTGCAGAAAAATGAGTAAGGGCCTGTCCCACTTAGGCGATTTTTTAGGCGACTGCAGGCGACTGTCATTGTCGTAGCAGGTCGCCAAAAAACCGGCGACTGGACCCCACCTACGACAATGTCTACGACAAGCTACAACAACCTACCACCTGGTCGACGTCAAGCTACTGACAACCGGCGACCCAATCGTCGTGACTTAGGAAGTCCACCTACGACTGTGCCTACGACAACCTACGACCACATAGGCGACGACCTACGACAACTGAAGTCAACCTACATCCACCCGTACAAGCTTCGACCCTGTCGGCGACAACTGAAGACAACTGAAGACAATTCACTTCATTTTGGCCTCCGGTTTTGACGCCCGTACCTGTCGCCGGTTGACGTAGGTTCACATAGGTAGTCGCCAATGGAATTCACCGAAGTCAGCACCGGCGACAACCTACGTCACCTGGCGACAGCCTACGACAGCACCTACGTCAGGAGACATCAAGTTACGATCACTGGCGTCAAACCAACAGTCGCTGAAATGTTTTAAACATTTCAAAATCCAGCAGCGACCAGAAAAACGCTACGACTCTTTGGAGACCACTCACGACATACAGGCGATACCCCAGCAACTGTGTGGCAACAGCCTAATCGTCCGTAGTCGCCTAAAAAATCGCCTAAGTGGGACGGGCTTAACGATTAGGAAGACTCTCAGTACATGTGCAAAGAAGTGGCAAATGGAATACAATGTAGCAAAGCGTATGGTCATGCACTTTGGTAGATGGAATAAAGACATAGACTACTTTCTAAATAGGGAGAGGATTCAGAAATCAGAGGTATAAAGGAACTTGAGAGTGCTGGTGCAGGATTCCCAAAAGGTTGCCGACGGTAAAGAAGGCAAACACAATGCCACCATTCATTTTAAGGGGACTAGAATATAAAAACAAGGATGTAATACTGAAGCTTAATAAGGCACTGTTGAGACCACATTTGGAATATTATGAGCATTTTTGGGCCATATATCTGAGGAAGGATGTGGTGCTTTTGGAGAAGCTCCAGAGGAGGTTTATGAGAATGATCCTGGGGATGATTGGGTTAACATATGAGGAAGGCTCCGACCCTGTACTTGCTGGAGTTTAGAAGAATCAGGGGAGTCTCATTGTAAGCTATAGGTCTTGACAGAGTGGATGTGGAAAGGATGTTTCCAGTAATGGGAGAGTCCAGCCCTAGAGGACAAAGCCTCAGAATAAAAGGGCGTACTTTTAAAATGAAGATAAGGAGGAGTTACCCAGAGCGGTAGTGAACCTATGGAATTCATTGCCACAGATGGGTTTGGAGACCAACACATTGGGTATTTTTAAAGTGTACGTGGATAGGTTCTTGATTGAGAAGGGTGTCAAAGATTATGGATGAGGTTGAGAAAAAATAGATCAGCCATGATTGAATGGCAGAATAGACTCAATGGGGTGAATCGCCTAATTCTGCACTTGTCTTATAGTCTTATGCTCTTATATTTATCCTTAAAGATCTTTCTAAGAAGCATTTTTCTTCTCAACTTCAACAAGAAAAAAATGCTTGAGATACGTTAGCTTTATAAAAGAAAATGTGACTAAAACTGTAATCTATTTTATCCGCAAATGTAAACTAGGGCAAGTGACCATGGGGAATGCTTATTGGACTTGTATTTTATGTGTTTCCCTCCTTAATGCCTGGAAACATGAAATTTGCAGTGTGCTAATATTAAAAGGTTGTTGAGGCCTATGTATAGATGCAGATAGACAGATAAATGGCTTCATTTCATTTCCTCTAGCCAGAGACAAGCTAGCCAAGTAAGCTCATACTTTGCATGGATTGCGCTGATGAAAGTTGCCATTTATTGCTATCATCTTTCTTTACATTCAAACTCAGCTTCTTTTTGAATGAAAAATGATCTAAATGTTTCCCATGAAACATTAATATGTTCTTAAATACGTACCAATGGAAAATGCAGGTCAATGTGCAGCTAGACTGTGATTACAGGTAGGGTAATTTACAGGTAGATAACCGTTAACCTAGCAGTGGCCACAGGTTTGTGAATCTGTGGCAATTCTCTGTGCCAGCTCTATAAGTAAAAGGTTTATAATTTACAGCAAGACACAGTTCATGACTTCAGCTGAATACTACAAAGTCAATCAAAGTAGACATACAATGAGAACCTCGCTACCATGAGAATATTTTGAAAAATCCTGTTGCCTTAAAGACTGTGGGGTACCCTGCAATAGTTGGTGAGAAAATGCAGGAAATAACTCAACAAATCAGTCATTGTCCTAGAGAAAGAAAAACATGGTTATTGTTTCATGAGAAACATGGGAAATGAACAATTTTCAAGTTGCTAAAACAATTGGAAAGTAGAGAAAAGAAAAGAGGAGTGCAGCAGGACATGCTCCTTAAACATTTTTGCTAAGATTATACATGATTGAATGATTCATGTGGTCACATTAATCCAAACCATATCTGTTCATTATCAATGGTTCCACATTCCATACTTTTATTCTATCATTAATCATTAACTTTCCTCCCTCTGACTACACAGAAATTAAAGAAGAAACATCAGAAGAGATGTAATTCCATGAGGAATGTAGGCAGTGAAACCTGTGAGCTGTACGACCAAAGCCATCTGTTGCTGAGGAGACTACCAACATACTGAAGATGGACCTCAGTTCCAATCCAATTTTCTAAATGCAATCACAATGTAATACATTCAAAAGTAAACTCAACACCCTGACAATTCTCTTGGTTGCCTAATGTTTTTTTTCCACTTCAAGCATCACCTTCTCTCGCAAGGGAGTAAAAGGAAGCTGATCTCCTAATTGGTAAACTCCACATAACCCAGGAGGATGACCACAAGAATTCCTGGGCATGGAAGGATTTGAGAATGATGATATGAGATTCCAGGACTGCAAGTTAACAGTTTTGTTTGGAAATTTATGAGTTGACTCCAATGGTTTCCTTTAAAAAGTGGTATCATGAGTCATAATGACAGCTTTCCAAGCTTCTACTGCATAATTCAGACAATTGATGAAAGGTGCTTTTGCCCCAAAGGAAGTTATAATAACAGCCATCTGACACTCCACCATGGTGGAATCCATAGGTGTGCCATTGGAATGAACAACCACTTTATGTTTGAAAGCACAAGGAACAAGCTCTGCTCTGAATCCTTTGCCAAGCTCATCTGGATACCTCTTTGTTCATTATAATCGAGTGGAAGATATGCAATGACACAAGCTTTTGGTTATTTACACTTGTCAGTATTATTTTGTGACTTAACTAATCAAATCCCTCACCTTAATCTTTGGAATATAAACCATTATGTGACAGTGTTCTCTGATAACTTGCCCCCTGCATTATCTTTGCCCTCTGCCCTGTTTCCTGTATACTTCCGGATTGTGTCTCTCTGTTATTGTCTCAAGGAGGTATAGGGTTTGTATAGGAGCTGGTGGATGCAAGTTTATAAGCAAGTGAGGGCATTCCTTTGGCTTCATTGTTTCTTCTTCCTTCAACTGACTGAAATGATTCCAATGCTTGCTGTCTGAAAGCATAGTGGCAAGGTGGCGCAGCGGTAGAGTTGCTGCCTTACAGCGAATGCAACGCCGGAGACTCAGGTTCGATCCTGACTACGGGCGCCGTCTATACGGAGTTTGTACGTTCTCCCCGTGACCTGCGTGGGTTTTCTCCGAGATCTTCGGTTTCCTCCCACACTCCAAAGACATACAGGTTTGTAGGTTAATTGGCTGGGCAAATGTAAAAATTGTCCCTAGTGGGTGTAGGATCGCTGGGCGGTGCGGACCCGGTGGGCCGAAGGGACTGTTTCTGCGCTGTATCTCTAAATCTAAAATCTAAATCTAAAATCTAGAGAGATAAAACTTGGTTTGTGGAGGGGGAAAACAGAATGGAAGATACGTAGGCTGATTCTTTGATGGTGTAAAATTGGGGTCACCTAATCCCAGACATGGTCTGCAAATAGTGACTAACCTGTATGTGATACAAACTGAGGATCGATCCTAGGATCATCCTGACAGCCTTCTGAGACCTTGTGCTTTCAACAAGCCTTTGCACTGTCTTTGTATGTCTCCAATGATCAGAGACATTTAGAAACGGTCAAAGATAATTACATAAATTAGAATTTAGATTCAAGAAGTGCATATTTATCAATACATTTATTTCTAACGTTGGCTAAAATAAAGGCACCACCCAAAGCCGGCGGTTAATTGCTTCATTTGAACCCAAAGGTATTCTGTATTTCCGCCCTGCAGTAAGCAAGTCCTGAAATCTGGAATGTGGTAACACATGCATTGCAGCTGGCCTGTGATTCCCTCTATGGAAGCGTCCGCCAGCCATCGGTGCAAACTGGCCCAATACTTCCAGTCCTCTGAGCAACTTTATCTGACTGGAAACATTATCTGACTGCAGACCATGTGTGGCGTGCTTGGCCTCCTGCACGTCTCTGCTGATTTTTTCATTCCTGTGCATCAGGGAATATGTGGAGAGCAGTTTCTACTGCTCCTGAGGCTCTAGCTGATGTTTATCATCAACCACCCCTGAGCTCCAAAGTATTTTGTAGTAGAAAATCAGATATGCTGAGGTGGCCTTTGGGAACTGCAAAGTGCAGTTCACGAGCAGTCGTTTGCAATGTTTCAACATTCAATAGTAAGCTTTTCAAATTCAGTTCCAACTTTTAAAATGTCAGTTCCAAAGTTTTCGGATTTAGCTTCCATCACAAATCATGTGTTCTGTGAGCTAAGATTTTATTTTCACAGTCACAGGAGGAAGCAGTTGTGTAGTAGCTCTACTTATTAGCAGATTTCCCTTTCAATTCCACTGTGTTCCAGCCTTGATTTCATGGTAAGTTCCAGGAAACCCGAGAAGCCTTATGCATAAAGCTCAATGTGAATGCTAATGTCATTCTTAAGAAGCTGTTAATGCATTGAAATTACCAATTCGCCTCTCCTGAGGATGGGCTCATACTTAGGTCAGTGCACTAATGTTGAATTCAGAAATCAGCAAGTCAGTGGTGACATCCCAATTCTCCACTATTTTCAGTCTATCTCATTTCTAACCAACTACCAGAACTGCTAGCTCACAAAGCTAAAATCCAATTCTTATAGCCTGAAGATTTCCTACATAACCACTTGGACAATTGAGCACTATGATCATCACTTCAATGAACTTATGTACAGACATTTGGATTGGTCTTTTATCTGTGCTGCACAGATAAAAGATCATACAAAGCCAATGCATAATTTTGTTACATCGGTGGATAATACCAAGTCTTTACAAATAAAGAAAATAATTTCCTTGGCATTTGGAATTTGTTTGCTCAGATGAAATTAAAAATCCTTGGGATTCAATTGTAAATAATAATTAACAACTGAGGATGTTACCAGGAACAACTGAGGAAGAATTGAGTTATAAGGAGAGGCTAGATTAACTGGATCTTTACCTGTAGCATAAGAGGCTGAGGGGTGACGAGATTATGGCGAGTCTGGAAACTTGTTCTTTGTTGAAGAAGTTTATTGCGACAGCAATATTCGATTACAAAGTTTTCTTAACAAGATTACAGACAACCATTAAAACTAACTGTTCTCTTCGAAGACGTCTCCCAACTGACTCTTTTTGGGCGCCAAAAGCGCACATGACCACGCTGTACAATCAGCGGTGTCGCTCTCTGGACCAATCCCTACGGTCGCACCCACACGTGACCTTGCTGGCCAATCGGAGGGTTTGACAACTAGGACCACTTTCTATGGTCGCCACATGACCCCCCCCAGAACCCGAGGTACGGAACCTAGCAGGGAGCCGGATTTCGCGACCAGAACGAGTAATGAGAGGGGCAGCCTGAACCACAGGAGCAGGGGATTCCGGACCTGGTGGAACTACCGGAGCGGGGGGGTCCTGGACTGAGCGGAACTGCAGGAGGCCGACCTCGCCGAGGTGGTTGGCCGACCAGGACCGGGCGGTCCGGATCCAAGTGCGCAGGTTTAAGCCTGGACACCGAGACGAGCTCACTCCTGCCGCCCACGTCTAAGGTGAAGTTGACCGTCCCCTTACGCAAAACCCTGAACGGCCCTTCATAGACCCTCTGCAACAGGGAACGATGGGCATCTTTACGCAGAAATACAAACTCGCAGTCCTTCAGGGCAGGTGGTTCGTGTACCATGGGACACCCATGACGTGAAGTCGGAACCGGGGCCAGGGAACCCACGCGTGCCCGGAGAGATGCTAAGATTGACTGAACTGGAAGCGGCTGGCCGGAGGAGTCCGGAAGCAAATCCCCGGGTACTCGAAGTGGCGAGCCATATACTAGCTCCGCGGACGAAGCAACGAGATCCTGCTTAGGAGCGGTCCGGATGCCCAGAAGGACCCAGGGAAGTTGGTCTACCCAGTCCGGGCCTTCCAGCCTCGCACTGAGGGTCGCCTTGAGTTGTCGGCGGAACCTCTCCACAAGCCCATTAGCCTGGGGGTGGTACGCTGTGGTGTGTTGCAACCGGGAACCTTACAGCTCTGCTAGCGTGGCCCAGAGTGTCGAAGTGAACTGTGGCCCCCTGTCGGTGGTAATAACAGCCGGAACCCCGAAACGTGCCACCCAATGGAGGGCCAAGGTCCTGGAACAAGAGGCAGCAGAGGTATCTGACAATGGGAAAGCCTCTGGCCACCGGGTGAACTGATCCACCACCGTGAGCAGATGGGTGTAGCCCCGGGAGGAAGGCAAGGGTCCTACTAAATCCACGTGAATATGGAAAAAACGGACCGCTGGGACCTCAAACTCCTGTACCGGGGGCTGGACATGGCGTTGGACTTTAGCGGTCTGGCAGGGAATGCAGGAACGGGCCCAAACAGCTACCTGTTTACGCAGGCCATGCCACACAAACCGAGCGGCTACTAAGGCAGAGGTGGAGCGGATGGACGGGTGCGCCAGCCCATGAATGGCATCGAACACCCGGCGCTGAAGGGAGGGGGGCACTACCGGCCTGGGACGGGGAAGGGAAACATCACACCAGACTTTTGTGCCCTCCGGCCCGCAGGCCACCTGAGCCAACTTCAACCCCGAAGTGGTGGACTGGTATACCGAGGCGGTATCCGCCAGAAGCTGTGACTCCGCAAGCTCCTGGGGATCCACCTCGCAGTCCACCGCTGAAATGGGGGAAAAAGCAGGCCGAGACAGGGCGTCAGCAACGGCATTAAGCTTACCAGCGACATGACGGACATCGTTGGTAAACTCGGAGATGGCAGTCAGGTGCCGCTGTTGGCGGGCCGACCATGGGTCGGACAATTTGGAAAAAGCAAAAGTTAATGGTTTATGGTCCGTAAAGGCCACAAACGGGCGGCCTTCAAGGAAATACCTGAAGTGACGAACAGCTAAATAGAGGGCCGGGAGCTCTCGGTCAAAGGCGCTATATTTCAGCTCAGCCGAACTCAGTTGCCGGCTGAAAAACGCCAAGGGCTGCCAAAAGCCACCCACCTGCTGCTCCAAAACCCCACCCACCGCCACGTCAGAGGCATCAACCGTCAGGGCCGTGGGGGCGGAGGCGCTCGGGTGGACCAACATGGTGGCGTCTGCCAAAGCCGCCTTAGCTGCTGCAAAGGCCGACTCCGCGGCCGGGGACCATATCAACTCTACAAGTTTACCCGCAAGGCACTGGATGAGCGGGCGCATGACCCGCGCTGCTGCCGGGACGAACCTATGGTAGAAGTTAACCATGCCTACGAACTCTTGCAGACCTTTCACTGTGGTGGGCCGCGGAAATGCCCGGATAGCCTCCACCTTCTCGGGCAAAGGGGTGGCGCCGGCAGGGGTGATTCTGTGCCCTAAGAAATTGAGAGAAGGGAGGCCGAATTGACACTTGGAGGGTTGGATGACGAGCCCGTGTGCCTGGAGCCGCTCGAATATGGCCCGCAAGTGAGCCCGGTGTTCCTGCACTGAGGGGCTGGCGACCAGGATATCATCTAAATAAATAAACACAAAAGGCAAATCCCGGCCCACACGGTCCATCAGTCACTGGAAAGCCTGTGCCGCGTTCATTAAACCGAAAGGCATGCGCAACCATTCGAACAACCCGAACGGAGTGATCGTGGCAGTTTTTGGTATGTCCTGCGGCCGCACAGGAATCTGGTGATATCCCCGCACCAAATCGATCTTGGAGAACACCACCGCACCTTCCAGCCCAGACGAGAAGTCCTGCAGGTGCGGTATGGGGTAGCGATCAGCCGTTGTGACAGCGTTGAGACGCCGATAATCACCACATGGTCTCCACCCCCCAGATGCTTTGGAGACCATATGCAACGGCGAGGCCCACGGGCTGTCGGACTGACGGACAATGCCCATTTCCTCCATCTTCCTAAATGCCGCCCGCGCCACCACCAGCTTGTCAGGCGGTAACCTCCGGGCCCGAGCGAATACGGGGGGGCCCTCAGTGCGGATGTGGTGGACCACGCCGTGCTTGGCCGAAGGGGCGTCGAAACGCTGGATGAGCAGCTCTGGAAACTCCGCCAGGACCTCAGCATACGAGTCAGGGGCCGCGACGACGGCCTGGACAGTCGGGCTGGGCGGGGTGGCGGATGTCGGAGCGGCGGGCTCATTGTTGCTGGCGGAGGGTCGGAGGTCGTTACCGCGGACGTCGGGGACTAGTGAAAAGGCCCAGAGGAAATCTGCGCCTAGGATCGCCTGGCTGACGTCTGCTATAATGAATGGCCATTCATACGTGCGGAGGCCTAAAACCAGGGACATTTTCCGCGTACCATACGTGCGGATGGGGCTGCCGTTAACCGCGATGAGGGTAGGGCCTGTCTTACCCGATCTGGTCTCAAGGTCGGTCGGCGGTACGATACTGACAATGGCTCCCGTGTCAACCAAAAATTCTGTGTCCGTGAATCGGTCTCAGACGTAGAGGCGTCGGTTCTGGCCAATCGCAACTGCCTCTATGTACGATCGGCCGAGGCATTTCCCGAGAAGGTACAAGGTGAATGGCAGTTGCGGGATTCTCCACTCCATCGTAGATGGTAATAGCACCAGCCGCGCTTGTGCGGATCCTTTTGGCGGGCTTTTGGAGAAATGGCGGGAGACGCGGCGCCATCTTGATGTCGTTGTGGCACGGCCGCTGATGTCGAGACCTTGTTGATCGAACCTCTTTCTTTCGATTTGGACGCCATGAGCGCATCAGCTTTTCCTGCATGTGCCACGGGGTCCTTAAAAGAACAATCCGTGAGCATAAGTTTGACATCTTCGGGAAGCTTCTCTCGGAATGCCTGCTCGAACATGAGGCAAACCGTATGTTCACCTGCTAGCTTTAACATTTCAGCCATGAGAACGGACGGCAGCCGATCTCCGAGATCCGGTAGGTGCATAAGACGCTTAGCTCGGTCCTGCCTGCTGAACCCGAAGGTCCGTAACAACAGTGCCTTCATGGCCTCGTACTTGTTTTCTGCCGGAGGATTGATGATGAACCGCATCACCCACGCGGTCGTCTCCAGCGGTAGAGCGCTGACGAGGTAGTAATACCTTGTTGCGTCTGCTGAGATGTTTCTTAAGTGAAACTGGGCTTCGGTATGGACAAACCAAGATTGTGGTTGATGTATCCAAAACGACGGAAGGTGAACGCTGACCGCGCTTAGCTCCGGTGTGCTGGGCGTAGGAACCAACAACGAGGCGTTTGATTCACTCATGGTAAGTGATCGGCTGGATCACGTCGGGGTCACCAATATGGCGAGTCTGGAAACTTGTTCTTTGTTGAAGAAATTTATTGCGACAGCAATATTCGATTACAAAGTTTTCTTAACAAGATTACAGACAACCATTAAAACTAACTGTTCTCTTCGAAGACGTCTCCCAACTGACTCTTTTTGGGCGCCAAAAGCGCACATGACCACGCTGTCCAATCAGCGGTGTCGCTCTCTGGACCAATCTCTACGGTCGCACCCACACGTGACCTTGCTGGCCAATCTGAGGGTTCAACAACTAGGACCACTTTCTATGATCGCTACAAGATAAAGGTTTATAAGATCATGTGGCATAGATAAGGTGAATAGCCAGTCTTTTCCCAGGGTAGGAGAGTCTAAAACTGGAGGACAAAGGTTGTTTAGGATGAGAGGGGATAGATTTAAAAGGGACCAGAGGGGCAACCTTTTTCTACTGAGGGTAATAGGCATATGGAACAAGCTGCCAAAGAAAGTGGTAAAGGCTGGTACAATTATGACATTTAAAAGACATTTGGACAGGTACCTGGACATGAAAGGTTTGGAAGGATATGGGCTAGGTGCAGGCAAGTGAGACTAGCTCACTGAGGCAACTTAGTTGGTATGGACGAGTTGGGCAGAACCTGCGTCTGTGCTGTATAACTTAACGACTCTGTGACTCAATACTGCAATAGCATTCAGTGAAGGAAGATAATGGCATTCAATGCTTGTCAGGTGACTCGGTATCATGCTGTCATTCTGGAATTCCAGCATTACAATCTATGTTCCATCTTATCCTCCCACAGATGGACATGGACAGCAACAGGAGTGGGTAAGTGAACAGAGGCGTTGGAGCAGGACAAACTGCAAAAAAAGGGTGAAGGAGTGGGTGGCAGGGGTTGGGGAAGGCTCTCAGCAGAAAACCATAAGGAAACAAACCCAAGCGAAAATATCTTGCAACACACTGAAGGTTCTTGTTTGCATGCGATGCCATAATGTCATACAGCCATGCAGCATGTAAACAGACCCAGATCAAGAACGAGTCTCGCCTTGATCATTCCCTCTTCTCCACTCTCCCATCAGACAAGATATACACAAGTTTGAAAACGCAGAGCTCCAGATTCAGGGACAGTTGCTTCCCAGCTGTTATCAGGCAACTGAACTATCCTATCAACAACTAGAGAGCAATCTTGAGCTACTATCTACCTAATTAGAGACCTTCGGCCTATTTTTAATCGGACTTTACTGGACATTATCTTGCATTAAGTGTATTCCCATGATCATGTGGGTGATCATAGACCGTGGATGGCTCGATTGTAATCATGTATAGTCTTTCTGCTGACTGGTTGGCACGCAACAAAAAGCTTTTCACTGTGCCTCGGTGCATTACTTCAGCTATGTGTAAAGTATGAGATAGGTTGGTGACAGTTTCCGATACGCTTCTTGATGTTACGAATTTTCTGACAGACAGCCGAGTGCAGCCAACATTTTGATGCATATACAGTGCATTCAGAAAGTATTCATACCCCTTCACTTTTTCCACATTTTGTTATGTTACAGCCTTATTTTAAAATGGATTAAATTATTTTTTAAATCATCAATCTACACACAATACCCCATAATGAAGAAGCGAAAACAGGTGTTTTAGGAATTTTTGCAAAGTAATTAAAAAGAAATAACTAAAATATCATGTGAGTATTCAAACCCTTTGCTATGACACTCAAATTGAGCTTAGATTCATCCTGTTTCCATTGATTATCCTTGAGTTGTTTCTACCACTGGAGTCCACCAGTGGTAAATTAAATTGATTGGACATGATTTGGAAGGGCACACACCTGTCTAGAAATGGTCCCACAGTTGACAGTGTATGTCAGAGCAAAAACTAAGCCATGAAGATGAAGGAATTGTCTGTAGACCTCCGAAACAGGATTGTGTCGAGACACAGATCTGGGAAGGGGTATAAAACAATTTCTGCAGTATTGCAGGTCCCGAAGAGCACAGTGGCCAACGTCATTCTTAAGTGGAAGAACTTTGGAACCACCAGGACTCTTCATAGAGCTGGCCGCCCGGCCAAACTGAGCAATCGGGGGAGAAGGGAGGTGACCAAGAACCTGATGGTCACACTAACAGAGCTCCAGAGTTCCTCTGTAGAGATGAAAGAACCTTTTAGAAGGACAACTATATCTGCAGCACTCCACCAATCAAGCCTTTATGGTAGAGTGGTCAGACGGAAGCCACTCCTCAGTATGGAGTTTGCCAAAAGGCACCTAAATGACTCTCAAACCATGAGAAACAATATTCTCTGGTCTGATGAAACCAAGATTGAACTCTTTGGCCTGAATCCCAAGTGTCACATCTGGAGGAAACCAGGCACCGCTCATCACCTGGCCAATACCATACCTACGGTGAAACATGGTGGTGGCAGCATCATGCTGTGGGGATGTTTTTCAGCAGCAGGAACTGGGAGACTAGTCAGGTTCGAGGGAAAGATGAACGGAGCAAAGTACAGAGAGCAATGAAAACCTGCTCCAGAGCATTCTGGACCTCAGACTGGGGCAGAGGTTCACCTTCCAACAGGACAACGACCCTAAGCACACAGCCAAGACAATGCAGGAGTGGCTTCATGACAAGTCTGTGAATGTCCTAGAGTGGCCCAGCCAGAGCCTGGACTTGAACCCAATCGAACATCTCTGGAAGGACCTGAAAATAGCTGTGCATTGATGCTCCCCATGCAACCTGACAGAGCTTGAGAGGGTCTGCAGAGAAGAATGGGAAAAATTACCCAAATACAGGTGTGCCAAGCATGTAGCGTCATAACCAAGAAGACTTGAGGCTGTAATCGCTGCCAAAGGTGCCTCAACAAAGTACTGAGTAATGGTCTGAATACTTATGTAAATGTGATATTTCAGGATTTTTTTAATTGCTTTGCAAACATTTCTAAACACCTGGTTTTACTTTTTTATTATGGGGTATTGTGTGTAGATTGATGATTTAAAAAAAAGAATTTAATCCATTTTAAAATAAGGCTGTAACGTAACAAAATGTGGAAAAGGTGAAGGGGTCTGAATACTTTCTGAGTGCACTGTAGCTCTCAGCCGACTTTATGCTACCCAACCCATGATTGTGTTCAACTGAGTCTCCTGTAGCAGATAAAATAACCCAAATAAATTTGTTTTTCTCATATTTCCTTAAGACTGAGATGGAAGCCATTTGGCTTGTTAAATCAATGCTGACTCTCAGGCCAATGCCATTCTCCCACTTATTCCCTATAACCCATTCTTTCACCCAGGCTTATTAGCACTGACCATAACTAGTCAGGTAAAAAGATAAAGCATCTTTAGATATTAGATCTTGTTTATCCCATCTGGGAATTAGATCTTGTTTATCCCATCTATTCCATCTATTCCTATTCCTTATGACATGAATAAACTCCTGTCAACTCCTCCCTCCACTCCATTTTTATCATATATCCCAAGAGATTTTATAAATACATAAGGGGGAAAATGGTAACTAGATAGAGAGTGGGACCCCTCAGGAATCAGAGGTCAACTTTGTGTGGAGCCACAGGAGATGGGCAAGGTCCCCAATGAATATTTATCCTCTATATTTACCAAGGTCAAAGATAGGAGGACAGAGGAACTTGGGACAGTCAATAGAAGTGTATTGAGAGCAGTCAGTGTTACAGTCGAAGAGATGCTGAAGGTACTATCGTGTATGAAGGTAGACAAATCTCCTGGGCCTGATCAGATATATCTGAAGACATTGTGGAAAACCAGAGAGGAAATTGCGGGAGCCCTTGTTGAAATTTACGAGTCATCTTTAAATACAGGAGAGGTGCCGGAAGACGAGGGTGGCAAATATTGTACTCTATTCAAGAAGGGCTGCTGGGAAATTGCTGGGAACTATAGGTCAGTGAGCTTAACATCTGTAGTTGGAAAGTTACTAGAGAGAATTCTGAGGGATAGGATATACAGGCATTTGGACGGACAATGGCTGATTAGGAATAGTCAGCATGGGCTTGAACGTGGGAGGTCTTCTCTCACAAATCTGATTGAGTTTCTTGAAGATGTGACCAAAAATGTCAATGAGAGCAGGGCTATAGATGTATATATGGACTTCAGCAAAGCATTCAACAAGGTTCCGCATGGTAGGCTGCTCTGGAAGGTTAGATCACATGGGATCCAAGGCGAGATAGCTGAATGGATAGAAAATCGGCTTCATGGAAGGAAGCAGAAGGTGATGGTGGAAGGTTGCTTCTCGGACTGAAGGCCTGTGACTAGTGGTGTGCCTCAGGGTTCGGTACTGGGCCCGTCACAGTATGTCATCTATATCAATGATTTGGATGAGATACACGGCAAGATTAGCAAGTTTGCAGATGATGCCAAATTTGCAGAGAGTTGTGAAAAATTGCAGCAGGATCTTGATCGATTGGCCAGGTGGGATGAGGAATGGTTGATGGAATTTAATATAAAGAAATGTGAGGTGTTGCATTTTGGCATCTAAAATGGGCAAGATGTACATAGTGAATGGTAGGGCTCTGAGGGAGGTGTTGTAGAGCAGTGTGATCCAGGAGTGCAGGTGCATGGTTCCTTGAAGGTGGAGTCGCAGGTAGATAGGGTTGTCAAAAATGCTTTTGGCACATTGGCTTTCATCAGTCAGAGTATTAAGTATAGAAGTTAGGAGGTCATGTTGCAGTTGTTTCAGACGTTGGTGAAGCCGCATTTAGAGTATTGTGTTCAGTTCTGGGCACTATGTTATAGAAAAGGTGTTGTCAAACTGGAACGGGTACAGAGAAGATTTACTAGGATGTTGCCAGGGCTAGAGGGTCTGAGCTATAGGCAGAGGTTGAGTAACATAAAAGCATAGAAAATAGTTGCAGGAATAGGCCGTTCGGCCCTTCGAGCCAGCACTGCCATTCAACATGATCATGGCTGATCATCCAGAATCAGTACACCATTCCTGCTTTCTCCACACATCCTTTGATTCCATTAGCCCTAAGAGCTATATCCAACTCTCTCTTGATAGGCCGGGACTCTATTCCTTGGAGCGCAGAAGGATGAGGGGTGATGTTATTGAGGTGTATAAAATCATGAGAGGAATAGATCGGGTAGATGCACAGAGTCTCTTGCCCAGAGTAGGTGAATCGAGGACCAGACGACATTGGTTTAAGGTGAAGGGGAAAAAATTTAATCGTAATCTGAGGGGTAACTTTTTCACACAAAGGGTGGTAGGTGTATGAAACAAGTCGCCAGAGGAGATAGTCGAGGCAGGGACTATCCCAACAGTTAAGAAACAGACAGGTGCATGGATCGGACAGGGTTGGAGGGATATGGACCATAGAAACATAGAAAATAGGTGCAGGAGTAGGCCATTCGGCTCTTTGAGCCAGCACCACCATTCAATTTGATCATGGCTGATCATCTAAAATCAGTACTCCATTCCTGCTTTTTCCCCATATTCCTTGATTCCTTTAGCCCTAAGAGCTAAATCTAACTCTCTCTTGAAAACATCCAGTGAATTGGCCTTCACTGCCTTCTGTTGCAGATAATTCCACAGATTCATAACTCTCTGGTTGAAAAAGCTTTTCCTCATCGCAGTCCAAAAAGGCCTACCCCTTATTCTTAAACTGTGACCCCTGGTTCTGGAATTCCCCAACATCGGGAACATTTTTCCTGCATCTAGCCTGCCCAATCCTTTAAGATTTTTATATGTTTCTATAAGATCCTCTCTCATCCTTCCAAATTCCAGTGAATACAAGCCCAGTCGACCCATTCTTTCATCATATTTCTGTCCCACCATCCCGAGAATTAACCTGGTGAACCTACGCTGCACTCCCTCAAAAGCAATTATGTCCCTTCCTCAAATTAGGAGACCAAAACTGCACACAATACTCCAGGTGCAGTCTCACCAGGGCCCTGTACAACTGCAGTAGGGCCTCCTTGCTCCTAAACTCAAATCCTCTCGCATTGAAGGCCAACATGCCATTAGCTTTCTTCACTGCCTGCAGTACCAAACACAAGCAGGTGGGACTAGTGTAGCTGGGACATGTTGGCCAGTGTGGGCAAGTTGGGCCGAAGGGCCTGTTTCCACACTGTATCACTCTATGATTCTATGACTATCTGGAGTGGTATCATCCTCCATCATGGATAGAGGACAATCCTCCTACTTTCTACCTTCTCCACAATTGGCTCCTTATAGTATTGATGTGCTTCCACTCCAGCCACTCTTCAGCCTTTCCTGGGTCACATTCACTTCATAAACAATTTCTGGCCACTGAACCGGCCATGATGCAACTCCCCTTTAGGTGTTGTAGTCCTGCTTTAAACAGTACATGCGAGCTGCACATAGAAATATCAACATAAAGCCCCTGCTGTTGCATGCCACCAATGAACAGCGGTGTTTTCAGGCAGGCGTTATTACAGTGAGCAGACAGATGAAGGTCGGCCTCCTGCCTCCATTCACCAATTGGGCACTGGCGAATTGTTCAAATGATTTTTGCCAGATAATCAATTTAACACCTTAAACTTTTAACATAGGTTTCTTTTTTTACTGGCTTAATGCATCCTGCCCAGGCTAGAGATTTACATTTCTATTCCACCTTGTGAACAATTCTTCTGTGTAAATTTGGAAGAAAATTCAAAGTGGAAAATAAATCCACATGATTTACTGATTTTATTTCCAGCTTTGGGTTTCCTCTACTTTTGGTGTCTCACAGGAACAAGGATAAGTAGAGTACACACATGCACACATATCAGTTCAGGGAGGAATAACTGCTGTGATGTGTATGTATATTTGCTTCAATTGGAAAAGAAGCCAAGTGCTACTCTAAAATGTGATGATATGAATTCTCATGCTGTTCCAAATTCTAACTGGGGAAAAACCCTTTACGTTTAGGTGGCTGTTTGGCCACACAGCCCTGTTCTTCTTCTTCTACTTCAACTTGTTTTCCCTGGAATGCTGGAGGTCGCGGGGAGTCCTGATAGAAAAATTAAGAGAGGCATAGATAGGATAGACAGTCAGAAACTTTTTTCCAGGATGGAAATGTCAAAGGCTAGAGGCCTTAGCTTTAATGGGAGAGGAGTTTAAAAGAGATGTGCAGGACAGGTTTTTTTAACACGGCATGGTGGGTGCTTCGTACGCATTGCCAAGGGTGGTGGAGGCAGATATGATAGTAGTGTTTAAGTGACATTTGGATCGGCCCATGGATGTGCAGGGAATGGAGGGACATGGATCATGTGCAAGTAGATTATATAAATTTCTCTTGACATCATGTCCAGCACATACGTTGTGGGATGAAGGGCCTGTTTCTGTGCTGTGCTTTTCTATGTTCTATGTTCATACTGCCATGGAGCATGTGCAAAAAAAATGACTCGACCATGTCCACCACATTCATGTTTCTGTCAGTTGTAACTTTGCATTGGTAGCTCTGCAACATCTATAACAGCCTCAATCTTCATTTTGGGGTATCCATCAGCTACTTTTTTGGTCTGCACTATTCTTGACAATATATCTTAGCTATTTCAATGAAATTACAAGACCATTAGGTAAATACCAATTAATACTGCAGAAGAAAGGAGATAAAGAAAAAAGCAGAAGTTTGCTGGGAATATATGGGTTTTAAGACATTAATTTTCTCTCATTTGGGAGCAATTTATTTGGAAAATTAATTATGGATAAGTAACTATTCATCCTCAAATGAACAAATTTACAATCTGCATGCAATAGTGAGAGAGCCTAGCATTGATGGAATAGTTATTTTCAGATGAGACTGGCATAGATCTGAGGTCCCAACTTCTCTCACAAGTATAGATAATGTATCTTCTCAACATTATTTTTCAAATACAACCCCTGGTGTTCTCCCTAGGGTTCTACTGTGATAAATCAATATATGTTTTGCACGTGGCCTCTTCCCACACTTTATTCTATTGCACTATCGGTCCAAAGCATTACGTACAATAGAATGAACCTTGCATAATTTGTGCATACAAACTCCTTTGCAACAGACTCATTGGAAATCAAGGGATGGGGGGTTGGGATTTTGAGAGGCCCAGAAGGTGGATACTAACAATTAGGGTGGCCTGGTGCTTCATTCAGGGAAAGAAGTAATCAGAATCTTGAATGTAGGGTAGGAGCAACAGAGCAAAGCTCATAATAAATAAGTGATACCCAAGTTATGATTATCTTCAGGTAGGGGATGAGGATGCAATCAGATTAATTTTTGATTAATTTTTGATTCTGATAAACATAAAACATAGAAAAGTACAGCACAGGAATAGGCCCTTCAGCATGCAATGTATATGCCAAATATGATGCCAAAATAAGCTAAACTCTTCTGCCTACACATGATCCATGCCCTTCCATTCCTAGCGTGTTCATGTGCCTATCTCAAAGCCTATTAAACATCACTATTATATTTGCCTCCATCACCACCCTCGGCATCACCCTCTATGTAAAAAAACTTGCCCCGCATATTATTTTTAAATTTTGCCAATCTCACCTTAATGCTATTCTTTCTTGTCTTTGATATTTTCACCCTGGGAAAAAGGTTCAGACTGTCTACCCTATCTATGCCTGTCATCATTTTATTTTCTTCTATCAGGTCTCCCCTCATCCTCTGATATTCTAAAGAACAATTCAAGTTTGTCCAACCTCTCTTTGTAGCGAATACCCTCTAATCCAGGCAGCATTCAGGTAAAATGCGTAGGAAGAAACTGCAGATGCTGGTTTACACTGAAGATAGACACAAAATGCGGGAGTAACAGCAGCATCTCTGGACACCCATTGCTCCTATCCAGAGATGCTGCCTGTCCCGCTGAGTTACTCCAGCATTTTGTGTCTATCTTCAGCATTCAGGTAAACCTCTTTGCACACTCTCCAAAGTTTCCACATCCTTCCTGTAATGGGTCAACCAAAACTGCATGCATTAAATCAAATGCGGCCTAACCAAAGTCTTATAGAGCTGCATCATGATATCCTGACACTTATACTCAATGCCTCGAACAATGAAAATAAGCATACCATATGCCTTCTTTACCACTCTATTTACTTGAGTAGACATTTCAGAGAGCAATGGACCTGGATACCAAGATTCCACTGCACATCAATGTTTTTTAGGGTCTTTCCATCAACTGTATCTCTTCCCCTTAGATTCAATCTCATGAGGTGCAACACCACACATTGCTGGGGATAATCTATATTTGCCATTTTCCCACTAATTTCTGTAGTTGATCTATATCCTGCTGAATACTTTGACAGCCTTCCTCACTGTCTGCAACTCCAGCAATCTTGTTGTCATGTGCAAACTCACTAACTAACCCAGCTACATTTATGTCTAAATCATTTATATATATCACAAACAATGATGAGCCAAGCCAAAGGGAGGAGGTGTTTCTGGGGTTACTTTTAAAGTGAGCTCTTAAGAATTGAACTCCTAAAGGGAAGCAACATACAACAGGGTCCAGGCTAAATTTCATGGTAAGATAGCAGGGATATTGACTCCACTTACATTAGTACAGGGACCATTTCTTGTGTCAGTGGCTTGAACCAGTTGGATATAATTAGCTACTTTGTGTAATGGGGGGACAGAAAATGTGCACAAATATTAACTAATTTGCCTGTAAGCTTCAATGATTTACAACTTCCAAGCAACAGAGGATAAATAATATAATTGGGTCATAATATATGTTTTAATTTAGATATTGAGATTCATTTTTAGTTCCAGAGTACAACCAATTCTTCTACTGAAGCATTTTTTTAAAAAACTGCAATGGGTACTGTGTCCTTGTTTAACCTGGATGTGAAATTATTAACTTATGCTGATGTTTATGGCATTTGCACTGTTTGCTACATCTCAGTTCCTCTTTTCCACTAGCAATCCAGTCCAGTTATCTTTGATCAGTGACCACAAATCAAAAGTATAAACATCACGCGAAGCCAAATACATCTGACATCAAAGAAATGAGCAAAGCTCATTTCAACATTTAGAATAGATGGTTTCAATTTCCAATGATTTTTGACAGGATATTATTAATGATTTCTTGGGTGTAATAAATCAAAACTTTATTAATTTCCTATATACTGTCAAACTGTACTAGAAACAAAAAGAAAAATAGTGTATATGCTGGAAAGCTGAAAACAAACAGAAGAAAAATAATTGCTCAGAAAATCAGGTAGCATGAGTGGAAGAACAGAGAAAGATCTGAGCCATGGGTTAACAGACATCTGTCTGCATGCAGATGCTGACTGATCTTTGGGCTATTTTCAAGGGGAAATAGAAATATTGTTTTATTTAGATCAATTCATGGGATTTATGCGATGATCACAACTTAAACTTTGGCAATATCAAATTTGCTGACACATTATAAGTATGGATTAATTTTTACCTCTTCTTTTTGGAAACACAGGTATTATGATAATAATTATGAAGAAGAAACAATATGTGCTACCCAATACCCCGCTTAGATTCTTTCCCAAAGATAATGGAGGACAAAAGGTAAGTTAACAAAATACTTTATGATACAAATTAACTTACTGAGAGGGACAGAGTATTTCTTGACCTGTGTTCCAGGGCAACAAGCTGATTTCACTCTCTGTTCAAAACTCACCTTATCAGTTCAATGCAAATGCACAATGAATGCCAAAATTCCAAAGGGGAACACACTCAATATTGTATAAGCTAGCCAAGGACATTTCATGTGCATCAACTTTACTACCTTGACATTGACAGTTTGCTTCAGTGTCACATGATACATTGATCCCAAATCAAGCTGAAGTGCCACTAACTATGATTGCACCAACATCCTGACATAGATATGTTCAGGCACAACTGGTGTTCTAACTCTAATTCTGTCTCTATCTCTGCATAGCTTATCCTGCCCACCCCATTTGCTTTCAATGTCCTCTTTATTGTAAACATTGGCTGCAAAAATGATTTCCCAATCCAGGCCACAAAATATTTTTTTCCCATATGGAGGGCATTTCATTCTCGCTCACTCATGTTGGTGTCCATAATACTTGAACACAATGGTTGTTGTGTCCTTGCTCTGACACACTTGGACTTCTTGCTCTTAGCCATCCAGTAGTTCGGATGAAAAGTCTACAAACTGAAGCATTAACTGGTTTCTCTTTTCACTGGTAATGCTTGGCTGGCTGGGTTCTTCCAACATTTCTGTTTTTGTTTCAGTGTCCAGCAACTGCAGTTTTATTTGTTTTTGTTCTTTTCCAGTTTAGCTTTGGATGGCCCTCGGCTTTGCATGTCTATTTGCACTTCTGTGGATACAACTCTATCTCACATCGTAACTGGTCCTGATTACTGGATCCCAGATATAGAAACATAGAAACATAGAAAATAGGTGCAGGAGGAGGCCATTCGGACCTTCGAGCCAGCACCGCCATTCATTGTGATGCTGGCTGATCGTCCCCAATCAATATCCCGTGCCTGCCTTCTCCCCATATCCCTTGATTCCACTAGCCCCTAGAGCTCTATCTAACTCTCTCTTAAATCCATCCAGTGATTCAGCTTCCACTGCCCTCTGTGGCACAGAATTCCACAAATTCACAACTCTCTGGGTGAAAAAGTTTTTTCTCACCTCAGTTTTAAATGGCCTCCCCTTTATTCTAAGACTGTGGCCCCTGGTTCTGGACTCGCCCAACATTGGGAACATTTTTCCTGCATCTAGCTTGTCCAGTCCTTTTATAATTTTATATGTTTCTATAAGATCCCCTCTCATCCTTCTTTCAATCTTTCCTCATATGTCAGTCCCGCCATCCCAGGGATCAATCTCGTGAACCTACGCTGCACTGCCTCAATTACAAGGATGTCCTTCCTCAAATTAGGAGACCAGACACGACAAACAATTTAGTCTCTCCTGAGCAAGTCCTTTAAATATTCAAGGCTGTAGTTATTTGTTAGTAGAATCAGCTACACAAAGAAAGCATCAAAGGATTCTAGTTCCTGGTTGTGAGCAAAAATGTAATAAGACTTGTTTCTGACTGTAAGTCTGTAACAAGTGGTGTACTCAGTAATCAGTGCTGGGACCTTTGTTTGAGATATTTTACAGAATTTGATGAGAATGTAGGTGGTTTGATTAGTAAGTTTGCAGATGACATAAAAAATGATGGGATTGTAAATATTGAAGGAATTTGTTTCAGTACACGGTGGGACATAGAACAGCTGGAAAAATGGGCAGAGGTAACAAACGGAGTTTAATTCAGATGAGTCTGACCTAATGGGCTTTTGGAAGTCAATTTCTAGTAGGACATATGTAGTAGAAGGCAGGGACCTAAGGTGTTAAGTTTAGATTTAGGTTTATTATTGTCATGGTGTTGTACCTGCTATCCAAACACATCAGATATACCATACATAAATACAATCAAGTCAAACTCACGTGCAAGAGATAGAGTAAAGGGGAAGATCTTAGAGTGCAGAATATAGTTCGCAGCATTGTAGCGCACCAGTTCCATAGATAAAGTCCAATGTCCACAATTGGGTACAGGTGAACTGAACAGTACCCGAGATTATGGAAGGACCATTCAGAAGCTTGATAACATAAAGGTATAAGCTGTTCCTGAATCTGGCAATTGGGAGCAGGGAGAAAAAGAAATGACAGTGGTGGACAAGTCTTTGGGATGATGGCAGCGTGATGTATACATGGAGGCAATGGTGGGAAGTCTAGTCTGTGTGATGGACTGGGCTGCATCTACAATTCTTTGCAATTTCTTGCGATCTTGGGCAGAGCTGTTCCAAAACCAAGTAGTGCATCACTGGAATTTCCTCAGTCTCCGTAGGAAGTGCCTTGGCTGTTGCATCAATGTGGTTGGTCCATGAAAGTTTGTTGGTAATATTTATGCCAAGGAACTTGACGCTCTTTTAATGTACCAAAGGGCTTTGGGGTAAAAGTACATTGTTCACAGAAAGTGGCGACAGAGGTAAATAGAGTAGTGCAGATGTTATTTGGTATGCATGCTCTCATAGGCCAAGGCAATGAATATGAGTGTTGAGATATCATGTTGCAGCTAAACAAAACATTGGTTAGAACATATCTGGAATATTGCACATACCTGTGCTGATCACACTACAGGAACGACATGGAAGCAATAAAGAGAGTGCAAAAGCGATTCACCAGGACTTTGCCTGGAATAATGGGTTATGGTTACGAGGAGAGATTGGCTGAATTTGACCTTATGGGGATTTATCATATCATATCATATATATACAGCCGGAAACAGGCCTTTTCGGCCCTCCAAGTCCGTGCCGCCCAGCGATCTCCGCACATTAACACTATCCTACACCCACTAGGGACAATTTTTACATTTACCCAGCCAATTAACCTACATACCTGTACGTCTTTGGAGTGTGGGAGGAAACCGAAGATAGACAATAGACAATAGGTGCAGGAGTAGGCCATTCAGCCCTTCGAGCCAGCACCGCCATTCAATGCGATCATGGCTGATCACTATCAATCAGTACCCCGTTCCTGCCTTCTCCCCATACCCCCTCACTCCGCTATCCTTAAGAGCTCTATCCAGCTCTCTCTTGAAAGCATCCAACGAACTGGCCTCCACTGCCTTCTGAGGCAGAGAATTCCACACCTTCACCACCCTCTGACTGAAAAAGTTCTTCCTCATCTCCGTTCTAAATGGCCTACCCCTTATTCTCAAACTGTGGCCCCTTGTTCTGGACTCCCCCAACATTGGGAACATGTTATCTGCCTCTAATGTGTCCAATCCCCTAATTATCTTATATGTTTCAATAAGATCCCCCCTCATCCTTCTAAATTCCAGTGTATACAAGCCCAATCGCTCCAGCCTTTCAACATACGACATAAGATCTCGGAGAAAACCCACGCAGGTCACGGGGGGAACGTACAAACTCCTTACAGTGCAGCACCCGTAGTCAGGATCGAACCTGAGTCTCCGGCGCTGCATTCGCTGTAAAGCAGCAACTCTACCGCTGCGCTACCGTGCCGCCATAAAATTATGGGGGCCATAGAAAGAATAGTCAGTCTTTTTCCCAGGGAAGGGGAGTCCAGAACCAGAAGACATAAGGCTTAAGTTGAGAGGGCAGGTTTATTTGAGATCTGAAGGGTATTTTTTTCACACAGAGGGTGGTGGTTATCTGGTTGTCAGGTTATGCCAGAAGTGGTAGCACGGAGGCATAATGGTAGAGCTGCTGCCTTACAGCGCCAGAGTTGTGGGTTTGATCCTGACTACGGGTGCTGCCAGTACGGAGTTTGTACGTTCTCCCCGTGACTGCATGGGTTTTCCTTGGGTGCTCCGGTTTCCTCCCACACTGCAAAGATGTGCAGGTTTATCGGTTAATTGGCTTCGGTAAAAATTGTAAATTATCCCTCGTTTGTAGGATAGTGTTAGTGTATGGGGTTAAGCTAGTCACCGTGGACTCGTAGGGCCGAAGGGCCTGTTTCCGCGCTGTATCCCCAAAGTCTAAAAGATGATAGAGGTAGGTACAATTGCAATGTTTTAAAGGGATTTAGGGAAGTGGTTACATAGGAAGACGTGGAGGGACATGGGCCTAATGCAGGAAATAGGATAGGGATCGTGGTCGACATGGATGCGGTGGGCCAAAAGGGCCCATTTATGTGCTGTGCAATGAGTCTACCACTAACATATATCATGTACATAAGATTTTACTGCAAGTAACTTATATGAGGTTATTTGCTCTTCCTTTTCATTTAAAAGGGTGATATTGAAAGGTATACATAACTGTAACTTCAAGATCAGTGGGGTCTCTATTGCCTTAAGAAGTGATGGCATATGGTTTGCGTAACAACATTGAATGTATCATGATTCAATTCAGTTTAGACAGGTCATATCTTTAAAGGGAAGACACGTGCTCTTGGATCTTACAATTTTAAGTAAGTTTATGTTACAGCTCAGAGCTCTGTTAGAAGAACCCAAATACTTTACTGCATCCAACTCTAGAATTTTACTTATTTTTTCCCATTGACATTATAATTACTATGGAAAATTATCAAATACTCTTCCCCTTTTAATGCTTCCAACCTACGAGTTGTATTTCCTAAATTCAACGGAGAAAGAAAGGAGACTCAAATATTTGTTCAATTTGCTCAATTTAAAAGATACACATCAGCCAATAACCGCCAAGGTTGCACTTGTCATGCAGGTGACTGGACGTTTCATACTTGTTAGGCTATATCCTTAAGTTTAAGGCAGAATAAATTATGCAGTGGTCCCATAGCCTTTGAATTCAAGGTAATCTTTGGGATTCTAGTGAACGGAGTTTTTAAACTGAGACCATGAATATAAGAAAGGAAGGATGATCTCAACTGAGGGGCACACTGCGAAACGTGCACTTTTAATATGTTGTGATATTCCACCCCATCACTATTGAACAGTCAAATACCTGCTTTCCTTAGTGACAACATTCTTGTCATGGGTTAGATAGTGGAAAGTCAATTCCTATTCCAGATTGCGAACAAATGTTCTAAAATGAAGAACAATTTTAATGAAATATATTTGCCTTCATTGAAATGAAACAGTTTCAGCCTTTTAAGCTAGACTTTGAAGGGATACTATTTAAAGAACACTAATAAATTCTCCCAGTAACCTTTCCAGATTTCTTTTAACAACATTACTATCATTAAAACATGATTTAAATGGGTATTAATATTATTGCTACGTGAGAGGTTATTTCTGCCATGGTTCCCTGTGGTGGCTGCACATCAAACTAATTTAAAGGACTTGGGAAGCAAGATTAGTGATGAGGTGCTATATTTATAATACTGCCATCATCCACCCGTTGCAGAAATATCCACATGCTGTCTGCTGTTTGCAGTATGCTAGAGATATTTATTGTCTTTTGGATAAAATCATAGAGTCATACAGTGTGGAAAAAAGGCCCTTCGGCCCAATATGCTCACACGGGCCAAATGGATGGAAGGGATGGGTTGTTGTTTCCCTCAGGTGCGTGTAAAAAAAAACATCACATTTTATCTAAGAAGAACAGGATTTTAATTATCATGAATATTATGGATAACATTTATCCTTCACTCAGCATTATTGAAAAACAGATTTTCTGGTCATTATTACTTTTGTAAGATTTTGTTGGTTGCAAGATGGCTCTCTTGTTTCCTACTTTATCATAGTAATTGTATTTCTAAAGTATTTATCAGCTGTGAAATCCTGAAATTATCGTAATAGGTATTTACATAAATGCATGGTTTCCTTCATTTTAATCAGCAGTAAATACGAGGATTTAAAAGAAAAAAAACTGTTGGAAATCTGAAATTAAAAAAGAAAATATCTGAGACCCTCCCAGGTCACATGGCAAATTGAGAGAGAAAATAAGCAGAGTCAATGTTTTTAAGGTTTTTGGCCAATCAGCAGAGCTGGGGAAAAGTTGGGAATAAATGAAGTTTTAAGACAGAGAAAGGGGTGGAGTATCAGCAAGAACAAAATAGGTGTATTCCTCTCTAATAATTGTCTTACAATTTCATGGATCATTCATTTTTGAAATGTAGATTAATATCAATATATTCAATATGTTGATAGTGGAAGGAGTGGAAGAATCCGAAATTATGTTTTCTCTACTACGTAGATGTTCTGTCCCTATTCCCCAACATGTTTACTTTGATCAACCAACATTCTAGGCTATGAAATATAAACTATATTTCAGAAAGAAATGAAACTAGTCACACAGAGATTATTGTGATTTTTATTTGATAACCTTCATTAATTTCTCTTCAATTTCCCATTTTCTGTCCAGTCCCTTCCGCAGCTTGCAAACAACCATGGGGCATTTAACTACAATTAGCTCCTAATGACGATAAATTCCTTACTTGAGTTGACACTGGATTTTCAACATGTCCTCATCGCACTAATGCAGGGAACAGCATGTTATTTAATCAGTGCACACTGATCAAATCTATTTGGCTACTTACAAATGAAATACTTCAAAGCTGGATGATACCACAGCATAAACTGATTAGATGTGGTTCAACAGCTGCTTGAGATTATTAAAGGATCAATATTGGAAGAGATTTTATATTCACATGAATGAATTCTCATTTTCAGAGGGTGTCTGCTTCAAAATGATATCATCCATCAATTTCACTGGATCATGAATTAAAGAGAGAAACAAAATCAATAACATAAATCCATTCAATTAAAATTATATGTGTTTACTTATACTCAAGTGTTGATAAGATAAAATAAAAAAGACAACTAATTTCTACATCTGCTCCATCTGCCACATTCTGAATATTTTACATTAAACGGCAAAGTTCCTGATACATAAGTAACGGGGAGGCTAAATCTTCAAGTCTGGTGTGTAAGCAAGAAACTGCAGAAGGTCTGAAGAAGGATCTCAAGCCAAAACCTCACCCATTCCTTCTCTCCAGAGATGCTGCCTGTCCCACTGAGTTACTCCAGCATTTTGTGTCTATCAAGTCTAATACTCTTTCCCAATGTACAGTTCTCTTCAGGGCTGATCCTTCTGCACAGGGTGGGTGTATTCCAAGGGGATATTCATATCATAAATTTACAGATGGTGAGCTTTGTTGGCTTTTGCAGGAGGGGCTTGAAAATGTTGACATCACAACACTTGTAACATTGTGTGGCATGAAGAGATTAGCCCAAATAAGTTGTAGAGGGCTGGGTGAGAGAGAGGAAAAAGAATAATGAGAAATGCAGATCTGATTTCAACAATTAATAATACAAGGAATTTATTTTGGTTTGCACCCATCTGTGGCAGGGAGTGAGACTTGAGAACTGTATACTTCAGCCGTTCATGGTATTGCAGGTAAAGAACTTCTTTGGTACTCATTAAGATGTACAGCCCCCATCAATTAATATACAGCCTTTAAGAAATTACAAGAGAGTGTGGTGGAAAATCATGTTACATCTAATGAGGTAATGCATAATATAAAAAATAACAAGTGATTATGAATAGAAATAATATTCTTCAAAAATTAAGAAATTGAATTGCTAATGATGAAACATCATTTTGCATCCAGAGTCCATTTCAGATCTCAGCTCTAGCTTGTTAGCTGATGTCCCATCTGAGATTGAACTGCAATTTCCAAGATATCAGTTGTAGAAATGCTTGTTTCCCTTCGCTACAAGATTAAATATGTTACATGGTGTCTGAACATAAATAGAAAATTGCGTGGCCTAGGTTCTTCATCTTGAATCATGCTATTTATTTTAAGGTCAATACAAGACTTTCATTGCATTCACCCAATCATTGCACATAATATTTTATTATTCAAATGCCAAACAGCAGATGTGTAAACCAGGTACGCTCCTTTAAACTGTGACATGTCAAGAGTTATGCAAGAAGGGGAAGTTCTCAAAACTTCTGAAAAAATAACTTCATAAGCCATAGGAAAAATAGTAGGCCATTTGGCCCAGCGGGTATAATCCGCCATTCAACCATTGCTGATCTATCTTACTCGGTAGAGTTGCTGCTTTACAGCGAATGCAGCGCCGGAGACTCAGGTTCGATCCTGACTACGGGTGCTGCACTGTAAGGAGTTTGTACGTTCTCCCCGTGACCTGCGTGGGTTTTCTCCGAGATCTTCGGTTTCCTCCCACACTCCAAAGACGTACAGGTATGTAGGTTAATTGGCTGGGTAAATGTAAAAATTGTCCCTAGTGGGTGTAGGATAGTGTTAATGTACGGGGATCGCTGGGCGGCACGGACTTGGAGGGCCGAAAAGGCCTGTTTCCGGCTGTATATATATGATATGATATGATATGATTGGACAGGCTAGATGCAGGAAAAATGGTCCTGGTGTTGGGGGAGTCCAGAACCAGGAGTCACAGTTTAAGAATAAGGGGTAGGCCTTTTAAGACTGAGATGAGGAAAAACCTTTTCACCCAGAGAGTTGTGAATCTGTGGAATTCTCTGCCACAGAAGGCAGGGGAGGCCAATTCACTGGATGTTTTCAAGAGGGAGTTAGATTTAGCTCTTAGGGCTAAAGGAATCAAGGGATATGGGGAAATAGCAGGAAAAGGGTACTGATTTTAGTTGATCAGCCATGATCATATTGAATGGCCTACTCCTGAACCTATTTTTCTATGTTTCTATGTTTCTTTCCCAACCCGATTCTCCTGCTGCTTTCCTGCAACCTTTGACATACTTACTAATCAAGAACCTGTCAATCTCCACCTTGGAAATACCCAAAGACTTGCCTCCACAGCCGCCTGTGGCAAAGAATTCCACAGCTTCACAATCCTCTGGCTAAAGAAATTCCTCGTTATCTTATTTCTTAAGATACGCTGTTTTATTCTGAGGCTGTGCCCCCTGGTTCTAGACTATCCCACTATTGGAAACATCCTCTCCACACTTTATCCAAGCTTTTCCTTATTCTGTACGTTTGATTGAGATACCCCGTCATCCTCTAAACTCCAGTGAGTACAGGCCCAGAGCCAGCAAACACCCATCATAAGTTAACCCAATCATCCCTGGGATCATTCTTGCAAACCTCCTCTGGACCCTCTCCAATCCCAGCACACCCCTCCTCAGATATGAGACCCAAAACTGCTCACAATACTCCAAATGCGGTTTGACCTCATCATTACATCCCTATTTTTATGTTCCAGTCCTCTTGAAATTAATGATCACATTGCATTTGCCTTCCTCATTACCAATTCCAAGTGCAAATTAACCATTTGGGAATCCTGCACCAAGTCCCTTTGCACCTCCAATTACAGAATCCTCTCCCCATTAAGAAAATAGTCTATGCCTTTATTCCTGCTATCAAAGTGTATTCCATCTGCCACTTTTTTACCCACTCTCCCAACCTGACCAAGTCCTTCTGCAGACTCCCTACTTTCTCAACACTACCTGCCCCTCCAGCTATCTTTGTATCATCTGCAAACAGGGCCACAAAGCCATCCAAATCATTAATATACAACGTGAAGGATAGCGGGCCCAACGTCAACCCCTGTGGAACACCACTAGTCACCAGCAGCCAACCAGAGACAGTCCGCTTTATTCCCATATTTTGCTTTCAGCCATTCAGTCAACCTTCAATCCATACTACTATCTCCCCTCTAATACTCTGGGCTCTCATTTTGTGTATCAGCCTCACATGTAGCACCTCATCAAAGGCCTTCTGAAATTCCAAGTAAATGACATCCAATGACAATCCTGCTATTTAGTTCCTCAAAGAATTCCAACAGATTTGTCAAGCAAGATCTTCCCTTTACAAAACCATACAGACTTCGCCCTATTTTATCATGTGCTTCTAACTACTCAGAAACCTCATCCTTAATAATGGACTCAAAAATCTTACCACCCACTGAAGTCAAGCTAACCAACCTATAGTTTCCCCTCTTTTGCCTCACTCCCTTTAACAATGGAGAAACATTTCCAATGTTCCAGTGCTCTGGGACCACTCCTGACTCTAGTGGTTCTTGAAAGATCACTACTAATGCTTCCACAATCTCTAAAGTTACCTTTTCAGAACCCTGGGGTGTAGTCCTTCTAGTCAAGGTGACTTATCAACCTTCAGACTTTTCAGCTTCCCAAGCACCTTCTCCTTAGTAATAGCTACTCCACTAATCTGCCCCATGACTCTCTTGAATTTCTGGCAAGTTGCTGATGTTTTAAGCTGTGAAGACTGACGCAAAAAAGTTTTCAATTTGTCCGCCTTTTCTTTTTTCCCTATAACTACATCTCCAGCATCATTCTCCAGTGATCCAATGTCCACTCTTGCCTCTTTTTTACTCTTTATATATCTGAAGAAATTTTTAGTATCCTCTTTTATATTATTGGCTAACTTACTTTTATATTTCATATTTTCTTGCCTTATTGGCTTTTTAGTTGCCTTTTGTTGGTTTTTATAAGGTTCCAAATCCTCTAGCTTCCTGATAATCTTTGCAATATTAAATGCCTTCTGTTTTACATTTATGCTGTCCTTGACTTCCTTTGTAAGTCACTGTCGCCTAATTCTCCCCTTAGAATCTTCCTTCCTCTTTGGGATGATAAGTTCCTGCATCTTCCGAATTATTCCCTGAAGCTCCTGCCATTGCTGTCCACTGTCATTCCTACTAGGGTCCCTTTCCAATCAACTTTAACCAGTTATTCCATCATGCCTCTCATTTACCTTAAGTCAACAGTAATACCTCATCTTCATCTTCAAAGAAAACTTCATCCTCTCACACTTCAGGTTGAATTTTATCATATTCGGTCACTACCTGTGAAGTTTCTATACCTTAAGTTCTCTAATCAAATCATGTTCATTCCACACCAAACCCAGAATTGCCTTTCCCTAATAGGCTTGACTTAACTGTAAGTGCTCTAAGAACCCATCTCGAAAGCACTCAACAAATTCCTTCTCTTGGGATCAGTACCAACCAGATTTTCCCAGCCTGCACATTAAAATCCCCATGACCACCGTAACATTGTCTTTCTCACATGCTGATTGTATCTCCTGATGTAATTTGTACTCTACAATCTGGCTACTGCTCAGAAGCCTGTATGTAACTCTCATCAGGATCTTTTTACCGTTGCAGTTTCTTAACTCTACCCATAAGGATTCTACATCTTCTCATCCTACGTCATCCCTTGCAAAGGATTTAATTTCATTCTTTACCAGCAGAGCCACCTCATCCACTCTGTCCACTTGCCTGTCTTTTCAATATCATTGGATATTCACCTCCTATCCTCTTTCAGCCCCATCTCCGTGATGCCTACAACATCGTACCTACAATTTCTAGCTACGCTATAAGCTCATCTACCTTGTTCTGTATACTGCATGCATTCATATATAATATGTTTAGTTCAATATTCACCACCCCTCTTCTGAAATGTTGGCGGAAACTGGAGCACCCGGAGAAAACCCATCGGTCACAGGGAAAATGTACACACTCTGCACAGACAGGATCGAATCCAGGTCTCTGGCACTGTATTTTCTCTCTCCCGTCTTGAACAAATGTCTGATCCATGATGCCATGGTTAGGTTGCTCATCCTTCCTACAGTCTCCACACTCATCAGCACAGGGAGCACGAATCTCGGACCTGTTAGACAAGTTGCAGGACCGAGTCTCCTCCAGCACTGCCTCTTGAATCCCCATGTAATGTATCATCCATCGTGACTTGTGGGAGCCTTGGGAAGTCACCTTACAAAGTGTGAAGGTATCACAAAATGCTGGAGTAACTCAGCAGGTCAGGCAGCATCTAGGAGAGAAGGAGTGGGTGATGTTTCGGGTCGAGGCCCTTCTTCATACTTCCTACACAACTTTCAAAGTGTGAAAACAGACTCAGGAAACCACTGAAAACCTTGCGTTTTTTATACAAAGAAACACACTGCCTCTTAAACTCCCAACCACCCAGCAAATAGCACTTTTAGCACCATAGGTATACATGTTCCAGGGTGGCCTCACAGGCTATTTTGGAAACCTCAGACTGAAGCAGATGCAAGATATTCTGCTGAAGTAGAAGAATAGATTTTTATCCTTTGGTTACTGTGCAAATTAAAATTATGGCATTTGCATGCCCTACACAGCACACACCATTGTCTGCCACAATCAATTAGTCTAAGGATTGGTCTATTGGCTTGAAGACATTTAACTCAGGTCTCTGAGGAGCCATCTATGGTAATTACTGTAGAATCTTCTTGCCTTTTACTCTCTTACCATAGACAAACAGCACAAAGGTTATAAATGCACTGGATACAAAGTGATTGTATTTTTCACATAAATTCTTATTTTCTAATGAAATGATGCAGCCTGTCTAAATTAAAATATAAAAGGTAATTTATCAATGAGACAAATTGAAAACTGCTGAAAACACAGAGTTGCGGTAAATTACTTTGTAAAAATGTATCATGTAAGAGCAGGTTGCATCTTTAAATGTGCTGTCTTGCTGAGTTACTCCAACATTTTGTGTCTATAAATGTTTTGTTTGATAAATGCACAATTTACTTTTGATAAGTGCTGCTGATGATAGCAGTTTCAATTTCTGTATCAGTGTTGTGATATTAGACACCAGCCTCAATAATGACGTATAAAGTAATTGAACTTCTGAAAGATTTTCAGTTGATAGGAACTAGGAAGCATTGATTAGCAGAGTTGACTAATGTAATGCACAGAGAAATGACTATGGATGTTATTTATATGGATTTTCATAAATAATCAGATAACAACCCTCATAAGAAGCTATGAGTAAAAGTTTAAGTTCATAGAAGTGAAGGATAATTATTGACAGGAAATTGGCTGTGTGGCTTGGAAAGAGGAATGCGGAACATGACAGGTCATGACTAATAAATGTTTGTGTTAGGCTAGGACAATGCAATATAATTTAAAATGGCTGATTATGCAATAGAAAGCCATGTTTACAAGTTCATCAGTGACACAAGGGTAGGCATAAGAAATACAGATGGATGCACTATATTACAAAGAAATATTAACATGTTCAACAAATAAGATAAAAACTGTGGAATAAAGAATTCAGTGTAGGCAAGATAGACACAAAGTACTGGAATAACTGAGCAAGTCAGGCAGCATCTCTAGAGAAAAGGATAGGTGACATTTCGGGTCGGGACCCTTCTTCAGACAGGCGATTAGCTCTTGGGATCATTGTTCCCCAGCCCCACAGGGCATGCTGCTACCTCCTTCAGATAAGCAGTCTGAGGAAGGATCCTGACCCGAACGACATCCATCCTTTTCCTCCAGAGATGCTGCCTGGCCCGCTGAGTTACTCCAGCACTTTGGGTCTATCTTTGGTATAAACCTGCATCTGCGGTTCCTTGTTTTTACATTCAGCGTAGGTAAGGATGGATTTGGAATTCTCTTCTGTAAATAGCAGCTGGTTCCAGGCCAATTGTTAATTTGAACTCTGATATTGATATTTGTTTTGTTAACTGAAAGCATTAATGGATATGGGACAAAGGTAATTATTTGGAGTTAGGTCATAGTTCAACCAGGATCTTATTAAATAGTGGAGCAAGTTTCAATGGCCAAATAGCTTCTGTTGCTCTGCCCATAGGTGTATGGGCAGAAAGAACCGTCGAAATGAAAGGATTATGACACCTCCATATAACTGCTGCCAGTAGAGGAAAAATCCATACTATTTTCTAGTTCTGAGCAGCTAAAGCTGTGAGCAGATACCAGAAATACATAGGTCTGAAGAAGGGTCTCGACCCGAAAAGTCACCAATTCCCTCTCTCCTAGATGCTGCCTGACCTGCTGAGTTACTCCAGCATTTTGTGATACCTTCAATTTGTACCAGCATCTGCAGTTATTTCCCTACACCAGAAATACGTAATGTTGATTTTGTACCAGTCCATACATTCTCTAGCTATGAAGAATGGTGACTGTAAAAATAGTTGTGCTCTAGGTCTGAACTTGTTTTAGGTGTGCTCTAGGTCTGAACAGTGACACAGTTAATTAATTTAATGAACAGATAACTATGCAAGACAAAGGTTTGCAGGTTATTGCTAACCTCAAGAAGAGTGAGTATCAATGGGCATGCTTGTTACAATATGCACAAGGCTCCAAAGTCAGTGAGCTGGAGAAACAGGTAAGGATTCCATCCTCCTTTAAACTAGGTCGACTTGAAGTGGATGTGCTAGTATATTAGAACCAAATACGTATACAGCACAGCAGGATGCCATTCTGCCTATTGTTTCTATGCCAGTTCTTAATGGAAGCATAACATAATCCTCCTGCCCACACACACCCATGACTCAGTATCTTCCTGTTGTTCAAACATGTATTCAAAGAATTCCCTCATGAGTTGCACTTCTCTTTGTCTTTGTTACTTTCCTCCGGCAAAATATTTGATTTTTCAACAACATTTCTCTCAGCTTCTCTAAGCCCAATTTGTTGGTACTTTAACACTAATTACTTAATCAAATGAAGTGATTTGTATTTATTATAGGTCAATGAGAATCCTTCACTGTTTAGAAAAAAAGGCCCTCATATTAAGCACTTTTTACCCTTCTCTGCTTCAATAGATTTTTTTGATCAACTCATACCTGTAACTCATCCATCTGTATTTGTATCAATGTCTATGTGTTTTTATGTTGGGAGTTTTTCATGATGAAACATCACAGTGTACGAATGACTGGCATCTGCAGTTCCTTCCTACACAATGTTTTAATGGAGTTATGCTTGGGCACGCCATAGTCACAATGTCCAGTGTCATTTAAAAAGGTGTACTACTGAAGAATGTCAATGGGCATGCGTGGAATCAACCATTGCGAAGGATGAACACTTTCAGGACAGGTAGAAGATTAAAAGAAGTCACATGTTGCAATCAGCATGTTTTTATTGAGTCCTGTGTAAATTTCTGGGATTGTATAACTTTGGTCGAAGTGCACATTACAAGTAATTTAGGGTAATTTACTACTGTAATAAAGCTGTTTCTAGGCTATAGCATTTTAAATTCTGAGCTCTATCTTCAATGTTACAGTGTTACAAATATCCATTCTTGTTTTTGCTGGCATTGAGCCACAAACATAATTATATTGTGCAAGTTGCTTTCAAACTGAAAAATAGAGGAAATTGGAAAATATTAAGATTGAAAATAAATTATTTCAGTTCTAGAATTTTATTGTTGAAACCTTTATTTATAATTGTGGGTTGCCAATTAAAGCTGTTTAGAGTGATGTCAGAGAAATAAATTATAATTTTGGTACCTAAACAATACCCAATGCAAACATGAGTATTTCTATATTCATGTTCTCTACTTCAAACAGCATCTGTTCATATCTATTGGGGTTGTGCAAACAATTATAGCCTCATGGTGGAATGCATATGTCAGTCCAAATAACTCGGTTTACCCAAATTATGTGCTTTATTGCAATGTTTATTGAAACTAAGTGTACACGCAAAACTAAAATGTGTATTTAGTTTCACCAGTTGGCATTTTCTACTCTTGTTGTTCTCATTCATTCTTCCAATATTCTGTTTCATATTACTTGGGACCTAAAAGATAGTCCCTTCTTCTTCTTGCGTTTGAGGCAGCAGAAATTATGTAACGCCCTCCAGGCGCTGTAGCCAGTGCAATGTGCTGTTGTCGAGGGCCGTGAGGTCTACCCCTTCACCAGGGGGACAGAGGACAGTGCAGTCAAAAATGACGTGCTGCGCTGTTTGCTGGTCTGCTCCACACACGCAGGCTGCTGATGAACGCAGCCCCCAACGATGCATGTTGGCGTTGAACCGGCCGACCCCTGTGCGGAGCCGGTTCAGGGCGACCCACTCTTTGCGGGGCATGTCCGAGCCGGGTGGGGCTGTGGTGTTCGGTGCGACAGTGAATTGAGGAGGTCGCGATGTCTGTTCCCAGCTGTCCCAATCCCCAAGATAGCCCCAATCCTCCACAAATCAGTTGAGTTGTTGGTATTTGCTAATGTTGAACATTGATGATATTTCGTGCCTCTGGGCAAAGTAATTTGGATCTGGTAGAGATTAAGCCTGTTCAGTTTGTGTGGGTTGGCTGCGTGTCCAAACAATGACACATCTCTACAATGTGTCTCTCCAAACCAACCCCAACAGAAAATGATCACAGTAAGTATTTACTGCGTGGAACCTAATGAAAATGATTGCTTGCAAAGTAAAAAACCCTCATGTTAATAATTGATGGTCAAATTTACAGGGGCAACATGTTCCTTTATGCTCCTCATAGGATATACTTTATGCTTATAAAAAACTTCTCATGAAATGAAAAATCTTGCGAATATGAAATGACTTTCAAGACCTTGAGACCTCACATTGCATTTTTATTTCCAGTGAAGCCTTTATGAATACCAGTCTTGATCATAATCAGGGAAATACTACGTCTAATTTGAGCATAGTATGGATCAATAGGCTCCAAAATGATAAGTAATAATGTACCTGAGTGATCTTCTTTGAGGAATATGGTGTAGAGTTCTAGAATCACACAGCACAGAAACAGGCCCTTTGGACCAACTCATCCATGCTGACCAAGATGCCCCATCTCAGCTAGTCCCACTTACTTGTGTTTAGCCCAAATCCATCTAAATCATTCCTATCCATGTACCTGTCCAAATATCTTTAAAATTATGGTTTTGTACTTGGTTCAACTATTTCCTCTCAGCTAATTACAAATACCTATCACTCTCTGTGTGAAAAAGTTGTCCCTCAAGTTCGCATTAAATCTTTCCCTCTCCTCTTAAAATATACTCTCTCGTTCCTGATTCTCCTATCCTAGGAAAAAGATGATGTCCATGGACCCTATCTATTCCCCTCTTAATTGTATACACCTCTATAAGTTCACTCCTCAGCCTTGTGTGCTCCAAGGAATAAAGTCCTAGCCAATTGCTCCCTAAAGCTCAGCCCCACAAGTTTTGGCAGCATCGTCATTGATTTTCTGCACTTTTTCCAGCTTACTAACATATTTCCTATGGCTGAGTGACCAAATTTGAGTATAATACTCGAGGTGCGACCTCGCCAACATGTTGTGCAACTGTAACGTAATAGCTTCTACACACAATTCCCTAACCGATAAAGGCTAATTTGCCACGTAGTTCAATATCCCTCTGCTCTACAATACTTTTCAGGGCCCTGCCATTCACTGTGAAATTCCTACCCTGGTTTGACTTCCCAAAATGCGATACCTCATACTTATCTGATTTAAACTCCATTAGTCATTCCTCAGCCCATTTGCCCAGCTGATGGAGATACTGCTGTAAATTTTGATAATCATTTTCACTGTTTTTGTTTCCACCTATTTTAGTATCTTCAATCATCTTATTAATCATGCCTTGTATATTCTCATTCAAATTGTTGATATAGATGACAAAGATCAATGGGCCCAACATCGATCCCTGAGGCATATCATCAGTTACAGGCCTCCAGTCCAAAAAACAAATTCCCAGGAGAGTTCACTAGCTCTTTCTGGATCCCTTGCAATCCAACCTTCCGGAGCACCTTACAACGTGGAACCTTATCAAAGGTCATGCTGAACTCCATACAGACTACGTTACCACCCTGCCCTCATCAACCTTCTTGGTTACTTCAAATAGAATTTATGAGACATGATCTCTCAAGTACAAAAGCATGCTGACTATCCCTGATCAACCTATCACAAGATGCTGGAGTAACTCAGCGGGTCAGGCAGCATCTCTGGAGAGAAGGAATGGGTGACGTTTCGGGTCAAGACTGATGTCAGGGGAGGGGGCGGGACAAAGAAAGGATGCAGTTGGAAACAGGAAGGCAGTGGGAGAACTGGGAAGGGGGAGGGGAAAGAAAGGGACAGAGGAGCTATCTGAAGTTAGAGAAATCAATGTTCATATCGCTGGCGTGTAAGCTGCCCAAGCGAAATATGAGATGCTGTTCCTCCAATTTGCAGTGGGCCTCACTGTGACAATGGAGGAGGCCCATGACAGAAAGGTCAGAGTGGGAGGGGGAGTTGAAGTGCTGAACCACTGGGAGATCCGGTTGGTTAAGGCGGACTGAGCAAAGATGTTGAACGAAACGATCGCCGAGCCTGTGTTTGGTCTCGCCAATGTAGAGAAGTTGACATCTGGAACAGCGGATACAGTCCCTATCCCTAATCAACCCATGTCCATCCAAATTCTTGTATATCTTGTCCCTCAGATTCCTCTTCAGTAGCTTTCCAACCATAAAGAAAGCTCTTCCCATCCTCTGAAATATTTCCATGTTGGCTTATTTCCTCACAACATGAAGGAGCCCATTTGACTCATGATTTCTCAGCCGATTCTCTGAGCAATCCCATTCCCCAACTTATTTCCAAAAGCCTATTACCTCTTAATTCATCAACCATCCTATAATTTTGGAACCCAACTACATGAGCGGCAATTTACAACACCCAACCAACCAAGGAACTTCAGATATGCTGCCTGACCCACTGGGTGTCTTTTTTCCCCCAACTAAGTTACCTGCTCATCTTTGGAATCATTGGAGGAAATGAGATCACCAGGCCTAGCTCACACATCGGAGGGAAAATGTATAAACATAGGAGTGAATCTGTGTTGTATAATCTTTATTGTTTATTGGTCATTTAAGACGGCAGACTAGACTCCATTTAATATCCATTAAAAATATAGTATGAATGATGATCCAATCCTCTTTAAATTCAGACTGAACATTTGCTAGATAGAGCTCTTAAGGATAGCGGAGTCAGGGGGTATGGGGAGAAGGCAGGAACGGGGTACTGATTGAGAATGATCAGCCATGATCACATTGAATGGCGGTGCTGGCTCGAAGGGCCGAATGGCCTACTCCTGCACCTATTGTCTATTGTCTATTGTGTCATCCTCATTGTACTGGAATGGAATTTAAACACATAGTTTTCGGACTCTGTGGCATGGATACAGCTACTCTGATAACATAGAAACATAGAAAATAGGTGCAGGAGTAGGCCATTCGGCCCTTCGAGCCTGCACCACCATTCAATATGATCATGGCTGATCATCCAGCTTAGTAACCTGTACCTGCCTTCTCTCCATACCCCCTGATCCCTTTAGCCACAAGGGCCACATCTAACTCCCTCTTAAATATAGCCAATGAACTGGCCTCAACTACCTTCTGTGGCAGAGAATTCCACAGACTCACTACTCTCTGTGTGAAGAAATATTTTCTCATCTCGGTCCTAAAAGACTTCCCCCTTATCCTTAAGCTGTGACCCCTGGTTCTGGACTTCCCCAACATCGGGAACAATCTTCCCGCATCTAGCCTCTCCAACCCCTTAAGAACCCCATGACGTGGATATGTACCGGACAAGGAGAGAGTTTAAGGAGAAAAACAGTAAGCAAACACCAGCTTGGACCATTGTGATGTGTCTGAGATATAATGTTGAAGTACTCTGTGAGAGGCATGTAAATGAGGAGGGAAAAACCATCAAATAATGGAAACACCTGGCTGGTCAAAGAGCATCTGCAAAAGAAAAATCAAGTTAGCTTTAAATTGCAAAACAAACAGATGGACAGAGAGACTTGGGAAATATCTCTGATAGAGTGAGAGCAGGGATGCCCCAGGAATGGCACAGATGAGGTTTACCAGGATGCTGCCTGGATTAGAGGATAAATCGAACAAACTTAGATTGTGTTTTCTGGCGATTAGGAGCTGAGGGGAGATAGGAAAGAAGTTCATAAAATTGTGAGAAGCATAGATAAGGCAGACAGTCAGAATATTTTCCCATTGTGATTATTGTTTCATTAAGATGGGTTGCTGTTGGAGGAAGGCATTAATGTATATGGAGTGACTATGGATAAATTGAATTAAAATACGGCATGATTATAGTCTGACTAAATGATACAACAGGCTGAAGGAGCTAAGTAGTTGACTCTTGTTGCCATGTTCCTGCAAATAAAAAACAGTGCCTGACTTTGTCTGGACATGCATTTCTTTGTATAAAGTATCCACCCAATGCAATAGTAAGTGCAAGCCATTAATAATATTTGTACTGTTATAGTTGGATCTGAATATAAAGTACTAAAGTTTAGCTGTTTATCTGTGCTGATAAGAATTTGGAGGGTATTAGGCCAGACTTTGTGCATGTATTAAGCCACAGAACCATAGCTCCTGATGGAAACCAAAGAAAATAATAGTCTTTACCTATTAATATTAGAAAACTAGAAAAAGGTCAACCTCAAAGGAAGCTGGAAAATAGTACGAACAGGAGGCCAGTTTTCATTTAAGAAAAGACGTTGGCAACACTTGTAATAACAAACACCAGTAAGAGCATCAGGTGTTGCCCACTCCCTCACTGTGAAACTCGGGGTCAAGATTACAGGCCGCGGCTGCACCCAAGGAAGACAACCCCTTCAAGTCCTCTTGAGTGGGTGGGAGCGGCTGTGCCTCCTTGATAGGAGATTTCAGGAACTATTTGACATATATTCGGCAGCTGGAGACGTAGAAAATATTGATTGGAAATGTTTAACACTATGACCGCCTTTGCATGAATTATTTATACATTTTCAATGAACGCTTCGGCAAAATAAAGTATGTAATTTTATTAATAAAGACCCGGGATTGTGAAATAAAGTTATCAGCCTGCTCTTGCTGCAGCAATTTAGCGGGGTGTAGTTTTGCATCGCTCCCAGCTGTGGAGCATGCTGCATACTTGTCCCAGACTTGTATTTTAATTGCTATTGTGGCGAATGGGGCATGAAAGGGCGCTGACTTGTGTCCAGTGCTGGAGTTCAGGGCTGTCAGGTTTGCTTAGTCGTTCGTGTGTTTGAATCAAGTGGGTTTTGAAGAGAAGAGGAAGGGAAAATACACCTTTGAACATGGACAACAAAGAGGGCTTGAAAAGAAATGGACCGGGGGCTTTTGTTCGTTTGCAAATTGCTTTGTTTTATGAGACTTGTAAAGTGTTAACTGCTTCTAAAATGCTGTTTGAGTTGCAAGCGAGCCTGGCGAGCAAGATTTCCTACCGATAAATGAGGCTAGGGTTGTGTTGTGGCGAGTTAGCCGGGAGACGAGCGATCTTCCCAGCTCCCAGGCTTAAATACTTTTCCCCACACTTCACTTCAATCTGGGGTCCCTTTTCATCTTTCCCATTTTCAATGGATTTGTAATTTGCCCACACATCTCTCCAGAACTCGCTGGGTTACTCCAGCACTTTGTGTCCGCAGTCCCTAGTGTCTCGCCCCTGTCAAAGATTCACCAGGTAGCCAGTCTGGAGTACAATTTAGTACATATTTCAAATAAACCCCACGCTTTCTTGCGCGAACGAGGTTCCGACACTAACCAAGTCCAGCGACTCGCTCTCCAACTCCGAGTGCGGGACGAGGGAGAGAGTTCACACGGGATGTAACAACAGCAAACAGCCCATCCCTGGATCAACCTCCTCCCACACTCCCTCCTCTCACCCACCGCTGCCGCAGCCCGGTGGAAGGCACAAGCAGCCAGCGTTCAATGTTGACACCCCCCGGTGTTTGGCTGTGTTTCTCTCGCATCATTCATCCGTCATATTCCTCCCCCACCCCGCACAGACAGACCCACACCTAATGTGGAGCCGCCTGCCCCTGCACCGCTCCAGCGATGGATGCAGGCAGATCTGGCAGATAGCGCTCGCCATGAGGACCGCGGGCTGCTTGCTCGCTGCTGCTGCTCTGCTCTCCAGCACTGGAGTGTGGTGCATTGGCAGAGCCAGTCCCTACAGCCTCCCCGGCGGCTGCCTGCACACCCCGGACACCCCGGCTCACTCGCAGCGCTCACTAGGGCTGACCCAGTCCGGCCACAGGTGCCTGCGGTGGAGGTCCATCCCCAGCTTCGTCGAACGGTTCCCGAACAAAGGTCTGGGAGACCACAACTTCTGCCGCAACCCCGACGGGCGGCTCAAGCCTTGGTGCTTCATCAGGAATCGCTGGGGAAGGATCGACTGGGCGTATTGCAGCTGCAGACAGGGTGCGTACTGACACTGCACTTGGTGCACTCCACATGGTATCAGGTAGTAAGTGGCAAGCTCACTAAAACTTATCGTGCTGGCACAGCGACGCAAACGCTCTTTTGAGTGATATTCTTGGTTGTGTACCGTTAGTATTTTATGATTAATACCTGGGCGTCATTAGCAGCACCAGTGGTCAAAGAAGGCAGGTTGACATGTTTCATAGTTACTTGGAAATGATGCCTCAGAGTAATTACTGCCGCACAGTTTAAAAACTATATGATTAATGCCTTACCTCTGCCTACTTATAACACAGCAGTAAAACAGACAGGGTAGATGCATTGCAGATGCAGTATTATGTGTATAAATGTGAGGTTATCCACTTTGGCGGCAAAAATAAGGAGGCAGATTATTATCTCAAATGTGTCAGATCAGGTAAAGGGGAAGTTCAACAAGACCTTGGGTCCTTGGACACCAGTCACTGAAAGTAAGCGTGCAGGTACAGCAGGCAGTGAAGAAAGCTGATGGTCTGTTGGTCGTTATAACGAGAGGATTTGAGTACAGGAGCAAAGAAGTCCTTCTGCAGTTGTATAGGGCCCTGGTGCGACCACATCTGGAGTATTATGTGTAGTTTTAGTCTTCTAATTTGAGGAAGGACGTCCTTGCTATTGAGGCAGTGCAGCATAGGTTCACCAGGTTAATCCCTGTGATGGAGGGACTGTCATATGAGGAAAGATTGGAAAGACTAGGCATGCATTCACTGGAGTTTAGAAGGATGAGAGGGGATCTTATAGAGATGTATAACATCAAAAAAGGTCTAGACAAGCTAGATGCAGGAAAAATGTTCCCAATGTTGGGGGAGTCCAGAACCAGGAATAAGAATAAAGGGGAGGCCATTTAAAACTGAGGTGAGAAGAAACTTTTTCACCCAGAGAGTTGTGAATTTGTAGAATTCTCTGCCACAGAAGGCAGTGGAGGCCAATTCACTGGATGAATTTAAAACAGTTAGATAGAGCTCTAGGGGCTAGTGGAATCAAGGGATATGGGGAGAAGGCAGGCACAGGTTACTGATTGTAGATGATCAGCCATGATCACAATGAATGGCGGTGCTGGCTCCTAGGGCCAAATGGCCTCCGCCTGCACCTATTTTCTATGTTTCTATGTTTCAGCCGGCTCAGAAACAAACACTTTTACATGGATAACTATTTGCTTCCAGCACCTGAAGTTCCTTATTTCTCGATGTATTTGTTTTCAGTTGATAAAGAAGTGCTGGCGTGCGGAACAAATAGGGACACGACTTTCAGTAAGATTTGTCATTGCGAAGATCCGCAGTTTAGTATTGCAAAGTTAATTCTCAGGAAATAAAGTGTTCCACAACCTGAGTGTCACCATGGAAACATTTGAGGCTTTTGAAACAAACAGTTCTCTTTTTTAAGAGATGCTGATGAGCAATTTCTTGCCAGTGGTTATCCCAGAAAATGAAATGATTGCCAGTTAAACACTGTCTCCATCTTGAATGTATTATATAATATAGAAAGATATTTATAAACGGAACCAAGGCTGCCTTAGCAGAGCGGACAGTGAAGCACTTTTTGAGACAGCATTAGGCTGTTCAAATGGAATGTTTGTTTGGCAGGAGCTCATCTGCATCATTTGTAGATGTTATTTGGACATGCATATTCTTTCCAAGCAGATTTCTGGTGCCATAGCGTGGAGTTCATGTTCTGCTCTCATTTCTTCCAGTAGCACCAACTATGTTGTGTACATTATTGTCATAAATATGAGGGGATTTCATTTTGGCAGAGATACTACTAACTTTTTCTTGTGTTCCAAAATCATTAAAAGCAAAGTTTCCTTTCTTTCCTCAGATCAATTTCTTCTATGATGTGGCTCCACAACATTTGTTCTTGTAACATTAAAGGGCTTACGACGATGCTGTTCAGAAACAGGGCTGCAGGATATTGTCTTATGACCTTGCCGTATCGCTCTTCATTTAACCATATTGGTCTACTATTCCAATTGTCCCTCTAATGTTGTTGATTCTGCTTTTTTTCAAATGCATTTTTGCTCTTTACTCCTACAATTCCCATATTCCAATAATTTACTGAATAAACACATGTCCCCAAATTTCCTTAAGGGATAAATTGTTTACCACCTTATAGTTACATCTCTTGTTTTAATCTCTCCCACAAAGAAAGCATCTATGTCTACATGTCAAACCATTTGGTAACCTTAAATACTTCTATCAGTCCATTGCATAGCCTCCCTACTTAAACCTTTTTGACATTTACATCCTCTCAATTTTTTGGATCATCCTTAAATCTATTTTCTGCCTTGTCTTCCATGACCTTTTTTTTTAGTAATTTAAAGATCAAAATTGTACTTTAAGTCTCTGAGATTCTATACCACATTTCTCTGCTTTTCGATTATATCCCTTTAGCAATATACCTCGATTAGATAGTCTGAAGAAGGGTTTTGACCCGAAACGTCACCCATTCCGTCTCTCCAGAGATGCTGCCTGTCCCGCAGAGTTACTCCAGCTTTTTGTGTCTATCTTCCTCAATTATTGTTTTCTTGTTTTTATTAATAGGGATATTAACCTGTGTTGTTACTTTTATGATTGCAGTGAATTGTGTATTTGGGCTTTATTTAGATTATTTAGTTTTGTCACTACATTTCAACTCTTAAAGAGCAATTTAGCATCCCAATACTTGGGTTAAATGGAAAATTGAAATTGAAATGTTAAAAGATTGGTGTTGGAACCCAATTTTCCTTAAACCTTGCCAATACCGGTTGAGCAAAGGCAGAACAAAGAACCGGTGACCAATCAATTCTCAGAAGATGAGTGAATTATTGGAAGTACTTAAAGAGACTGTGTAGTTCAGATTTTACAGCATTTCTATTTTTACCCATTTGGTAGGTTTCCTGGTCCATTTGAAATCTACCAAGTGAAAAAAAAGGTGTGATGATTCATAGAAACATAGAAACATAGAAAATAGGTGCAGGAGTAGGCCATTCGGCCCTTCGAGCCTGCACCGCCATTCAATATGATCATGGCTGATCATTCAGCTCAGTAGCCTGTACCTGCCTTCTCTCCATACCCCCTGATCCCTTTAGCAAAAAGGGCCACATCTAACTCCCTCTTAAATATAGCCAATGAACTGGCCTCAACTACCTTCTGTGGCAGAGAATTCCACATACTCACCACTCTCTGTGTGAAGAAATGTTTTCTCATCTCGGTCCTAAAAGACTTCCCCCTTATCCTTAAGCTGTGACCCCTGGTTCTGGACTCCCCCAACGTCGGGAACAATCTTCCCGCATCTAGCCTCTCCAACCCCTTAAGAATTTTATATGTTTCTATAAGATCCCCCCCTCAGTCTTCTAAATTCCAGCGAGTACAAGCCCAGTCTATCTAGTCTTTCCTCATATGTAAGTCCCGCCATCCCAGGGATCAATCTGGTGAACCTTCTCTGTACTCCCTCTAAGGCAAGAACGTCTTTCCTCAGGTTAGGAGACCAAAACTGCACCCAGTACTCCAGGTGCGGTCTCACCAAGGCCCTGTACAACTGCAGCAGAACCTCCCTGCTCCTAAACTCAAATCCTCTTGCTATGAATGCCAACATACCATTCGCTTTCTTCACTGCCTGCTGCACCTGCATGCTTGCTTTCAATGACTGGTGCACCATGACACCAGGTCACGTTGCATCTCCCCTTCTCCCAATCGGTCACCATTCAGGTAATACTCTGCTTTCCTGTTCTTGCCGCCAAAGTGGATAACCTCACATTTATCCACATTATGTTGCATCTGCCATGCATTTACCCACTCGCCTAATCTATCCAAGTCACTCTGCAGCCTCCTAGCATCCTCCTCGCAGCTAACACTGCCACCCAGCTTCGTGTCATCCGCAAACTTAGAGATGTTGCATTCAATTCCCTCGTCCAAATCATTAATATACACTGTAAATAACTGGGGTCCCAGCACTGAGCCTTGCGGTACCCCACTAGTCACTGCCTGCCATTCCGAAAAGGACCCGTTTATTCCTACTCTTTGCTTCCTGTCCGCCAACCAATTTTCTATCCACCTCAACACTGAACCCTCAATACCGTGTGCTTTAAGTTTGTACACCAATCTCCTATGTGGGACCTTGTCGAAGGCCTTCTGAAAGTCCAGATATAACACATCGACTGGTTCTCCCTTATCCACTCTACTAGTTACATCCTCGAAAAATTCTATAAGATTCGTCAGACGTGATTCATTAGGATTTTACAGCATTGCAATGCTCAGGAGTAGCCAAATTTTCACAATCACTTCGATCACCAACTCTTGTTCTGAGATCTCAAACAGACCCACTGACCAGCAATGCACCTAATTGGTGGCCGTGAGAACTTCCTTCTCACTGGGAATTGCTGGTTGATTTACTCTAAACTTATCTTGAATAGTTTCTTCTCAATTAATTAAGCAATCGGCATTATTGAATAGGCCTCCATTTAAATCCTACATGATCCAACTGTTTGCGAGAAGGTTCATTTAGTGAAGATATACCCAATGAGTCAAATGATAGGGAACTCCATGAATTTGCTCCATCGATGATGAAAATATTTCTTTATTGGATGATGTGTGAATTGGAGAGTATCTAACAAGTGGACGTAAACCTATGCACCTCATGCCCTTGTCCAACTCATGGATTTGGATTGTACCTTGGTAGTTGAGGCCAGTTCATTGGCTATATTTAAGAGGGAGTTAGATGTGGCCCTTTTTGCTAAAGGGATCAGGGGGTATGGAGAGAAGGCAGGTACAGGCTACTGAGCTGGATGATCAGCCATGATCATATTGAATGGCGGTGCAGGCTCGAAGGGCCGAATGGCCTACTCCTGCACCTATTTTCTATGTTTCTATGTTTCTATGTAAGAACTCTTGAGTAACTGCAGTGGCTTTGTAGGTGGATATTATTTCAGGCAATTAAGACTTTCCCCTCAATTCCTTTTCACTGCCATGTTGCTCGAGTTGAATCTAGGTCGTCTATTGCTCTGAAGTCAAAAGCAGTTCTTCTCTATTCATCTCCTGAATTCAGCTCCTTGGACAAAGGTTATGGTAGATTTGGAACCATTCTGATGAAGTGGAACCCAAATTGGGCATCAGTGACCAGGTGTTAGTGTATGGGAACCACTTGTGGCACCATCCATTACTGCTGATTGAGAATAGACCATTGGAGTGATGAATTGTCACACTATATTGCAGTGTTAGTCAATAAATGCTCTAAAAGGCTAACCAATGCAAAAGCTGATTTATCAGAGCTAGGGCTATGTGAATGAACAACAGAAATTAGTCATCCTTGCAACAAACAAGTTGATTTACTGAGAATCGGAGAATGTTTAAATGTTAAAGGAAGCAGAAAACACAGCACTTTTTCTCAATAAATGCATGATACATTTTCTGAATGGAGAGGATTTTCTTATAAATCATGTAATTGAAATTATTCTTAATCACTTCCAGCAACCTGGGCAACAAGCTAAATAGAGAAATTTTCCAATCATCATCTCTGGTCACTTATAGCATTGTCACTACAGGCAATCTTGTGGCAGTTTCTTAAGGGCCTGTCCCACATAGGCGATTTTTTAGGTGACTGCCGGCGACTGTCAAAGTCGTAGCAGATTGCCGAAATTTTCTTTTACCCTACGACAATGACCACGACAATGCCCCTGGCTGAGATTACACCGTCTTTGTAAACATCGCAAAATTCCCACGCTTATCAATGCTTCTGCGGTGTCCTAAGCTTCATGGTAACAAGGCATAAACTGGATTGACTTCCAGTTTACAAATAGCAGTATTAAGAAATTTAATTATAAACGTGGTTAAATGGATTTTTGTGCGGAGTGTGGGCATTTTTTGAAATTGTACGGTAGATGCATATCTGGTTTCTGGGTGGCATATCTGGGTTGGGAGCCTACTTTAAAAGTAATCGCTGATGGCCATAAACATCGCAAATTTCCAACTCTTACCTGACCGTCAAACTGTCGTCTCCAATCTACCTGTCAAATGTCCTGATGGTAAATAAATTGGTTAATCACAAGTATTTTATGGTATCTTCAAATGACTGCTTAATTTAATATTACGTGCTTCTAAATGCATCTGTGACAACCTAGCAAACCTGGGGACTGCATGCGACAGCGCTCGCAATAAGCGACGATACCAGGCGACAAGCTAGCTGTCACCGAGAAATTTCTATCTGGAAAAACTTTCAGTGACGCGCCGAGATCCGCTACGATTCTTTGAAGACTCCTCACAATCATGCCCGCGACACCCCGGCGAACGTTTGGTGACAGCCTAGTCACTGGCAGTCATCTTAAAATCGCCTAAGTGGGACAGGCCCTTTACTTTGCCACACGGAGCAGACACTCAATTGGATCAGCTACATAAATACAGCAGCTAAAGAACAACTAAGAGGCTAGTTCTTACCAGGGGCATTAGTGGAGGTCGGTACAATTGTAGCATTTAAGAGGTTTTTAGATAGGCACATGGATATACAGAGAATGGGGGGATATGGATCAGGTTTTGACGAAGAAGATTATTTTAACTTGGTATCATATTTGGAATAAACATTGTGGGCCCAATGGCCTGTTTCTGTGCTCTAGTGTTCTGTGTTCTATGTTCTTATGAATGCAATCCTTATCAATTTTGCCCACTTTCCAAAAAGTAAGTAAAATAAATGTAGTTTAGTTTAGAGATACAGGGCGGAAACAGGCCCTTCGGGCCACCGAGTCCGCGCTGACTAGTGATCCCTGTAGACTAACACTATCCTACACACACTAGGGACAATTTAACCAAGCCAATTAGCCTACAAACCTGCATGCCTTTTGGAATGCAGGAGCAAACTAGAGATCATGGAGAAAATCCACACAGGTGAGAATAGGAGCAAAGAGATCCTTCTACAATTGTATAGGGGCCTGGTGAGACCACATCTGGAGTATTGTGTGCAGTTTTAGTCTCCTACTTTGAGGAAGGATGTCCTTGCTATTGAGGCAGTGCAGCATAGGTTTACAAGGTTAACCCCGGGGATGGAGGAATTGTCATATGAGGAAAGATTGGAAAGACTGGGCTTGTATACACTGGAGTTTAGAAGGATGAGAGGGAATCTTATAGAGACGTATAAAATAATAAAAGGACTGGACAAGCTAGATGCAGGAAAAGTTTTCCCAATGTTGGGGGAGTCCAGAACCAGGGCCCACTGTAAGAATAAAGGGGAGGCCATTTAAAACTGAGGTGAGAAGATACTTTCACCCAGAGAGTTGTGAATTTGTGGAATTCACTGCCACAGAAGGCAGTGGAGGCCAATTCATTCGATGAATTTAAAAGAGAGTTAGATGGAGCTCTAGGGGCTAGTGGAATCAAGGGATTTGGGGAGAAGGCAGGCACAGGTTACTGATTGTGGATGATCAGCCATGATCACAATGAATGGCGGTGCTGGCTCGAATGGCCAAATGGCCTCCTCTTGCACCTATTTTCTATGTTTCTATGTTTCTTGGTCAAGGGGAGAACGTACAAACGCCATACAGACAGTATCCGTAGTCAGGATCGAACCTGGGTCTCTTGCGCTGAAAGGCTGCAACTCTGCCACTGCGCCACGCAGCCACCCTAATGATACAATAATAGTTGTAAGTGAAGAGTCTCTTCACTTCAGCTATGAATTGATGCCAAAAATCCACATCAAATTTTAAAACATTGGAGTTTAAAAAAAACTGACAAGTAAAAAAAAAAGATTCAGTCTATTCCCAACTGTGGGCAGTTACAGCAAGATTCGAACTAACCTCTTTTATTGCAGGTGCAACAAAATGGAGACCCAACTAATTTACAGGCAAGAGAGCAAAATTGAAGCAACCTTTTCTGTTGATAGATGCACCAAGATTGACCAAACCCCTCTTTGGTCGAGGACAGTCGATTTAGATTAATTTGTTCTATTGGCAGGTATAAAAACATTCATATTAAACCATTTCTGCAGTTAATTTTTTAGAGTAGAAATGTACAGATTTGGAATATTTTCCGATTAGTTTTTTTTACCCGTTGAGAGCTTAATTGGGACTATTTTAAAGCTCCTAACCAGCGACAGAGATCTAACAATAGATTTTAACTGAAACAATTGCACTAAACCTCTGCAGAACTCTCAAACACATACAGTATGTGCATTTTTAGGTAATGGAATGGTTTTAACCAATGTACTAGAAGTATCAAAGTCTATACCGCAGCCACATTTCTTGAATAGCTATCATGCCCAAACCAATGGCACTTTATGATATAAAAAGCAAGAAGGCAAATAGTTTTACTCTGAAATGGATAAATCAGTTAATTTGGTTTTGAGATATACAGCAGGAATAGACCCTGAGATGGTGCCACCTAACAATCATCCGTACACTAGTTCTATCCTACACACTAGGGATAATTTACAGAAGCCAATTAACCTTCGAACCTGCGTGTCTTTAGAATGTGGGAGGAAACCAGAGCACCCGGAGAAAACCCGACAGTGGTCACAGGGAGAATGTACAAACCCAGGTCTCTGGTGCTGTAAGCGTCTTTGTGCCCACTCTTAAGTCCAGGCAATAAATAAATATGGCATGTTATTTTAGGAAGAGTAGTGGATGCAATGTTTTTAATATTGCAATCTTAAAAAAAGAGCTGAAATGGAAATTTAAATATTGGAGTTTAAGAATGTATTTCATTTTCTTTAGTACAGAGAAAAGGAGAATGCTAGGCTTCAACTAATACTGATGCTGAATGTGAACAGTTGGCATTTTATACCCATGTGAACAGTGCAAAGATGTCCATAGTTAGCACAAAATTGGTCTCTCGGACATGCTTTGAAAATGGCTGGAGTAAGAAATGGACTACAGTATTGATGCATCAGGAAATGTTTGCAAGTTGACTGCTGAATAGAAAAAGTGGCAATATGTCCTCATATTGACATAGCTTAGATCGAAGAGACTCAGTTTGTGGGTTTGTAATTTCTTGATCTCTGGTTAGTTGAATGCTGTGTTTAAAAATTACATTGATTTCTATTGGCCCAGACTTTGTTTTCGTACTATATGCTATTAGCTGAATCGCATCTCCTCACCAACATAGTCGTTGAAAGTTCAAGTTCACGATGAAGTTTATCAAGATATCTGAGACCCACTGAAGCAGCATATCCAGTAAAACATCTCAATGATAATTGAAATTGAAGGAATTTTAACTAAATGATGAAAAGGAAGTGTGGATTAGAGTGGGTGATTTCAACACCAAAGCAAACACAGAAAAAAAATAAAGGAAGGGAAAGAACAACTGGAAAAAAGAAAAAGAAAGAAAAATCTGATGTTTTAAAATTTGTTATGTTATGACATCAATTAATGTTGGAAAAGGGACTCATCATTTTATTTTTGAAGCCCAGTGAGGAATGGCTGACCTAACACATGCCATTAAAGGTCTACTGGAACATCCAATGACATGTTTCAATATTATGCGACAAGTTATGTTCATACTTAGCACATTTAACAACTTCATACAACTTGACACTCTTCAATGGTGAAGCAGATGTGAGATGTCATTTTGGGAAGTTCGTGACAGTGCAGCAAACGATCGTTTAACTGCTTAACTGCTCATCAGCCCTCATACACTAGAATTTAGAAGGATGAGAAGGGATCTTATCGAAATGTATAAGATTATTAAGGGGTTGGACACGTTAGAGGCAGGAAACATGTTCCCAATGTTGGGGGAGTCCAGAACAAGGGGCCACAGTTTAAGAATAATGGGTTGGCCATTTAGAACGGAGATGAGGAAAAACTTTTTCAGCCAGAGAGTTGTGAATCTGTGGAATTCTCTGCCTCAGAAGGCAGTGGAGGTCAATTCTCTGAATGCATTCAAGAGAGAGCTAGATAGAGCTATTAAGGATAGCGGAGTCAGGAGGTATGGGAAGGCAGGAACGGGGTACTGATTGATAATGATCAGCCATGATCACATTGAATGGCGGTGCTGGCTCGAAGGGCCGAATGGCCTCCTCCTGCACCTATTGTCTATTGTCTATTGTCTATTGTCTATTGTCATTTACCCAAAAGCACTTTACCCTTGTAGTTACTTTGACAGCAATATCTATTCTGTAATTCCTTGATGTAAAGAAAATCTGTTAAGTTACTTACATTATAAGAGGCAATTTCTCTGCATGTTGATGTTAAATATCAGGGCCTCTCCACATTGAATAAATGTAGTAAATTATTCAGTTCTTATGGAACCGTGAAATCATAATGCATATCGAGTGCTAGTTACTATTTGTGAATATGTGCAATATTGCAGAAGAAATCCAATGCAGTGCTTGGATTGAGGTATTAAAATATTAATCTGCAGCAGAAAGCTTTGTGTCAGCCTTGGTTCATTAGCAGAACTAAGTCAAAAAGTTGTCAAAAGGTAATCTCATTACAATAAATAAGCACAGATCAAGGGTTTGTCATAACTGGCAAATCAGAAGCAATTTTTTTTCAACAAGTTTCTGTTCAAACATCTATATATTCATAAACGTAATATTTTCAATGAGTGTTTGTGATTGAGAAATGTTTTAAAATATAATATAAATGAAAAATATTATTAATATTTTTTTGTTAAAACCAGTAGCAGTGTTGATTATTCCTGCAGATGAAAATCTGTTCTTAATTTTCAAACATTTATATGTAAACCAACTTTAAAAACACCTATAAAGGTAGTATTTCTTATTTCATTATGAAATATGGTTATATCAGTGGTGAAGCCAGCTTTTATGGCTCATCTGTGGTCACACATGAGCCAGATAGGTAAGTTTGGCCGATAACTTTCCCTGAAGGATAATAGGGATGACAATTTTATGGTCCCTGTTACTAAGACCAGCACTCCCTAAGTTCCATATTTATTTAATTACCTGAATTTACTTGGTGGGATTCAAACTCATATCTTTAAATTAGAATTCTGACTGCCAGTCCAATACCTTGACAATTACATTGTGTAAGATGGATAAACAGATGATGGAGAAAATAATGTTGATGATGGGAGCAGAAGAGGGTTGGGTGAAGGCTTTATGTGAAGCTTAAATCTTAGTGTGACTCAGCTGGGCCAAATGGTCTATTTCTTTACTAGAGCTACAAAGGGGATTTAGAAGGATGAGAGGGGATCTTATAGAAACATATAACATTATTAAGGGATTGGACAGGCTGGATACAGGAAAAATGTTCCCGATGTTGGGGGTGTCCAGGACCAGGAGTCACAGTTTAAGAATAAGGGGTAGGCCATTTAGGTCTGAGATGAGAAAAAAACATTTTCACCCAGAGAGTTGTGAATCTGTGGAAATCTCTGCCACAGAAGGCAGTGGAGGCCAATTCACCTGATGTTTCAAAAGAGGTGGATATCGGGCTAACGTAATCAAGGGATATGGGGAGAAAGCAAGAACGGGGTACTGATTTTGGATGATCAGCCATGATCATATTGAATGGCGGTGCTGGATCGAAGGGCCGAATGGCCTGCTCCTGCACCTATTTTCTATGTTTCTAACATAATTAACTAAGTATCTAAGCCTCCAAACCTATACTGCCCCCAGCCCCATATAGCCCGCTTCTATCTCCTTTCCAAAATAACATTGTTTCTGCCCGTTCCTGCCACACATCTCAAAAAATCCCTTAATTCCATCTTCTCCCCCTTTGTCCAGCCCCTTCCAACCTATATGCAACTCACCTCACATTCCCTTCAATAACTTTCAATTCTTGGGTCCCCATTGCCTCATCTTTATCATGGACATCCAACAAATCATGCACCAACGCATTCAATGTGATATCATCACCAGTCACATTTTCTCATCCTCACCTTTTTTGCCTTCACAACTCCTTAAATTTCACTCATCTTTTCCCACCCAAACCACCCCCTCCGCAGATATTTTCACCTGCAACCACAGGAGATGTAACACCTAAACCCTTACAAGCGGCTTTACATTCTTCCAAGGACCCCAGCAGTCCTTTCAGGTGAGACACAGGCTCCTCTTCTAACCTCTTCCACTGCATTTGGTGCTTCTGATCCTTTCTTTTGATGAGACAGCATCAACTGTTTTGCCGAGCATTTGCATTCGGTCCACCAAGGCCTGCTGGAACTCCCAGTTGCTAACCATTTTAACTCATCTTTCCATTCCCACAAAGGCCTTTGTGTCCTGGGCCTCCTCCAAAGTGAGGCCACACACAAACTGGAGGAACAGCATTCATATTTTGCTTGGGTAGATAACAACCCAATGGTATGAACATTGAATTTAAAAAGTGTAAGTAACTAATCAATTAAAAACTTATCCCCTTCTCACATCCTCTTCCACCTATATCCCTTCCTCTCACTTCACATTTTGGGCATCATCATTCCTTATCTCTCATTTCACAGCCTTTTATCTTTTCCCTATCTCTGGCCTTTGTCAACCCATCTGCCGATGGAATCCCACCTCTTCTGTATCACTTGCCAGGCTTTATCCTGACCCCACATCTCTTCCAGTTTTCTCCCCACTACTACAATAAGTCTGAAGAAGGATACCAACATGAAACATCATCTGTCTATGTTCTCCAGAGATGTTGCCTGACCCGTTGAGTTACTCCAGCACTTAATGTCTTATTTTTGTATTCCAACGTCTGCTGTTCCTAGTGTTTAACTATCCAAGTATGTTGACAGTGAAGATCGCTAATCTCCTTATTTTTAAACTGCCTTGTCATGTATTATTCCATTGAAAAAAATGCCTTTTACCTTTCATACTTCTTTTTTTAAGCATGTGGGAAAGTGATGCCCATACACCGGTTCCCTGGCTGTTAAACTAAATGGGCCAGAGTGTTCTAGATGACATAGGTGCCCAGGTGTCTAGATTCTTCTGAATATAAAATGTCGGATGAGCTTAACCCCATTCCATGAGGCAGAATGGGCTTCAGACTGCGAATAGGCCTCAGCTGAGGTGTCTGGAGACCATTTCCTGAAAGGTTCTCAAAGCTTTTGACAGCTCATCACGCTTTTTAATAGCTTTTGAATTTCTCCAATTAAGTATTCAATTGAAATAGATATTTCAATTTAGGAAAAGGGGAAGTACAATGAGATCTGGGTGTCCTTGCCCATCTGACACTGAAAACATGCATGCAAGTACAGCAGGCACTGAAGAAAGCTAATGGCATGTTAACGATAGGAGTTGAGTATCAGAGCAAAGAGGTCCTTCTGCAGTTGTACAGGGCCCTGGTGAGACCACACCTGGTGTATTGTGTGCAGTTTAGGTCTATAAATTTGAGGAAGGACATTCTTGCTGTTGAGGGAGTGCAGCGTAGATTCACGAGATTAATTTCCGGGGTGGCAGGACTGTCATATGTTGAAAGAATGGAGTGACTGGGCTTGTATACACTGGAATTTAGAAGGATGAGAGGGGATCTTTTTGAAACATATAAGATTATTAAGGGATTGGACATACTCAAGACAGGAACACGTTCCCAATGTTGGGGGAGTCCAGAACCAGGAGCCACAGTTTAAGAATAAGGGGTAGGCCATTTAGAATGGAGATGAGGAAGAACTTTTTCACCCAGAGAGTTGTGAATCTGTGAAATTCTCTGCGTCAGAAGGCAGTGGAGGCCAATTCTCTGGATTCTTTCAAGAGAGAGTTAGATAAAGCTCTTAAAGATAGCAGAGTCAAGGGGTATGGGGAGAAGGCAGGAATGGGGTACCGATTGTAGATGATCAGCCATGATCACAGTGAATGGTGATGCTGGCGCGAATGGTTGAATGGCCTACTCCTGCACCTGTTGTCTATTGTCTATAAATAATATGATAAATATTGAAAACACTTTGAAAATAAGTTATTTAATTAATAACTATGTTTCATAACTCTGCTTTCATTTGAAAACAGCGGGCTTTAGCTGGGAACCCATGCACAGGCATATGCATGTGCACGAAGACAGAAGCATGACTATTTCATTGTTTGTTTTTTCATTGAACTCTGCAAATGGAAATAGTATTTCTTATCCATACTAATAATCACAGAACTGTTGTATGATGTTTCTATTTAGCTGACACTACAAATGTTGAGTTTTCCTCTTGATTAAGTGATGTTTCAGTTTCCATACCATGAACACTTTAAGGGCCTGTCCCACTTAGGCGATTTTAAGGCGACTGCCAGCGACTAGGCTGTTGCCGACAGTTCGATGGGGTGTCACGGGCATGATCGTGAGGAGTCTTCAAAGAATTGTAGTGGATCTCGGCGCGTCACTGAGATATTTTCCAGATAGAAATTTCTCGGCAACAGCTGGCTTGTCGCCAGGTATCGTTGCATATTGCAGGCGCTGTCGCATGCTGTCCCCAGGTTTGCTAGGTTGTCACAGATGCATTTAGAAGCACGTAATATTAAATTAAGTAAAGTCATTTGAAAATACCATAACCAATTTATTTACCGTCACAACATTTGACAGGTAGATTAGAGGCGACAGTTTGACGAGGGTCAGGTAAGCGTGGGAATTTCGCGATGTTTATGGCCATCAGCGAATACTTTTAAAGTAGGCTCCCAACCCAGATATGCAACCCAGAAACCAGATATGCATCTCCTGTACATTTTCAAAGAATGCCCACACTCCGCACAAAAATCCATTTAACCACGTTTAAAATTAAATTTCTTAATACTGCTATTAGTAAACTGGAAGTCAATCCATTTTTTGCCTTGTTACCATGAAGCTTGGTTTTCAAGTAACCCGGGCAAGTTGTTATATTTCAAAACTCTCATGTAATTACAGACTTGTCAGTGATTTCAGCAAAAATTAGGACGCCGGAGAAGCATTGATAAGTGTGGGAATTTCGCGATGTTTCCGAAGACGGTGTAATCTCTTAGCCAGGTGCTAGTTTCACAAAAAAAGTAACTTGTATCGACCTGACTCGGCATGTCATAGTCTTTGTCGTAGGGTAAAAGAAAATTTTGGCGATCTGCTACGACTTTGACAGTCGCCGGCTAAAAAATTGCCTAAGTGGGACAGGCCCTTTATTGACTCTTGGAATGTGAGACCCTGTTACCATGGGGTTGAAACATGATATATACAACTTCCCTATCCTGGATGGTACTAGTGTTTCTGTCGGGTCAATATAAATTTCTGTTCGATAATAGCTGTTCCACTGCCTATATTTTTGTTATTCCATTCACTTCTGATTGAGACCAATACTTTAAGTCCAGACAGCTCGCTACATGCACAAAACATGACCTTCTATTTGGAATATGTTAGACTGCCGTAACTGTCATTGTCATTCACCATCTGAAACAAGCAAGATGTTCATAATTTCATTTACCATCTTGCAACATTCTTGTCAATGTGTCTTTGTAACACAACCAACTATTTTTACACATAAGAGAAGATTGTTTGCAGGCACTCTGGATCTGTAAGATTCAGTAGACAGCCAGAATGTTCTCTAGCCTACCTGATTTTCTAATGTTCCCTGCACAGGGAGATCCAATGCATTTGAGCACAGACACTGGGGGAACTTTATCAACTACCCTTTTTCATCATGTAGCGATGCTCCAATTTGGCCACATAAGTGGTCAAACTTGAAAAATGATTTGTTGCTTGTGAAGTTTTATTGGTAAGTCCTGCGGACTAAAGGGACATTAGAAATGTGTTTCATTACGTTCCAGTAAAATTCATAGATCTAGAAATTCTTCAGCATGAAGGTGTGTAAAATGCAAGGTGGCTAATCGATATTTTTTTGCAGGCTCAGTGCTGCAAACTTCCACTTGGTGGGAGGTGCAGAACATCACGTGAAATAGATCAGATGGAAGAAAACAAAGAAGTCAGAGGACTGTGTCGTGGGACATGGGGAAAGGGGCAGACCGCCGAAGAGGTGCAGTTGGTGGCGGGAAGGGTGGAGCATTCACAGGGAGCCTGTGTATTGGAGCCTTGAGAGTCAGGTTATGTTACAGAGAAGATTTTGGAAAGGGCATTGGGGGATCAGATGCAGGTCGAGGGTGGATGAGGGTTAAATTAGGATGTTTGGAGTTGGGGGTCATCAGGAAAATTCCCCAGGTGGGATAAATATATATTTTTAATAGAAGTGGATCTATCCAACCATTTAACTCTTTAGGGCTAATGGAATCAAGGGATATGGGGAAAAAGCAGGAACGGGGTTCCGATTTTAAATGATCATATTGAATGGTGGTGCTGGCTCGAAGGGCCGAATAGCCTATCCCTGCACCTATTTTTCTATGTTTCTGTGTTTCTAAGATACATAATCTTGTTGCTTCATTTGTGGGCTGAAGCTTGCTCAGTCAGGCTCTTTAAATGCCTCCAAAGCTGGCCTTGCATCTGCTATGGGGACACTTCCCCACAAACATCCTCGTCCATCTGCAGGTCATGCATGCACCAAATTATAAACATGGAAATGGTGTCAGATGCTAGCATGTAGATCTGGCCATTTATCTATTACTAAAACTCTCATCTTGTTTGTGGATAGATTTGTTCTCGAAATGCAGCCAAAACAGTACATGATAGCGCAACAATTTTAGGCCCACCCTGCTCACCATTCCCCCGTGGTCTCAATAAATCAAGTTTTGTTACTTTTTAAAAACAATTAACTTAATAAACTTTAATAAATGCACTCCCACTTTAATAAATGAGCACCCCCCCCCCCCCCCCACCGGGAGGACTGGTGCCCATCCCGGCGTGCCCCGCGCTTGATGCTTGACCTTCCTCCCGTGGTGCTGCGCGGTGGCAGAGGGTCAAACAGACCCCAGAATTAACGGGAAAGAAAGCTCACAAAGGGATAGGAGAGTATGGCCAAGTGTAATAGGGATTGATGTGAAGGTGAGATGAGTAAGGAATTAAAAGTATTGTATATGAATGCGCGAAGTATAAGAAGTAAATTAGATGATCTTGAGGCTCAGTTAGAGGTTGGTAGATATGACATTGTGGGGATTACAAAGACGTGGCTGCAGGAGGATCAGGCTTGGGAACTTAATATTCAGGGTTATACATCCTATAGAAAGGACAGGCAGGTGGGCAGAGGCGGTGGGGTAGCTCTGCTGGTGAGGGATGGAATTCAGTCCCTTGTGAGGGAAGACAAAGGGACTGACGAGGTAGAGTCACTGTGGATTGAGTTGAGGAATTGTAAAGGCAAGAAGACACTAATTGGTGTTATCTACAGACCCCCAAATAGTAGCCTGGATGTAGGGTGTAAGATGCAGCAGGAGTTAAAACTTGCATGTAAGAAAGGTAATGCCACTGTGGTGATGGGCGATTTCAATATGCAGGTAGACTGGGAAAATCAGGTTGGTTCTGGACCCCAAGAAAGAGAGTTTGTAGAGTGCCTCCGAGATGGATTCTTAGAGCAGCTTGTAATGGAGCCTACCAGAGAAAAGGCAATTCTGGATTTAGTGTTGTCCAATGAACCAGATTTGATAAGAGAACTCGAGGTAAAGGAACCGCTTGCAGGTAGTGACCATAATATGATTAGTTTTAATCTGCAATTTGAGAAGGAGAAGGTTAAATCGAAAGTGTCAGTGTTGCAGTTGATCAAAGGGGACTATGAAGGCATGAGGGAGGAGCTGGCCAAGGTAGACTGGAAAGGGATCCTAGCAGGATTGACGGTAGAACAGCAATGGCAGGAATTTCTGGGCACAATCCGGAAGATGCAGGATCATTTCATTCCAAAAAGGAAGAAAGATTCTAAGGGGAGTAGGAATCAACTGTGGCTGACAAGGGAAGTTAGGGATGGAATAAAACTAAAAAAAAAAATGTATAACACAGCAAAGAGTAGCCGGAAGCCAGAGGATTAGGAAACTTTCATAGGACAACAGAAGGTAACATAACGGGCAATACGGGCTGAAAAGATGAAGTACGAAGGGAAGCTGGCCAAGAATAAAAAGAAGGACAGTAAAAGCTTCTTTAGATATGTTAAGAGAAAAAGAGTAGCAAAGTCAAATGTGGGTCCCTTGAAGGCAGACACGGGTGAAATTATTATAGGCAACAAGGAAATGGCAGAAGAGTTGAACAGGTACTTCGGATCTGTCTTCACTAAGGAAGACACAAACAATATCCCAGATGTACCAGAGGACAGAGGATCTAGGGGGTAGAGGAACTGAAATAAATTTTCATTAGGCGAGAAATAGTATTGGGTAGACTAATGAGACTGAAGGATGATAAATCCCCTGGGCCTGATGGTCTGCATCTCAGGGTCCTCAGGGAGGTGGCTCTAGAAATAGTGGATGCATTGGTGATCATTTTCCAATGTTCAATAGATTCAGGATCAGTTCCTGTGGATTGGAGGATAGCTAATGTTATCCCACTTTTCAAGAAAGGAGCGAGAGAGAAAACGGGGAATTACAGACCAGTTAGCCTGACTTCGGTGGTGGGAAAGTTGCTGGAGTCAATTATCAAAGAGGTAATAACAGTGCGTTTGGATAGCTGTAAAAGGATAAGTCCAAGTTAGCATGGATTTATGCAAGGGAAATCATGCTTGACTAATCTTCTGGAATTTTTGGAGGACGTGACAAGTAAAATGAATGAAGGGGAGCCAGTGGATGTAGTGTATCTAGACTTTCAGAAAGCCTTTGATAAGGTCCCGCACGGGAGATTGGTGACTTAAATTAGAGCACGTGGTATTGGGGGTAGGGTGTTGACATGGATAGAAAATTGGTTGGCAGACAGGAAGCAATGAGTAGGAGTAAACGGGTCCTTTTCAGAATGGCAGGTAGTGGCGAGTGGAGTGCCGCAAGGCTCGGTGTTGTGGCCGCAACTGTTTACCATATATATTAATGATTTGGAAGAGGGAATTAGCAGCAACACTAGCAAGTTTGCGGATGACACAAAGCTGGGTGGCAGTGTAAACTGTGAAGAGGATGTTAGGAGGTTGCACGGTGACCTGGACAGGTTGAGTGAGTGGGCAGATGCATGGCAGATGCAGTATAATATAGATAAATGTGAGGTTATCCACTTTGGCGGCAGAAACAAGGAGGCAGATTATTATCTCAATGGAGTTAGGTTAGGTAAGGGGGAGGTGCAGCGAGACCTGGGTGTCCTTGTACACTAGTCACTGAAAGTTGGCGTGCAGGTACAGCAGGCAGTGAAGAAAACTAATGGAATGTTGGCCTTCATAACAAGATTTCAGTATAGGAGTAAAGAGGTTCTTCTGCAGTTGTATAGGGTCCTGATATGACCATATCTGGAGTATTGTGTACAGTTTTGGTGTCCTAATTTGAGGAAGGACATCCTTGTAATTGAGGCAGTGCAGCGTAGGTTCACGAGATTGATCCCTGGGATGGCGGGACTGACATATGAGGAAAGATTGAAAAGACTAGGCTTGTATTCACTGGAGTTTAGAAGGATGAGAGGGGATCTTATAGAAACATATAAAATTATAAAAGGACTGAACAAGCTAGATGCAGGAAAAATGTTCCCAATGTTGGGCGAGTCCAGAACCAGGGGCCACAGTCTTAGAATAAAGGGGAGGCCATTTAAAACTGAGGTGAGAAAAAACTTTTTCACCCAGAGAGTTGTGAATTTGTGGAATTCTCTGCCACAGAGGGCAGTGGAAGCCAAATCACTGGATGGATTTAAGAGAGAGTTAGATAGAGCTCTAGGGGCCGGTGGAATCAAGGGATATGAGGAGAAGGCAGGCACGGGTTATTGATTCGGGACGATCAGCCATGATCACAATGAATGGCGGTGCTGGCTCGAAGGGCCGAATGGCCTCCTCCTGCACCTAGTTTCTATGTTTCTATGTTTCTATTACTCTATACAACATTCCAGGAGAAAACTTGCAAACTTTGTTGACTGTGTTGTCAGTTTAGCTTTTGTAAGAGATTTTATCCCCCAGCATCTGCATACATCACACCATGTGACAGAATTTCTAGCTCACATTCCTCTTCATTTTGAATTTATTTTCTTGTTTGGAACTGTTTGCAATGTCAGCTAAATTTTGTATCTTCGTTAGTTTTGCATGTAGTGTAGGTCCATCTGCCTCATTCCAACATCCCTTCAGTTTACCTTCTACAGAGTGAAGAAGGGTCTTGACCCAAAACGTCACCCATTCCATCTATCCAGGGAAGCTGCCTGTCCCGCTGAGAAACTCCAGCACTTTGTGTCTATTTTCGGTGTAAACAAGCATCTGCAGTTCCTTCCAACACATCCCCACAGTTTATGATTGCCTTCAATAGAATTTACAGGCCAATGCTACAACAATTGCACACTACACTTGTCCTTTTTAAAATAGGGATCAAACGTGCTTCATTAACTACTTCAGAGCTTTTTGAGCTTGTGATTAATATAAAATCTTTTTTTTCTTGACAATCATTTCAAGTAAAATGTAAACTCTTATATTTATTAATTAAGAATTGGCATAATGGCTCAGCTGGTTGAGCTGTTGTCTCACAGCACCAGAGACCTGGGTTTTATCCTGACCTTGGACTGTGTGGACTCGGCATGTTCTACATGTGACCATATGGATTTGCTTTGGGTGCTCCATTTTCCTACCAAAATCCAAAGACATGTAGGTTTGTAGATTAAGTGTACTCTATAAATTACCCCTCATGTATAAGGAGGAGATAACAAAGTGGGATAACATGGAACTCAACGTGAACGGGTTATCAATGGTTGGCGTTGACTTGAATGCTCTTCTGCATCTCTAAACTAAACTAACTTACTTGTGCCCCTTTTCTTTTACAAAGCTTACTTGCCACAATTTTGTTTGACCTGGAGAATGTCTGCAATGCTCATTCCCATGTTTACAATCACTTTTGAGCTTTGCTGTTAATATTTGTTTGTCCAAAATTTAACCAACATTTTCTTCCATCAGGTATGGTCAGATTGCAAGGAGGTGGAAATGCTGGCGTAGGCAGAGTTGAGGTGTATGTGAACGGAGTATGGGGAATGATCTGCAACAAGAATTGGGACGATCGGGATGCTTCAGTTGTTTGTCGGGATCTTGGACACGGGTAGGTTGGGAAACCTGAAATTTTTGCACTTAGAATTCTTATCCCAGAGAGCTGCAAAATGTCATTACTGCCTCAACTGGGACTGTGTTCCTGCACCTATTTTATGGCTTTGGTTGAGCTCAATGATGCTTTTCTTATTGATATTGTCTGACGATATCAAATATTTTCAGTTATCAAAGATAAATATTTGGCAAGCCCATTACATTTTGGTTTCTATAATGAATCGCAATGAAATTAGTTATGAAAATAATTATAGCCATACATTTAAAGTGACCCCATTTTATTATTGCACTTTCTTTCCTCCTGTCTGCTTGTCACTTTATTATAAGTGATAGGAACAGAATTAGGATATTTAACACATCAAGTCTATTCTGCCATTCAATCATGGCAGATCTATCTCTCCCTCCTAACCCCATTCTTCTGCCTTCTCTCTATAATCTCTGACACCCATACTAATTAATAATCTATCTTTGCCTTAAAAATATCCATTGACTTGGCCTCCACAGCATTCTGTGACAAAGAATTCCACAGATTCATCACCCTCTGACTAAAGAAATTCCTCCTCACCTTCCTAAAGGAACGTTGTTTAATTTTGAGTCCTAGACTCTCCCACTGGTGAAAACATCCTATCCACATCCACTCTATCCAAGCCTTTCACTATTTGATAAGTTTCAATGAGGTCCTCCTCTCATCCTTCTAAACTCCAGCGAGTACAGGCCCACTGCTGTCAAACGCTCATCATATGTTAACCCACTCATTCCTGGGATATTCTTGTAAAACCTCCTCTGGACCCTCGCCATAGCCAGCACATCCTTCCTCAGATATGGTGCCCAAAATAGCTCATAATACTCCAAAAGCAGCCTGACCAGCACCTTATAGAACCTCAGCATTACATACCTGTTTTTGTATTTTAGCTCTTGAAAAAAATGTTTGCATTGAGTTTGTCTCCTTCACTACCGATTCGATTTGCAGATTAACTTTTTGAGAATCCAGCACCAGCACTCCCAAGTCCCTTTGCACCTCCGATTTCTGGATTCTCTCCCCATTTAGAAAATAGTCTACACCATTATTCCTACCACCAAAATGCATGACTCCACACTTCGCTACATAATATTACATCTGCCACTTCTCTGCCCACTCTCCCAACCTGTCCAAGTCCTTCTGCAGATTTCCTGATTTGTCTGTTGCAGAGTGTCCACAGAATTTGCACTACCCTGAAGTGTCACACAATTTGCACCCGTGAAAAGATTCGCTGCTCTGATGGGCAGAAAACAGGACTAGTTTTCACCAGGAAATCCAAGGGTTTATTAACCATATGTAGCTCCACAGGCACTTGAAAGCGAAGGCCAACAGGAAACCCATGACCTAATGTTGCGTGGGAAGAGGACAGGAGGTTCAGCAACTGGCTGATAATTGAGGCATGCACACATTTTTCAACATGCCCATGGTCATCTATGGCCCTAGCATCCAGTGGTGCACCCCATTGAAACCCACAGATGACAAACAAGAACAGAGAGATAGATGCCATTCACTGGATGAACAAAAAAATTTGAAGTGTGAATTTGTCCCTGACTCGAGTGTCCATAAACATAATTCCACAACAAAATACCCAGTCAAGCCACTCTAAAATGTCAAGAAATCCAAAGAAGTAAATGCCAACAGAAAAAAAACAAGGCCTTGGGAGCGGACAGTATCCCACCTGAAGTTTTAAAAATTGGTTGGGAGGAATTTCATTCTCAAATTCATAACCTCATCTCAAAAATTAAAAAAGGGCTGGACAGGAAAATTCAGCAATCTGGAATTATTGCCATCTTGAAGAATGGAAATAACTCCTGCTCAAATAATTACAGAAGGGGTAGTCTGGCATTTACCACATAGGAAGTCATTGCCAGAGTCCTTCTCAACCTTGTCCTCCTATTTGGTCAGGATCCTCTCCCCACATTAGTGTGGATTCTGTCACTGCCCCCACCAAACACGATGGACATGATCATCAGAGTAAGTCAACTCCAAGGGAACTACAGAGGGCAGTATCAACAATGCACCTTGTCCTCTTATTGAGCTCACAAAAGCGTTTGACTCAGTCAATCAAGAAGGACTGTGGAGCAACCTTCTCAAATTTGTCTGCTCTCAGAAATTCATCCCAATCTTAGGCCTGCTTCATGATGGCCCACAAATGTGACCTATCTGTCAGTTCAACAACAGATCAAGTCTCAGTGCAACGGTAGCGCAGCGGTAGAGTTGCTGCTTTACAGCGAATGCAGCGCCGGTTCGATCCTGACTACGGGTGCTGCACTGTAAGGAGTTTGTAAGTTTGTACGTTCTCCCCGTGACCTGCGTGGGTTTTCTCCGAGATCTTCGGTTTCCTCCCACACTCCAAAGACGTACAGGTATGTAGGTAAATTGGCTGGGTAAATTTTAAAATTGTCTCTAGTGGGTGTAGGATAGTGTTAATGTGCGGGGATCACTGGGCGGCACGGATTTGGTGGGCCGAAAAGGCCTGTTTCCGGCTGTATATATATGATATATGATATATGATATATTACTGTAACACATATAGCTGACTTTTCGTAATCATTTAGTAATTATTTTACTAAATAATTAAATAATTATTTAACAACATTCAATCCTGAACCAAAGGTTTCAGCAGGAGGAACAAATATTTGTAACTAAATATTAAAAATCAAGTTAAGAGGAGGAAGAGGAATTTAATCATTTTTTGACCTATGTGAAATATGAGTTGAACTCAGTCACACTTGGGATAGTCATGGGTTGTTGACTTTGATGCAACTAGGGAACAAGAGGGGCACTGTCCTCAGTCACAGACACAATCAACACTGCAAATAGGGCATCACATTTAGTTGAATAACCCCTTGCTTTCAAACCTATGCTTAGTGAAGGGAAAATCGGAAGTGTCAGTATTACAGTATAGCAAAGGGGATTACAGAGGCATGAGGCAGGAGCTGGCCAAAATTGACTGGAAGGAGGCCCTAGCAAGGAGGATGGTAGAACAGCAATGGCAGGTATTCCTGGGAATAATGCAGAGGTTGCAGGATCAATTTATCCCAAAGAGGCGGAAAGACTCTAAGGGGAGTAAGAGACACCTGTGGCTGACAAGGGAAGTCAAGGACAGCATAAAAATTAAGGAGAGGAAGTATAACATAGCAAAGAAGAGTGGGAAGACAGAGGATTGGGACTCTTTTAAAGAGCAACGAAAGTTAACTAAAAAGGCAATACGGGGAGAAAAGATGAGGTACGAGGGTAAACTAGCCAGTAATATAAAGGAGGATAGCAAAAGTTTTTTTAGGTACGTGAAGAGGAAAAAAATAGTCAAGGCAAATGTGGGTCCCTTGAAGACAGAAGCAGGGGAATTTATTATGGGGAACAAAGAAATGGCAGACGAGTTAAACCGTTACTTTGGATCTGTCTTCACTGAGGAAGATACACACAATCTCCCAAATGTTCTAGGGGCCGGAGAACCTAGGGTGATGGAGGAGCTGAAGGAAATCCACATTAGGCAGGAAATGGTTTTGGGTAGACTGATGGGACTGAAGGCTGATAAATCCCCAGGGCCTGATGGTCTGCATCCCAGGGTACTTAAGGAGGTGGCTCTAGAAATAGTGGAAGCATTGGAGATCATTTTTCAATGTTCTATAGATTCAGGATCAGTTCCTGTGGATTGGAGGATAGCAAATGTTATCCCACTTTTTAAGAAAGGAGGGAGAGAGAAAACGGGTAATTATAGACCAGTTAGTCTGACATCAGAGGTGGGGAAGATGCTGGAGTCAATTATAAAAGACGAAATTGCTGAGCATTTGGATAGCATTAACAGGATCATTCCGAGTCAGCATGGATTTACGAAGGGTAAATCATGCTTGACAAATCTACTGGAATTTTTTGAGGATGTAACTAGGAAAATTGACAGGGGAGAGTCAGTGGATGTGGTGTACCTCGACTTTCAGAAAGCCTTCGACAATGTCCCACATAGGAGATTAGTGGGCAAAATTAGAGCACATGGTATTGGGGGTAGGGGGGATCTTATTGAAACATATAAGATAATTAGGGGATTGGGCACATTAGAGGCAGGAAACATGTTCCCAATGTTGGGGGAGTCCAGAACAAGGGGCCACAGTTTAAGAATAAGGGATAGGCCATTTAGAACGGAGATGAGGAAGAACTTTTTCAGTCAGAGAGTGGTGAAGGTGTGGAATTCTCTGCCTCAGAAGGCAGTGGAGGCCAGTTCGTTGGATGCTTTCAAGAGAGACCTAGATAGAGCTCTTAAGGATAGCGGAGTGAGGGGATATGGGGAGAAGGCAGGAACGGGGTACTGATTGAGAGTGACCAGCCATGATCGCATTGAATGGCGGTGCTGGCTCGAAGGGCTGAATGGCCTACTCCTGCACCTATTGTCTATTGTCTATTGTCTATTGTCTATTGAACAACTGAAAATGCTGGACATGTATATTGGACTTGTTGTCGTCATGGCTATCCCTCTAGATCGAGGATGATGGTCTACATTCCGTTGTTTTATGAACTCTCAGGTGGCCTATGAGTCCAAAGTTGAGTGAGTGAATCAAGTATTCACCACTTCCATGCCGGTTCTTGTCTAGGAGCTTCCAGCCATCACGTAGCCTGCTCCCGTTGCCATTCCCCGATCGCCGAAAGTCTTGAGTGAAGTGATGTGCCGCTCACAGATATGAAGACGCCTGTGCGTGTGTTTGTTTAACGTGTACTTGATGTTGCACTCCAAGAAGCAAGCGGTCCTGCACAAATCAATCAACTAATTCCAATGGCAAGGGAACCAAGTCGATTGGAGCTGATAGATCTGTTGCAGCCTTCATCCGCCTTCACAGCCGTTGAGTTAAAGATAACTTTGTCCGCCTGGTCCGCTGTTGAGGTCTTGTAGGTTGGATCGTTCTTAGTCTGGATCCTCATCCTCGACCTTACCACCGTGGGTGACCCTACCAGAAGCTAGTGCTTCAAACGGCATTGTTCTCGGAATCATGGGGGCACGCTAGCCTCCTCACCACGACAAGGTGAATGATCCGAAGAGGATATTGGACTGAGCATTAACTGTAAAGGAAAGGTTAACTTCACTCCAGAACTAAAAGCTTGAGGGATAATTGAGAGTAAAAGAGAGCAATTCAAAGGATGCAATGATTTGAAAGGCACTCAAAAGAAGAACAAGAGACCATTAGAAATTATTAAAATTCCAAACCGATGAAACTGCAAATAAAGATAATATTCACCAGGACTTTTCCCCCCAGCATGGTTTAGTATATCTGTCAAGGGTCAGTTTGCATCAGAAACTTTGTCACTCAAAAGAAGAGCAAGAGGCTATTAGAAATTAATAAAATTCCAAACCGGTGAAACTGCAAATAAAGATAATATTAACCAGGACTTTTTCCCCAGTGTGGTTTAGTATATCTGTCAAGAGTCAGTTTGCATTAGAAACTTTGTCTATTAACTATTGTAATTAGGCTAGTTGCTCCTCCACATTGAAAGTGATCTAATAATGCCCACCTCTCTGCCAATAGCTCTGTTCTTTCAACATGGGAACAAAATGCTGCACCAAGAGCTTGTAATCTCTTTGAGGCAGAGTCTGGCTGCCTGCTTACTTAATGCAAGCAACTCCTAGCCATTGCATTTGGGATGGGATCACTGAGGAGCATGAAGCAGAAACCTACTTCAAGGAATCCTGCACTCTGCATGCTTCTGTTTCTCACCTTTGTGACACTCATAAGGTGACATAAAAGGGCACAAAGTGCTGGAGTAACTCATTGGTGGTATCTCTGGAGAGCATAAGTAGACAATGTTTTGGATTGGAACCTTTCTTCAGACTGATGCTACCTGACCTGCTGAGTTACTCTAGCACTTTGTGTCTTTTGTGTAAGTCAGCATCTGCAGTTCCTCCTGTCTTCATAAAGGGACAACTTGTGTGAGGAAAATTCTTCCTCCTTCAGAAGGCTTGATCGTGTCTCAAGTATAGAGTAGTGATGGGTCAAAACCTTATATTGGGTCATTTCATAAATCATCCCCTCTCTGATATAGCACCTTGCAACTCCATCCCCTACAAAGCCAAGAGAACCCATGACATACTTGAGCCATGCTATGATTTGGCACACTTGGGAATATTGCACAAAGGTTTAGAGAATAAAACAGATTGTGATTTATTTATAAATATAGAATATCCTAGTTAGGACAAATTTGAGGAAGGATATTCTTGCTATTGAGGGCATGCAGCGTAGGTTTACTAGGTTAATTCCCGGAATGGCGGGACTGTCATATGTTGAAAGACTAGAGCGACTAGGCTTGTATACACTGGAATTTAGAAGGATGAGAGGGGATCTTCTCGAAACATATAAGATTATTAAGGGGTTGGACACGTTAGAGGCAGGAAACATGTTCCCAATGTTGGAGTCCAGAACCAGGGGCCACAGTTTAAGAATAAGGGGTAGGCCATTTAGAACGGAGATGAGGAAAAACTCTTTCAGTCAGAGAGTTGTAAATCTGTGGAATTCTCTGCCTCAGAAGGCAGTGGAGGCCAATTCTGAATGCATTCAAGAGAGAGCTAGATAGAGCTCTTAAGGATAGCGGAGTCAGAGTATATGGGGAGAAGGCAGGAACGGGGTACTGATTGAGAATGATCAGCCATGATCACATTGAATGGAGGTGCTGGCTTGATGGGCCGAATGGCCTACTCCTGCACCTATTGTCTATTGTCTATTGTCTATTGAGAGTATGCACATATCTAATTAGATTATGCTATGTGAAAGGTTGTTCACATGTTTGTAATTTTGTCATTTTTCATTGTATTCAGTGTAAGTGGCAAAGCTGGCCAGACCCTCATTTCTGGATTGGCACTGGCTCCTGTTCACTGGAGCAACGTCCAGTGCCGAGGTGATGAACACAGTTTATTTGAGTGTGCGAAGGAGACCAGGCAGCGTGGCAGCTCCCTCCTCAAACAGGCAGCTGTGGTTACCTGTTACTCTTCCAAAGGTAATGATGCATCTGAGCTCATTCAATGTTCTAGTCCAATAAAATCTCCGAGAAATACTTCTCATGCTCTACTATCCCAAATTTGAAACTATCTTTAAAACTCTGTAAGAACAATCCTATTTGTTCAAGATCGTGGGTGTGGACGGTGCTGGGAATTAGAAAACATCCAATCAAATTACTGAGCGTTATTTTCTGGAACCGAACGAGGCAGCTTTGCAAACACACTTCACAATTTCATTTTAATTTAGCTTTCTTAACCGACAGCAGCAGTGCTGGCCGACTTGTGTTCAGTCTTTGTTTACTTATTTAAAAAAATGTTATCCAATCAATGAAAAATCTTTGAAAAACTAAGCTTTCCTATGGTTTTGTTATGGACTTCACAGTGGAGTAATTAATGAATTTACTTATTATTGACAGTTGCACGATGTTAAAGTAGCTTATATCAATTTGTCTGCTTGTGGCGATAAATCTCACTGACAAAAATTGCTCTCTATTTATAAATGATAACAGAGTACTTTTAACAATGCATTTTTTGGCTTAACTTTAGGATCTGTGTTTGTTCCAATCCGACTGGTTGGTGGTAGCTCTAAATATGAAGGCCGTGTGGAAGTCTATCGTTCTGGGCAATGGGGAACTGTGTGTGATGACCACTGGGATGAGGCAGATGCTGAAGTTGTCTGCAGGCAGTTGGGCTTAAGGTTGGTGTGATTTCACTGCTGTAGTTTAATTATAATTAAATGTGTAAGGAGGATGAAGTTCAAAGTCACTGAACCACTTGACATTAATATGGTGATTTACATTTACAATTAACGTAGAAGTACCTGAACCAGCTGGCGAAAGGCAATGATGGTACCTGATCCATAAAATGTTTATTGCATGTAAATATGTTCTGTACACAGTATGGAATTAACATGGCACTAGCTGGGTTGTATTTTTTTTACACTTTCATGGGATGAGTATGACGCTGGCAAGGCTAGCATTTTATATGCACCCTTAAGTGCCCTCAAGAAAGTAGTGATAGCTTTCTTGAATTGCTGCAATTTCTATGTTGAAGGAAATGCCAAGTAGATTGGTAAGGAGGTTCAGGAAGGATCTGCTTCCAAGACACAAAATAAATTGTAATGTATAATTCCCATATTACCCTATGTACTGTACAATTTTCCTTGTCATGTGGAGACACAAGGAACTGCAGATGCTGGAATCTGGAGCAAAAAGCAAAATGCTGGTGGTACTAAGCGGGTCAGGCAACAGTCATCCTTATCAAGTGATCTTTCCAAAATATTTTAATTTTACTAATAGTCCAAAAGATATATAATTGATTTATTCATGAAATCCATTGAGTAATATGTTTCTATCTTTGAGCATGAAATTACTCTTCTTCTCGATTTAACTCTATGGGTAGAGTATATAGTAAGCTGTTGCCTATGAGTCCAGCACCATTAACATTAACCCTTGATGATCCAATTTTGAACATATCAGAAAGCAGCAGGGGTCTCAACTGGTTGGCTCAATAGGATTCTGTGACATATAGAACCCACAAGAAGTAATTTTCTAATGAGAAAAGGCTGTGTGAAAGATGTTGAGACCTGTTTTATAGATGAGGGAAAGACATTTCCAGGCTTTACCTGTAGTCGGCAGAGAGGATCTCTATAAATGGCAAATTCCAGGTAAGCGAGAAAGTGACTGTGAGGGGCATCTTGGTTTGACAACCATCCTTTGTAACCATTTGGATGAGAATATACAAGGTATGAGTAGCAAGTTTTCAGTTGACACGAAAGTGGATGACATCATAGATAGCAAAGAATGTTATCAAAAATTACAGCAGGATCTTGATCAGTTGGCCAAGTTGACTGAGGAATGGTTAATGGAGTTTAATGCAGAAAAGTGCAATATGTTGCATTTTGGGAAGTCAAACAAGGGCAGGACCTTCAATGTGAATAGCAGGGCTCTGGGGAGTGTTGTAGAGCAGAGGTATTAAGGACTGCAGGTACATTGTTCCTTGAAATTTGCATCACAGTTAGATAGGGTGGTCAAGAATGTTTTCAGCACATTGGCTTTCACCAGTCAGTATTGAGTACAGAAGATAGACACAAAAAGCTGGAGTAACCCAGTGGGACAGGCAGCATCTCTGGAGAGAAGGAATGGGTGGCGTTTCGGGTCGAGACCCTCTTCAGACCCGAAACGTCACCCATTCCTTCTCTCCAGAGATGCTGCCTGTCCTGCTGAGTTACTTCAGCTTTTTGTGCCTACCTTCAGTTTAAACTACCATCTGCAGTTCTTTCCTACACATATTGAGTACAGAAGTTGGGAGGATATATTACAGTTGTGCATGACATTGGTGAGGCCACATTTGATATAGTGTGTTCAGTTTTGGTCACCCTGTTATAAGAAAGATGTTATCAAGCTGGATATAGTGCAGAGATTTATGAGGATGTTGTCAGGACTTGAGGACCTGAACAACAGTGACATCATGAGCAGGCTAGGACTTTATTCCTTGGAATGCAGGAGGACAAGGGGTAATTTTATGGAGGTATATAAGATCATGAGGGGATTAGATAGTGTAAATGCACAGTCTCTTGCCCAGAGTAGGGGAATCAAGAACCAGAGGACATAGGTTTAAGGTGAGGGGGAAGGATTTAATAGGAACCTGAGGGGCAACTTTATTACACAAAGAGTGGTCGATGTATGGAACGAGCTGCCAGAAGCGGTGGTTGAGGCAGGTGCAATCACAATGTTTAGAAGACATTTGGATAGGTAGATGGATAGGATATGTTTAGTAGGATATGGGCCAAAAGCAGGCAGGTGGGGTTAATGTAGATGGGGCACGTTGGTCGGCATGGGCAAGTTTGGCTGAAGGGCCTGTTTCCATGCTGTATGACTCTGTGCCTCTATGTTTACATCCAGGTCATTTATTTGTATCACAAACAGCAGAGGTTCCAGCACAGATACCTGTGGAACTCGAATGGCCACACACCTCCAGCCTGAATACTGTCTTTCCACCACAACCCTCGGTCTTCTATCTGTAAGCCAGTTCTGAAACCATACAACCAAATCACTGAGTCACATTAACTGGCTGTTATGCAAAATTACGATGAGTTCATTTGAGACTCCAAACTGGCCTGCACAATTTGCCTGTTGGTATCTCTGTCATAGCCAAGATTAGAGGCAAATATAATCATTATCACCTCACATTGCAGATATAATAGCAATTGTGTGGAATAGTTTTGACATATAGTCAGATGGAAGTGCATCCAACAATTCCACCCTTCAAAAATTTCAAGGTTGTTATATTGTGCCTGCTTCTTAAATTTCCCAATCAATGGACCTCATCGCAGAATAGTTGGAACAGCCACATATTATCTCTATGACTGGACATTTATCATCATTGTGCTCATAAAAGATCAGTCCTTTGTTTATTTTAATTCCATGAGAGTCAGCTATACTTTCCTTGCACCAGGCTTTCTACCAACTCAATTACTGTGCATACTCTTTATTTCATTTTTTGTGAAGATTTACCTCACCCTATCAAGCACATTTTTTTAGCGGAGTCAGGGGGTATGGGGAGAAGGCGGGAACGGGGTACTGATTGAGAATGATCAGCCATGATCACATTGAATGGCGGTGCTGGCACGAAGGGCCGAATGGCCTCCTTCTGCACCTATTGTCTATTGTCTATTGTCTATTGAATTCTAATAACTTGATACCATGTTTATTTGAATCTGCCCCTTCAGTGTAAATGTACTTGGCAGTTTAAAAATTGGAAAACTGATGCAAAATTAATCCACATTGGTTGACAGCAAAACAGTCTGCCAGTTCATGATTTTTATATGCACCCAGCACTAACTAGACTGTTCATCCATCAGATGTTTTCGGAAAAAGGATGGAAAGCCACAACTTGCCAGCAGCAATTATACCTCACTTGCATATTCCTTCTTGGTGGCAATATTCAATGATTTATACCTATTTTATTTCTGAGTTTTTTGTGGTTGTAAAATACATTTTAATTTTAACGCAATTTTTTTACTCTTATTTCCTGGAAGGAAATAATGATAATCTGTAACAAATGTGTCAGTTTGCTTTCAGGCGTTATTTTATTCAGCTTAAACACAGTTACCAAGGCTGGAAAAGGGTTTTGGAATATATGATGCAAAAAACCCCACAAAAACAGGAAAGAAGAACGTGCCCCTTATAATTTTCATTTGGCTGCTCTTAGATTTGAGACACAGAGTTTGATTGTGTTTATGTAATTAGTTCTACTAACTTTACACTGCATTTCACATTTCCAGTTCAGATATCTTAGAATTGCATCATTACCTTGACCAGAAACTAACTTACCAGACAATCCAGGACACACCAGCATTTACACTCCAAAGACGTACAGGTATGTAGGTTAATTGGCTGGGTAAATGTAAAAATTGTCCCTAGTGGGTGTAGGATAGTGTTAATGTACGGGGATTGCTGGGCGGCACGGACTTGGAGGGCCGAAAAGGCCTGTTTCCGGCTGTATATATATGATATGATATGATTACATCCCAAATCACTAGATGTTTAGCGTGGGATCTAAATCAGCAAAAGAATTTCAAATATTCAACCTATTAACTTTTCAAATACAATCAACTGATTTTATTCACCAGAAATGAATAATGGTTTTGAGACTGGATGCCCTTTGTATTAGAACAGAGCATTTGTTCCTGTTGCACACAGCACGCTTGGTAATTATTCAAAATGCAGACGTTTAGAAGATTATATATTATCACATCTGTGCTGCCAATGTATAGTCTGATGTTTAAGATTTGATATCTGAACTGTCAGCCGCATCTATGTAAACTTAACTCTTCCACTACCATTATTTTCTCATTTACAATGTGTTCATTTTCCAAAGTATTTTTCAGACAGCCATGCAAGTAAATGTCTAGAGAAATATTCATGTTGTTCAATTACATTTTAAGGAAATTAAAAACACCACAGATTATCAAGTTTATTATTCAGAGAGTGGTGAAAACATAGTTCCAAGAATGGGACTTACCTCCCAAAATCTCTCTGCCTTGCAACTTCTTTCTCCTTTAAAGATATTCTTTCATGACCAAGCATTTGTTATATTTGGCTGGAGTGATACCAAAGTCTCTGGAGTGGACCCACTGCAGGCTTCCCTGTTATTTCTCAATGTAGTGGCCAGAATTACCTTTGAAAAGGAAAGGAAATTCATCACTGATAGTTAGAATCACATGCCAAGAGAGATCTATGATGATATTTGCAATTCTTGCCTGCAAATCCTGAGCAATAAGTGGGAAAAGTAATATCCCTTAAAAGGATTATCGATGATCACCCTGAAAAGACAGGGACATGTTTTTTAATGGCAAGGCAATTGCTGTTGCCTCCATAAAAATCAGCCATTATCTATTGGCCACACAAAGTCCTTCAACTTGACTTCAGAAAGCATGGTGTAGTGCATGCCCCAATCAAAATTAATGTTACTGAAGTGTAAATGGTTGAGAGATTCAAGTTCCTTGGCATTAATATTACCAACGATTTGTTGTGGATCAACCGCATTGATTTGACAGCCAAGAAGGCACACCAGTGTATCTACTTCTTCAGGAGACTGAGGAAATTCGGCATGTCTCCAATGACTTTTACAAACCTCAATAGATGCACCGTAGAAGGCATACTGTCGGGTTGCATCACAGCTTGATTTGGGAGCAGCTTTGTCGTGACCACAAGAAATTGCGGTGATTGATGGATGTAGCCCTGTCAATAACTCAGAATAAACCCCACAATAGACTCCATCTGAGTGCTGAGAAATACATTCTGCACTTGGTATCATCCCCTTTGCTCTATCATACTTGAGTTTCACTTGATTGTATTTATGTTAAGTATTATCTGATCTGATTGAATAGGGTACAAAACAAAGCTTTTCACTGTACCTCGGTACACGTGACAATAATAAACCTAAACCTATAGCTCTATCTCATCATCATTCTAAACAACCTATTCCATTGTTCTAAAAATCTCTTCAATCTTACCCCCCTGGATGAGCTGCTGGATTTCTGATGCTTATCTAATGCTAACAGTTAACTGCTTTCACCTAAACTAGATCTGTGAAGGGAATGTGGGCTACTAATGCCATTGGGCAAATGTTAGTGCTGAATGTGCTGCCTTCCTGGTGAGTACTTGGCATCAGTCACCTGTACAGCGCCTCATTTATACTTTTTATTGCTTTGTCAAAGTAATCCCTGAAGACACATTTAAGCGCATGCAAGGAACATTCTCAACCAGTGAATTTTATTTTAAAACGAGTCAGTGGTAGACTTAAATGTTTTCTGAAGGCGGCATCTAAAGAGTTCTCCCCCAGCATTTTCACAGTCTCGTTTAACAATGGAGAAATTTGACTGGTTGACATTTCACTGTGCTCAGTGCTAAACTAATGCCATTCTTAAGTGTATTTTTCAGATAATGTTACCACCAGGGCAATGAATTGTTTTAACAATTGTTACATTGGTGCTCTTGAATTGCTGCGAATCATAAATTGTTTCGTTTGGACTCAGTTTATAGCCTTCAGTTGTTAGGTTAGAATTTTAAAAAGGCATTAACCATACATTGAGTTAAATCTTGGTGTTATTAATGAAATCCCTATGGATATGTAGGAAAAAAACTGCAGATGCTGGTATAAATCGAAGGTAGACAAAAAATGCTGGAGTAACTCAGCGGGTCAGGCAGCATCTCTGGAAAGAAGGAATGGGTGACGTTTCAGGTCGAGACCCTTTTTCAGACTGATGTCAGGGGAGGGGGCGGGACAAAGAAAGGAAGTAGTAGGAGACAGGAAGACTAGTGGAAGAACTGGGAAGGAGGAGGGGATAGAGAGGGAAAGAGGAACTATCTGAAGTTAACTAGATTCCTTCTTCCTTGCATCTAGCTGGTTGAACCCTTTAGCAATTTGGTACATTTATCTTTTCATAAAATGTTTAACATTGCAAATTATTCTAAAGTGAATCCTGGGAGTGCATTCAAACAAAAATTCACACCAATCCACAGAGGCAGATATTTGACAGAGGATCAAAATGTTGGTCAACAGAGCTGATTTTAGGGAGTGCTTCAGGAGAAAGGTAGACAAGGCGAGAGATTTACAGTGTAAATTCCAGACCTTTAGACCCTGGCGGCTGGCCACTCATGGCAGAGTGTTTAATATGCAAAAGACCAAACTGGAGGAGCACAGAACTTTTGGAGACTTGGAGGAAAAGCATGGTCTTATAAAAATGGAGGCCACGGAGGCAGCGTGGAATTATAGAAACAGAAGCTGTGGAGACACCATGGTGTTATAGAAATGGAGGCCTTGGAAACACCATGGTATTATAGAAATGGAGGCCATGGAGACAGCATGATAATATACAAATGGAGGCCTGGGAGAGAGATGAAAACACCAATGAAAATGTTTTAATTGATGTCGATGTCAGACCAGGAACCATCACGGAATCAAGATAGGACACAGACAGCAGTATTTTGTTTGAGCTTTTGACTACAAAGACTGGAAGAGGGAAGGCCAACAAGGAAGTAATGGGATAATGAAGTCTCGAAGTAACAAATGTATGGATAAGTGTTTCAATTGCACATGAACTGTGACAAGGGTAGAGAAGAGGAATGTTACAAAGTTGAAACAGGTGATCTTAGTGATGGAACACATTCATAGTTAGACACGCAGATCAAGGTCAGGGTGCCAAGGTTGTGAAAGGTTATACTCAGACCCAGATGTTGGCCAGAGAGAAGAAGCAAGGAGTGCCTAAGGAATACTAGCTTATACAGGGGATCAAAGACATTACTTTCAGTCACCCCAATATTTTATTTTGCTGGATGAAATGTCGGCACCTGAAGCATTGGACAAGTGTTTTTGACAATGGAGGGGTCAAGAGAGGACATGGTGAAGTTGTTTAGATGTTGTTAGTAAACAAATAAAACTTGGCATGTTTACAGGTGACATCACCGATGGATAGTGTACATGTGAGAAATGGGAAGGAGCAAAGGATAGATTATTTCAGAACTTCAGAAGTAAGGTGATATGAGTGAATAGATAAGAATGGAACCAGGTGAGGAGAATCTTCCTGTTGTTGTTATTGATAGAAAATAATTACTGAATAACCTAAGTACTTGGATATTCAGTGAATGTCTCTAAATGATGTTCAACAAGACCATGCCATACTGTTAGATATATCCAAAGTATCTCTAATGTTGGGAGTGAATAATCCTTAATTTGAGGTAACAACAAATCTCCCTCTTCTGTTAAAGATGTTATGAAATTTCCCCATTGTTTCGAGAAGTGTAGATGGGAGTTTCTTAATGACCTCATCCATGCGGCCCACAGGTCATCTAGCTCATTTGGAAAGATCCAGTAAGTAGACTACAATAATTCAATATAGCGAGGAATTGATTTTCTTTTTAACCCGTGTGGTCATTGTAAACATCTTGTAAACCCTTGTCCCATTCTGAGGAGTGGACTGGCTTCAAGCCAGAGTTCAGCAGAACTGTTCAGCTGGGGGATTCTTGACCCTGGAGAACAGGAAGATCTAACATCTTAAGAGGTCAATGGTTTCCTTTCTCTCCCGACTAAAGGCAGAGTTCACTGAACAGAGGTAAAAAAACTTGCATTAAAGCATAGGCAGGCATTGTGACCGCTATTTTATAAGGTATCCAGTTTCACACTGAAGTATTCCCAGTTGGTAATCTTCTAATATTGCAAATTTACAGTCTTAAAAGAGAAAAATTACATTGACATCCAGAAGAACTTTATGGCTCTGGTTGTTAATTATTATGAAATCATCAGTATTGAAATTCCATTTCCTCCCTGCAGGTATCTGTATGGTGCTTGGAAGCTAAACATTGATCTAAAGTATGCATCAGATAATGCACTCCCAACAAAGAGAATGTAATGCTGTTAAGCCAATAACAAGTATTATGGACATGAAACTTTTCCAGTAGTCAGAACAAAATAATATTTATAATTTTCAGTGGAAAGAAGCATTTCAGATAACTGTATTCATTACTGCAGATTAACTCTTCTAAAACATATGTGATTAAAATGTATACATAAAAACGCTGACTCTCATTTCCAGGAGAGATTTCTCTTTCTTACATCTTTCATTCCATTATTGGCATTTTGGCTGAAAATTTAAAGAATAATACAGATGCTAGAAATCTAAAACAAAATGGAAATGCTTAATAGTTCAGGCCAGAGACCAATGTGACTTTTGTTTCCCCCACACAGATGTAGTCCAGCCTGTTGAGTATTTCCAGCATTTTCTGGTTATCTTTACAGTTCCATTGCTGCCTGTCTCTCTTTGGTGTACTTACAATGTGTTTTTGTGTGTATAAAAGAAGTGAAATGGTAGCTTGGGCTGATTAACTGATGCCGTATTACAGATGAATACAGATGCCGTATTAGCAGTTTTGTAGTGTATTAGTAACATTACCAACTTGTATGTGTAGGAAGAAACATGCTTGTTTAAATCAAAGATAGACACAAAATGCTGGATTAACTCAGCAAGACAGACAGCATCTCCGGAGAGAAAGGAATGGGTGACGTTTCGGGTCGAGACCCTTCTTCAGTCTGAAGACGGGTCTCAACCCGATACGTCACCCATTCCTTCTCTCCAGAGATGCTGCCTGACCCGCTGAGTTACTCCAGCATTTTGTGTTTATCACCAGCGAGTAAACTGGAAGCCTGGACTAACGATCCAGTGACATGGGTTCAAACCATCAAAGGAATTGTGGATTTTAAATTTAGTTATATAAATCTGTGTTATGAAAACTGGCATCCACAAAACCTCTGGATAGTTATAAAAGCCCATTGTAAGTACATTTCAAGGAAATAAATTGCGGTCAGTACCTGTTCTCATCTCTATTAGATACCAAATCCATACCGGATCCATATCAGTATCACTGACTCTTGACTGCCACGGCTTAGAAAGCCACTCAGTTCATCTGGGAATTAGAGACAGGCAATGGACACGACCCTTGTGGAACTTCTTTGCCCTTATTACTGAGACATTGAACATTTTGCAGCTGAGCATCAGGACCAGGTGTCAAAATCAGCGGAGAAGGCTGAACACACGTGTAAAGTTGCACATCACGAAAGGCAGAACATTCACAGACTCTAACAGAATTAAACCAATACAAAAAAATTACACAATATCCATACCCTAATAAGATGCCTTCCTTCACATAAAATGCAGAATGCCATGCACCAACAAAAATGAGTCATTTCCAAGAGCAAATAATTTTTTTAAAAATTGGAATTAAGAAAAACAATCCTCAAGGTATTTACCTCACTCTCACCTGCCCCATTCATAACATTTTGGGAACTCAAAGCTGAGAAACCTCATCACGAGCAATTGAAATCTCACAGCCTGTTGGAAATGGATCGATTGTAATCAAGTATTGTCTTTCTGCTGACTGGTTAGTATGCAACAAAAGCTTTTCACTGTACCTCGATATACGTGACAATAAACTAAAGTAAACTAAATTATAAATGGAAGAAAACTCTTGTCTAGATGGTTTCCATTCAGAACACAGAGCAGCTTCATACTGTCATTTAGACATGGAAAAATACTCATTCCATAAAGTTAATTACAATTTACTTTTCAAACGTTTCAACTGAAAGTTGCTTCTGTTAAAAAACATTCTGAAGGTGAGGTAGAGGATAAAGAAAAAGTGATTCCTCACACTGTAATTGAAAGGGAAGTTTGATGTAAATAATGTCATCAACAGCCACGGTTTACCACAATAAATTTAAATTACAATGCAATTATTATAATTAATATCTTCATTTTAATTGGGGCTCCATTAAAATTGGGATTAAGGAAATAACATTTGTTAGATGAACTGACAATTCCCACCTCTTCTAGTGATCTGTTTAGTGCCTGACACTCAATCTATATTGATTTTATATTCCTACTTAGCTATTAAACATCTGCTAAATATTATTATGGCTTTGTGTGCTTTCACTAAGACCTGACAGAGATGTTGGAGACCAGACCAGATAAAATTAGCTGATGTGAGGGTTAAAAACTACATGCCATTATCAGGATAGTTACAAAATTGTGAGGAAGAAAGTATTTTCCTATTTTGATACAATAGGTGAATTTAATACAAGATAGTAGATAATGCCCAAACTCCTTTGTTGCCAAAGTATGATTCCTGTTTGGCACAGTAGGGCAAGTTTAAAATAGCGAAATCATGCAAAGATGACCACTGGTACTGAAAGGGTTAATTATGTTTCTTGTTAAATTGCTGCTGTGATCGGTCTGTGTTATTGTAACTGGAGATGGCTTCCAGTGGAAGTGGACACCGGAAAAGCCTGACCGACACAAATGTGAATTCAGTTTCTTTTACATTAGCATCTGTCAGACACATGGAATGTGGCTAAAAATGGGTGAGAGGACCTGTTAAGTTTGGTTTTAGCTAAAGGAAATTTAGTACTACCGATGACTCAGCTAGTGAAGAATATGATAAACTAGTCAAGCAGATTAGGAAAAACGCAATGAAATGCCATTGGTGAGTCAGATTTTTTAAAATTCCAAGCCACTTTATATGTATGTTAAAAAAAAAGGGTAGGGCGAACTAGAGAGAAGGTAGGACTGCTCAAGGATAAAGGAAGGTATTTATGCTTTGAGTCAGATGATGTAGGTACTAAATGAGTACTTTGTATCTGCATTCACCAAGGAGAAGGGGGATGAAGGATAGTGAGATCAGTGTGGGTAAACAAATATGCAAGGGCAGTTTGAGAACAAGAAGGAGGTGAATTTTGGTCTCTTGAAAAGTATTAAGGTGGATAAGTCTCCAAGGTCTGATGGGATCTATCCCAGTTTATTGAGAGAGGCAAGGGAGAAACCTGCAGAGACCTTGACGAAGATCCTTAAGTTCTCTCAAGCAACAGGTTTGGGCCCAGATGAGTGAAGACTAGAGTATTTCTATGTTTAAGAAGGGAAGTAGAGCTAAGCCAGAAAATTAGTCTCACTTCAGTGGTCGGAAAGCTATTGAAGAAGCTTCGGGCTTGGATTAATTCACATTTGGAAAAGGAGGGGTTAATTAAGGTCAGCCAACATGCATTTGTTGGTGGCAGGTCTTGTCTTACTAATTTGAGTGAGCAAATTGATTGATGAGGGTGAGACAGTGGATGTTTTCTGCATGGATTTGAGTAAGGCATTTGATTAAATTCTGCTTAGTAGGCTAATCCAGAAGATTAGTAGGCTAATCCAGGTATGTAGGTTAATTGGCTGGGTAAATGTAAAAATTGTCCCTAGTGGGTGTAGGATAGTGTTAATGTACGGGGATCGCTGGGCGGCACGGACTTGGTAGGCCGAAAAGGCCTGTTTCCGGCTGTATATATATGATATGATATGATATGATATGATTAAAAATGCATGCAATGCATGGTCACTTGGTGGTCTGGATTCAAAACTGTCTTATCCATACAAAAGAAGGAGATGTGTGTATATAGGGTACCCATACAAGAGAAGAATGTATGTGTGTATATGGGGTACAGTGCGAATTACATAAGTTATAGATATTGGTGGGGAAATGACAGATGGAGGTTAATGCAAGGGACCGTGAGGTGCTGCCCTGCACCTGTACAGTAGTTCCATCCTACACAGTAACACTAGGGACAATTGACAGAAGCCAATTAACCTACAAACGTGGATGTCTTTGGAATGTGGGAGGAAACCTGAGCACTTGGAGAAAACCCACGTGACCACAGAGAGAATGTATAAAGTCCACACAGATAGTACCCGTAGTCAGGATCGGATCTGTGTCTTTGGCACTTGGAAGGCAACAACTCTACTGCTGCGCCATTGTGCCACCCTCAAGCTCCATACACTAATTTGTTTCTTATAAGCTTCAATACATTTTATCTCTTGCTCGTTATCTGATTCTCTCTTCGTTTTTGTGAATATATTTAATGACCGATTATGATTATGCATTTCATATTCTTCTGATGAAATCATCTCCGAGCCTTCCCTTTTATGCTTGCATTAGATAGAAACATAGAAATGTAGAAAATAGGTACAGGAGGAGGCCATTTGGCCCTTCGAGCCAGCACCGTCATTCATCGTGATCATGGCTGATCATCCACCATCAGTAACCCGTGCCTGCCTTCTCCCCATATCCCTTGATTCCGCTAGCCCTTGGAGCTCTATCTAACTGTTTTAAATTCATCCAGTGAATTGGCCTCCACTGCCTTCTGTGGCAGAGAATTCTACAAATTCACAACTCCCTGGGTGAAAAAGTTCTTTCTCATCCCAGTTTTAAATGGTCTCCCCTTTATTTCATCGACTGTGGCCTTTGGTTCTGGACTCCCCCAACATTGGAAACATTTTTCCTGCATCTAGTTTGTCCAGTCCTTTTATAATTTTATATGTTTCTATAAGATCCCCTCTCATCCTTCTAAATTCCAATGAATACAAGCCCAGTTTTTCCAATCTTTCCTTTTATGACAGTCCCGCCATCCCGGGGATTAATCTCATGAACCTACGCTGCACTGCCTCAATAGCAAGGATGTCTCGCATTTTGCATACCCTCCCACTACCGGGCCGGCTGCTCCACTACCGGAGACTGGGTCCCCTGCCGCCTCTCCAAGGCGTCGGTGCCCAACTCGACTGCTTCACCACCTACACCTGATGGGTCTCCGGTGCCGTCCCCGGTCACACCCCCGGTCCCCTCCCCATTCACTTCACCCGTGAAGGGAGGAGATGCAGATTCGTACCGCACACGCACCAGTCGGGTCAGCAGGCCACCCATTAGACACAGCGATTTTGTGTAACCATTTATACTTCCCCATATGCGATATTAATGTTTCAGCTACTATAGTGTTTAGCCACCATGTTTCCACGTATCTATGCTTGTTTCTACAAGGAAAGATGTAGATTGGTTATTTCCTACTAAGCAATTGTAGAGCTTGATTGTAGTTGTTCCGCCTAATATGCGATATATATTACCAAGAGCTTGCTTACGTAGGGCAGTTGGAGTAGCTGTTAGTTTCTGTGAAGTCTTGCAGATCTATGCTGTAGGTGGACTGTAATAAATGTGTGTTGCATTACGACGTGTGTACGACTCCACTCATTACAGCTGCTACTTTGTTGCTTTGTAACATTCCTTTCTATTGTCCAACTTCACCCTGCCTTCTCTGAATATTAAACTTTATTTTCAGGTTCAACCACTCTCCCCTCTGCACTTTCCTCCTCCCACAACCATGGATCCCTCTAGCCCATAATTCTCCTTTTGAGGATTCTCTGATGTGTGTCATTGGTTTCACCCGCTCCCTCGCCTTCTTATTTATTAATCCTACCATTAGCATCTGTGTCTTCATCCATGCAAATCCCACTTTCCAGACTAAACTCGCTAACCCACTGCTCTCCACAAGATCTTTAAGATCATCAACAAGAACAAATGAACAATCTTGCATTATCCCATTTCAAAAATACTCTTTTGGCTTTATATCCACTTATAAATTCTAGCTGTGTCAAACAATTTTAGATACGTTTCTGTCATAGACACAACCTGAAGACAATTTTCAGTTGCTGAAGATACTAAAATTAACATATGTGAGAAGGTGTCTTCATTTTGCTGAACATGGATATGCATTCAACCATACTCATTGCGCTTGTTCATTGCATCCATGCCCCAAAGTGGGCACCAAAAGTCAATACTTCTAGCATTGCTGAAAGTTAGCCTGCCTCACTTAAAGAGACAGTGCCATGGTGGGTAGGCAGGAAGGGTACACATTGACCGAATCAAGAACAGGAAGTCTTTTGCGAGGGAGACGTGGCCTGGGAAGCTGGGAAGTAGGTTTTCCACCACACGGTTGCAGTTTATGGTGAAGGAGGTGGAAAGAAGAAGGCATCTAGAGGGGAACAATGGAAGTTCATACTGAAGCATCCAGGGTCAGCTTGCCACCATGCTGGCTGCTGACTGCTTTTATACAAGGGCATCTTACAAACAGGCTTGTTCAGCCTGCTGCCATCAGGGTTGAGGATTGCTGTTACACCAGTCTGACTCCAGCCAACACCTGCTCCAGCCAACATGTCCCCCTTCCTCCCCACCCACTCTCCATCCCTTTCAGTGATGCATGCTAGTTTTAGATAATACCAGGAAGTATTGACTTTTGTAGTGACACTGCCCTAGGGGAGAGACAGCGGTTCCATGAAGTGTAAGCCCGCTAGCTTCTCTCAGAATGATGGTATTTATCCAATCACCATTGTTTCTCTGCCTGTGATGTACTATTGCTTTTCTACCAGCTAGCTTGGTCCACAGCCACCAAGATAAAAATAATACGTTCTGCAGCAATGCTTTTGGAACCCAAATTTGCTTGGAATGATTCTACATGGACATTTTTAGTTTTCTTTGCTGAAAGTCAGTAATCTTCCGCCAAACTTGTTGCACTCATGGCGATAACATTACAGAGCTTTATAAAACCATGAGAGGCCATAAGGCGAATAGGCACAGTCTTTTTCCAGGATAGGAGTGACTAAAACTAGAAGGCATAAGTTTAAGGTGAGAGGGAAAAAAAAAGTAAAGGGGACCGCTTTTCCATGCGGTGGGTGATGGGTATATGGAACTGGCTGCCAGGGGAATGCAGGTACATTTAGATGCAGGTACATTTACAATGTTTAAAAGACATTTAACAAGCAACATGGATAGGAATAGTTTCAAGACATATATGCCAAATCCAGTAAAATGAGACTAGCTCAGGTAAGCAACTTGGTCAGCATGGTAATGAAGGACCTGTTTCCATGCTGACTCTATGATGATAAATGTAGGAGAAAATAAAAAAGGCCAAACATTTGGGAAACGGGCAGAGAGCGGATGCAGAAAACTGATTGATTTGAATTTGTACGGATATAGCTTGAACGTTTCATTAAGTTTTCATTCATGAATTGTGAAAGCAAGGTGAAATGCATTACAGATATTTTTATACTGGAAGAGTGGCGTGCTATTTGTCAGAGTGAAAAATAGCCTCATAAATCATGTACTCCAATGAGTCGATGGCATCATAGCAATACTTGGAAAATGAATGTTCACTAATTAAGGAATGCTATCTTCTGTGTTGGCTTTTATTTTTACATTATACACAATGTCAGAGGAGAGATAAGAAGAGTAGTCTAGTTAGTGATTGGTGAACTAGATTTAAGGTTACTGTTGTCAAATTAATCTTGCTTGTAAAGCCCTGCCAGAAAGAGAATGCTGAAACTACTTCCTTCTTTTTGTACATTCCTGTTTGTTTATCTTCTACATCTTTTTCTTCCTTCCCTCTCCTCTGTTCCTTCATGCTCATAGTTATCCTATTCCTTAGCATCACACCTGATGTGTTGGCAGGAGGTTATATCATTGAGCTGTGACATCCAGCTCACTGCCCCATGCAGCAAAGTTCCATTGATCTTGGGTCTTGCTCAGTCATAAATGTTGTGGTTCTCCAGTAAACCAGGGATCTGCTCAATCATATTTCCTGAGCCAGCATGATATTCCTTAGGTTGATACTGTTGACCCGTATGTTGGTTGCAAACCAATCTCTGATCCGTTTCAAACAGCAGATGGGTTTTGTCATCCATTGTCATGTCTTTGGATTTCTGTAGTATCTGTCACAGGATGAAGACAGGACCTTGACTATTTTCTAGTTAGTGATTGCTAACTCGATTCTGGAATAGTGAAACACCTTCCAGTTCCACTGTGCATTATACTTATCATGTAGCATACTCGTTATAATAGGAGACAGAACCATGGGGAAGCCTACTAACCTAGCAGATACTCTCTCTGGTTTTTATCTAGAAATATGGAATGAAAGAACTTGAACTCCTTTTAAATTAAGAGGATTAATTATCTTTTTTATTGGTGAAAAGTTAAAAGATCTTATTGATGGGCATGGAATATGTCAATGGCCAAGGTCACTTCTAAAGGCCATTCCTGACAATTGATCATTGACTTGAAGCATGAACTTTTTTCCTCACTCGATAGAACCTACCTAACCTGTTAAGATGCTGCAGCATTTTCTGTTTGCTTTTCAGTTTCCAATTTCTGGAGTATTTTGCTTTTGGGAGATCTATGAAGACATTGGCAACAGAGCCCTTGTCCATCTCTTAGAGTGTGCTTCTGTCTGCAACAGCGTGTTAGATTTCAAAGCAGAACTCCTTGAAGAAATGTAAACATTCCTCACTTTGCTCTTTATTGAGTTTCAGGTAGAAGAATTGTTCTCTGAATGCAGGTGCAAGAATCTGCAAAGGCTGGAATTTTGAGAAAAAAAACAAAGCACTGAGGTGGTGTCTATGGATGGAATGGGCATTAGATGTTTTGGGTCAGGTCTGAAGAATTTGTCCAGACACAAAACGCTCCCCCCACAGATGTTGCCCGACCAGGGGGCATTTGTTTTTTTGCCCCCTATATACCTTGAGCTGATGTGGTTTCCCGCTTGGACCTCTTGTTTCCTTTCCTATTCCTTGTTCTTCAAGAAGAGTTCTCTGAACACTCCCTCAAGTTCTGCTATGTTCCCTTATTGAAATTCTATCATTAATAAGCAATCACTGTCAGATTTTGATCAATGGTGCTGTATTGTCACGTCCAAATGCACAGTGAAATGTTTTTACTGCATATAGTTCAATAAAGTAATGCCATACCGAAGCACTATCTCCGATTTAGCAAAGTGCACAGAAATAGTTCACTGAACAATTTACTGACAAAAATCTAGATTTTGTTTTTGTCATGGTTGAAGAGATTCTCATATTGAACATATTTAGGAATTGTACGAGTATCAAAGTTACCACTAAAATTAAGTTTGAAACGGATATTTGAAACAGTTTTCAGAGGTGGCAAATGGGTATAGGTAAGTATGTCAAATGAATGCAGTAGTTATGTTACTGGCAGGATTACATCACAAATCACCTTGCACATTTATTTTGTACTGCTCTTCAGCTATACAAAACACAGACTCTTCTAAAACAGTAATAAAACCACAGTATAAACAATAATTTCATATGACCTGCAATCAATTTTTTGAATAGTCCCACATAAAATACATTTAGAAAATCAATTTTAGATTAGAAAAACACAAAGTGCTGGAGTAATTGAGCAGTTCAAACAGCATCTCCGGAGGACATGGATTGGTGACACTTTGGTTTGGGACCCAGAGGACGGAACCCGGGACGACTAAACAAAACGATGCTGAAGACGTTGATGGAAGACGCATATGTAGAGACAAAAGAGGAGCTTGCCAGCTGTATGGAGGACAGAGATGTGTGGTGCGTCCATCACCGTGCCCGTCGGAAACCAGCACCATTGCGTCACTAATGTTTTCAATTATTTTAATAATTTAATAATAAATTGAACAGCCAGAGCAACCAACCCTCAATTCCAAGCTTTAACTCCTGCCAGCATGTATTTCTAAAATGATTCTACTGTCAATTGAAAATTTTGTTCATTAAAGGTTCTTATACTGTTTAATTTTTTTGTTTACTTTCAAATCAAGAATTTGATGGCAATAATACAAGGACAGGCATATGTAATTAATCAATTTCTGCTGAGCTAATGTTTGTCTCAACACGTGCCAAATTATGGAATAGATTATATGGAAAGGTCTGGTTCACTGCAAATGTTCTTATAACGTGAATTGGAAGTGGGTTTTTCACTGAAGAAGTATGAATACATTTCCCCACTCAATACATTTCAAAAATTGCAAAGAGCCATTGAATAAAGCTGGAGTGCAGGATCATTGAAACCTGCATTCAGTCCCCTTTCTTCACATGACTGTTGACTTTAACACAATAGTTCACAAAACTAGTGTTTAAGACCAACCAAACCCTGGTGCTTCACAAATTGCAATAGGAATGAACAGCCATACATCTAAAATGCTGTATCTAATATAAAATGAGCATAATAAGATGCTATTGTATTCATTCATGTATTTCAACATTGGGCATGATGCCCAGTGAATGGTATCAATTATGAACTTTCTCCCCTAGTAACCTGGATGCCACAGCTTTGTTCTTTGGAGGGTTAGTGGCTGTACACTTCTAATCCATCTTCCTACCCTTCCTTCTTCAGTGACACAGAGCAGCCAAAGACTGGCATTTCAGCTCTAGAGTCTGATCAATGTCATTTGAAGCCTGAAACCTCCCAGTCTGTGCTGCTTGAGTGCCACATGTGCAGTACAGCTGAAATTATTCATTAGTTCAAAGCTGCACGGGTATATTTTTTAATGTCTGCACAAGGCCAATCGTTTTGTGACCCATTTTTGAATCATTCTCTTCTCTTGAAAACAGTCATGGCCTAATAATTTATCTTTCAGCTGTAATTCAAGTTTCATATTCAGTCTCCAATAAAATGTGTTTGAACAGATTCCATGTGTCCTCGGGGTAGTTGTGGCATTTCTGTGAATAAGCTTTAAATTTCTCAGGTGTGGTTTCCTTATCCATGGGAATGTATTATTCCTACTTGAATAAAGCAAAATGTTTGCTCATCAAATTCTGAGATCTTGATACCTGAATTTAAAAATTCAAGTTAATAATGTTAACTCCACTGGTGAAACTTCTAGTGTGTGTTAATATACATCGCGGTTCCAGTAATTGTACCACTTCAGGTCTATCTTTCACAAAGAGGAATAACTCTGTATTTAGTTTACTCATATTACTGAAGCATGGATGAAAACAAAAATATTGCAGCTGCTGATGAAGGATCCCTGACCTGAAATATTAACTCTCTTTCACTCTCCACAGATGCTGCCTGATCAGTTGAGTGTTCTTGCATTTCCTGTTTTTTACTGCTGATGTATTGTCCTTATTTTAATGTAGGATACTCAACAGTTAATTTCCCACAAGCAACCAAGTGATAATGACCAAGTAATACATTTTTTAGGAACATTAGCAGAGATTAATGCTGGTCAGGACATCAGGGTTATCTCCTTTTGAGATAATGTCATGGGATCTTTTGTATTCACCTGAGTGATGGAGTTTGTGGTTTGGTTTCATCCTTTAGCCAGAAAACCACACCTTGAAAAATGCAGCATTGCATCAGCCTAAATTGTTGTGCTTTATGATACACATCACTCTGCAATGGCGATTTAACATCAGCACTGCTATTTTCAAGCACAACATTCCAGCCTTTGCCTTGTTTCTCTCGAGCACAGATGAGTATGATATTAAATAGAACAAAATACCTCTCTCTGCAAACAACACCACTATAAAGCTACCAGCACTTTTTAAACGGAACAATTTACAAGTTAGGTACTGGATTATTTTTCACTCCCAGTGCAACCGTAAATGTTTTGGTGCTTTGCAATAGTTAGCTCAATTCCAACGATCTACAGTGCATGTTCTGGCTTGTGCTAAAGTACTTTTGATTTTGCTGAAACAATTTGCTTCTCAACTTGAATGGGAGGACAAGGAGAGGGCATAGAGAGGAGGACAAACTGCTAGGAGAGATGAGGAGGTGGAAGGGAGGACAAATTCATTGATGGTGTTCAGAGAGTAATGATCTTACCTCAAGTTTAGAAATTAACAATTCATGAGAAGTTCGTGCTTTACATAAGAAATCATGACAGAATGTCAGCAATCCATTAATCCAATTTTAAAGTAGGGCAAAGACAGAATTGTCTGTGATTGTCAAGTTGAATGTGGATCTTAATTGTTATATCTCAGCTCCTTCCAAGTCTCACTCTTTAATGAGCTCTCACCTCTGCTAATTTTGCCACTTTGCCCCTTTGCAATGGATGTACTGTATACCTCAGGCATCCTCGCTTCCCAAATGGCCAAGCTGCTGGTTGCAACTGAGAGAGCACATCACCAGCATCTCTTTGTCTTCAACTGTTCTTTCCATTTAAAGATTGGGAAGGGTCCACTGGATATCTGAAAGTAAAAAGGAGGTGTGGATTGGATCATGTTGAAATAAAGGAATTTCAAAACGTGTTTGCATTAAACTGCTTGATTTGGAAGAGATTGTGAGAGTGAGGAACTGGAGAGAAAGAGAGAATGAGGATTAAATATGCAATTGCCCTCAATATCAATCCCTTTGGTCCCCCCGGTGTTCAAAATCTCAGTGATGCCACCACCTATGTTGGTCTTTCTGTTGGCCTGTCCAGCCAATGGAGAACGTGGGCTGTTCTGGCTTCACACAACAATCATTTAAAGGAACAGGCAACCCTAATTTAATACGCCATTTGAAACATAATGAACAGGCATGGGTTAAGTCGGAGGAACCTTATTCATGGATATACACACTTCTGCCCTATGTGAATGAATAGTTTGAAAAAAACAGCAATGATTTTCAGCCATATTTGCTGCCTTTGACCTGGTGTGCACTATTTATCTGGTTTCCTGCTCTCAACCTGACATTGACATTCTCCATGTGCGTACATATCTGAAAACTGATAAATGCAGACTAACAGCTTCAAATAAGCTGCAATCCAAGGCAGAAATTATGATTAATACCAAAGTTACGCAACTGTTTAATGTGATCATTGCAAATTTTTTCTGCAATATATCATCTAGCTCATTATCGTATTTGAGTTAACATCTACAACAGATTAGCACATAATAAAATTTGGTTTATGCAAAAATATTTGTAGAAGAACAATACATATCATCATTTCTGTCTTGCAGTTACTCTACAGGTTTATCATAAGTTACATACAAATTCAATACCTTTCATTATTTATGCTGAGGAAGCATTACATCATCCCTTTACAGTAGCTCCCAATTCACATTCCCTCGAACTCCTATTACTAGTATATTCCACTGAGCCTTAGCTCTTTGGTTTGCTCTGTCTTTTATTAACACTTCCCCCAGTCCCCACTCCCACTGAAACTTGGACTTCCTTCTCCACATCTTCTAATTTTCTCCTATTGTTACCCTTTGACGCTCTTTCTCACACACTATTCAACCCTCTTCCCTCTCTTCCGTTCTCCAGGATCTCTATCCTCTCCTCTGCTCTCTCTTGATACCTCACTGTTCACTTTCTTTCCATCTCTGTTCCCCTTCAAACTGGCCTCCCCTACTCTGCGCGCTCCAATCCTGAGAAGAGGTTTGTTTTCTGTTGGGTGTTGCCTGAAGTTGGGCAATGTCGGGTTGAGAGCAGGAAACCAGATAAATTTTTAACTCCACTTCTGTACACTGCGCAGTCAAGGGCCTGTGATCTAACAGGGATGCTCCTTAGATCTCTGAATGGTTTGGGAAGGCTGTTGCCTGATACTGCCTAATGTTGGCAGTGTGCTGTCTCCCAGAGCATTGTGAAAGGCTGTTCAACTACGGTGCAAACAAATAAGAGGTCAAAAGAGCCATGGGCAACTGAAAAACAACAGGGTTCTTTTACCATAACTTTGCAGAGAAGAGGTTCTGATACAAATTCATGGTGTCATTCTAATACTGGGTGGCAGAATGGCATAACAGGTAATGTTTCGGCCTCATAGCTCCAGTGAGCTCATTTCATTCTCGATCTCCAATGCTATCTGCTTGGAGTTTGTATATTCTCCCACCAACTGGGCATTCAATGGTTGGTCTGCTTTTCTCCCACATCCTAAACATTGTAGGATAATTGGCGACTATAAATTGCCCTTGGTATAGGTGGGTGGTAAGAAAATCAGAGGGTTTTGAATGGGCATGTGAGAAAGAACAGGTTATGGAAAAATAAATGGAGGAATGGGATAAGTGTAGGAAGGAATTGCAGATGCTGGTTTAAAACGAAAATAGACATAAAAAGCTGGAGAAACTCAACGGGACAGGCAGCATCTCTGGAGAGAAGGAATGGGTGATGTTTCAGGTTGAGTCCCAACCATTCCTTCTCTCCAGAGATACTGCCTGTCCAGCTGAGTTACTCCATCTTCTTGTGTCTATCTTTAGTGGAATGGGATAGATGGGATTGATACGAGGGCTGGCTGGCATTGACTGAATGGACTGGATAACCTCCTTTGATCCCCCAAACTGGTATTAGGCATGACTGGGTCATCTGCCCATTACTTTACTCAACCCTTATCGCTGTCATGTGGCACCCACTAGCAAATCTCCTGCAGGTTCAGTGGGAGACTGTCATGCTTCTGATGTCTCCAGTCAAGAAACAAGGCTCCATTAAGTTCAGTGGTTCAGCCGCAGTATACAGACCACACTTGCACAATGAGAGGTTGAGCTACCAGCCATGGTCAACTTATTCAGTAAAACTTACAAGAGAAGGGCACTTCTACTAAACAGCTACCAAACAGTGGCCCTCTGACACACTGGCTCTGCTCCATAACACCACCCTCTGGCAATAAAGACCTCTGATGAAAACGTGGACTACATTCCATGTCTTGGGAGTCATGTTTCAGTGAAGGCAGACATTGTTCCATTTGGTTGAGTTTAGAGATATAGCACGGAAACAGGCCCTTCGGCCCATTGAGTCGGTGCTGATAAGCAATCCCCACACACTAACAATATCCTACACACCAATTTACAATTTAACCAAGCCAATTAGCCTACAAACCTGTACTTCTTTGGAGTGTGTTGGAGGAAACCGGAGCTCCCAGAGAAAACCCACGGAGGTCACGGGGAGAACATACAAACTCTGTACTGACAGCACCTGTAGTCAGGATCGAACCTAGGTCTCTAACGCTGTAAGGCAACAACTCTACCACTGCGCTATCGTGCCACTCATTGATGACACTGTCACCATTACTTCCAGAGTAGCAGCACAGTCTTTGGATATAGGAACAAAATAAGAGTATTTTGGGATAAAGACCTCAACCCCAGAACTAGACCCATAAAGCACCTGGATCAAAGTCCACCCATCCTCCTGAATGCCCCAGATTCATGGACTACCCAAAGCTCAGGTCATAAGGAACAGGAGTAAAATTAGGCCATTCGGCCCATCAAGTCTACTCCGCTATTCAATCATGGCTGAACTATTTCCCCCTAATAAAACCCCATTCTCCTGCCTTCTCCCCATAACCCGTGACACCTGTACTAATCAAGAATCTATCTTTTTCTGCCTTAGAAATATCCACTGACTTGGCCTCTACAGCCTTCTGTGGCAAAGAATTCCACAAATTCACCACCCTCTGACTAAATAAATTTCTCCTCATCTCCTTCCTAAAAGAACATCCTTTAATTCTGAGGCTCTGGCGTCTAGTTCTAGACTCTCCCACAAATGGAAACATCCTCTCCTCATCCACTCTATCCAAGCCTTTCACTATTCTGTATGTTTCAATGAGGTCCCCCCTCATTCTTCTAAACTCCAGCGAGTATAGGTCAAGTGCCAACAAACACTCATCATAGGTTAACCTACTAATTCCTGGGATCATTCTTGTTAATCTCCTCTGGACCCTCTCCAGAGCCAGCAAATCCTTCCTCAGATATGGTGCCCAAAATTGCTCACAATGGGTCTGCCAATTCTGGCTCCACAAATTCCTCCAATACATTGGCAGACTAAGTGAACCAAGACTCGAATTACAGTCAGCCAGTACTAATAGGCAGTCACATTATTCAAAAGCCTGATACTGAACTCCTGGCACTCTATTCTAAGCCCCGTCACAGCATGAGAATACCAGAGGAATGTTTCAAAGATGTTCTCAAAGATTCCATGGAAAAATAGCAACAGCCTCACCGACCCATGGAAATACCTCGTATTTGACAGATATAAATGGAGGTGTATTGCAGAACGCTCTTTGTTGGGAGCTACACTGAAGCCCGGCAAAACTCAGTGGAAACTCAGCATCTCCTCAACAGCATGCCCCATCAACCACTTTCTGGTGCACCTGTGGAAGATTCTGAACGACCCACAGAGATCTCTTCAGCCATTTCAGATCCATGTAACTGGAGTGGAAGCAAATCATCCTCAAACCTGAGGAACTGCTGAAGAAAAGGAAGGGAGAATATTCTTTCCACCATTTTGCTTGTAATTGTTATTGCACCTTACATTCTACCTCAATAAAACATATTTTCCTGGACGATTCCTCATTTTGCAATATTGGTGACCATTATTAGTGACCTCCAAATAATGCTGAGGGCACCCAATCAGTGTTGCCTGTATCACTGGCATCACGGCATCTTCCATTCATCTATTACACTTATTGCATCTGATCCAACTGGCTGCTAGTGTTAAGTATCTCCTTTGTTTATCAAGACCCTTAGCTCTCCGGTCCTACAATTCTTTTGAATGCCTGAAATCCTTCAGTTGTGACCTCTTGTACAGTTTTGATTGCCTTCACTCCACCATCGTTTGACTAACTTTTAATTGCCTAACCGGATTTTGGGATGCTTTTCCTCAGCCCCTCTGCTTACCCACCGCTCTCTCCTCCTTAAAATGCAACCCTTTGACTAAGTATTGGGTCACTTCCGTAATGTGCTTCTGTGTAAAATTTTCTGTGAAAGGAATATTTATTCCCATGTTTCGTGTTAACACAAAGAGATGATATAAATTGCTGGATTGAGAATTTATCAATTGTTGGTCAGGTTGCCCATGTGACCTTACAAAAATGTTGTAATAATTTCCACCCACAAAGAGTTTTGTCAAGCAAACTCTGAGTTCATATGCTAATATGAGTACTGATTTCAAAACTGGTTGTTTGTACAATGTGGGTAACACACATGTTCATCCCAGCTTTGATAACAAAAGAATGCATCTTGGCAAACACTTTGTCCTGGAATTTATTTGTGGCTACTGCTGCTGTGAGAAGCTGGGAGAAGTGTGCCAAGTAAAAACATACTACTATATTCATCTTGGTTTTTAATTGAAACGTATGATCCTATAGGGTTTGGACAGGGTGGGTGGGAAGGGAATCGAGAACAAAGAATCACTGAGTAATGGTAAAAGATCACCTAGTTAAGACAAGGATGAAGAGGAGGGTTTTTTTCTCTCAGAGCACTGTGAGTTATAGAGTTATATCCACAGAGTGAAATAGCACAGAAACAGGCCCTGCAGCCCACCATGTCCATGCCAACCAAGTTGGCACTCAAGACGAGTCCCATTTGCCTAATAGCTCCATAAACCCTTTGGATCCGTAGATCTGTCCAAAAGTATTTTAAAAGTTGTAATTGTAACTTTCTATGGAACAGTCTTTGGAACTCTCCCCAAAATAGGTGCATTGAATATTTTTAAGACATGGTTAGATAAATCTATATATTACTAAAACTCTCATCTTGTTTGTTTGTTTGTTGCTTTGTTAGTTTGCATGTACCCGAAATGCAGCCTAAACGGTACACGATAGCGCAACAATTTTAGGCCCACCTTACTCACCATTCGCCTGCGATCTCGACTGATCATGTTTTCTTACATTTTAAGGGGAGAAGGCAGGAACGGGGTACTGATTGAGAGTGATCAGCCATGATCGCATTGAATGGCGGTGCTGGCTCGAAGGGCTGAATGGCCTACTCCTGCACCTATTGTCTATTGTCTATTGTCTATTGTCTAAAAGCAATTTTAACTTAATAAACTTTATTAAATGCGCTCCCCCCACCGGGAGGATCGGCGCCCATCCCGGCGTGCCCCGTGCCTGACATTCGTTCTGTGGTGCAGCGTGGTGGCAGAGGGTCAAAGAAGATGGCCGTTGCCGTCGAGCTGCTGCTGCAGGAGAGGTTTGCACCCAACGGGTCCACGGTTGGCTCTGGCCCCCGCGATGGCCACCCGGGGCCGGGGTGAGTGGCTCCCTCTCCCCTTTCTTCTCCCCCCTTGCCCGCCCACGGCCCTGGGGGGAGACTCCCTGGCTGGCAACGGGTCCATGGGTCGTCAGTTTGGGGAGGGTTGCCGGGCCCGCAGGAGAGGTTTAGATCAAACGGGGATTGCCGGGCCACACCCGTCTAGTTTTATATAATAAAAGGGGTGAAAAGTTTTGAGAACGAGCAGGACTAAGGTTACAGTCAAATCAGCCACGATTTTATTAAATAGTGGATACAGGCTCACAGGTCGAGGATGATTCATGCTGTTAATTCATATGCTGGTATCTTTCCGGATATAATACTTGCTGGAGAGACATTAGCACCAAGAAAATTACTGGCCTTCGGTATTCTAATATATAGTATTAAAAGTAAAGTACAAATTCACTTTCCCTGGCACTACCATAGCTTCCACTACAAACTTAAAATGCTCTTTATAAATCCTCTGAGCAGTGTTTGCATTCTTTGCATTATTTTTCTTGGAAAATATATGTGGAATCCTGTATCTGATCAAAAGTGCACTGGTGATTTTGTCACGAGCTCTTTAACAGAAAAATGTGAGGTGATTTTGGTAAGAAGTAGATGGAGGGTTGGGGAATTTATCCTTTGTGAATTGGGTGAATACAAAGGATTTTTAGACAGGGTTTTAGGAAGAAGTTGGAATGCAGGTTCATATCATGAAAACATTCAGATCAAGTACTTGTGTAGGAAGGAACTGCAGATGCTGGTTTAAGCCGAAGATAGGCACAAAAAGCTGGAGTAACCGCTGCCTGTCCCACTGAGTTACTCCAGATTTTTGTGTCTATCTTCAGATCAAATACTTCATGGGTTCATTTTTAACAGAATGGAATTGAAAAGCAATGTTAAACTTGTTAGAGACTTTGTTTAGATCACTTGTTTAGATCATTTAGAACTATGAAGTAAATGAACTATGAAGAAATGGAAAAGAACTGTTAACATAATCCTAAACTGGACAGCACAGTGGCACAGTTGCTCCCTTACAGCGCCAGAGACCCAGGTTCGAACCTGAGTATGGGTGCTGTCTTTACGGAGTTTGTACATTCTCCCTGTGACCGTGTGGGTTTCCTCCCACACTCCGCAGATTTTTAAGTTAATTGGCTTCTGTAAATTGTCCCTAGTATGTAGAATAGAACTAGTGTACAGGTGATCGTTGGTTAGCATGGACTTGGTGGGCCCAATGGCCTGTTTCCACGCTGTGTCTCTAAACTAAACTAAACTAAACTAAAAATCTTCATGAGGATGATTTTGTTTCTGGATAAAATATAATGTGGAAGGGTAACATGGTAAGTTGAAGATAATGAGAGCCTGTGAAATGATAAAAATATAAAAAAGGTTTCCACTTTTGAGTTAGTTCAAAGTTGTTATTTTGTGTTATTAGTAAAGTCGCAGAACATTATATATGGAACGAGCTACCACAAATAATATTTGAGGTGATTATTCCAGATGTGTTTAAATGGAAAATGCTTCAACAGCTGTATTTCTAAAGTATAGGGTCACAGTAAACAACCTGAAACTTCCGAAAGGCTTGATTATTGTAACCCTTTCAGAGAAAACGTACCCTCCTCTTAGATTCAGCTCCATTGTTCAAGACCATGAAAGAACAATCATTTGGATGATTCTTTACTAATTACAAAGCATGCCAGTCAGAATCCCAGAGGTTTGGTCAGATTGCTACTAAGGCAACATCACAGGGTTTTCTCATTCCTAAGCCATTCTCCTGTCAATGCCACCAAAACACAAAATGTTTGTAGTTAGGCAGCTATAGAATACTAATAGCAAAATTTCACAAATTGTTCACAAGCAGCGATGAAATGTCACAGGAACATTTGTATGGAGCCAGCATTTAATTCCTAATTGCCCTGTGAAGGTACTGGTGGGTTGCTTTCTTGAACCACGGCAGTATTTGAGGTAGGGGGAGCGCCAGGATTTTGACACAACGATGGTGAAGGAACACAATATATTTCCAAGTTAGGATGGTGTTTGGCTTGGAGGGCAACATCCAAGTGATGGTGTTCCTGTTCTTTTGCTGTCCTTGTGCTTCTGGCTGCTAGATGTTCTTGGCTTGGTAGGTGCTGTGGATGAGTTATCATATCATATATATACAGCGCGGAAACAGGCCTTTTCGGCCCACCAAGTCCGCGCCGCCCAGCGATCCCCGTACGTTAACACTATCCTACACCCACTAGGGACAATTTTTTTACATTTACCCAGCCAATTAACCTACATACCTGTACGTCTTTGGAGTGTGGGAGGAAACCGAAGATCTCGGAGAAAACCCACGCAGGTCACGGGGAGATCGTACAAACTCCTTACAGTGCAGCACCCGTAGTCAGGATCGAACCTGAGTCTCCGGCGCTGCATTCGATGTAAAGCAGCAACTCTACCGCTGCGCTACAGTGCCTCCAATAGATGAGTGAGTGGATGACTGTGGATGAGGTGCATGTCAACAGTGCTCCTATGCCCGATATAGCATCGAGCTTCTTGACTATTGTTGAAGTTACTCTCATCAAACAAGTGGAAACTCTTCCATCAGATTTCTGACAAGAGCCTTGTGGACAGGGGAATTAGGAAGTGAGTTGCTTGCTGCAGGATCCCCTAACCCCTGACCTGATCTTGTAGCTAACACTCCAGAGAAAACAATACACGTTTGTCATACCTCTCCTTCTAGCTAATCCAGGCGGCATTCTGGTAAACCTCTTCTGCACCCCTCTCCAAAGCCTCAACATCTGTCCCATAGTGGGGTGATTAGAACTGCACATAATCAAGATTAGTTGTCAGTTCTTAAAGGTTCCAGTAACATCCTGGAGGCAAAGTGGCAGGAAGTCAATCACAGTCTTTCACATTAGGGATGCCCAATCCCAAAAATAAATAACCATGTTACTTCTTCTCCACCAACAAAAAAACCCTTGTCTCCATCCACATGCAATCCCGACACCTAAGGGAACAATGGAAGAACTATCTGTCCTATCCATGTTACAGCTGCCTCCTGCTGGATGTTACTTCTCCTGCAGCGATAGTCCTTGCAAATAAAGCACAAATAGAGTTGGCTCATTGATTTAATAATGATTACTGGAGCAACCATTCTGAGCTGCTAACTCAGTGCTGTGAATTTATTCCCCAGTCCTGATTGATCGTGTATTTGGCCACGCTTTACGAGAGAGTTTTATCATTTCTCAGCTGACCTGTTAAATGGAGCCCTACAAATACTAGGGATGCTTCCCATTCTTCGGGAATGGCTTAGGAAAGGAACTTCACAGAAGCAGGCTGGTTCCCCCATTCATGTAATAAAGGGTTCCATGAGTGGTATCCTTGAACCAGAATAATTCACTACCCCTAGCAGTAGAAAGGAACTTTTTTTGTGGAATGAAATGGAGAATTGTGTTTTTTCTTACCATCCAAGCCTCAGATTCAAGTCCAGTATATTACTCAGGAAAGAATTTTGCCAATAACTTACAGTATGATCAGTTCTTAGTTGGCCATCCAGAAAAATCTCCTTCATTTAGGTCTCCAGACTTTAACATAGGACATGAAGAGAAAAATGTTGGATATGGATTTTTAAAAAACCCATATATATCATGGTGGAATTTTGTCAAGTTTATGCCAGCTGCAATTTTTAGTAAAACAAGTAATTGCAGCAAATTACATTTAGGAAAATACTATTTTATCTTTAAACTTTTCCATCTGCTCCCTGGATTTAAGATCCCTGGAAAAATATTTTCTTAAAGGAAAAGTAGATATATGTCTGAATACTCCCCAATGAATATTCGTCCTTTAAATACAACTTTGTTTGAAAAAAACTTTAGCCACAGGAAATTCCAGCTTCAAGCCTCTTATGTAATATTCTATCAAATTACATCTGAAAACCCACAAATGTTTTTTCAGCGAGAAATTCTAAAGCATGTAAAAAGCATGTTAAAGTGACATTCCATGACTGTCAAAATGCTGGTCAGGTGTAAAGTTTCTAGTCTCTAGGTTGCCCAAGCAGCCCAAGACAAAGGGCCTGGCAGAGATGAGATTAGACATTTCATGCAGAAATATGCACCAAGGTCTTTATCTCTATCTCCTGTCATGGCAGAGATTGTTGAAAATGTGCTGGAGAGTGTGTGGATAAGATGCAGAGGAAGACAGGGAGGAGCCTCTTGGTCAACTCCTTCCAGTATTCTATGTTCAGGGGCACTTGGGTTAAACGACAAACTGGGAAGGATTTCCTTCTGTTGTGACAGGATTACCCTTTACAAAATGATCAAAAATCAATCAGGGGAGTCTACCTGCCTTTAACATGGACAACTTTGACTTCTCTTTCCAATCGTCAACAGGGTCATACAAACCCCAATGCTGGGAATGTGGGACTCATGGCCATGCATAAATTATCTTTCTTCCTGCTGCCACTAGCAGGAACTAATAGAATAGGGTTCACTTGTATCCTGAAAAAACAGTGGAAAACGCATTCCTTGGAAACTGGAGGAAGGAAGGGTGACATCCTTACTCTTTTAATGCCTTTACTCAATACTGCTGAAAGCCCTGGCTCGTGGAAGGTCTAAGCAAGTTTGAATGAAAAGCAGGATGTTTCTACCTCCTTTAAAAATGATTTTTTCTCCTTTAGCAGCAATGGACTCATTATTGTAGGTTGGGATCCTGTGAAAGACCTGTCAGCAGACCCAACCAACCAAGCCAAACAGGTTATGGTCACAGCAAGGTCAGGCACGATTATATCCTGTGAGAACCCAACACATTCACCTCCTTATAATTCCTGCATAAATCCTCAGACATCCTAGCTTTCTCTATGAAAGTTGAAGGATATTACTCCCATGTGAATATGAAACAACATGTTTGAAATCAACCAAAGCATAAAATCACATAATTTGATACATTTGGAATTATTTGAAAGGATCTTAGATTTTTGAAACATTCCTTCCCATCAGTTTCTAATATAAAATGATTACTAGAGCACCATTTACAAATCATAGGATATTTAAAACTAAACCGCTCAATCATTTGTTGTTTCAGTTCATATTACTATCTAAACCTCACTAATATGCTACTTCCTACGAACACTCCAACCAAAATAGCGACCTACAGTCACTATATCCATGGACTATCCCAGTGGAACATCCTTCCCAACACCACCAGATGTGCACCAACCTTGTCACTCTTCAAGTCACAACTCGACAGCTTGGACATGGATCATCTCACCAAACTTGCCCACATAAAAATCTAAATGGCCTTTTTTGCAACAGGTACCCACGTGAGCGAAACCTGCATGAGATAGCCCAGCTGTTATGCAACAGAAAAACAGAAACAGAAACAGAAACATAACGCACATCTAGTGGAGGCAGTAGAACATCTAGTGGAGGCAGTAGAACATAAGGAAAAATTGAGTCAATCAAAGAAAAATAAAGAAAATGTTTATTGAAGAGAATCAGTGAATAATTTTACAATTAGGATTCCTCAGCAGGAGTTGAACATGGATAATCATAAAATCTTTCTCCTCAGATATCAATAAGGCCACATGATGGCAGCAGACAAATTTACAAGGCACTTTGTACTTCTTACTGATCTATTTGAGTTCAGGATAAAGGGGAATGTAGGCAATAAGTTTCTGCTTTGGAGAATAATATTCCATGTTGTTAATGCTTCTAGTAATCATACTGCTGAAATTCACAGGTCATCTCCCAATTTCTCAGCAGAAATGCAGGAAATCTGCCATAAATATATAATATATAAATGACTCCAGCCCACCATTTTCCACAGCTGGTGCAGTGGATGCCAGAGGACACAGGCAGTTGTAGGAAATCCAAGAAGTTTCTGCACTGCACGCTGGCTGAGAGTGGCTGTTAGGTATATCAAGGTATCCACTGATACATCTGTAATTGGATGCAGAGAATCTTGCGCACCTCAAGGCTGCTTTATTTCCATTAATTCTTTCAATGAAGTACATCTTCTCTGCTTTAAGAGATATACCTAGGATTATTAATGCACAATCATAGCGGCAAACCTGCATGATCACTCTGAAGCCCAAATCTATCCTCTATAATGGAGCAATTGTTTTGATTTTGAAATCTGCCATTTGGAGCCAACAAGGTAAATTATGTGGCTTGGAAATTACAGAAGCCTGACTCTAATCCACGTTGCTGGATAAATTCCCAACCACTCTTTTTAAGATCACATGACGTCAGTGGCCATTTAAAAAATGAAAGTTTACTTCTCGTTACTGTACTATTGTTATTTTGCTTTCCTAAAAACAGAAACATTACAGATGGCTGCATAGCATTGTTTGATCAGCAGAACTAATGGCATTCACCAGAGAATTTATAACAGTAATAATAATATAACAAGCGGTAATCTTGACAGGACCTGGCAGAGTAATTACAAAAAAACACACAGAAAATCCTTGCCCTTCAACATTGCCAAATCTTTTCTCTTAGTCCAGGATGAAATAGAAATATGATGGAATGAAATATTGCACAAAATTATGTTCACTGACCGAATTATGATGCTTCTTTACAAAAAGCAATTCATAATCTGAAGGTTGGTTTCAACAGTTTAAGATTAGATGAAGAATCAGCAGCAATGACTTTGTCACTATTACACTCACTTCAAATCATTGGGGTATCTCTTCAGATATCTGATTAGATTAAATGAGGATGATAATGAAAGCGTGTCACATTTTGAATATTTATTTGTTATTTACCTCTATTACCACAGTACTTCAGCCAAGGCACAGAAATTGGCTCATTTTGGAGAAGGCTCCGGTCCAATATTATTGGATGATGTGCAGTGCACAGGCAATGAACTTTCTATAGACCAATGTCCCAAGAGTTTGTGGGGAGAACATAACTGTGGGCACAAGGAAGATGCAGGTGTATCCTGCAATCCTCTCAGTGGTAAGTATTTCACCAAATAATGGAATTACAGGTACTTTTAGAACATAGGATGACTAAATATTGAATATAATTTACACCTTCCCTTGAGTGTGCAGATTGTTACACACCATGAATTCATCTTTATACTGAAAAGAACAACCGAATAACCCATGGCATGGGTTACAGTAGGAGGAAAATAGGCCAAATAACCCATGGCACGGGTTACAGTAGGAGGAAAATAGGCCAAATAACCCATGGCATGGGTTACATTGGTTACAGTAGGAGGAAACGTTGTGGCCTGACATCTTTATTTGATTTCAGAAATGTTTTGCATGCCAAGTTTAGTTACCTCAATTTTTCATATTTGAAAACAAAGATTAAATTGTGATAAATTGGCAGAAAATTCTGAAACGAAACATACCAAAGCAGCATTTGGGATGAGGTAATATGCAAGTGTATTCCAATTCCCTGTACGGGGTGTAAAATTGTTTCTAACAATGCTCGAATATGAAATTCCCACAAAGGTTTCTGTTGCTGTTAATTCTTTGTTGTGAAATCAGTGTGGAGAGAGAAAGATTAAATTCTTTTGTATTGATCAAATACATAAAGGCATCTATTGTCTGTGCATTAGGCAATAAAAGTTCTTCATGTAATAGATAGCCCCCATACATGTACAACATCTGTTTCCAATAGTCATTTGGAGACCTCAGACAGAGTTAATGAAATGCACCAATTGTAACAAACCTGACTTTGCAGAGGAGAAAACTGCAGTGTTAAAACCGCAGGCACTCACTGAATTTATTGGTAGAACTCAGTATTAAAAATGATGCATTACCACTTGTCCTTGACTACTAGTACATTCTATAACATAAATCCTTTCGTTTCTGCAATAACATTATGCTTTGCCGCTTTTGTTGTTAATCATGTACCGTCATTCTGGCTCTTTGTCTTGTTTAGACGGTGCACTGCGCCTGGTCGGCGGAGAGGGTAGCCATGAAGGGCGGCTTGAGGTGTATTATCGTGGCCAGTGGGGAACTGTCTGTGATGATGGGTGGACAGAAGATAATGCTCGAGTTGTTTGCCGACAAGTAGGATTCAGGTACTCCAGGGTATTTTCATCAGCAGTTTGACAATCAAATCAAAAAATCCAAAAGGCTGGGAGTTAGATGTATAATTAAAACCACACTGAGGATAGCGACTTCATTTAATTTTTTTTTAAATTCAGTGCGAAATTGGCATTTGCTTTACTGCATAGAATAATAGTCAAAGACTTCATGTGGGGAATCACTCAACAGGAATGCTCGATTTGAGAGAATCGTGAATATTAAAGCAAGTTAACAGATAAGGTTGCTCAATTAATTGTAATTGGTAGTTATTTTTAACTATGGTTAGCAGGTGATGTAGGCATCATTTTTTATGGTGCATAAATTATGCATTAAGGATTACAAAACCATACAAATAGAAAAGTTGAATTATCAAAATGCGTTTGTTGAAGTGCACATGATTAGGCTGCATAAAATTGAGTGTCATCTATTATCGTAGATTGTAGATTGGTTAATAGACAGAAACATAGAGTAAGAATAAGGAAGTCATTTTTGAATTGAAAATCATAAAAAATGAGATGCATAAAATCTGAATTAAAAATAAAAATGATGCAAACACTCAGCAGATCAGAGAATATTTATAGAGCACGGAAACAGGGCCCTTCTGCCCATCTTGCCAATGTCGACCAAGATGTCCCATCTACACCAGTCCCACCTGTCCTCTAAACCTTTCCTATCCATGTACCTGTCCAGTGTCTTTTAAATGTTGTTACAGTGCCTGCCTCAACTACTTCCTCTGGCAGCTTGTTCCATACACCCACCACCCTCAATGCATTGATCACAGGTTTACTGACTGTAAAGGAGCTAAGTGTTAAATGAACCTTTGAGAAGAATACAAAGTATTCCAAGGAACTGGTTAGATGAGAAGGCAGTAAAGAGAATATAATGTGTGATATACAAACATTTCCATTTTGATCCAAAGAATTAAAAAAATAGGTTTTTTAAGATAAGGAAGTGGTAGAATTCAGTTTCCAGAACTATTTGGGTAATCAATAAACAAATCATGAAACGTTCACATCCAGACAGTAAGGAATTAAAAAAGCAAACAACATTTCAGCTTTTATTCTGGGGAAAAGGAATATAAGAATAGATCTTGCAAAATTTTTGCTGACATCACATCAGATTGTCTTCAGGCTTAGCTTCTTTATCTTCTACTTGCCCTTGATGGTTATAACAAAATTCACAAGACAGATTCATGTAAGGAGAAAGTTGCTCCATCAGAAAACAATGAATAGAAAGGGACTATGTTCTCTGTTTTCGATTAATGCAAGATTATCTAATTAAAATACATACAACAGGTAGATTCTGAGAGGTTGTTCCCTGGCTGAGAATTGAAGTAGTAGTAGTTTCCACCCTTCCTCATTCTTGATTGCTAATCTGCCAAAATGTGACAGGCAAACAGTTCCAAGGATGCCATCCATCATCCATTGCCACCGCTGTGCTTATTAATGATACGTTACCAACAGTATTCATCAATAATTTATCGATTGCAAATGCTAGCAGAATAAGACTGACTTTGCCGCATATGCAAGAGGAGTCCATGGGAAATTCTATTCTAACATTAAAAACTGAAAACAACCCTCCTACGACATCTCCATTGCACTGAGACCATTTGTAGCATTCTTGGTGAGGCCATGTAACTCAATGCAGAGCTGGATAAAAAAAAGGGCTTTCTTAGTCTATACTGCTCAATTACATTCTGAGTTAATCATCTGATACCATCACTATTTTACTGACATAAAAAAATCTGATTATCTAATTAACATTCTGGCTTGATTCTATCACTCAAAAGTCTCACTTAACTGGACCAATCTGTTCTTGGAATTCCAAGATAAACTTTAAATCGATGCGGTTTCCCAATGTTCATGCATTTGGAAAATGGCATAAAACTTCAAATACCTGATTTCTCAGCAGGCTTGCATTGATGCAATTGTTTTTTTCTTACTCTGCCACAGATATGCACAGAAACCACTGGTGGGACAATTCGAAGGAGGTTCCGGGCCAATTTACTTGGATGATGTCAATTGCTCAGGTCAGGAATCGTCACTGGTTTTGTGTCCCAGAAGCGACTGGGGTCGACATGACTGCAGTCACCAGGAGGATGTAACTGTCATCTGTGCACTCAATGCTGCCAATGACATCCAGGAAACTCCTTTTGGTGAGCATTGCATAGCAGAGTCTCAGTGCCGTATAGGGCTGTACTCTAAACAACATGATTCTTACTGAATCAAAACTGCCAGAGACAGAAACTTTTTTGTTAATTTCTTGCAACCCCATACTTTTTCTTTCATTTTAATTGTTTATTCATGTCTTAATAATGGGTAGAAAATTAATTTTGGACTAAAATGACAAGAAATTCAATCACAAGGATTGTATATCTTTGGGCTAAAGGTTACATCTTTTCCTATTTCCATGGTCTATCAGCCCCACTAATACAGTCTATTTTTTACACAGACCCTATTGTATTCCACACATGGACAGTGTCAACTACTGACATTGCCCTCCTACCGTTGATTATCTCAGTTCATTTTGTAGTTGGACCCTTTAGTCATTTCGGTTATAGGCTTGAGTTGATTAATGATATCCATAATTGTGGTGAACGCTGGATTTCATCAAACCTAGGTGAAAATTGCCATTTTGGGATGAATTGTTCCTTGTGATCCTGCCTCTGGAGAGTGCCAGCAAAGTAGCACATTGAGCCCCACCACAGACTCATCGCATTTCAATTTCAATTCAATTTCAATTCTCTACTCCACATATTGTCTTTCTAAACTCCCTACCCACATTTGCAAATATTCAATGCAAGGCTATAGTAGATTTTTCTTCTTTGCCCTTGCACTACCAATATCTCTAGCAACAAGTGCTCAGCTGTTGCTTCAGGAAACTGGAATTAGCTACCCTAAGCTGCCCTTGGAGTGAGACAATGCATTCATCTTCATTCCACAATGGACCAGTGAATCATCTGGACCTTGTCAGGTCATGCCATCCTTGTTTCAGCACCATTGAGATTTTTTTTTTGTCTTAGTCAAAGTTGGTGGTGGGAACTACTTCTGGTTGATAAAAACAATGGTCAAGAGAAGCCGGGTGCATGACCCAGCATACAATAATAATAATGGAAACAAAGGGACCAGCAAAAGTCCCTCAAGATGCCATGAATATTCACCGTTTCTCCTAGGAACTCAGGCACCATAATTATCATTCAGCAGCTTTCACTTTATGGACTGTATCTGTATGCAGGACAGTACAGAGTTTTGGAATGCGGATTTATTCTTTTTATGTGCTAATTAGAGCCTAACATATCTCACAGAATAGATGGGGGCAAGGATCAAAGAGAGTGTTGACCACATCTGGGACAAGATCACTTTGCACAGAACCTTGGGGAGTTATCCCATCCTTGCCTTAAACATAGCTTGTGAATGGCCCCCCACAGAAGGAAAATTTAAAATATTTAAAATTAAAAGGTTTCTGCTTCAAAATCTGCATCAGTTACAAGGTAAATAGACTCCAATTTGTCACAATTACTGTCCAGGAGTCAACTTGTTTGTCTTCTGATATTTCTGGCAAGTGTCTGATAGTGTGCCTTTTTAAACTAAAAACTATATTAGGGTAAAGAACGTGGTTTCTTGTGTATTGTTTTTATGAAGAAATGTACAAGTTGGCTTGAGTCAGTTACTAGCCATATCAAAGCAATGGCCATGAAAACACACCGACACCTCTACTTCCTTAGAAGGCTTAGGAAGTTTGGCATGTCCCCAACAACTCTCACCAAACTCTACAGATTTATCCATTGAAAACATTTTATAAGGGTGCATTGCAGCAATGGAAATAGATTCATCCAAAACAGCAAGAAATTGTAGAGCATTGTGGACACACCCCTCACCATCATACAAACCAACCTCCCATTGACTCCATCTACACTTCACACTGCCTCAAGGACGAGTTTCACCCTGGACACTCCCTCTTCTCTCTCCCATCAGGCAATAGGTACAGAAGTGTAAAATTGCGTAGCTCCAGATTCAGGGATAGTTTCTTCCCAGCTCTTATCAGGCAAGTGAACCATTCTATCACCAACTAGTGGGTGGGCCTGAGCTACCATCTACCTCTGAAGACACTCAGACTATCTTTAATATGAATTTACTGGACTTTATCTTGCACTAAACCGTATTCCATTTATCGTATATCTACACTGTGGACGGCTCGATTGTAATCATTGCAACCAAAAGGCTTTTCACTGTACCTCGGTATGGGTGACAATAACCTAAACTAATAAACTAAACTAAAATTTCACACATTTGCAAAGGACTGGCATTTAAATAATATGTTTTATTGTTGATTTAACTTCTCTCTGACCATATCAATCAATTACATGCAATTCATTCACCTAATGCTTAAAAGCAGGATTGTCTGTGCCTCATATATCTTTTGTCCAGGCATTTTTTTGTTTACAATAAAAAGCATATTTGTCATAAATGAATTCAGGTTACACAAACAAACCTTTGTAAGTGTAACTGACATTCACCTTAAGCAGCTACATTTTCATTTTGTGAATCTCTTGCTGTATAATTTCAGAATAGTTCTCCACATGAACCTATTCACTCAGATTGGACACGATAAAAGTCAGCAAGTTGTTTAGACACAATCATGTATATTGAATTGGTATCTCACAATTCTGAAGTAGCCCGTGGGCCGTTTTAGTGTATTTCAGGTCACACTTGCCAAAATAATTTCTATGAACTAGAGAAATTCCTGACATGAGAATGTAGTTACTGAAAATGAATGTCTGGTATGTTAAAAAAAGATGTGTTTGTATAAGCAGTATCCATTTATTGTGAATTGGCTGTTTATTGTAAACAAAACATGTATGTCCTGGCAAAGGTATATCAGGAATACACAAACCTAGAAATTGGATTGTGGCGGCCTATATTTTAGGCGTTAGGTGATCCGATTTCAATTTTACCCTGAATAGATTGTCCTACAGATTACCTCCATGTGAATTTGTGCCAAACATTAATTTGGACTGGGCATTTCCATCAATTATTTATGTATGCCACTCTGGTATTTGCATGATATCAGAAACATCAATACCTAGAAATGCGATTACATTTTATTTTTGACGGATTCACGTGTGGCTTCATCACAACACCAATCCAATATGATCTTCGTGCAAAACACAGTGAAGTTGGCTAAAATCCAGGAAAAGAGTAAGCCTTTCCCACCTACTCCACCATTAAGTATGATCCTCTATTTGAATATGATATTTTCACTCTCTCCCCAGACAGATTAATGCTCTTGATGTCTGGAAATCTACCTTCCTCCTTCTTTCCTTGACCTAGACTGCCATCTGTGATGGCAAATTCTGCAACATCAACATGCTTGGAATTATGAAACTTATTATTATTTCACTCCTAAATGACGTATCCTATATCCTGAGACTAGAACAGCTTATTTTAGGCTCTGCCCTTCCAGAGGAAATATCCACCCAGCATCTGGTCTACCTAGCCATGTCAGAATGTTTTGTGTTTCAATGAGATCCCTTCTGATTTTTCTTAACTTCAGTGAAAACAGGCCTGGTTGACCCAGACTCTTCTCATCAAATAGCTCTGCTGTTCTATAAAACAGTCTGTTGAACTTTTGTTTCACTCCCTCCATATCAAGTATATAAACTCTTAGCAAAGGAGACCAAACCTGCACAACATAGCCCACAAAATCCACCAAGGCCATATACAATGGTAGCGAAATGTCTTTGTTCCTATCTTGAAAACCTCTTGCACTGAATATCAATACAGTGTTTGCCTTCTAACTGCTTGGGGTTTACCCAAATGTTTAGTAACTGGTGAACTAGTTCACACAGGTTCCATTGTACATCAACACTTCATAATCTAACACCTTGATACTCTGCCTTTCTGTTTTTTTCTGTTGAAGAGGATACCTTTACATCTAACCATGTTATCCTGCATCAGTCATATATTTGCCCACCCAGTCTACTTTTCTAAATTGCCTTGCAGTCTCTTTCTAATCCTAATCCTAATCACAATTCACAATTCCAACAAATTTATCGTTGTCGGCATACTTCATTTTACATTCAGTTTCTGCAGCCAAATCATTGAATAACTGTAGCACAAGCATTGATTACTGTGGTAACCAAATAGTTATTACTGCCTGCCACCCTGAAAATTTTCTATTTATTCCCTGATGCTGACCATACCAGTAGGTTGTTCTGAATGCAAACCACTCTAATTTCACTCACTAGCTCTTATGTGGGACCTTATCAGAAACCAAATGAAAATCTAAGCACATAATTTCCTCTCTTTCTTCCTTATCAATTCTACCAGATGTATCCTCAAAATAGTTTCAGTCGGGTTGTCAAACAAAAATTTCCTTGCATAGATTTACATGGACATTCTCTAATCCCCTTGACAATGTGTCTTTGTCCTGTAATCATTTCCTTTATAATAATAGACTTTAGTGTTTCCCTGCAACTGATATTCTTCACTGTACCTACCTGCATTTGCTCTCCATCCTTTATTAAATAGTGGAATTACATTTGCGAACCTCCATTCTGCAGCAACAATTCCATAATACATTACGTTTTGGATTATGTCAACCAATCCTGTTGTTTTCATGTCTATTTCCATTACTTTGCAGATTAACAGCCCCATGGGATTTATTGGCATTAATTTCTCCAGTATTCTTTTTTACCGATCCTCATGTACTCTTTTTTTTATTATACTCTTGGTTTCCTGGCGATTCTATGGGGTCATTTGTGCATCCTTTTGTGAAGACAAAACCAAAGTATTTGTTGAAGTTCTCTATCATTTTAATGTTTCCATATGTTTCTGACTGTAAGTGACCTATATTTGCCTTCATTATTTTTTTCCCTTTTCATACACATGTAAAATCGTCTACTTTTATGTTCCTTGCAAGTTTACTCTCATGCTCTATTTATCCTATCACAATCAAATTCTTGATCCTTTATTCAAAATGACATTTGTGTAGTTTACACCTAGAAACATACATGGAAATGGGATCTGCAAAGCAGGACCTCCCCAAGTTTTGGCTCTTGACACATTACCCCATAGCAACCAGAAAAGCAACTCAGCACTGAAAGGCATCGCCCCTTTAACACACATTCTTAATGTCATGAAGAAGACAGAGAGTGCATTGGAGAGAGAGAGAGAAGCAACACGTACTTTTACTGAAAGGGACACGCAAGTCATGGTCAATAAGGCCATTCTGCTCCGACTGAATCTTCAGAGACACCATATCATACCTGAAAGACTCTGGTAAACAATATATGCACAGATGCAGATTTTCCAAAGCTGTTATCATTGAGATGTTTAAAATGCTCCAGGAAGACGTTTGACTGTACTCTCATATCTGAATGCTTTCTCTGTTGAGATAAGGTCACTTTGACTTTCACCTTTTTCACCAAAGGAATTTTTCTAATTCCCCATGATCACATCCTGCGATTATTAATGTTGGATCATGTTTTTGTCGGTGCTCGTGATGGATGAGGCTTTCTGTGGTGAAGTATAATTCCAAAAATCACCAGGGGTCAACTTTTAGACAATAGACAATAGACAATAGGTGCAGGAGTATGCCATTCGGCCCCTCGAGCCAACACCACCATTCAATATGATCATGGCTGATCATTCTCAAACAGTATCCCATTCCTGCCTTCTCCCCATACCCCCTGACTCCGCTATCCTTAAGAGCTCTATCTAGCTCTCTCTTGAATGCACTCAGAGAATTGGCCTCCACTGCCTTCTGAGGCAGAGAATTCTACAGATTCACAACTCTCTGACTGAAAAAGTTTTTCCTCATCTCCGTTCTAAATGGCCTACCCCTTATTCTTAACCAGTGGCCCCTGGTTCTGGACTCCCCCAACATTGGGAACATATTTCTTGCCTCTAACGTGTCCAACTCCTTAATAATCTTATATGTTTCGATAAGATCCCCTCTCTTCCTTCTAAATTCCAGTGTATACAAGCCTAGTCGCTCCAGTCTTTCAACATATGACAGTCCCGCCATTCCGGGAATTAACCTAGTAAACCTACGCTGCACGCCCTCAATAGGGCTGTGAGTGTCGCTGAGACAGCCTCAAATGCGGAAATTAACAAAATCCAGACTCTGCCCCAGAGGGTGGCATTTTATGACAGCTTGATCCTATGTCAGGGCAAATTGAAGCTCTTACTGATGGAAGCCTGGAGTTGCCTTGGCCCAGGAACAAAAGAGATTACTAAAAGTGGAGAACACTGCCCCGTCCAACACAGGTAGTGACCTCCCCACCATCAAACGGATCTATAACAGGCACTGCCTCAAAAAGGCAGCCAGCATCATCAAAGACCCAGTCCACTCTAGCCATGTTCTTATTTACATCAGGAAGAAGGTATAGGAGTCTAAATGTTGTCAGGAATAGCTTTTTCCCAACCACCATCAGACTATTGAACACTGTAAATATCAACTAAACTACCCAATATGAACTGCATTGGTTGCACTAGGGACTTTAGGCTATTATTTTGTTTTGCATTAATATTAGTGTTTTTTATTTAGTGAACTTTATTTTGTTTGTTTATTATGTTTTCTATTGACTACTGTGTTTACAGACCTGTCATGCAGTTCCAAGTAAGTATTTCATTGTTCTGTTCATGTACATTTGACAATGAAATACTCTTGACCGTTGTAATGGTCAATATTTCAGTGAACTAGGTTTCTACCCTTTTGCGATCTGCCCTTGGCAATCCAAACCGGAAATGTGCTAAACATTCAGTTGGTGTTTCAGGTTCATGATGTTTTTAAATCTTGGCTCACTTATGCATTTGCTGACTTCCAGGTACTCCTATCAGGCTGATGGATGGTGAAAATAAGAAAGAAGGACGTGTTGAAATTTTTATCAATGGTCAGTGGGGAACCATTTGTGATGATGGATGGACTGACAAGGATGCTGCTGTGGTCTGCCATCAGCTGGGATACAAGTAAGTAACTGCTAGATCAGAGGCAGTTGTTTTAAATGCCAAGGGAGTCCTTTAAAGTATCTTGAAACATTTTCCCAGCTAATTGTTTAAGTAAAAAAATTTACATAATTTTTTGGCCATTTAAATTAATGATAGCCAGAATTTTTTTTCGAAGGCACTGGATTTACTTCAAAAATTCCAGTTGGAATTTTAAGTGTTCCACCGAGTAGAATATAAGACCGAAATAACATGCAACCTAGTGTTAATAGTATAATTTGTTTATGTTGAAACATAGATAAATGCTGAAACAATAACAGTAAAATTCAGTTCGTCAAAATGAAAGAACTTAAAAAAATTCTAAACTTGGATTTCCCATGGGAATTATCCTAATAGATCAATGTACAGCAGCAAAACATTGATTGAATCCCCAGAAAATAGGTGAATGGATAGCACTCATCCCTACCCTGGAGATTGTGCATTCACATACTTTTCTGGAGATTTTATCACGAGTATATTCTGGAAGCACGATACTGGCTTTTGGATGAGATGCTAAACCAAGGCAATGTCTGCTCTCTCATGTGGATGTTGAAGATTTTTTAACATCGTTTTCAGGGAGAGAAGTGGAATTAAAACTTGGTCTTCTGACCAAACAAATGTCTTCAAGCAACTTTCCTGAAGCAGATTATTTAGTCATTACCACATCACTGTTTGCGAAAATTGCTGTGCACATATAGATTTCCTACATTATGGTATTGATGAATGGTGTATCAAAAGCTATGCAATGTTTAAACGTCTTTAAACATTGGTTGCAGAAGGATTCTCTGTATTGTTTAAACACCGTATCACTCTGCTAGTATGTGGCATGGAGTTTGGAAGGATAAACATGTTGTTGAGCTACAGATCTGAGGCTGGAAATCTAATTATTAAACAATACTCTGGAAAGAACAAGGCGTGTTACATGGTGGAAATGATTAAGTGAATACTGAGAAAAAATATACAGTGCACTCCAAAATGTTTGGGACAAAGACCCATCATTTATTTATTTGCCACTGTACTCCACAATTTGAGATTTGTAATGCAAAAAATAACATGGTTAAAATGCACATTATCAGATTTTAATAAAGGCCATTTTTAAACATTTTGGTTTCACCTGTCGAAATTACAGCAGTGTTTATACATAGCCCCCCCCATTTCAGGGCACCATAATGGTTGAGACACAACAATGTCATGTAAATGAAAGTAGTCATGTTTAGTATTTTGTTGCATATTCTTTGCATGCAATGACTGCTTGAAGTCTGCGATTCATGGACATCACCAGTTTCTGGGTGTCTTCTCTGGTGATGCTCTGCCAGGCCGGTATTGCAGCCATCTTTAGCTTATGCTTGTTTTGGGGGCTAGTCCCCTTCAGTTTTCTCTTCAGCATATAAAAGGCATGCTCAATTGGGTTCAGATCAGGTGATTGACTTAGCCACTCAAGAATTTACCATTTTTTAGCTTTGAAAAACTCCTTTGTTGCTTTAGCAGTATTTTTGGGATCATTGTCTTGCTGGAGAATGAACCGCCGGCCAAAGAGTTTTGAAACATTTGTTTGAACTTGAGCAGATAGGATGTGTCTATACACTTCAGAATTCATTATGCTACTACCATCAGCAGTTGTATCATCAATGAAACTAAGTGAGCCAGTACTTTCAGCAGCCATACATGCCCAGGCCATAACACCCCTATCACCGTTTTTCACAGATGAGGTGGTATGCTTTGGATCCTGGGCAGTTCCTTCTCTCCTCCATACTTTGCCCTTGTCATCACTCTGATATAAGTTAATCTTCATCTCATCTGTCCACAAGACCTTTTTCCAGAACTGTGAGTTGCTCTTTTAAGCATTTCTTGGCAAACTGTAACCTGGCCATCCTATTTTTGCAGCTAACCAGTGGTTTATATCTTGCAGTGTAGCCTCTGTATTTCTGTTCATGAAGTCTTCTGCGGATAGTGGTCATTGACAAGTTCACACCTGACTCCTGAAGAGTGCTTCTGATCTGTCCGACAGGTGTTTGGGATTTTTCTTTATTATAGAGAGAATTCTTCTGTCATCAGCTGTGGAGGTTTTCCTTGGCCTGCCAGTCCCTTGCGATTAGTAAGCTCACCTCTGCTCTCTGTCTTCTTAATGATGTTCCAAACAGTTGATTTTGGTAAGCCTAAGGTTTGGCTAATGTCTCTAACAATTTTATTCTTGTTTCTCAGTCTCATAATAGCTTCTTTGACTTTCACTGGCACAACTTTGGTCCTCATGTTGATAAACAGCAATAAAATTTTCTTAGCATTGCTTGCTTTCATAGGTACCTGAAAATTAAACGATATCTGTGACCAGGTTTATGAAACAAAGGAGAAGCAAACAAACTCCAAGGTAGTACTGAAATTTGGTGGCAGAACCTTGGCCAAAATCAGTGAAGTCTGTTGAACACGAGAACACAACATGAACAGTGTTGCAGTGCTAATTGTTTAGGTGCCGGAGCTGTCACTGGTGCTGGAGCGGCCGCTGTTAAATTCCCCGCTAGATAAAATTCCCCGCTGTTTATTTATTTATTTTTTTACAGAGGTGCTGGAGCAGCGCTCTGGTGAGCTCCGCCAGCACTGCACCCCTGAACATGAGCAGGAGTAGGTCACCAGGCCCTTAAATCTGCCCCACCATTCAATATGCTGATTGTTGAGCTACCCTAGGCCTCAGCTCCTCTTCTGTGCTCAGTAACATTGACTCCAATTCCCTGATCTCCCAAAATTGTATGTAACTCTACTTTAAATAGTTATAATGAGCCAGTCCCTTGCAAGCCTTAGTGCTAAACAGTTCTGAACCTCACAACTGCCTTCAGTTTCCAGCCATTCATAAACAACTACTCTCATTGACATCTTTGTCAGTTCGTGACATGTAAAAGATCCAATATTAGCAATTATGATATTTGGGAGTTCTCTTTTCCCACTCAGGGATTTCTCTGCAGTTTGAATAAAACTGGTAAAAAAACATTTTAAATAGAACCACAGCAGGAAATTCCACCAGATTTCAACAGAGTTGAGTTACCTTTGCTCCAGAAATGAACTGAACTATGCTGCGATTATTTCAGTATTTCCCAAACCTCATTTAGCATAACATTGGGTGGCCCCTTCATATAAAGCTCAGTTAACTATCAGCAAACGTGCTCTGCTCGGTGCGACATTTCACTGAACAATAAGCAGGTACTCCGAATTTCATAAAGAGGTTCTTTTACAGAAACTGTTTACAGTTTTTGGATTTTCACTAAACCATTTGATTTATTTTTGCCACTCAGATGAAGGGTATTTGTGCCTGTTATTTGAATGTCTTCCCATCCAGTCACCGCATCAAGCTGTGCAAGGCCGGATGTTACAGTGCCAGCAGGAAAGTGAAGTTCATTGAAATTAATTCAGATTCAAAAGTTGCCTGAACTCCTTCACTTTCTCGTCCAGCAGTTGTTTTGAATTCACACATCACCCACTGGGAATGAGAATATCAGTTTAACGCGAATTAGTCTCTAATTTAAAAGATTTATTGTGCCTGGGGGACTTTCAGATTGCCTAACATTTTAGGTAAATTACTTAGGGAAATTACTAACAGCCCTCCTACCCTTTCGTTTTGTACCCGGGACATCTGCTGATGATGGAGACCTAAGCTACATCAAGATGAAGTCATAGTGAATATATCTGCAATGATCTGCTTTATCACATTTGGCATGATCTGCTCATGACTGAAATGGAAGGTGTTTATATTCCTGCAAACCACGGACATATGACAATGTGTGAGGGTTTGTGGTAGAATTTCAGGGGAGTGGAGTGGTGAGAGATGACGGAGGAGATGGTGGGGTTGGGGAGAACTCCATATGCAGCAAACATCAACAGTGCCGATATTGAAGGATGCAGACCTCTGAACAGTGAAAGATGTGTTAACCAATGCCATGATGAACTGTTCCCGTGGCAGAGCTTTTGTAGAGATTAGGCTTAATGAGAACACCTCATCACACCCAGGGCAGCACAGTGGCACAATGGTAGAGTTGCTGCCTCATAGCATCTGAGACCCGGGGTCGATCCTGACTATGGGTGCTGTCTGTATAGAGTTTGTATGTTCTCCCCGTAACTGCTTGGGTTTTCTCCAAGTGTTCTGGTTTCCTTCCACACTCCAAAGACCTACAGTTTTGTTCGTTAATTGATTTCTGTAAGTTGTAAATTGTACCCAGTGCCTAGGATAGTTCTAGTGTACAGGGATTGCTGGTCAGTGCGGATTTGATGGGCTGAAGGGCCTGCTTCCACGCTATATCTATAAAGTAAAGTCACCCAGGTGTTTATGACCACATCTAATGTCCTGAATCCTGGAACAAAGATAGGTGGGGAACTAGATAGCTGCACCTTCTCTATGCCTGTGGTTTTCCCTGCAATTCGAAAACTGTAATTCCTTTTGCAAAGGGATTCCCCTGGATACTAGGACAGCAATAGTGTCTGCCAGTAAAGCAGCATTCATGAGTGGAAACTTTACCACAATTACCATGTTAAAAAAAAAGTTACAATAACAACAAAATAGTCACCAACTGCAAGTGTTCCAATTCTAGGAAAATAACTGCAGATGCTGGTACAAATCGAAGGTATTTATTCACAAAATGCTAGAGTAACTCAGCAGGTCAGGCAGCATCTCAGGAGAGAAGGAGTGGGTGATGTTTCGGGTCGAGACCCGAAGCGTCACCCATTCCTTCTCTCCTGAGATGCTGCCTGACCTGCTGAGTTACTCTAGCATTTTGTGAATAAATACCTTCCAAGTCTAATGCATACACTCCATTCTGTAAATGGAGATAGGAATGGGGGGGGGGGGGGGGGAAGGCAGGTGACTGAGCTGTTCTCTGGATTGAGGAATTTCAATGAGGATGTGCCCCAGCTTTTTTGCATTTTAACTTTCACCCTGAATGATCAGTTCTTCAAGAAACCCGGCAGCTGAAATGAGTTGAGGACACTGCCTGCTCTATCACAGGTATGGACTTCCTCATAATCGAAGGCAGGAAGTACTGCCTCAAGAAATCAGTTAATATCATCAGAGACCAACACCACCTTGGCAACTCTCTCATTTCACTGCTACCGTTGGGAAGAAGAACTGGTTCCTGAGAACTGGTGCCTCCATGTTCAAGAACTGCTTCATCCCAATCAACCACGAGGCTCCTGAACCACCCGGCACATCCCTAACTAGAACCCAACCACAGCACCAAACAACTCAGGACTTAGTGTTACGAAGGTGCACCCCTTACTTTGGCTTACACTATTATAGTCTGGTTTACCGAGTAGAATTGATAGTTTAATGTACATTTATTTGTTGTTGTTGTTACGTTTAATGTTCTTGTAAAGCTACAGCAAGTAAGAATTTCACTGTTCTGGCTCCAGTGCCAATGATAATCAAATACTCTTAAATCTTGACTGCTGATTCCAGCAGATAATTTCCTACCCTTATGGTGAAGGAGGAGCAGGACTGAATGTGCCCAGTCCACCAGTTCATCTGTAAAACACTTGACACCCACCCCCACTCTCTCCTCCCACCCCCTCGTCCCCATCCCATCCCATACAGAAATACACTCCCATCTTTACACCCACATTCTTAAGAGGACCATCACCTACACGGTGACACCTCATCATCTCCCACCCATCTGGATTATCCGATCCAGTTCAGAGTCATTTATGACCCCCAAATGAATCCTTCAATCTCCCCTCGATCAGAGGCTCCCTCTGAGCCTTTCTGATCTCTCTATGGCTTTGTACTTACACTAGGTTTTTCTAAACTCTCACTGACAATTGACCTGCAACCCTAATTTTTCCTATTCTCTACTCTGGATGGCCTCCGCTTTCTTTTTCTACCATTCCCACCTGCCCACTGGCATTGGATCCTTGGCTTGCTGCTAAAGTTTACCTCGGCCCAAGGATGGTGATCATCTCAAACAGATGGACTGTGGCTTGGTAACAAAGAATGCAGAATGCATATCTGTGAATTTAGCAGGGTTTGTGTTTGGTCTTGAGATCCAATTTGTAAAATTGGCCCACATGTATGGAAAAGAGCAAACAAAAAAATAAATCAGTGACAGGATGAGTCCTCTTAGCCCATCTGTCTTGATTGATCAACTAATAATGCTTGGTGGTCACAATACTTAGACTCTTCACCCTTCCTTGATTCACGTAATTCCCACTGACATATTTACCAACAGTGAACATCAGTGACACGTTTGAAAACTTCATTTCCTTTTATGCGTGCAAAAAAGATAAAGTCGACAGCTCATTGACTGGAACACATGAATTCCCTGTCCTGCTACACTGCAGCATAATAATGTGAATTCCACTACATAAATCCACTAAGCAGATTGCGGTTTATGGAATTTTTATGGTTAGCACGTGGACATCAAAGTAATCCATCAGTGATGAATGCCCAATGCAAGCAGAATTTTAAACATAATTTAAAGATTGTGACACTTCCATGGAAAGGAACCATGTTAAAAAATGTGTTCATAATGAAAAGAAGCTAATCAAAGTCTGATGTTTTCTGAGTATTGCATGTGATTTTTTTTTCTCTGAAGGGGCACAGCCAAGGCAAGATCATTGGCCTATTTTGGAGATGGTGTGGGGCCAATACACATGGATAATGTGAAATGCACTGGGAGTGAACAGACACTGGAAGACTGTAACAAACAAGATATCGGAACACACAACTGTCGACACAGTGAGGATGCAGGTGTGATCTGTGACTATATTGCCAACAAAGTAGGAAGCCTCAGCATCATAGGTGAATATGCTTGACTTTTTTTTTGATGAGGCTGTTTTTACAAATAAATGCGAAAGAAAAAATGGGAGATGCTGGAATCCTCAGGTAAAAACAAAGTTCTGGAAACACTCAGTCAAGAGAAATGGAGTTAGCTCTTCAGGTTTGTGGGCTGTCATCAGTATGTCATCAACTTGATTTGTTCGCTCTGTTTTCTCTCCACATAGGCTGTAGGAACATATGAGTACATCTGATATACTTTGTTTTTATTTGGAATAGATATGCAGAAGCAAAATAATGTATTTGCTGGAAATCTGACATTGACCAAAATTATTGCTGCTGCTTCTCCCTCTCCAGTCGCTGTTTTGTCTGCTAAGTATTTCTTTTAGATAGATCTAAATGAGTTTCCAGATTTATTCCATTTGCCACATCTTCAACTGTCTACCCACTCGGTGGGGAATAGTGAAATAAAATTTAAAATACGCTCCTAAAATAAGCAATGTTTCAAGATCCAAAAATATCCTCATTGCATCCAAAATGTTTGTATTTAAAACAATTCTTTTTCAACCTCAATTATATTGCAACATAAGTTGTGGAACCGTAAGTAGTTAAAGTTTTCACGTCATAATTATCAACAGCCTTACAGCGCCAGAGACCCGGGTTTGTTCCTGACTGAGGGTGTTGTCTGTATGGAGTTTGTACATTCTCACTGTGACCACGTGGGTTTTCTCCGGGTGCTCCGGTTTCCTCCCACACTCCAAAGACATACAGGTCTGCAGGTTAATTGGCTTGGTATAAATTTTAATTGCCCCTAGTGTGTGTGTGTAGGCTAGTATTAATGTGCGGGGATTGCTGGTCGGTGCAGACACAGTGGGCCTGTTTCCGCGCCGTATCTCTAAACTAAACAGTAAAAGAGCATTAGAATTAGTAGTACCTCTCTATCTCATTCATCCTCAGTTCATTGGTTCGGCTTGGTCTCAGAGGCATAGATTGGGCAGACCGTCAGAATCTTTTCCCCAGAGTTGAAATGTCAAAGAGGGGATAGCTTTCAGGTGAAAGTGGCACAATGTAAAAGAGATGTGCAGGGCAAGGTTTTTTCCCCAGAGAATGATGGATGCCTGGAACACACTGCCGGGGATGTTGGTGGAGCCAGGTACGATTGTGGCATTTAGAATTGTTTTAGATAGATCCATGGACATTCAGGGAATTGAATATATATGAATCACGTGCAGGCAGCAGAGATTAGTTTAACTTGGCATCATGTTCAGCACAGAAATCATGGGCCAAAGGGCCTGTTCCTGTGTTGTACTATTTTATGTTCTATGCCACTTTGCTTCAGCTGACATTTAAGTGCACCTGGTCCATTGAGCAGAGTTTAACAATACTCCAACCATATGGCAAGGTGTTCAGGTTAGAAGAAGCAGTGTAGGACCAGAAACGCAATGCCCATTAATCAAGAAACCCACAGCTATTGCAACCTGGCCCTGCTGTCAGAACTGAAGGAAGAGCATGCTGACACCAGAGAGTACTCTGTGAACCTAGAGGAGAAAAGCAGAAAAAATGTTCAGGTGGAACAGATTTACCTGGCTGTTTGCAATCATGGACACCAGATTAAACGTGTTAAAGTTTCAATCAATGACCCTTTGATCTGAAATGTTAACTCTATTTCTCTCTGCAGAGATGGCAACTGACCTGTTGAGTATTCCCAGATCTTTTTGCTTTTCTCATATTTTCAGTCGCAATATTCGTAAACTTGTCCGCAGCATATGACACTGTAAACCACCGCACCATGAAAGCCAAACTGCAACAAACACTACAGGACTCTCATCTTGTCCAGTTAATCATGACAAAGATGGAGAACCGCCGCTTCTTCCTATGCCTGAACGGTCAACACAGCTGATGGAGACGCCAAAAGAATGGTCTACCACAGGGCAGTGTTCTTGCTCCAATGTTGTTCAATATATACACCAATGATAAACCCATCACCCCGTAAACTAGGTCGTTTCCATATGCCGATGACTTGTGCATCGCAACGCAATCCTCAGACTTCAGCCAGATTGAGACTGTACTATTCATATTCTGCATATTCTGCAGAATATGACAACATACTACCAACAGAATTCCCTGCGTCCAAACCCAACAAAGACGCAAAGCGCAGCTTTCCACCTCCGGAACCGGGATGGGAAACGTCAACTGCAGGTGCGATGGTATGATGTCCTGTTGGAACACTGCGTAGCCCCAATGTACCTAGGTGTGGTCCTTGATCGCACGTTATCATATCGCCAACATGTTGAGAAACCCAAGGCAAAGGTCAACACCCGGAACAATATAATCGAAAAACTGGCAAACAGGTCATTTGGAAGTGACCCAACACCAATCCGCACTGCAGCCCTGGCACTCTGTTTCTCAGTGGCAAAATATGCAAGCCCCGTCTGGAGCCGCTGTAAACATGCACGCAAGGTGGACTCTGCATTGAACACTGCCTGCAGGAAAATCACAGGATGCCTGAAGCCGTCAAAGGTTGAACATCTGTACGAGCTGGCTGGCATCAACAAACCATCTCGAAGACATGATCGGAAAAGCTGCAGCAGAACGCTTCAATGTGGACACAGACCTCCGTCACCCCTTGCACAATCACCAACATGCCAAGAAACGCTTGAAGAGTCGGAACAGCTTCATGGAACTAGAGCCAACCGTGCCAGGTACCAAAACCAAACACCAGATGGCACCAGGACACCACCTGCCTTACACTACCTGGAAAGCCCTAAACTGCCTCCTCACTGGAGTGGGACGTTGCAGACTCAACCTGAAGAAGTGGGGCATCTCGGACTCTGACAAATGCAACTGTGGAGAGGTACAGACAATGGCCCACCTACTGACTTGCAACGGAGAGGCACGCAATGCGGATGATCTCTGCAGAGGCACATTGTGTATAATCACAAAATGCTGGAGTAACTCAGCAGGTCAGGCAGCATCTCTGGAGAGAAGGAATGTGTGACTTTTCAGGTCGAGACCCTTCTTCGGACTGAAGTCAGTGGGGGGCATACCTCCGCAGAGGTACAGATGTGGCACTGGCTGTGGCAAAGCGATGGCAGAACGTCATCTGGCACACAAGGGAAGCGAAGCAGAGAAATGTGATGGAGTTCTCTGTACATTATTGAAAGGATTGGGACAAGGAGCTTTATAGTTGCCAGCCTGCTGGCATGAGAACATTACTGCCGCGCTGCACATGCAGCTTGTGCATTTTTTCAGGATATTGAGATACTGTGACGATACTGAGATTTTATTGTGAACCAAACTACTGAGATTTGCAAGTAGATTACTCTGTACGCAAAGAACGGTTCTAAATTATTCAGTCCAAAAATATGCAGGTTTTTGATAGGCTGTCAGTGTGAGACTCCAATGTAACCAGATATAAATGGGGCTATCATTCAAAAAAGAAGAATTCATCATAATTCCACAGCCTTCTGAAGTCACTGCAGTATAAAATTGGACAAAGTAGATATCTGACACACCTCTGCCTCTTTCTCTGTTACCACCTTGGGCTAAGTCAGGGCTCCCATTCACTTTAAGTGGTACAAGTTCCAGGAAGACCTTAACCTGTGCTCATAAAACCAGGAACCACTTGCTGCCAGAGTCATTAGGTACATTCATTGTTCAAATGCGGTCTTTGTGTTTAAAGAATCAAGTGAGTGAAGAGAATAGAAGAAATTCAGACAGACAAGTTGATGGATGTCTGATGGATATTTGTAATAACTGGAGGAGAATTAGAATGAGCTCAATTACAAACGTTCCATTCTCTCTCCCAATATACTCTACAAATGTAATCTTTTACCAGTTAGCACTATAAGAGTGTCAAATTTATCTCCGCCTCTAGCCAAACTTCACAAACTGTCCATTGACCAATTTTCTGGACATGCATCTCCTAGTTTTCGCTGAAATCAATATTGTTTTCTGTTGCACATTTCTTGGAAAATTGATGGCTCAACAGTAGAAATGACATAAAAGAAACAAAAATAACAACACACAACTGTGCTTTTTTTGGGGGGGGGGTGACTTAGCAATTCTGAATTGAAGTGTAGTGATAAACATGTAGTGATAAACATGAAATGTAGTGATAAACATGTTCCGAACTGGCAAAGTGATCCTTGGGTTAGTAAGGGATCATAAATTATATAACTAGTCTTTATCTTGGATTGTTTTGGATGGTTCCTCAACTTGCAGGGTTCTTCTGCAGACTTGTTTTCAGTGGCAGTACATCTTGTGATGTCACAGGTACTGTCCCACTTACTGATGCCAGCACACACTGTTATCCTGACACAACCTTTGAATGAAGAAATCTTGCCTCAACCAGGTTCAAAAAGATCGTTCTCTTATTCTTTGGTTCTCTGCTTAGTAGCCAGAGGATGCATTCTTCCAGCATCTGTTGGCTGAAGAATTGTTTACATTTCACCCCCCCATTCTTCTAAATCCTTGGGGACATTGGCCTGATCTGCTCAATCTATCCTAATTGGACACACCCTTCCTATCAAATTAATAGGAAGACACACCTAAACCAAGATTTTTTTTGTTGGATACAAAATATGTGATTAGCGGTTGGTGCCAAGGAAACAATGAGAGATTTGACAGTTGAATGAGGTAAAATGGGAATAAAATTGGAAAATATTCAAAATTTGGGTAAAACGGTCAATACTTCAACACTTTTCTTTAAATCTTCAGTATTTCAAAATAAATAAATTTGAATATCATTGCTTTTATATATTTTAGGGTCCACAAATTCCCTCTGTGGCTTACGGTTACTAAACCAACGGCAGAAACGGATAATTGGTGGGAAGAATTCTTTGAGGTTAGTATCGTTGCATTAAGGACAATTCTTGGCTAATTTTATATATATTTGAAGTAACATTGCCAACTCAGCTTGCCAAAAGAAGCCTTGAAATTATTGTCTTGTTGTCACAGTCAATGTGTTGATAAAGCATACGCACAAAAGACTTACTGAAAGGTATGTGGCAGTATTTGAGAGAATTAAAACAGGTACAAAGATCAATTATTACGCCGGTCTATCTAATTTGATCTGAAATTGGAGTCGTAGAGCATACAATGTAGAAATAAATCCTTTGGCCCAAGTCATCCAAGCCGACCAAGTTGCCTGATCAGCTAGTACCGCTTGCCTCTGCCTGGCCTATATCCAGCCAAATCCATCCTATCCATGTATCTGTCCAAGTGTCGTTAAATGTCATTAACCCCCCCCCCCCCCCCCCCCCCACACACACACCAGCTCATTCCATATATGCACCAACCTCTGTGTGAAAAACTTGCCTCTCGAGATTTGCCCCTCAAATCTTTCCCATCTCATATTAAACCTAATTTTAGACTCTACAACCCTAAGGGAAAGACCGTAGTCTCGGCGACTGTTTCGCTGAACGCTTGCACTCGGTCCGCCAAGGCCGACTGGATCTCCCAGTTGCTAACCATTTTAACTCCCCGTCCCATTCCCATACAGACCTTTCTGTCCTGGGCCTCCCCCATTGCCAGAGTGAGGCCACATGCAAACTGGACCTCATATTCCACTACTTGTAACCCAACGGTATGAACATTGAATTCTTCAATTTTAGGTAACCTCTCACTAACCCCCCTTTCTTCTGCACAACCCCCCCCCCCATTGCCTTCCCTGTGCCCAACATGGAGTGACACCTATTTCTCCCCTCCACTCATCCTGCTACTTTCCTCCCTCTGACTTTACAATCCACAACTCCCTAAACCTGTCTCACACCTTCCCTCCTTTCTTATCTCTGGCCTCTGTTTAAGCCATCTGCCTATCAAACCCTCCCACCCTCGCCTCTGTCAACCGATTACCTGCCACCCTGCCATGCTCTGTCCTGCCTCTCCTCTTTTCCAGCTTTCATCTCCTCTCCTACAATCAGTCTGAAGAAGGGTCTCGACCCGAAGCGTCACCTATCCGTATTCTCCAGGGATACTGCCTGACGCGCTGAGTTACTCCAGCACTTTGTATCCTTCTGTGGCTTTTATCCATGGCCATGTGATTTCACAAACCTTTATAAAGTCTCCTACACTCCTGGGAAAAAAAAGTCCTTTCTAGCCTCTCCTTATAATTTAAACCCTTCAGTCACAGCCACATCCTTGTAAATGTATTTGTACCCTTTCCAATTTAATGATAGCGTTCTTAGACCAGGCCAATGAGAACTACAAACTGTACTCCAAATGTGGCCTTTCCAATGTCTTGTGCAACTGCTGTTCTCAATGCCCTGACCGATGAAGGTAAGTGTGCCAAAAATGTCTTCATCACCGTCTCTAAATGTATCACCACCTTTAAAGATCTACTGTATGTACCAGCACCGCTAGGTATCATTCTACAACACTCCCTAAGGTCTACCATTTACTGTGTAAATTCTGCCCAGGTTTTCTGACCAAAATACAAAACCTCGCTTATATCTGAATTAAACTGTCTGCCATTCCTCAGTGCATTTGAACAGCTAAATCAATTTTAAATGCTTAATTAATGATAACATGATCAGAAAAAGCATATTATAAATGTTCTACTTGAATTACATTCCCTTTTTAAACTAAAAAGCCTTTGCAATTAACTATATTTCTCCTCTATGTCATATTTTTCTGTCAACATAGATGGTAATGTGGCACATAGAGTCTGTGCCAGATATCAGAGCAGTGAACACAATCAATGGAGCTGCTGGAGATATGGTTATTTTAAGTTCCTAGGTATCCATATCACCAGAAACCCATGGATGACCAATGAGGTCCACTCCTGATGAAGTCCAAGTCTGAGGTGTTTCAAGGCCGGAAGCACCAATGTACTCAAAATCTAGGCATCACCTTAGCAAAGCCATGAGGGATGCCAATTGGCAATCTTGAACTAAGCCATTGTCACCTACTATCCAGACAGACACCTATCAATTTGGCAAAGCTTGTATATTATATTGTTTTCAATTTTGGTCACCCTGAAATGGGAATGATACCACTAAGCTGGTAAAAGTGCAGATTTTTTTACGAGGATGTAGACTGGACTCAAGTAATAGAGAGAGATTGAACAGGCTAGGATCTTAGTCCTTGGACCATAGAAGACTCAGAGGTGATCTTATAGAGATGTATAAAGGGTGATATATAGATATATGAAATGAGCTGTATTTGAGGCAGATACTATCACAATGTTTAAAAAGCATTTGGACAGATATATGGATAGAAACATAGAAAATAAGTGCAGGAGTAGGCCATTCAGCAACTTCGAGCCAGTACTGCCATTCAATATGATCATGGCTGATCATCCAAAATCAGTACCCCGTTCCTACTCTGGGGATAAGATAGGTTTATAGGGATATGGGCCAAACACAGGCAATGGGACTAGTGTAGATGGGGCATGTTGGTTGATGTGCAAAGTTGGGCCAAAGGACCTGTTTCCACACTGCATATCTATATGACTATGTGCATGCAACTCTTAGTTTTTGTTGATATAAATATGAGTTTCTGTTGCACGTTTCTTGGAAAATTGATGGCCTAACAGTAAAGGAAAAAGAACCCAATGCACAGCAGTGTTTTGGGTGATTTTGAAATTGTGCACTAAAGTGTATCAGAAATTTAGTGCTCCAATATTTTGATGTTAATCACACAAACACAGTGATAAACATGTACCTAACTGGCAAAGTGATCCATGGCTCAGTAAGGGATCATACATTATATAACTTATTCCTTCATCTTGAATTGTTTTGGATGGTTCCTCAACTTGCAGGGTCCCTTTGCAGACTTCCTTTCAGTGGGAGTACATTTTGTGATGCCATAGGCACTGACTGCCCCACTTACTGATGCCAGCAACACTGCTATCCTGTCATATCTAAACCAAGATTTTCAATTACAAGTTGGATACAAAATATGTGATTATCTGTTGGTGCCAAGGAAACAATGAAATATTTGACTGTTGAATGAGGTAAAATGGGAAGAAACTTGGAAAATATTTAAAGTATTAGAGATATCTATCATCACAAGGGGAATAGATGTTGAATGTTCAGTCTTTTTCTTAGGTAGTGGAATGAAGAACGGGAGAACATAGGTGTAAGGTGAGAGAGGAAAGATAGGAACCTGAGGGGGTAACCTTTTCACACAGAGGCTGATACCTATATGGAATGAGCTACCAGAAGGAATGATTGTGCCAGGTACAATAACAACACATAAAAAACATTTAGACAGGTGCATGGATAGGAAAGGATTAGAAGGATATTGGTCAAACATGGGCAAATAAAGCAACATACATAGGCATTTTGGATGGCATGGACAAGTTGGGCTAAAGGTTCTAGTTCCACATTGTATGACTGCGATGCAAAACCTCTATTGGCACTAGGGTTCAATGAGGATTTCAAACTACACATCAGGGGTTTGAGTATAAGATCAAGTTTAACAATGTCGGCACAGTGTCGCACCACTTCTGGTGATGCATTTCAGATAAGATGTTTAATTGGGGCCTAACCTGCCCCATCACAGCATTAAATCCCCTGAGGCACTGCTTCGAAATGATGCAGGATATATTTGGTCTTAGTTTCTGAGAATATTTATCCTATAAATAACATGATCAAAAAATAAATTATTTGGACCATTTGTCCATTTGCGGAATTCTCTGTACAACTGACACAAATAAAAGTAAGATATGCGTGTTTCTTATGTTCGAACATTGATACCGATGACACCAGGGATGTAGTAATTCAATGACCAGAATGTGCTTTGGGACTGTGCAAGGCTTTGAAAATGCATTATAAAAGTGTATTACAAAATGTATTTTGCCACTTTTGTACATTGCACCTTGGCACATTACAGTGTAAATAGAAAAACAAAAAGCCAAATAATATATGCTATTTGAAATTAGTTCTTCCGTTTAGTAGATAATGAAAATGCAATTGAAACATATATTTTTCTATGCTGATGTAAGCTTATCATAGCAGCAACAGATGAGATCACAACACACACCTGCAAGGGTAAGATTTTCTGTTAGGTGTGGGTGACAAAATCCGTGTGCCAGCCTTACTGTCGTGTTTGCTGGGCGCCCGGTGATTAACGTCTTTTTAATGTTTGGCTTCCTGCCTTACACAGGGGCGGGTGGCCTTGGCAGGCAGCCATCCGACTGAGATCATCCCACAGAGAAGGGAGATTGCTGTGTGGTGCCACAATCATTGGCAGCTGCTGGGTCCTGACTGCAGCTCACTGCTTTAAAAGGTCAGTCTTCTAAATGAAATCATTTAATCAACATAATTAAAAGGAGATAATGATCTTTCTCTCCGGAGGACTATTGTAGTCTCGTATAATTTGCTGCAATAGGTTTTGACTGGCTCGATGGAAGGCATATTTCTTTGGTAGGTGTTGCAGGTGTTCATCCATATATGTGTCAGATTACTCGGAATTAATGGAGTTTCTGCTGAAAGGATCACACAGATGGGAAAGACTCTTCTCGTTTGCAGCAAGACTTCTCAAACAATTTCCGCTCCAATTTTTTTTTAGGTAATATGGATTATCTTGCAATAGGAAGAAGAAGTGAGGACAATAAGGGCACAAAATGTTTCTGGTTCTAGACTATTACCAAGAGTGGCTCGGTAGCACCACCACTGACCAAGTCCAAACGGGTAAAGCTGCAGGAGATGATGAGAGAACTATGATAAGGGAATCAGTGATGAATAACTCAACTCTTGATACCTGAATGTCACAATAAACCAATAAATCAAGGATGTAATCCAATGACAAAGTGCTGGAGGAACTCAGCAGGTCTGCGAACATGTGAGGATGGAACGGGTAGGCGATGTTTCAGATCGGGAACCTTCTTCAGGCTTTCCATTTGAATGTTACTCCAACAATAACTACAAAGCTTGACGTCATTCAGAACAAATCAAAAGTGCTGGAGTAACTCAATGGGTCAGGCAGCATATCTGCTGAATATGAAAACACATTGACTGAAGGAGTGGATCTGACAGAGAATAAAGTATTCAGATCTATTGCAGCTTTGGGTGAGTGCAGCCAAGGAGTTGCGGGAGAGACAGAACAAGGGCCTGCAGGTGCTGGCACAGTGCAGAGAGTGCAGAAGGCAGGACACGGAAGGAGAACTGTGCGAGAAGTGGTGGATTAAATGTAGGGACTTGAAACCCTGGTTAGGCCCGAACAAGTACCATGTTCTCCAGAAATACTGCGTGACCCACTGAGTTACTCAAGCACTTTGTGTTTTTTTTAATCAACTAGCTTGATTGGCACATCTATTCACAAACATGTACACTCCCCACCTCTAGAAAAGGTGTGTTATACTTAAAAGATGCAATGCAAATAAATCCCCAAACATGTTTTTTTATCAGCCCCCCCAAACCTGCAAATAACCTGCAGGGACAAATGCACTGCTATTAAAAGAACACGATCTTCTGCAAGTTCATTTCTATTTTGTATACCATCCCAACTTGCAAAAATGTTGCTGTAACAAAATCCTGGAACTCCCAACCTAAAAGTGTTATGAGAATACCTTCACCAGAAATACTGCATCTGTTCAACAAAGTGGCTCATCAACACCCATTCAAGGAGTACTTGAAATAGGGAATAACTGCTGGCTTCACCATGGATGCCACAGCTCTTCGAGAAATAATAAAAAGATAGCTGTGAGATCAATGTTATTTATCAAGACCAGGGTAGGGACTAGGATAAAAGATGACAGACAGTTCATACCTTGTACATGATATCATCTTTAGGTCCGGCATCATATCTACTGTACCAATAGACTCAGCCCACTGTTCAAAGCACCACTCGCATAGTACTCACTTACCAACAATATATCAGTCACGCCTCACACCCAACTTTGTGCTTTCTGTGGTTTTATGACACACCCACATGTCACTAATTGCATGCACTTCTCACAATTCAGCTATGACAGCTATCACATGAAACACCCACTCACACAAACTTTGCTCATAGTTGCATTGTAAGGTAGGAGGAAGCATATGATCGTTGGGGCCAAATGTGATTACATCCTCTCCCTCCAATTGAGAAAACAGTGTCGGACATTTTTGCGAGGGGCCATGACTTGGCTCGTGGCTCTTTATGACAAAGGCTCAAGGCTCATGGTTTCCTTACATCTTATTCTCCTTTTATTTTCCACTTCTTCCCCTTTCCACCTCATCCCTTCACTCTACAATCTTAGATGAGTTGCACAACTCTGAGATAAGCAAGCAGATCTTACATTGCATTTACCACACCATCTCCCCACCCCATGCCTCTCTCCACCATTAAACTGTCAGCGTGCTTTTCCTCTCACAGATAGTCTAGGATCTACAGTCTGGTTAGGCGGTGATAGAAGAGAGAAGAAAGAGTGAAGGAAAAGACTCTCCATTTTCATTCTCAACCAACAAGTCAGATACTGACTCTGCATCTTTCAGAGGTTGCGTTGGAGAACGGGTTTGCAAGTGAAAGTTCATGAGGCAAGGGATGGGCCGCAGAGCAGGGGGACTGCTGTAGTAAATGCCAGATCATGAGACAGATATGATGCACATTGATTCTGACTCAGAGAATATTTATTCTCCATTGATGATACACTTCACAGTGTGTAGTTCTTTCCTACACAAGTGTGTAGGAAAGAACTGCAGATGCTGGTTTAAGTCGAAGGTAGACACAAAATGCTGGAGTAACTCAGCAGATCAGGCAGCATCTCTGGAGAGAAGGAATGGGTGACGTTTCAGGTCGAGACCCTTCCTCAGCATGGAAGTGATGGGCAACTCCTGTCTGATGCACAAGGAGCCCACCAATGTATGATGATTAATGTTGCAGCTTCCACTGCACCATAATTATAGGTCAAATACCATCTTACACTGCAGTTACCACTGGCATTTAAGCTCAGACATCTGTCATAATGGCTGTAGACATCGGCGTACTAAGGAGTGTTTAGGATGGCACAACAACTAACTACTGAGGTTGCAGACGAGCAGTCTGAGGGAAGTGACAGCTGCTCTGTTGAGCAGGAGTCTGCTGTCCTCTCTCAGAATGACAAGCTCTGTGATCCAGCCACTGCTGGCAGGTGGGACTAGTGTAGCTGGGACATGTTTGCCGGTGTAGGCAAATTGTGCCGAAGGGCCTGTTTCCACACTGTATCACTGTATCTCAGAGAAAACCCACGTGGTCACGGGGAGAACATACAAACTCTGCACAGACAGCACCCGTGGTCGGGATTGAACCCGTGTCCCTGGCACTGTAAGCACTGTAAGGTAGCAACTCTACTGCTCTGCAAATGTGCCACTAATGTTCTTGGCATGATCTGTGAGGAAGCACAGACTGGTCGAGCTCATGTTGGGCCTTCAAAGCTTGCAGCTGGTTGTATTGATAGTCCTCACCCTTACACCAGCCATGCCACTGTGACTGTGCTGCTAGAAAAGTATAACAGCTGCTAAAAAGATGAGTTACGGTTGGAAGCAGTCAATCACTCCAGCCTCGGGACATCACGGCAGGAGTTCCTCAGGTCGCGTCAACAGCTGTTTCATCAAAATGTTATTAGTGAGGATTGCTAACAATTGCACAAAGTTCAATTCCATTTGCAACTCCTCAGAAAATGAGGCTGCCCATGCTCATGTGCAGCAAGACCTAGAAAGTAAACGAGCATGGACTAATACATGGGAAATAGTATTCAGGCCATAAAGTCCTGGAAAATCCCCATCTCCAACGGGAGAGTTTAATCAACTTACCTTAATATTTAACACCATTACCATTCCTGAGTCACTCACCACCAACATGAGGATCATCATTAACTGGAAAGTCAATTGTTTAGCTGTATGAATACTGTGGCAACAAGTGGAATTCAGAGGCTGAGTATCCTGCGGTGAGCTACTCACCTCCTGACCCCAAAGACTTTCCATTATCTACAAGTCAAGTGAGTGATTATGATTTCCACCTACCACCAACAGCACTCAAGAAGTTTCATCAATACAATACAATTTGAACCCCAATTTCTATCACCACATGGCTCTGTGTACCAACTAGAGAAGGCACTGCCATTACTCTCCTCAGCCACTCTAACAGCATTCTCCAAAACTGTGGCCTCTGCCAGATCAAAGTCATGAGTTTCAAAAGTATTGGAATGCCACCTCTTACATTTCCCCTCGAAGTCGCACACCAAACTTACTTGGAAATGTTTAATCATTCCTTCACCAAAATCCAGTAACTCCCCACCCAACTGCACTATGAAAGCATCTTCAACAGAAGGCCTGCAGTGTTTTAAGAAACTCACTTACCACCACTTTCTTGATGGGCAATAAATGTTGGCTTTGGCAATAATGCTCAGATCCTAAAAAGAAAAGGACATTCAGAACAGTCACTAAAGGAATGCACAGCTGTTATTTGTTGATGTTTACGTCTGTTTTGACCTGCTTTTAATTTATGTTTAATATGTAGTTAATTGTTTGTGTAGAATGTTGGTTAGGTGTCCCAGAAGGTTCCCACTGTGATTCAGAAACTTCCTTTCAACATCGCAGAGTACAGCAGCTTTAAGTAGCTTTCAAAATGCTTTGCAATTACCTTCATGTTGAGGTAATTAAGCTAGGGCAACCGGTCAAATGCGAGACACAAACCACAACTTCATTAAAAAGCAATAAATGTTTTTTTTATATGGCGATTCACTCATTAATAGTTCTCTGAAATTCTTTGTAGCATTTTTGAACCACTTAACCAGGATCTTAACCAAGATCATGCTTTAAATGTGGGATAAAACATATTTCAAGAATCCATTAATTGTTGAAACCTTTGGGAAAGGTTTACCCAAAATGATCCATTGTATTTCTTTCGTATTTTATACGATTTCTATTCAATTTTATACAATTGTTATACAATTTAGCAATTTGATTCATTAAGTTTTAACTTCTTGCAAAATATTAAATACTCTTGCAGGAACTGCAAGCAAAATTGTAATAATCAACAAGTGAAAAAAGAATAATATTGCCTTTTAATTGTTATTTCTTGATAAAGGATATGGTACTGATAAATCATCTGTCCTAGTTCTGTCTAATTCTGCATAAGACATAAATTGTTCCATGAGTTTGTGGATTTCTGGCTGACTTGGTGCCAGGAAAATCCCATGTTAAAATGTATCTGAGTTATTTGATTATATTGCAGGCAGCATGTGCTTTGTGGATTGTGGGACTTGGGTTGAGGTAGCCGTGATCGTATTCCTTTTTACAAGCCACAATGTAAAACAATCATTACATGCACAGTGCGCATATGGTAGAGCAATGGGGAATTCTTCCTTCAATTTAAGCCCTGGCGAAATATGAACTGCTGTGCAGTAAATAAATCACACCATTGCTTTCCAGTGACTGTCAGTGAAAGGCACTGATCACAAGGTAATTTCTTTCATTCTTATGATTCTCTGCTTCGGCTGTGAGCACAGTGGTTAAAAAATCATCATAACAAGTGAGCAGTCAAATTTATGTTGCAGGCTCATGGAAGAGAAAGCTTTCAAGCAAGGAGCACTGACTTATGAAATAAAATATGCCTTGTTTAATATTTGGTGGGCATTATTTGGTGTCAGTTAGCAAATATCAGTAGTGATCAAATAAGTTGTTTCTCTTCCTTTCCCATGTATTGATATTGGTTTTTGCTTAGCTCTCCACAATCTCTCATTTTCCAAATAAACCTTCCTGAAATATATCAATGGTGTTGCATGAAAAAGTAATAATAATTTGTGTCAATATTTGGAATAAAAATGTTAGCCTGAGTTCAAGAAAGAGAAACTTGTGTTGTGGCTCACACTATCCTTTTGCAAACATTACAAAAACTGTGCTCAGTTTCCTTTCTTCTCTCTTTGGAAATCATTTCAGGGAGCTGATAATTTGCTGAAATCAGGAAGATGTGTGAGAAACTGTATTGGAAAAAAATGGATGATTTTCACTCTTTTGCCTGGTTGACGGTCAGATTTTGCATCCAAAACCAGTACTTGTGATGGCAGTCTGCCCTCTCTCCCTGTTCTCGATGTCAAAGGTTGCTCAAACTGATTGTCGCACATTGTTGCTCAAATTGGATTTAGAGATCCATATATTATAACAGTCTTGGGTTGAAAATGGACCAAAAAGCTATATTCCAGAGGTAAGGTGAGAGTTACCAGTCGTAAGATGTTTCCAAAGACTTACAGGTTTGTAGGTTAATTGACTTGGTATAATTGTATAATTGGTATCATTGTAAATTGTCCCTAGTTTGTGTAGGATAGTGTAAGTGTGCAGGGATCAGTGGTCGGTGTGAACACGGGGGGCTGAAGGGCCCTTTTCCACGCTGTATCACTAAATTAAACTAAACTAAACCAGGTGGGGCTGATCATACTTGATGGGAGAAGTTCGATGATAATTGCAGAATGTTCAATTCCGTTCACTATTCCTCATCAAAGTAAGTTATATCTAATAATATCGACTGGTGAGTTGGTGATTGGCAACATTTATGCCATAAACCTGCCAGGCAAAGACTGCCTCAAACAAAAGAGAGTTTTAACAATTCTCTTTGAAATTTAAAATCATTACCATTGCTGATTTACAAGGATGTTACCAGGACTCGATGGCCTGAGCTACAAGGAATGGTTGAGCAGGCTAGGATTTTATTCCTCGGAGTGCAGGAGGATAAGGGATGATCTTATAAATGTGTATAAGATCATGAGAGGATTAGATAGGGTAAATGCACAGAGCCTTTTACCCAGAGTCAGAGAATCGAGAACCAGAGGTCAAAGGTTTAAGGTGAGGGGAGAAGGATTTAACAGGAAACTAAGGGGCAATGTTTTTACACAAGGGCTGATAGACATATGGAACGAGCTGCCCGAGGAGGTAGTTGCAGCAGGTGCTATCACAATGTTTAAGAAATATTTGGACAGGTACATGGATACGAAAGATTTGGAGGGATATGGGCGAATGGTAGGCACGTGGTCGTAGATAGGGCAAGCTGGTCGGTGTGAGCAAGTTGGCCGAAGGGTCTGTTTCCATGTTGTATGACTATTCCCTTTTTTCTCAATGAAAAAGTGCAAAACCTTATAATTCTTCTTTTCCAGTTGAAATCAAATATAAAAATATTTAAGACCAATTACTTCTTTCGATATTGGAATGGAAATAGTTCTTTGATAACTCTGTGGTCTTGGATTTACTCCAAGTCAATTCATATCTTGGCAGTCTCTTGAAATCATTCAGCAGCTCAGCAAACATGACGGGCTTGGAATCAGAATATTTAGAGAAATGTAGTGGAATTTGTAAGCCATGTTATTTAATGTTCTCTCCTGTTCTCTTATTGTTGTTCAATGTCTGGTTCATCCAGCCTAAGATGTGAATGTTTCCAATGGCAAATTGAAACGTTAAGCAACTATGATCCATGCCTATGCCTAGTTCAAAGAATCAAGATGAATATGTTGAAATAGCTCCCTGATAATTGCTTGAATTTCATGGTCAGTGGCAAAATGACTGCACTTGCAGCTGATCTCAATGAAAGCACACTACAGGGAACCTGTAATCAATATTGCATACATTTCACTGTTTCCAGTGTTATTTGCTCCCAGGCTTCACTTCAAAGAGATCATCAGTTGTGGCAGCACAAAGCTGAATAAGAAGCCTACCACATTACAGGAAATCTCAATGGCAAAAAATCAAGAGAGAAATTGTGTATTTTTAGCCAAAATTTTAATCAGTTTTCAGTGTTAAACAAATATTGCAAATTCCATATTTATGTAAAAATAAAATATAGTATTTTATTAATCACGCTACAATATACTATGACACATAAGAAATCGTAAAAAAATATAATCTATCAACATATTAAAAGACTGGATTTTGAGGTGGAATGCCTTGAGTTCCATGTGGAGCAGTAAACATTTCCCATATAAGTGTTACCAAATCTAGGATTTCTGCATGAACTTGGAATCCTGAACATGCTGGACATTTTTTCCCAACCCTTTTTCAGGTTGTTTCTGATGATGGGCTCTCATGGAGCAAAATTGCAGTAATTCCCCCAAAAGTGGGGTGTTTGCCAACAGAGCATGGGCCAGGTTAGATCAGCATCTCCGTTAACATGCAAGGTATTAGTTAATTTATGTTTGATTGATTCATTGAGTTCAGCTAATGTTTCTAATGTTTCAAAAACAAGTTGTGTTTTATTTTTTTATTTCATTTTTTAATACTTTATAATGTTAGCATAAATAATTTCTGGAAAGTGGGTAGCATCATAAATAGTGAAGAAGTTTATCAACAATTGCAGCAGGATGTTAATCAGTTGGGACAGTGGGCTGAGGAATGGTTAATGAAGTTTAATAAAGATTAGTGCGAGATGTTGCATTTTGACGAATCAAACCAGTGCAGGACCTTCACAGTGATTGGCAGGGCACTAATCAGTGTTGTAGAGCAGAGGGATCCAGGAGTGCAGGTACATAGTTACATGAAAGTGGCATCACAGGTAGATAGGGTGGTCAAGAAGGCTTTCAGCACATTGGGCTTCATCAGACAAGGTATTGAGTATAGAAGTTGAGAGGTCATGTTACAGTTGTACAGGACATAGGTGAGGCCACATTTGGAGTATTGTGTTTAGTTTTGATCACCCTGCCACTGGAAAGATATTGTTACAGGAAAGAGAAGATTTACGAGGATGTTGCCAAGACTCGAGGGCCTGACCTATAGGAAGAGGCTAGGCAGGCTAGGAGTGCACGAGGTTGAGGGGCGATCTTATAGAGGTATATAAGATCATGAAAGGTATTGATAGCATAAATGCACAGTCTTTTACCTAGAGTAGGAGAATCAATAGCCAGAGGATGTAGGTTTAAGGTAAGGGGAAAATTTTTAATAGGAACCTGAGGAGCAATTTTTTAATACAAATAGTGGTGGGTGTATGGGACAATCTGCCGGAGATGGTAGTTCATGCAGGTACTATAACACATTTAAAAGACATTTGGACAGGTACATGGATAGGAGAGGTTTAGAAGGATATGGGCCAAACTCAGGAGGGTGGAACTAGTGGAACTAGATAAGGCATATTGGTCGGCGTGGGCAAATTGGGCCAAACATCCTGTTTTCACACTCTATTACTTTATGATTTGTTTTTAAATATCTTTAAATATTTCTGAATGTCAGAGACATTGAGAAAGAAATTAAATTTTGGCAGATTTAACAGTCAGCTAAGACGGAGGAAAACCTTTAGCTGGCATTCAAATGTTTTCAGCTGTTCTGTGGGTGGGACTTGTTCTGGCATATGGACCACTACAATATAGCAATATTTATGTGCATATTGACTTGTCACCACACAGAAACATGCAATGAGGATCAAACTAGTTCAGGAGCACTGTTATTAATGATGAATCGGCCAAAGGTAGCTTCGGACTAACCACAGAGGTCAGCAGTGAGCAACAAAAGCTCACTGCTTACAGGAAATTCTGGGCAACATTAAAAATAAAGCAATTACAATCCATACATAGCAAAATGTAGAATCAAGGAACTACAGATGCTGGTTTACACAAAAGGACACCAAGTGCTGGAGTAACTCAGCAGGTCAGGCAGCATCTCTGGAGAACAGGTGATATTTTGAGTTGGTATGATTAATGATTAATTATTATGGCTTAGTATGACATTAAATGTTCATTATTTTGTCCAATATTTCATACTTAGATTATTTAACAAATACGATAATTTTCCTTTATTGGGAACACTGCAGAATATTGTAAACTATGGACCAAGGTTGAATCACTGACAATAACTTTGGGATTTTCGTGTTAAACTACACATGTTGCAGAAATACCAAAGTTGCTGTCAGATTCATAGTACGAATGCCAATAAGTTAGTGTCATTGGAATAGAAAACTTCTGGCCAATAATAGTGAAACTTATTAAGTCTTTGCGTGATTTTCATTTGTACAGATTTGTCAAAATGATGCTAATGTTAAAAAAATGTTACGCCCTACATTTTGTTTGATGTTGTAAAAGTCTCATCTGATGCTTAACTATTGAAAGATGAAAAAGCTCTTTCCATTTTCCTCTCAAATTTTCATAATTAATCACCATGGCCTTCAGAGAAACAGAAAGGATAATTTCTGTTGCTTGATATGTAAACAAAATTTTAATTAAATACTTCCTAGAAATATATATCTTTATTATAACTAGTGAATATCAAGCTCTAGATTCAATTGAGCTTTCTTTGCTGCAGTTTGTTTTTCATTTTTATTCTCTTATCTTGATTCAATAATACGCTTCTGTGCAGTTCACTTAACAAACACAACACATTAGTTTTTGTTCCTACTGAAAAAAACCGAGATTATGCCTAGAAATTCATCCTTGGTCAGTGACTCTGAATGCACTCTCTAGCACCAACAGGGTGCTGTACCCTTGTTTCTGAAGTTCAATCCATTGAAATGAACACTTAGCACAGACCAACACGTATTATTCTAGGTCGTTGTACTTCATTAAGCTTGTACAGTTCCCATATTATGTGTTCTATTAAATAAAACTTCCTTCCTAAATGTCTTCCCTCTCTTTGATAGGTATGGCAACAACACAAAAAACTACATTGTGCGCGTTGGTGATTACCACACATTAGTATCTGAAGAATACGAGCAAGTTCTTGAAGTGAAAAACATTATTATCCACAAGGACTATAAACCTGATGCTAACGACTATGACATTGCACTGGTAAAACTTGAAGGTGACCAGGAACGGTGCATCAAACTCAATGCCCATGTCCTTCCAGCATGTTTGCCACACAGAAGAGAACGTAATCAAAGGAAAGGTTCGAACTGCTACATTACTGGATGGGGTGACACAGGTAATAATGAATATTGTGCACTTGTATCCCAAATGCAGAATACATTAGAAGAATAAATTCTCCCAAAATTCTCCCAATAAATTCTCCATAGAATTTATACAATGGAGAATGAAGCGTAACTGCCATTCATTGAAGCTAAATAGTTCTAGATTTTGGTTATTGGTCAAATATGATATCCAAGGTTCAGCAGATCTTTTCCCTCAAGTTTGATAAAATTGAGAATTTATTTATTAAAGTGTTCGGGCAACTATTCATGTATAAAACTAAAATATACTGTAAAAGTAATCTGGAAGTATAAAGAATCATTGCTACCATTCATTAGGAGTTTTGTCAGCCTTCAGAGGAAATGTAGGTGTTCAAATACACCAATGGTAGGTGAACCAACAGGATTATAATGATTTTTCAATTGCTGCTATCTCCACAAAGCCTTTAATAAGATATAGATCTTGCTCCTGATTGTATTACCTGTATTGGGAGAGTTAAACACTTACTGGGGTACAATATTATGTTGCCAATATCACTTTTCTCTTTTTTGCTTTGTGTTTTATATGATAAACTACTATGCCTTTTGTTTGTGACGATATCACTAAGCTCAGTCACAGTCATTGCATCATAGAGTATGGGAACAGTCCTTTCAGCCTATCTGTGGGTATCCATTCATGATAATCCCATCTTCCAGCACTTGGCCCTAAACCTTAAATGCTTAGGCAGATCAAATGCTCATCTAAACATCTCTTCAATGGTGTTCATGACTCTGCTTGCACCACTCTCCCCTGCAATGCATACCAAGTATTCAACGCTCTCTTGGAGAAAGAGTCAGCCTCAAATACCTTCTTAATCTTGTATCCCTTATCCTAAATCTATGTCCTAAATAAAGTTTGTGTTTCAACCTATTGAGTATAAATTAAAACTATTAGAGCTGAAACCTGTGACCATTTCCATGAACTCCCGCTACAACTTGAATTTGAGTCCCTTTTGATAGGCCAGAAGTTGGGCCATACCCAGTAAAACTCTAATGATTGACTGGCGGTTTTTAATTTGGGGGGGAGGCAGGTGCCGATATTCTGTCCATCTCGACTATGACCATTGATAAAGGAGTGAGTGGGAACTCAAAATGTTGGAACTTTTGGCTTTCAGGTTGCCCGCCCTACCTCCATTATTTGGTTCCAAGTTTCACCTTCCTCTCCTATCAGATTTCATCATCTGCAATCTTTTAATGCCTCCACTTATCATGTCCCAGCCTCTGCCACTAATTCCGCCCTTCCCTTCCCTAACTGACTCCATCTTCCTATCAACCTTTCCTCACCTGTTACCACCAATCGTTTGCTTACTCTTGCCTCACCCTCACCCTCACCTCTTTATACCAGCTATCTCCACTCTACTCCTTCAGTCCAGATGGAAAGTCTTGATCCAAAATGTCATCTGTTTAGTTTACCACCACGGATGCTGCTCAATCTGTTGAGTTCCACCAGCAGATTATTTGTGCTCCAGATTGCAACATCTGCAGTCTCTTGTCTTTCTAATTGTCACGAACATCACCTTTAGAACATATTATGGAAATTCATGGTACTTTGAAAGGCAGCCTGAGCTATGTTATGCTAGCTGGGCACAGAAATGTTATGGCCCAGGTACTGCTCCTTGTACACTTCTTGCAGCTCTCAGCCCGTATGCAAAAACAAATCTCCAGCTTCCAAACAATGCAAAATAATAACATAATATCAAGGCAGAGTAACCAATCAGAGTAACATATTATACAACTTCAAAAAGTAAGCTGCACTAGCTATTAAATGAGGGTCCAATTGCCTCTAACCCACTGGTATTGTTTTATTTGATGGTAACATTCAGTGTTACCTCCTTGCATTCATCACTGAAGGTCAACAGATGTCTGATACAAGCAGCCACTTAGCTCAGGGACATCAACATAATAGTAATACTGACAGCGATCTTGAATGCACTGTCTGAAAGGATATTGGAAACAGATTCAAACAAACTTTGAAAAGGAACAGGACAGAAACATAAAAGGCACAGCTATGGGAAAGGGACAAATCTGAACAATGCTATCAAATATCTGGTGAGGTGTTGCATTTTGGGACGTCTAACAAGGGCAGGATCTACACTGAATGGTAGGCCTCTGGGGAGTGTTGTAGAGCAAAGGGATCTAGGAGTACAGGTGCATGGTTCCTTGAAGGTCGAGTCGCAGGTAGATAAGGTGGTCAAAGAGGCTTTTGGCACATTGGCCTTCATCAGTCAGAGTATAGAGTATAGAAGTTGGGAGGTCATGTTGCAGTTGTATAAGACGTTGGTGAGACCGCATTTAGAATATTGTGTTCAGTTCAGGGCACCATGTTATAGGAAAGATATTGTCAAGCTTAAAAGGGTTCAGAGAAGATTTACACGGATGTTGCCAGGACTAGAGGGTGTGAGCTATAGGGAGAAGTTGAGTAGGCTGGGTCTCTATTCCTTGGAGCGCAGGAGGATGAGGGGTGATCTTATAGAGGTGTACAAAATCACGAGAGGAATAGATTGGGTAGATGCACAGAGCCTCTTGCCCAGAGGAGGGAATTGAGGACCAGAGGACATAGGTTTAAGGTGAAGGGGAAAAGATTAAATAGGAATCTGAGGGGTAACTTTTTCACAAAGGGTGGTCGTTGTTTGGAACAAACTGCCAGATGAGCTAGTTGAGGCTGGAACTATCCCAACATTTAAGAAACAGTTAGACAGGTACATGGATAGTACAGGTTTGGAGGGATATGGACCAAGTGCAGGCAAGTGGGACTAGTGTAGCTGGGACATGTTGGCCAGTGTGAGCATGTTGGGCTGAAGGGCCTGTTTCCACACTGTTACAATCTATGATTCTATGACTCTATGAGAAGAATAACTGTTATTGTGCAGTTCATTATGATATATAAAACAAACACTGAAGTGGGCTTATACTCTGAAAATACTATTTAACTGTGGAACTTGTGTTACTTCTAGCTTGCACTTATACATAGCTCTTACTCTGCAAGTAAGAATTTCATTATTCCATTTCAGGACATATGACAATAAAACACTCTTGACTCTTGACTGCAAACTTCATTGAACATTGGGGAGTTATTAAATCTCCAATATGTATTGGCTGATGATTCAATTCCAATTATTTGTAATCAGGTATTAACCCAATAATGAGCTAAACACTGACATCAGACATTTACATGAATTCGATTATCAAATATAGTTCTGGAATAGAACTTGATGAAACATATGGACTCTATTGGCAAATTAGTTTGAGAGGAATCAAAGCAATATAGTTAGGTCTAATCATGATTACCAAAGTCTAAATATATTCTGTACATCAAGAGTCAGTAAGAAATGAATATTCAAGGCATTGCAGGGGTGAAATAAGATTACATTGGTTTGCTTTTGCCAGCTGGACATAGGGAATGATCCCAGTGCTGTATCAGCTAAGCCTTGGCCAAAGACAGCCATGGGACTAGGTTCTCATTTATCTTGATGCCTGCTGCCCATTGCCAGAATGTTCAATGGTGAAACAAATTAAATTTGTGGCTATTGTTTTGCCAGATGGGTCCCCAAAAAGAGCTTCAGATGGGAAGTAATTGGGAGGAATGAAAATTGATCACATTGTGTCTAAGCCATTGCTCTTGCAGTGGAAATAAAAGGATATCTCCTGCTCCTATTTTCAGTTGAGAAGTAATGGGAATTTTTGGTGGCACTCCCAGAGCTTCAGAGTACTGTGTTATTTAAGTGCTGCTGCATTTGACACTTTACAATGTTGCTTATCCAAGAAAGAGTCTCTGCCCTGCTATATTTAGGGCTGCATATTTACCGGTAAGTTTCCTGATACAAACAATATACCCACCTTTCCCTTGTGCAAAGAGCCCAAGACACTTGTTTAGTTTAACCTTCACCAATTGTAAGGCATTCCCTTCATGTCTGGGCCTGAATTGTCTGTGGTTTGTAATATGAGTAAAGTTCCTTATATTGATCATTTTATTATGGAAAATCGTCAATTTCAAAATGAACTACCTTACTCATGACTGTAAAATCTGGTCAGCATGGCTGAGTTGGGCCAAAGAGTCTAATTCTGTGCCGTATAACTTTATTACTCTGTGACAAGTTCTAGGTTTTACATAATCACATTGTATGGAAAGTGTGTTTTGTCATTGCCTACTTGGAGAGTTTTCTGATGATGCATAAAATGCGGGGATGTCAGAAATTTCATGAATGAGCAATTCTTACTTTCTGTCTCTGCTGCAGGGAGAGCTTATTCAAAGACGCTGCAGCAAGCTGCCATTCCATTGCTTCCCAAAAGACGTTGTGAAGGCCGTTACAGGCAGAGGTTCACCAGCAGGATGCTCTGTGCAGGAAACTTACTGGACCACAAACGGGTAGACAGCTGCCAGGGCGACAGTGGTGGGCCACTGATGTGTGAGAAAGCAGGAGGCCGCTGGGTAGTGTTTGGTGTGACTTCCTGGGGACATGGCTGTGGTGTAAAGGAAACCCCAGGTGTCTACACACGAGTCTCTGCTTTTGTGCCTTGGATTGAGCGTATGACTAACCTGTGAGTAGCCAGGATCAGAAGACTGGTGCATGTTGCTAATTGATCAGCATGCATCCCTTATCTTCCATTTCTTTCCCTGTGAAGGAGCTCCACAAATTCACTCTCCAACACCAAGAGCACTTCAAGGAGTCAAGGACCAAAAGAGTAACCTCACTGTGGAGCTTCCATAATGAAAGAGCAACAACAGAACTGGAGAAGTGGTGGTGATTCAGTCAATCGTTTGGAGGACTAAAAACATTCGTCTGGGATTTTAACTTGTTGCAAATATGTTGCACAATATAAAATGCATTGACATTTTGAATTTCCAGCAATTTCAATTTTCTGGCGGGGAACTCATGGTTAAGAATAACAATACTTATTTATTTATACTTTTTCATATTTTGGTTACTCGGTGGTGCCATATTGTGGAGAAAATCTGTACAGCTGCATCACTTTAGTGATGTTAACAGCAGTGCACTAAACAAGCACAGAACCTTGCCATCTTTAAAATCCGGGCTGGAGTTAAATAAATGGGGGAGGTGTAGAACAATGTCACCACTCCATATTCATGTAATGTCAACATCAATTATATCCAAATTAACTGAGAAAATGTGCACTAGCTTGTATAAAAAGGTTTTATTTTCTCTAGTTAGACACAAAATGTTGGAGTAACTCAGCGGGTCAGGCCCATTCCTTCTCTCTGGAGATGCTGCCTGACCCACTGAGTTACTCCAGCATTTTGTGTCTAACTTCGATTTAAATCAGCATCTGCAGTTGTTTTTCCTACACATTTTATTTTCTCTAGTTTAACTAAAAAGTACAAAATGCGAAGGACAAAAGGTTGGGAACCAACATGAACTAAAATGTTCAGTCAAATATTTGCCCTGAAATTTTGTTTATTACTTGAAAAATTGTATGAACTTGTTTTTAAACTGTTTGCCACAATTATATACAAACTACAAATGAAGATGCTTTGTCAACTTTATTGGTTCCTGATGTGCTGCGAGTTTAATGAGACAAAAGCCACACACAAAAGGTCACTATAAATACCTAATGGGCAAATTTTAGTATGAATTGCTAACAGATGTCAGGAATGACAATGTGACAAATTCAAGGTGAAGTTCATCAATCTGTACAAATGGTGAGGCAGTGTAATAATTTTGATCCCAGGCTCAATGGTGAATGGGTATGAAATGGTGCTAGAAAATAGCAATAGAGTCTGTTGGATTATTATTAAAAAGCAAATGCTTTACTGAATCCTTTTAATCTATTATTCCCACTCAATCCTTTACCAAATGGAACATAAAATAGTGCAGCACAGGAACAAGCCTTTCAGCCTATAACCATGAAGCTAATCCAAACTGATCCCACCTGCATGCACATGGTCCCTATCCCTCTATACCCTGCCTGTTCATGTGCCTGTCTAAATGGCTCTTAAACGTTACTATCATATCTGCATCTACCCCTGGTAACGCTTTCTAGGCATCTAATGGCCCTACCTTGTAAATTTCCTTTAAACTGTCCCCCTCTCACCCTAAAGGTACGTCTTTAAATTAGGCATTTCATCTTGGGTAAAAGGCTCTGATCATCTAGCTATCTGCCTCATAGTTTTATATATTTTCATTAGCCTCTGCAGTTCGAGTGAAAACAATCCAAGTTTGTCCAACTTGCTAATACAATTAGCTAATACTCTGCAATGCTCGTCATCCTGGTGATCCTCCTCTGCACCCTATCCAAATCCTCCCCATGTTTTTAATAGTCTAATGACCAGAACTGGACACAATGTGGGCTAACCAATGTTTTATACAGCTTCATTGTGACTTGCCAACTTTTATGCTCAATGCCCTGACCAATGTGTGCAGATATGTTGTACATCTTTTTCACCACCCTATCCACCTGTGTTGCTATTTTCAGGGAATAATGGACTTGCTCCCTGAGATCCCTTTGTACATCAATGCTCCTGATGATCATCCCGTGACTGTATACTTTCCTCTCATATTTGACCACTAAAATGCACCACCTCATACTTGTCCAGATTAAACTTTATTTGCCAATTCTCTTTCCAAGCTTCCAAATGATATATATCCTGCTGTAGCCTTTGACACAAAGGACTGCTAATAATGGAATCGAACAAAATCAAGAATCTGTGGAAAGAGTCCTGATCTGAAATATCCCGTCCACTTCCTCCGCAAATGCTGCCTGACCTGCTGAGTTCCACTAGCAGTTTGTTTTTATATCCTTTGACAATCTACTGTACTCTCTGCAATTCCACCAATTCTTGTGTCACCTGCAAACTTGCCAAGACAACCTGCATTTTCATCCAAATCATATATAAAATAAAAACAGAGGTCCCAGCACTGATTCTTGCAAAACAGCACTGCTCATAGACCTCCAGTCAGAATATTACCTCTACACCACAACCTCTTGTCTTCTGATTCAATTCAATTATTCAATTCAATTATTCAATGATAAAGCCAATTTACAATCCAACCTCCCAACTCTATTCATTCCTCTTCAACCCGACGTTCTCCTCCTTTGCCTCCTGCACTATAATGGGATGGCTTCCATCAGGCCCTGGGGACTTATCCACTTTAGTGTTCTTCAAAAAATCTAGCACCTCATCCTTCTTAATATAAAAATTGAATATTTATTTTCCTAGAATATCATCCATGTAATTCTCTTTGCTGAATGCCAGGCACTCCTTTCCACTTGTGACTTCTTCTGACTCCAGACATAGATTTCCGCATTTGTCATCAAGCGGACCTATTCTTTCCCAAGCTTACCCGTTTGTTATTAATATTTAAAGTGCCCTAGTATTTTCCTGTCTCCTACCTTCTGAGACATTTCATGGACTCATTTAGCCCTCCAGATTCCCTGTTTAATTTCTTTCCTGCTTCCTTTATATTTCTCAAGGGCCCTGTCTAATTTCAGCTTCCTTAACCTTACATATGATTGCTTTCTCTTTTTGACTAACATTATATCTCTTGTAACAAGTTTCCAGAACCTCTCCATCCCTATCTTTCATCTTTCCAGGCGCTGTAAGTCCTGAAATCTAACCAGTTGTTTTTTCGATATCTGGTGTGGATTTATTCAATAACATATGATTCCAGCTTGTGCCTAATACAGGTGTAATTAACAATCCCCCAATTTAGCACTTTCCCCTGAGGCCCAGCCTCATCCTGATCCATAACCATCTTGAAACTTTCAGAGTTGTGATCACTGTTCACAAAATGTACCCATTGAAACTCCATTGACCTAGCCAGGCTTAGTCCTCACACAATATCTGTGGCTCCTTCTCTAGTTGGACTCTCTACATGTAAACACAAGAAACTGCAGATGGTGGTTTGAAAAAGAAGACACAAAGTGCTGGAGTAACTAAGTAGGTCAGGCAGCATCTCAGGAAAACATGTATGGGTGACTTTTCAGGTCAGGGCCCTTCTTCAGACTGTCTAAAGAAGAGTCCCAACTTGAAACAGCTGTGATATATTAATGCAGGCTTGGACAAATTAGAACCTATCCATGTTCTCCAGAGATACTGCCTGATATTTGTACCTTTTTTGGATTATCTACATATTGTTTCAAAAGCCCTCCTGAACACATCCAACAAATTCTACCCCATCTGAGCCACTGTCACAAAGGGAATCTACTCAAAATAATGGTATATTAATACCCTCTGCAATAACCCAGGAGGTGACATAATTAAAGAGCCACCAGTGCCTTCCTGGGACACTTATCCTGGCGAATGAACAAAACCTTCACATTGTAATCTTACAATATTTAGGATTAACTAATAACAGAGGAGGGAAAAACTGGCAAAATGAATGGTATATAAATTCTACATTTTTAGAGATACAGCACGGAAACAGGCCCTTTTGGCCCACCAGGTCCGCACCGACCAGTAATCCCCTCACATTAACACTATCCTATATCCACTAGGGACAATTTTTACATTCAACAAGCCAATTAACCTGCAAATCTGTACGTCTTTGGAGTGTGGGAGGAAACCAAAGATCTCTGTGAAAACCCACGCAGGTCACGGGGAGAACGTACAAACTCCGTACAGACATCACCCATAGTCTGGAGCGAACCCGGGTCTCCGGCACTGCATTTGCTGTAAGGCAGGAAATCTACCGCCGCGCCACCGTGCCGCCCCATTTTATGGAACAAGGACTACATTGGCACTATCACTGACCTGTGGATCTTTCATCTGGCGATGCTGGAGAGGAATTTCCATGTGCATGTTTTTTACATTGTTTTGCAAACTATGCTTTAACCATGCATATGTTGGGGATTGCCGCACAGAGTAACCAGCATCCTGTCCTGTCCCATAATGGGGCAGCCGGAGATGACATGAGAGCCTTCGCTCTTTTCTGATATTGGAGTGGACATTGTGAGGACAGAGAAGTCTTTCAAGGAGTCTATTTGAATAGTCAGGGCCTGCTGCTGAACCAATGCCTCACCTGTAAAATTCCCAGGTCCACCACTGCCTGTTGTTAAAGGAATGCTCAGTTGGACCTGTTTCCTTCCATTAATAGCCTTTTTCTAACCCAAATCCAATAATATTTTCTAAGTATATACCCAAAGGCCAATGTTGCAGTAGTGGTCAAGCATATGTTGCGTATCGAGTGACGTCGGAACTGTGGGACCAGTGTCCTTTGTGTGTGAGTGTGGCATACAAATCAAACACACAATCCAAACAACCATGATACGTTAATGCAGGCTTGGAGGAATTAGAATAGCATTTCAATCATGTAATGCATAAAGCAGTTGCACCATGCAGATGAATCTCGAAGCTCATTTCTATGAGCGGGTGATTCTCTGACTACAAGCAGCAGCTTTGACATTCACAGAATCACTTAAATTTCAGTATCTTGGTTATTACCATTTATTAACATGACACATAGAGGCCACTTAGTCGATCAGGTCCACGTAATGCCACCCAATCAATCTCATGAGTCCCAGTCTACTTTCTTTTAGTTCCCTGTATCCCTGTAATGTATTCCCCATTACACAGGTCCATCATGTCACATTTGATTCATTTTGCGATTAACTATACTAAGGGTGGGTTACAGTAACCTAGGAGCACACCATTGGGATGTGAGAGGAAACCAGAGATTCTGAGGGAAAGCAAAAGGAGAGAACATGTAGAGGCAGAAGCACCAACAGCCCTGATTATTTTTGTTTTGAGGTCTGAATGAATTGATCCTGTATATATGAATCAATTATATTCACGATTATGGTAGACTCAATGGCAGCTGATTTATGTGAAACAAATTCAAAACTGGGAACAAGTTGCTGATTGAATCTCAGAGCGAACATTAGGGTAGCTGGCATTTCACCAATTGCTTAGTGAAAGTTGGTAGCACTTGGGTGTTGAGAAGTCTGTAACTTAGTCAAGGTTCTCTATCCCACACACTGGAGGTGCTGCACTACCCAGGGCACCTGTAGCTGGAAGTACCGACAACATCATATGGTTATGCAGTTGGCACCAATGAATCCAAAATCAGTCAGTTTGCCCATTTTATTTGAATTTCTATTTGTCTCACTGCCACCTTCTCGTGATAAGTTCCTGGTAGTGGAGTTGGAGCAGCTTTGGTAAGGATGGTGGCAGTGTATGGAGCAGTACTATGTCAGGTAAGGTCGATTATATGTACTACAGGGTTTTGAGAGATGGAGGAGAATTTTTGCTGCTTTTAGTACTGAAGCATCAATTATTTTACCAAATATGCTGTTACCTAGGCTGTATCTAGTGGTGAAGTATTAAAGCCTGTCAATAGACAATAGACAATAGGTGCAGGAGTAAGCCATTCGGCCCTTCGAGCCAGCATCGCCATTCAATGTGATCATGGCTAATCATTCTCAATCAGTACCCCTGATCCAGTCATTAATCCAATTTCTCAAGGGAGACCTGAAGTAAGCAACTGGTCTTTTATTTACATGAGAATGGAAAACCATTCAGGCTAGGAGCTCCACCCTGCTTTGGGCTGTAGAAAATGAAACAGATCTTGTTGAAGCACTGCAGTGCCATCGGGTGAAATGTGGCTCCATCGAGTTTGATGTGGTCAGGAGGATGGGACCAATGGTTTCCATATTTAACAGTAAAATGGTGGTGCTCACCATGGCACTCATGCAGAGATCGCCAGTGAGAGAGTATTGGCCATTGGGCTCAGTTGGATGAAACATGAGGTAGACACAAAATGCTGGAGTAACTCAGCGGGACAGGCAGTATCTCTGGAGAGAAGGAATGGGTGACGTTTCAGGTCGAGACCCTTCTTCAGACTGATGTCAGGGGAGTGGATGGGACGGAGATGGAATGTAGTCGGAGACAGTAAGACTGGTGGGAGAACTGGGAAGGGGAAGGGGATGGAGAGAGGGAAAGCAAGGGCTACTTGAAGTTAGAGAAGTCAATGTTCATACAGCTGGGGTGTAAGCTTCCCAAGCAAAATATAAGGTGCTGTTCCTCCAATTTGCACTGGGCCTCACACTGACAATGGAGGAGGCCCAGGACAGAAAGGTCAGATTGGGAATGGGAGGGGAAGTTAAAGTGCTGAGCAACCGGGAGATCAGGTAGGTTAAGGCGGACTGAGCGGAGGTGTTCAGCGAAACGGTCGCCGAGCCTGCGCTTGGTCTCGCCGATGTACAGAAGTTGACACCTGGAACAGCGGAAACAATAGATGAGATTAGAGGAGGTGTAAGTGAATCTCTGCCTCACCTGAAAAGACTTTTGGGGTCCTTGGACATAATTGAGGGGGGAGGTAAAGGAACAGGTGTTGCATCTACTTTGGTTGCAGGGGAAAGTACCTGGGGTGGTTTGGGTGGGAAGGGACAAGTTGACCAGGGAGTTGCGGAGGGAACGGTCTCTGCAGAAAGCAGAAAGAAGTGGAGATCGGAAGATATGGCCAGTAGTGGGATCCCGTTGGAGGTCACAAAAATGTCAGAGGACTATATGCTGTATCTGACGGCTGATGGGGTGGAAGGTGAGAACACGGGGGGTTCTGTCCTTGTTACAAATGGGGGGAGGAGGAGCAAGAGCAGAGCTGCGGGATATCGAGGAGACCCTAGTGAGAGCCTCATCTATAATGGAAGAGGGGAACCCCCGTTCCCTAAAGAATGAGGACATCTCCGATGACCTAGGAATGGAAATCCTGGGCGCAGATGCGGCGTAGACAGAGGGATTGGGAGTAGTAGATAGAGTCCAAACCAAATCTACCACCAGCTTGACTTGGCGACTCGGAGACATCATGGCTTTGCTACATTCCCCTGAATTCCATTATTGTCTTCAGCAGATCAGCCCAACAATGCTTCTCTGTAGTTTTGTCTATCTTTAATATTTGCCCAGAGAATCTGCTCCAATGTGGCAAATGACAAAGACTTGAAAATACTTGGCAGATAATGCACTTATTCAATTATCACACTATAGCAGCTGCTGTATAAATACTGCACACAAAAATATATATATTTTTGATTGCCTGAGACCAACTGTCTTGCATGTACATAGACACAAAATGGTGGAGTAACTCAACGGGACAGGCAACATCTCTGGGGGGAAGGAATCGAGACCCTTCTTCAGACATGTTTTTCATGTACAATACAAATACATGCAGGTTGCACTATTAAGGGGGGATTTATTGCAACAAAACCTCTAAAACTACCTTTGTATTTGTCCCCAATCCAGGAAAGTAATCGCCTTGAAAATGGTTGTTTAATTGTCCAGCATTACGGGGAGGAGTGGACATCAGTGGTCAGGCATTCAAGAGCACAATGTTAGTGTTGGGCAAGGTTTTTAATTACTGATATCAGAGAGCAAATGGAGAGGCAAACTCAAACCTAGGGATGTCAAAGACTTCTCATGAGGTGGGGGTGAGTATTCTAGCTTGGCCTCACCAGTTTATGCTCCTTTCATGCTGTTCAGTTAGGCATGAGGGATACCTTCCTTTCAGGCACAGTTACTTTCACGACAGACCACCTATTCCTTCAAAAAGGTTCTAAAACTTAATTCTGGCCCTGGCTCCTCTTCCCTCAATGATTTGGCCTCCATTTTCAACTGCGGCAATGAATTCCACAGATTCACCATGCTCTTGCTAAAGAAATTCCTCCTCATATCCATTCTGAAGATACATCTTTTAATGCTGAGGCTGTGACCTCTGGTCCTAAACTCTCCCACTACTGGAAACCTTCTCTCCACATCCACTCTATCTAGGCCTTTCATTATTCGGTAGGTTTCAACCATTGGGTTATAAGCTGCCCAAATGGAATATTCTTCCAGTTGGCATGTGGCCTCACTCTGGCAAAGAAGGAGGCAAGGACAGAAAGGTCGGAATGGGAATGGGAAGGGCAGTTAACCCAGCCCTAACCCTAATGCAACCAGGAGCTGCAACAGGCTGTGGCAGACCATGCACAATGAAACAATCTTCTAGTCCATGCATCGTCTCGTTAATGTAAAGGAGGCCACCTTGGGAGCACCTAACACAATAGAAGAGGTTGAAAGGGGTGCATGTGAACCTCTATCCTACCTGAAAGTGCTGCTGGTTCTCTGGTTAAAAGTAAGATAGGAGGCGTAGAGACGTGTGTTACATCTGCTGTGGTTGCAAGGGAACATGACTGCTTGAGTCAGAAGCGTTGAGTGAACCGCGGCATTGTGGAAAGAATGGTCTGTTCAGAAAGTGGTAAGGGGTGGGGACGGGAAGATGGTGCTGGTAGTAGGATCATGTTGAAGGTGGTGGAAATGCCAGAGAATGACATTTCGGATGCAGATGCAAGTGGGATGAAAGATGAAGACCAGGCGAAAAAGATGAACTGTGGGAGTCATGGGTGAGGGCTCCATCCACAATAGCAGGGGGGGAGCTATGTTTAGTGAAGAAAGAGGACATCTCAGATGTCTAAGAGTGGAAAACATCTTGGGAGCAGATGTGGCAGAAATATCTGCAATGTCGTTTACTCCCAAAACGTGCTTATTTTAAAGTTAGAAAACAACAAAATATGCATGAATTTTGTGCCTTTCATCACCTGAAGGCATCATAGGCAATGAAGTGCTTTTGAAGTACTGTCATGGCAGTAATCCAAGTTCTCACAAGCAGCAATGTGACAAGAACAAGATAACTTGTTCTCACTGAAGTTGTTTGAAGGATGAATTTTAGCTGGGCTACTGGGGAAAGCTTTGAAGAAGCCTGGACACTTTGCTCAAATACATTTTCTCATGATTCTTAACTGTTTGAGTCTGGGAAAGTGTTAACAATTACTTTTGCCGTAAAGGAGCTCAACGTATTTGGATGACAGGACCAGTCAACAATTGAAGTTGAGCTTTCCATAATATGAAGATTCCACATGGTGGCTATATTTTCAAATGTTCATACCTTAGAGCATAGATTTCCAGCAAAGAGTCCACTTTAATTATGAACTATTAAACATAACCAGAAAATAAACTAGAAATATACATTTTATCTCAAGTTGCACTTAGATGCAAACCACCTGGAGAACATTGATATTAGCTTATCCTTAAATACATCTTAACTGTCAGTGACTGTCTGTATTCATCTTAATCATTGCTAATGAAAGGTATAACCTTCCCTCATTTGTGATTTTAAGCATGATTCTGGAAACTATGAGAAATGTTCTCTGTTTAAATGGTTGTCATGTTTTTTCTGCATTTTCTATTTGCTGGTTAATGTTCCCACTGCCAAAGACAACAGCACTGTGAAAGATTACAAAGTCCTGGTTCCCAGCACTGACACAGGCCCAACCTCGAGTGGTATTGTTTGCCTTCTCGGCTGAGCTCTGGCTTTTCCTGTGCTACAACAGTGTACTCTGTGTGGGATATCTCCAGTAAGCAGAAGGTTAGTTACGGCGCTGCAACTAGCATGCGTCTGACATATGTAGATTCCAAAGAGCAGATTGGAAAAATTGGCACAATAGCGCCGGCGGTTATAGATGCTTGTTGGCAGAGGAAACTGAGTCTGTACATTGAAGGGTTATTCCTCTTCATGTTGCTTTGTTCCTTTGGGCGAGTGTGGATCATTCGGGTCAATAGACAATAGACAATAGGTGCAGGAGTAGGCCATTCAGCCCTTCGAGCCAGCACCGCCATTCAATGCGATCATGGCTGATCACTATCAATCAGTACCCCGTTCCTGCCTTCTCCCCATACCCCCTCACTCCGCTATCCTTAAGAGCTCTATCCAGCTCTCTCTTGAAAGCATCCAACGAACTGGCCTCCACTGCCTTCTGAGGCAGAGAATTCCACACCTTCACCACCCTCTGACTGAAAAAGTTCTTCCTCATCTCCGTTCTAAATGGCCTACCCCTTATTCTCAAACTGTGGCCCCTTGTTCTGGACTCCCCCAACATTGGGAACATGTTATCTGCCTCTAATGTGTCCAATCCCCTAATTATCTTATATGTTTCAATAAGATCCCCCCTCATCCTTCTAAATTCCAGTGTATACAAGCCCAATCGCTCCAGCCTTTCAACATACGACAGTCCTGCCATTCCGGGAATTAATCTAGTGAACCTACGCTGCACGCCCTCCATAGCAAGAATATCCTTCCTCAAATTTGGAGACCAAAACTGCACACAGTACTCCAGGTGCGGTCTCACCAGGGCCCGGTACAACTGTAGAAGGACCTCTTTGCTCCTATACTCAACTCCTCTTGTTACGAAGGCCAACATTCCATTGGCTTTCTTCACTGCCTGCTGAACCTGCATGCTTCCTTTCATTGACTGATGCACTAGGACACCCAGATCTCGTTGAACTCCCCCTCCTCCTAACTTGACACCATTCAGATAATAATCTGCCTTTCTATTCTTACTTCCAAAGTGAATAACCTCACACTTATCTACATTAAACTGCATCTGCCATGTATCCGCCCACTCACACAACCTGTCCAGGTCACCCTGCAGCCTTATTGCATCTTCCTCACAATTCACACTACCCCCCAACTTAGTATCATCTGCAAATTTGCTAATGGTACTTTTAATCCCTTCGTCTAAGTCATTAATGTATATCGTAAATAGCTGGGGTCCCAGCACCGAACCTTGCGGTACCCCACTGGTCACTGCCTGCCATTCCGAAAGGGACCCATTTATCCCCACTCTTTGCTTTCTGTCTGTTAACCAATTTTCTATCCATGTCAGTACCCTACCCCCAATACCATGTGCCCTAATTTTGCCCACTAATCTCCTATGTGGGACCTTGTCGAAGGCTTTCTGAAAGTCGAGGTACACCACATCCACTGACTCTCCCTTGTCAATTTTCCTAGTTACATCCTCAAAAAATTCCAGTAGATTTGTCAAGCATGATTTCCCCTTCGTAAATCCATGCTGACTCGGAACGATCCCGTTACTGCTATCCAAATGGTCAGCAATTTCGTCTTTTATAATTGACTCCAGCATTTTCCCCACCACTGATGTCAGACTAACTGGTCTATAATTACCCGTTTTCTCTCTCCCTCCTTTCTTAAAAAGTGGGATAACATTTGCTATCCTCCAATCCACAGGAACTGATCCTGAATCTATAGAACATTGAAAAATGATCTCCAATGCTTCCACTATTTCTAGAGCCACCTCCTTAAGTACTCTGGGATGCAGACCATCAGGCCCTGGGGATTTATCAGCCTTCAGTCCCATCAGTCTACCCAAAACCATTTCCTGCCTAATGTGGATTTCCTTCAGTTCCTCCATCACCCTAGGTTCTCCAGCCCCTAGAACATTTGGGAGATTGTGTGTATCTTCCTCAGTGAAGACAGATCCAAAGTAACGGTTTAACTCGTCTGCCATTTCTTTGTTCCCCATAATAAATTCCCCTGCTTCTGTCTTCAAGGGACCCACATTTGCCTTGACTATTTTTTTCCTCTTCACGTACCTAAAAAAACTTTTGCTATCCTCCTTTATATTATTGGCTAGTTTACCCTCGTACCTCATCTTTTCTCCTCGTATTGCCTTTTTAGTTAACTTTTGTTGCTCTTTAAAAGAGTCCCAATCCTCTGTCTTCCCACTCTTCTTTGCTATGTTATACTTCCTCTCCTTAATTTTTATGCTGTCCCTGACTTCCCTTGTCAGCCACAGGTGTCTCTTACTCCCCTTAGAGTCTTTCCACCTCTTTGGAATAAATTGATCCTGCAACCTCTGCATTATTCCCAGGAATACCTGCCATTGCTGTTCTACCGTCTTCCCTGCTAGGGCCTCCTTCCAATCAATTTTGGCCAGCTCCCGCCTCATGCCTCTGTAATCCCCTTTGCTATACTGTAATACCGACACTTCCGATTTTCCCTTCTGCCTTTCCATTTGCAGAGTAAAACTTATCATGTTGTGATCACTGCCTCCTAATGGCTCTTTTACCTCTAGTCCCCTTATCAGATCAGGATCATTACACAACACTAAATCCAGAATTGCCTTCTCCCTGGTAGGCTCCAGTACAAGCTGTTCTAAGAATCCATCTCGAAGGCACTCTACAAACTCTCTTTCCTGGGGTCCATTTCCAACCTGATTTTCCCAGTCTACCTGCATGTTGAAATCTCCCATAACCACCGTAGCATTACATTTTTGACACGCCAATTTTATCTCCTGATTTAACTTGCACCCTAAGTCGAGGCTACTGTTTGGGGGCCTATAGATAACTCCCATTAGGGTCTTTTTACCCTTACAATTTCTCATTTCTATCCATACTGATTCAACATCTCCTGATTCTATGTCACCCCTTGCAAGGGAATGAATATCATTCCTTACCATCAGAGCAACCCCACCCCCTCTGCCCACCTGTCTGTCTTTTCTATACGTTGTGTACCCCTGAATATTCAGTTCCCAGCCCTGGTCCTCTTGTAGCCATGTCTCAGTGATCCCTACAACATCATACTTGCCCATGACTAACTGAGCCTCAAGCTCATCCACTTTATTTTTTATACTACGCGCATTTAAGTACAACACTTTAACTTCTGTATTTACCTCCCCTCTCACATCGTTCACAATTGGCCCTGCCCTTAATTTCTTTTCCGCTCTAGAACTTCTGTTCCCATTCTTCCGAGAGTCTTTTGCAATATCTCCTGTATTCCCTTTTACCTCATCTTCATATTCACAATTTGTTAACCCCTCCCCCCCACTACTTAGTTTAAAGCCACAGGTGTCACACTAGCAAACCTGCCTGCCAGAATGTTTGTCCCCCTGCTGTTAAGATGCAACCCGTCCCTTTTGTACAAGTCACCCCTAGCCCAGAAGAGATCCCAGTGGTCCAGAAATCTAAATCCCTGCTCTCTGCACCAGTCCCTCAGCCATAAATTCATACCCTCTATCTCTCTGTTCCTGGCCTCACCAGCACGAGGTACCGGTAGCAGTCCAGAGATAACCACCTTCGACGTCCTACTTCTCAGCGTTTTTCCCAACTCTCTAAACTCCCGCTGTAGCACCTCCTTCCTCTTCCGCCCGACGTCATTCGTGCCCACGTGCACAACGACTTCAGGTTGATCGCCTTCCCTCGCTAGGATTTTCTGAAGCCGGTCTGTGATGTGTTGAACCCTGGTCACAGCACCATACATCATGGAAACAGGTTCTTCAGCCTACGCCCATTTACATATGACTTTAGAAATGTAGCGTGGAAACAGGCCCTTCGGCCCCCTGGGTCCACGCCGACCAACGATCACCCAGTACACTAACACTATACTAACCCTATACTAGCGACGATTTACAATTTTACCAAAGCCAATTAACTTACGAACCTGTACATCTTTGGATTGTGAAAGGAAGCCAGAGCACACGGAAAAACCCACGCAATCACAGGGAGAACGTATAGACTCTGTACACACAGCACCCATAGTCAGGATTGATCCCGGGTCTCAGGCACTGTAAGGCAGCAGTTCTACCACTGTGCTGCCCTGATCCTCTATTAATCCCATTTTTTATTCTTCCCACTTTCCTATCACCTCCTTCTTGCCAATTTGATTTACCCCTTTATAGATTGTTGGACTTGACCTCATGAATAGAGCTATCCCTGAGTTAGAACGTTTAAGTGCCATTTCAGGCAGCTGAGCAGATGCCTGTACTGACCCTTCTGTTGGAGATGCCGCCTCTCAGGTACGATGTGGAATTCAGGTTAATGTAAAATTCATAATAGTGTTCTTAAAAGTGTGTGTATCCCCGTCAACCACCATCATCATGTTACACAAGAGACTGCAGATGCTGGAATCCTGAGCAAAGCACAAAGTGCTGGAGGAACTCAGTGAAACAGACAGACTCTGAGGAGGGAATGGACAGAACACATTTCAAGTCAGAACCCTTCTGGTGGAGGGGCAGGTAGTGTAGAGAAAGCAGGAACTCTGCAGAAGGACTTGGATAGGTTGGGAGGGTGGACAGAGAAGTGGCAGATGGAATATAGTGTAACAAAGTGTGGAGTTATGCACTTTGGTAGTAGGAATAAATGCATAGATTTTCTAAATGGGGAGAGAATCCAGAAATCAGAGGTGCAAAGGGACTTGGCTGGAGTAGGATTCCCAAAAAGTTAATCTGCAAGTCGAATCAGTAGTAAAGAAAGCAAAAGCAAATTTCGAGAGGGCTTATATACAAAAACAGGGATGTAATGCTGAGGCTCTATAAGGCACTAGTCAGGCCGCATTTGGAATATTGTGAGCAATTTTAGGCACTATATCTGAGGAAGGATTTGCTGGCTCTGGAGAGGGCCCAGTGGAGGTTTACAAAAATGATCCCAAGAATGAGTAGGTTCACATATGAGGAGCGTTTGAAGGCACTGAGCCTATATTCGCTGGAGTTTGGAACAATGAGGGGGGACCTCAGTGAAACATACAGAATAGTGAAAGGCTTGAATAGAGTGGATGTGGAAAGGATGTTTCCATTAGTGGGAGAGTCTAGAACTAGATATCATAGCCAGAATTAATGGCCGTTCATTTAGGAAGGAGATGAGGAGGAATTTCTTTAGTCAGAGGGTGGTGAATCTGTGGAATTATTTGCCACAGAAGGCTGTTTCTATATTTAAGGCAGAGATAGATAGATTCTTGATTAGTACGGAAGTTGTAGGAAGAAGGCTGGACAATGAGGTTAGGAGGGAGGGATAGATCAGCCATGATTGAATGGTGGAGTAGACCTGATGGGCCGAATGGCCTAATTCGACTCCTATCACTTATGATCTTATGATTCTACAGAATGATGAACGTAGGGGAGAGAAAGTTGCAAAAGGGAGGTGGGAGCAGGACAAAGTCTGCAAATGATAGGTGGATACAGTTGATGGGGATTTAATTAGCAGATTGTGGAGATAGTGTCAAAGGAAAGAGATGAAAAGGTGAAAACCTCTCTCCTTCGCCCATCTTACACCTTGTGCTCTCTTTTTCACCTTTAGTCTTTGTCACTCATTCCACCTATCTGCCATTCACTCCCTCTCAATTGTATCCACCTATCATTTGCAAGGTTTGATCTGCCCCCACCTTTCATTTCCAGCTTTCTCCCCCATTACCGCTCAATCTAAAGAAGGGTTCTGACCAGAAACGTTGTCTGTACACTTCCTCCCCAATTGCTGCCTCACCCACTGACTTCTGCCAGTCTTTGTGTTTTGATCATTGTTGTGTTTACATAACTACTGATGCTGCCGTACCAATTCTTCCAATCTGCTCTTTCAGCCCCTGTCCTTTATTCATGGGATCATATCTCAGGAATTTGATATGCAAGATGAACAGACTAATTGACGTTTTCTTTCCACTAGATTAAGCCACATCTCCTTTAAATTCCCAGTGTTACACCCCACACCACCCTGACATGGGGTGACACAGAGACTGCTGCCTCACAGCACTGCCATTAGCTTATTCCTGACCTCTGCTGCTGTCTCTATGAAGTGCATATATTCTCCATGTGACTGCATGGGTTTCCTCCAGGTGTAAGGACATACAGGTTGGTAGGTTATTCAATCATTGTAAATCATCATCAAATTTGTACAAAAACAACACTGCTTAGGCAAAAAAAGATCTATTGTTTCACATCTTTATATTCAGCCTAATAGAACCATGTATGTTGAATTCAGTGGTCTTGGTTGACTGTTATACATTCAGACACTATTTCTAGTGCATAACCAGAAATCATTTGTGGTTAGATTAGATCCTATAATTTAAATTTGAAATGAAGTCTGTTTCCAAGGATTAAGACCAGCAATTTATAATCTGAGGACAAGGCAAGCAATCTGTTCAGTGCTTCAATTAACCATGTAAGACAGATATACTTCATCTTTTTGGCACTCTACTGACAAAATGTTAGTCATGGCAAACAAATGTTGTTATAAAAACACATTGAGTTTAGTTAATAATGAATGGTCTTACATTCATGGACTAATGTATGTTCTTTGCATATTTTCATTAGTTATTAATCAACAGCCCATGTGTGTTCACATAATTAATAGATGGTCATTATGCAAATTAAAAGCAGAAGACATCGCACATTATCTAAATTCCCAAGATTAATACGAAAACAAAGCACAAACAAAAGTCAGGCATATTTATAATCAGGACAAGTAAAGGGATACTACATTTTAATCATCCACTTGCAAAGATTATATAGTGAAACCGACATATTTTCATGCTGTATTCCGATGACAAATTCAATGACAAATGTGACGTAAAATATAATTCATTCACTTTTCCAGTGCAATAAAGGAAACAATACATGTCAATATGCATGAATAACAGTCACCTCCCCACATTGATCTGGGCGAGACAGGGAACAGATCATTAAAGAGGAGGCTAGGTAAATTTCAGAAGCTATCAGGCTGCTGTCTTGTAAACTATTTAAAATAACAGTTTAATTTAGAGATACACTGCGGAAACAGGCCCTTCGGCCCACCAAGTCCGCACCGACCAGCGATCCCCACACAGTAACACTATCCTACAACACTAGGGAAAATTAAAAAATGTTTTAATACCAAGCCAATTAACCTAAATCCTGTACATCTTTGGAGTGTGGGAGGAAACTGGAGATCTTGAAGAAAACCCATGCAGGTCACGGGGACAACGTGCAAACTTCATACAGGCAGCAACCATAGCAAGGATTGAACCTGGGTCTCTAGCGCTGTAAGGCAACAACTCTCCCGCTGCGTCAAGGTGCCGGACACCTTGCAAATTATTTACCTAATCTCTTGGCTACAGGCAAACTATAGTCAGGGAGATAGGACAGGTTGGAGTGTCAGTAAAATAGAAACTTATAAGTGAACTGATTCAAAATGATTTATTAATGAAAAAGTATGCATATGGGCCATTTTTGTTTCATTGCAGCTCATATTTTCAACAATTACTTGTTTAATTTTTTGTCCTGGCTGGATCCTAGCAGAAGAATAAAATTTCATTTCATGAGCTCCAATGTAATGGAAATGGAGAGAGGAGTAGTAAAATGAAGGTTGAGTTAGGTTGTAACAGATTTGCTTAGGCCTAATGTACCATTAAAAAATAACCCCATGTTACAAGCATGATTGGAAACCAGGCAGGAAGATTAGCTATGGGTTTCAGCTGGGGAACAGAGAGGTGGGAAGGAGAGTTTGGGCACTAGAAGGGATATTGACTGGAATGGCAGGAGATCAAGAAAGCAAGCAAAAGCACCAGAGAAAGATTGGGAGAAGTAATATTTGATGAGTAAGGAGGAGCTGGGTTTGGGAGATTAGAGGTTGCAAGCAAAATATCATGGGATGGCCTTAGGAAATGACATGGATGATAGAGGTAGGAATTATAGGTAGGTAGCTGGCGGTAGTATACAGCAGATTGCAATAGTGGTGTGTGCATGGCTCTAAACAATCTGGAGTTTAACAGTTTTTCATGGGACAAGCATGGGAGGAAGCCTTCTTCCCTTGGCCTACAAGCAGTGTAGGACCTAATTGTTCCCTGCGATGGATCTCACATCGTCAGAGCTGCTGGGTTTCTTACTGTCCAGAAACCACATCTGTGCAGTGCCAAAGCTGGAAAAGAGGAACAAGTCGCAATATAGCATTTAAATGAGAGGCCACTTGAGTGGGCATCCATTCCAAAGCCACATGTTTCTCAGGGTTAAGATTCTGCCTGTCATCCCCCAGAATACAAGTCAAGAATACAAGTCACCCAACTCCATTATTGTAAAGCAACTGTTCCAACATTGGCAACTTCACAAAGTATTAAGGTACAGCAAACATAACAAAATGAGAAATCAGTTTATTTTCAAGAGCGCAAACCAACTATTTACACATTGGGTCTTAAGCAGTTGCTACAAAGTGAATTCCCTGGACTGTGAAACTGTAAAAAAAAAACAATCTACTGGAGAAAGTCAGTGGGCCAACCAGCATCTGTGAGGGGAAAGGAATTGCCCCAATCACAGATATTGCTTGACTTGCTGACTTCGTGGAGCAATTTTTTTCCTGCTCCAAATTCCAACATCTGCAATCTCTTGTGTCTCTGTGAAACCGTTACATTGTTTGAGAAGGAGAGACACATCTCTGCCATCTAATAGAAACTTCAAAAAAACACACAGAGTTACACAGAAAACTGCATTTTCCTTTCCAGTGGCAATATCTTCAGTTACTATGTTCTAGATTTACCTTCTTTGGCATCTTTGCTTCTTTACATCCTTTAAAATGGTCCTTAAAATCTTTCAGCTTGATCAAGCTTTTAGCTATATGGCCCAATTCTTTCTTATGTCACTGTCAAAACTCCCTTTGGCACTAGACTGTGAAATGCCCTGGTACATTAAAGCTGACATATATGTACAAGTTATGTTTGACTTTACATCTGTAATATAAAAGGGGCTTTGATATTACCATTCTTAGTCTTGTGGCCTCTTTTGTTTTTTACTACAAAGTGATAATGCTTTAACTTTCATTGCAAATGATTTAATTAGACCAACAATTAATCAGTAGCCAGCATTCAGCCACATGAAGCACATCTGAGTGTCCCAGCATTGATATGAATGTATAGACAGCTCATTGAAATCACGTGACTGGCTTCAGGCTATATCACATTAGTCAAAGTCATTGCTTGGATATTTCATTTGAGTTCCTGACACTTTTAAATTGTTCCACAGATGAAGTTAATCTGCAATCAATCCAGAAATTGCCCACAGTTAAATGCAGTCTTTCAACTTGATGAGACAAAGAAAATCCACTGAGAAACTCACCATCCACTGTTTTGTTCTGAAGCTTGTCAATGATGTGATTCTTCTTATCATGAGGTGTTTTTGGAAATATATTTGACAGATGATCACCACTAATTATATGTCGTTTTGCTAAAACGTTTATAAGCTACCCATGAAATCCCCTGATGTCAGTATTAATCTCCAAACAGGAAACACTTTTATCATCATTATTTGTTCTTGCATGCAAACATGCCACACACATAAAAGTTATGGGTCTGGATTTTGTGGGGATGTCCTGAAAAATCAATACAAAACTGCCAGTAATTCCTACCTAAAGTGCAAGGATTCCTGTTTGCTAGCATTGCTTGATACTTCACTGATGGACTCTTTTGAATCCTAGAATGGTGCATGAAGTCATGTCAAATACCCAGGAATTACATTCAAACAGAGGGAGGTTGTGGGCTGGTTGTATGCTTCTCATATTAAGTTTGAGTGAATTTGCATTTCCCTCAATTGTTTTACTTAATTAATTATTGTAATTATTTGAAGTGTTTTGAGTGAATTTGTGCTTGTCCCGTATCAAAATATTTAAATGATTTTTTAAAAACATTTGTTAATAGTTTTGGAATGTTGTTGAATGCTTTAGAAAAACATTCATAGAAACATAGAAACATAGAAAATAGGTGCAGGAGTAGGCCATTCGGCCCTTCGAGCCTGCACTGCCATTCAATATGATCATGGCTGATCATCCAGCTCAGTAACCTGTACCTGCCTTCTCTCCATACCCCCTGATCCCTTTAGCCACAAGGGCCACATCTAACTCCCTCTTAAATATAGCCAATGAACTGGCCTCAACTACCTTCTGTGGCAGAGAATTCCACAGACTCACCACTCTCTGTGTGAAGAAATGTTTTCTCATCTCGGTCCTAAAAGACTTACCCCTTATCCTTAAGCTGTGACCCCTGGTTCTGGACTTCCCCAACATCGGGAACAATCTTCCCGCATCTAGCCTCTCCAACCCCTTAAGAATTTTATATGTTTCAATCAGATCCCCCCTCAGTCTTCTACTGAGCATTCAACAAGTTTCCTCAGTTACTTGGATGGTTTGGATGGTTTGTTCTGACTCCTGGCAACACAATGAGATCCAAACTTGTAAAGTCCTGCTGTTACACTAGGCCGTGCCATTGAGGATGGATCCGGCTCCATGCTGTGAGATCCACATGAACTAAGTCCAAATCTGCCTGGCAAGTTATCAGCAGCGGTGGTGAGTGAGTGCTGCTGAATCCTAACAACAAAAGCCAGACAAACAACGACACAAAATATTGGTGTATCTCAGTCGGTCAGGCAGTAACTCTGGAGAACATAGATGGTGGCATTTCGTGTCAGGACCCTTTTCAGTCTAAAGAAGGGTCCCGATCCGAAATGTCATCTATCCATGTTCTCTAAAGATGCTGCCTGACCGACTGAGATACTCCAGCACTTTGTCTTTTCTTGTAAATCAGCATCTACAGTCTGGATATAAAATCCAGACCACTGTCTACAAAAAGCATTATGTTTCTTTCGAACTGACTTAGTTTGGTCTCGAGTGCACTCTTTGAATGTGTGCAAATCAGCTTTATCTGATATTGCTATTTATTAGTTTATTGGGATTTCCTTTGCCCTGAGCTTCCATTAAAATTGACATTGATCGGGAACCCTACAGGTTAGGATAGGAAAGGTCCAGCAGTGCTTCCAGGGTGGAATAACAGCACTGGCTGGATTAGTGCCAGCCAGATACATATTGCACATTGGCCATAACACCAATTACTGCTAGTTACAAGGCGATAATCAAAACCCCTGATTCCTGCTATTTATGGCATTTACGTTTTGAGGGCATTACTTTTCATTAGAGTACAATTGATGATAGTTTGATTTAGTTAGATAATCAATCAAAATGTCTTCTGCGTTTGGCCAACTGCGTTTAGACCCCTTTATTCACCCTCCCCTTGTTTTCACCACTTGTTGATGATCATCTCGTTCACAGAACTGCTTGTACAAACACTTACTGCCTCAAAATCATGAGCATTGTTGTTTTATTGGTGAGTGAGAGTGATGCCCAAAACTACCCAAGGATATCCGTGGCTTTGCTTCTGCCATTTGCTGCCCTTTCCCCCTCCCACTCGCTACTCCAGAGGACTGACCACACTGTGAAGTTCTCTCACTGAACAATGACCTTTACATGCATCCTCCTGACATTAGCCAAACTTTAGCTTGGTCAGGTGGTGGTCAGGGAAGCAGATCCAAAGAACTAAAATGAGTTTCTGATACCAAGCATGACATGACCTCCGTGTCTCAGCCTTGCAAAGTTCTTGACTCCATTTCATAGATACATAGACAATAGGTACAGGAGTAGGCCATTTGGCCCTTTGAGCCAGCACCGCCATTCAGTGTGATCATGGCTGATCATCCACAATCAGTACCCCGTTCCTGCCTTCTCCCCATATCACTTGGTTCCGCTAGCCCTAAGAGCTCTATCTAACTCTCTTTTGAATGCATCTAGTGAATCGGCCTCCACTACCTTCTGCGGCAGAGAATTCCACAAATTCCCAACTCTCTGTGTGAAAAAGTTTTTCCTCATCTCAGTTCTAAATGGCCTACCCCTTATTCTTAAACTGTGGCCACTGGTTCTGGACTCCTCCAACATCGGGAACATGTTTCCTGCATCTAGCATATCCAATCCCTTAATAATTTTATCTTTCTATAAGATCCCCTCTCATCCTTCTAAATTCCAGTGAATACAAGCCCAGTCGCTCAATTCTTTCATCATATGACAGTCCCGCCATCCCGGGAATTAACCTCGTGAACCTATGCTGCACTCCCTCAATAGCAAGAATGTCCTTTCTCAAATTAGGAGACTAAAATGGCACACAATACTCAAGGTATGGTCTCGCCAGGGCCCTGTGCAACTGCAGAAGGACCTCTTTGCTCCAATACTTAACTCTCGATATGAAGGCCAACAAGCCATTATCTTTCTTCACTGCCTGCTGTACCTGCATGCTTACTTTCTGCTTCTGCAATGACATCGAGGAGTTTCGAAAAGGATCACAAGTCGGGCATCACACTGGTGGACTTCACCGCCGCCTATGATCCTGTGTGGCACCAGGGCCTGATCTTGAAGCTCCTCCGCACCATCCCTGACCGTCATTTACTGCAGTTCCTTGCCAACATCCTTGCCAACTGCAGTTTTGTACTCAAGACCAGTGACAGACAATCTAGCCGACTGCGATGCCTAAGAAACGAAGTCCCCCAAGGCTCAGTACTGGCCCCCATGCTCTTCAACCTCTATATCAGCGATCTGCCACGCACGACCTCACGCCAGTATGGATACGCAGATGACTTGGCCCTACTGCACTCGGACAGGAGTTGGTCAAATGTGGAGGATGTGCTCTCGGTGGATATGGAGCATGTCGCGGGCTACCTTAAGACCTGGAGATGAAAACTGAGTGTGGAAAAAACAACCACAATGGCCTTTCATCTGAACACAAGGAAGCTTAACACCAGCTAACTGTCACCCTCAATGGGTCACCCCTACCCTACAAACCATTTCCTACATACCTCGGGGTGAAACTAGATTGGCAGCTGACCTACAAGCAACACCTTGAAGCTCTCCGTGCTAAAGTCATGGCACGGAACAACCTCCTGCGTTGCTTGGCCGGATTGCCATGGGGCGCCAGGTCATCTACTCTTCGAGCCAGTGCTCTTGCACTCGTGTACAGCGCCACTGAGTACGCTGCCCATGCATGGTGCCGCAACGCTCATACCAGCAAGCTAGACGCCACCCTCAATGACACCATGCAGATCATCACTGTCTGCCTACGCCCTACTCTGATGGATCTCCTGCCGGTGCTCGCAGGTATCGCACCCACCAAGCTTCACAGAGAGTTCTTCACTCATAGGCTGGTGTGCAAGGCCAAACATCTTGCCCAGGATTCACAGCAACTGGGACCTCAAAACCTGTCGTCTCATCACCCTTTCTCCTGTCATGCAGCGACCCTCTGTGGCTTCGGTTTCAATATACTAGGAGCATGTAGAACCAGCTGGGAACAGACATCGCAACCTCCTCAATTCACTGTCGCACCGAACACCACAGCCCCACACGGCTCGGACATGCCCCACAAAGTGTGGGTCGCCCTGAACTGGCTCCGCACAGGGGTCGGCCGGTTCAACGCCAACATGCATCGTCGGGGATTGTGTTCATCAGCAGCCTACGTGTGTGGAGCAGACCAGCAAACAGCGCAGCACATCATTTTCGACTGCGCTGTCCTCCATCCCCCTGGTGGAGGGGTAGACCTCACGGCCCTTGACAACAGCACATTGCACTGGCTACAGTGCCTGGAGGGCGTTACAAAACTTCTACTGCCTCAAACGCAAGAAGAAGATGCTTACTTTCAGTGACTAATGTTCAAGGATACCCAGGTCTCGTTGTACTTCCCCTTTTCCTAACTTGTCACCATTCAGATAATAATCTGCCTTCCTGTTCTTGCCACCAAAGTGGATAACCTCACATTTATCCACATTAAACTGCATCTGCCATGCATTTGCCCACTCACCCAAGATGTCCAAGTCACCCAACATCCTCATAGCATCTACTTCACAGTTCATATTGCCACCCAGCTTCGTGTCATCTGCAAATTTATGAATATTACTTTTAATTCCATCTAAATAGTTTATATTGTGAATAGCTGCGGTCCCAGCACCGAGCCTTGCGGCACCCCACTAGTCACTTCCTGCCATTCTGAAAGGGACCCGTTAACCCCATCTCTTTGTTTCCTTTCTGCCAACCAATTTTTTATCCATGTCAATACCCTACCCACAATACCATGTGCTCTAATTTTGCCCACTAATCTCCTGTGTGGTACCTTATCAAAGGATTTCTGAAAGTCCAGGTATATTATATCCACTGGCTCTTCCTTGTCCATTTTCCTAGTTACATCCTCAAAAAATTCCAGAAGATTTCCTCCTTCTCTGTCAACACATCTGTCAGACAGCCAATAGTATGACATTTAGACCAAGTGCTCCCTTTAACTACTGTTAGTTGGTCATTTTGTTGATTGTCTGTCAAACAATTTGTTGGTCTGTCTTTTAGCTTCCTCTTGACCTTAAAAGAGTAACCCTCACACAGTACAAATTGTTATTGTGAAAAATATTCATAAACGTTTTACCTTTATATTGCCAGCTGAAAATTACAAAGAATGTTTATTTTTAGTTTTTTTTTAACATTATTTCATCCCTCAGAGTAACCACCTGGCACAGTGGCGCTGTGATAGAGTTGCAGCCTTACAACGACAGAGATCCAAGTTCGATCCTCAGCAGACTGAAGGGCCTGTTTCCACGCTCCATCTCTAAAGTCTAAAGCCTAATATATCCATCGGGATCCCAAGCTGCCCTAACTTAATAGTAACACTGACACTGTAGCCCTCCCAGGGGCCACAACTCCAATGCCCTAACCTGACTTCAATGTCCCAAACTCCCTACGTTCGGGCCACTTCAGGCCCCTCTCCTTCCCACAACCCACCACATTCACACGCAATGAAGGCATCCCAACAGCTTTCTCCAGTGATTTTAGTTTAGTTTAGTTTAGAGATACAGCGCGGATACAGCCCTTCGGCCCACCAAGTACACACCGACCAGCAATCCCCGTATACTAGCCCTACCCTACACATACTAGGGCCAATTTAGATTTATACCTAGCCAATTAGCCTACAAACCTGTATGGCTTTGGAGTGTGGGAGGAAACTGGAGCACTCGGAGAACACCCATGCGGTCACATTAAGAATGTACAAACTCCATACAGACAAGCACCCGTAGTCAGGATCGAACCCAGGTCTCTGGCGTTGTAAGGCAGCAACTCTACCACTACACCACCGTGCCGCCCTAGTGATGCTGAGGCAAGTAGAGAAAAGCTTGGCTTACTCACAGGGGAGGACATCTTCCAATTGTGCCTTGGTTCTGCACAACTATGCATTAGTGGCTCTTCAAAAACATATTTCTCAGCCCACTGCACACTGCCTGCATTATGTGCCATACTGGGCAGTGAGGAGCTTCTGGGACAAGCTGCTTGCTTTTAGACAAAGGTATTTCCAGTCGAGTTCTACCAGTTATCAATAATTTTCTGCCGTTTTAATTATTGACCCATAAAGTTAATCAGTGAAAATGATTTGTAAATTTGTTAACAGCCCTGTCAAAGCTGACAATTATGATGTGGTGTTTTAAGTATATGAAATTATGTAAATATATTGTTGTGCATCCAGTAATGTATGCAACTACCTTTATGGATGTTTAACTATCCAGTTTGTAAATGATGTTACGATTATTTTGAGAATAAAAGAAAACAATTTGTTAATTTGTTCCCTTTGGACGCGGCTTGCAGCCAATTGAAAAGATTGAGAAGAGCCATGAAAAAGTGATCTTTCTTTGTGAGGCTTCGATGCTTCTCCGTCCTAAAATAGCTTTGATAAATTACATCACTTGCCATTTCAGTCACTGTGAAAAATGTGATTTAACATAGGATTGGAAGTCTCCACCCTTTGCACTTCTGAGCCTCTTCCTCAGCTGAAAACACGACACTGCCACTGCCTGTCACCTGTCATTTCTGCATCACCAGCAACTCGGCAAATGATCCATCCATCTGCTATTGCTGTGCCGAGCTACAGCTGTCAAAAGCATGCGCTGTTTTTAAAGATTACATCACAACAGAAAATAGAAATGAACAGTGGACCAGAAATTCTGTCATGCCAGGCATGTGTTTCAAGGGGTACATGACTGAATTCCACTCCAGAATTGTTGCCGTTGGGTTTATCGCACATAATGAAAACTTCAAATGAAGTGCATCCATGCGAACGATGCACCTGTTCCCAGGTGGCAAAGTTAAAATATGTCATTTAAGTTGAAAACTTATTACAGTTAAATTTAGATGCCCAAATGGTACCGTAGTTTCAAAAGGCCTGATTAATTCATCACTTTAATCATACATAATTTACTGTCAAATGATATGGTGCTGGCATGTTTAGAAGGATTGTTTCTTTCTGTTTCATATTTGTTTTTTCTTTTCACTGCTCAGAAGGTGGCATTTTATTTAAAATGCAATGGCTCAGAAGTGTTATTGTGCTGTGTTGTCGTAGGTACTGATTATGTTTGGCGATACATTTTATGCTGAATTTCCTTCACATAGTTCACAAGAAATATGTATTATTGGAGTTCAAGGCAGATCATCGCCACAGATTAGCTCTCCTTTACCCTTACTCTACCTTTTGCCATGCAGTCAGCAGTTATGCATTGTGATGTTTATACTCCATCCCCCAACCACCCCCCCCACCCCCCTTCCCCCCTGAACAAACTACATTCATTAGGGTCTTTTCTCTATTGTGAGACACTGAAATTTGGATCGGGTTGCTTTTTTTAGTGCTGTGAGTGTCCTTGCTCCCCCAAAATAGCATCTGCAGCATGCACACATACTTGGAAGAGTGCAGTGTAAGCAGATCATGATTATGCGGACTTACAACTACCATTATGGTTTCAGAGAGCTTTTGCAAATTCTTTCACATTGCCGCAATTTTGGCGCCTTTGAACAGGTAACAGAGAGGTTTGTATCATTCTTGAGTTTGACCCAGGTTGATGGTAAGTAGCAAAGCAAGGCAATTCTTTAAATTCCCCACTCGTTGCACCAACATTATCTGTGGCTTTATCTGTTGGTACCTCTTACCCCATCCTGATTTTACTTTTATGATTTATGTTTCTGTTAACCGCTTGACAGTTCATGTTCCTTGACAATTGAATTTTTCAGTTTCCCTTTTGCCTTCACAACTTTTCATTCTTCCCTCATCTCACTTGTCACAATATTTCCACTATCCACATATTTAGTGTTTGTTTCCTACTTTACCCTTGTTTTTTTTAAAATATCATTATTCATAGAGTATCAATGGCCAGTCTGCTTTTGTATAAGTGAATGATATTTTCATGGAATGAAGTTTTATATATATTGTCTATTTGTTGTTTACCAATTTGTTGATCATTTTATTTCCCCAAGTTTCTTTCTCAGCGCCTCATTATTTCTTATTTATTACCCTGGATTTACCAGGATTCTTATATCCTTCTGAATTAGTATTTTAAATTGCATTTGTGCAACCTGTGTTCTCCATTCATTTCTAACATACATCAAAGTTAATTTGCAGCATGTGCAGGCAAGTGCAGGCGACACACAAATGGTTCAAAGCAAGACGTGTCCTCCTTAATGAAAGGTTTCTGATAGATGCTCCAGGTATAAGCATTGCTGCTTTTCAGAGAGCAGTTAGTCACACAATCCAATCTTTAAAGAAGGAACTGTCTTAAAAGAACAATTATTGTTCACAACCAATATTTCATAGCCTACAATGCATTACTTTTTTTTTTAAAGAAGAGGCATGCAAACATGCAAACTTTGCATATTGTATATATTCAACAGTATCACCAGAATGCACATTCACAGTGGACTTTTCAAAGGTTTTGGTGTCACCAACACTGAGCTCCTGGATACCCTGGATCTCGTTGGTTAACATTCTAGTTTACCAGCGAGGCAGGGAAGAGAAAGACATTGTGGCCTTCCATCACAGTGAGGAGGTGACTGGACGAAACTCACTGTGATGGATGTTTTTTGTTTTATGTTGGTTTTTGTGATTGTGGGTTTTATTGCTTTATTTTTATTGCTTCTCATTGTTGGACTGTGGGTAACATAATTTCGTCCAAAAACATGTTTTTGGACGACAATAAAGGCTATTCTATTCTATTCTAGTCAAAACCATTTTCTCATCATGGGTCTCGCCACCAATATCACGGCTCAAGTTCGATCTAATGGTATTGTTTGCTAGGTTCCACTGTGCATTCATTTTTTAGAGATACAGCAAGGAAACAGGCCCTTCAGCCCACTGCGTCCAGGCCGACCATCAATCACTCATTCACACCAATCCCTTGTTATCCCACTTTCGCACCCACTCATACACACTAGCCACAATATACAGAGGCCGATTAACCTATAACCAAAAGACAGGTCCCATCCACTTTTGGATGGATGTAAGCCACCCCTTTTAGTGTGACCAAGTTTTATCTTTACCCACAATGATTTCCCACTGATGGCAATGTCACATTTTTTCTGCAGCCCTTACATGACCTGTAACAAGTACTATGGTTACAAAAGGCCCTTTACCTTTTATCTATTCCTAAATATATTGTACTCCATTTTATTTAAATCTCCATCCTAAATTTTCTGCAGCTATGTCTCAGTAATATCTGGTGCCTGTCAAATATATAACCATCGTTCTCATTTCATTAGTCATAAGATCATAGGTGATAGGAGAAGAATTAGGCCATTCGGCCCATCAAGTCTACTCTGCCACTCAATCATGGCTCATCAATCTCTTCCACCTAACCCCATTCCCCTGCCTTCTCCCCGTAATCTCCGACACCCGTACTAATTTTTATTATGGATACTTATTTGTACTTCTTGACAGTTACATTTGTTTTTTAACAGTTCTTATTTTTATTTTAACCATCTTTTTATATCCCTGTTCTCTAATTATATTTATTCCCTGACCATTAATATTGTCCTTGAATTTGCTCCATCACATGCTGTTCTTTCCACATTTATTGATATTTAAGCTTGCTTTACTTCCTGCTCTTATCCTCTCCAAGTCTTTGCCGGCCCCCTCTCCGATGGACACGTGTCCTATTCTTACCTTCAGTGAAGGAACCTGCCACATCGGCTGTGTCACTATTTGTGTCAGTGCCACTTTAAGAATAGATTTCTTTTCCCACAACATTCTTTGAGCCATATGTTGAGATTTCTGATCTCTTTTGATTACCAAGCCAATTTGCACATTCCCCAGGCAATAACACAAATTATCTGAGCCTCTAAGATCGAATATCAATGATGGTATAAACATTTCAAAGGATCTCTACAGTATTAACTACCTGCCATAGATGCCTGCAGTGAGTTTAATTTGACCAAACTGCACACATCAAGCGTATTCTATTTGATATTTCGTGGCTGACTGTGTTTGTAAGTTTAGAAGTGGAAAAGATTGTTGTGAAATAAGAACTGGAAATAGGAGTCTGTTCTTCGTGCCTGCAGGCCCAATCAATAAGATCGATTGATTGTTTAGCTCAGCACCACTTCCCTCACTGTTGCTTAATATACAAAAATCAAACGTTCTCTATGTTTGAATACACCCAGCAATGGAATCTCTACAGTGATTCCATATAGCAAATTCCACATATTTACCAACATTTGAGAAAATCTTTTTCCTTCCTCTGCCCTGAATAGCCACCCTTATTTTGAGACTTGACCACTGGATCCAGGTATTCCAAACAGTGGAAGCATCAGCTCTGCACCTGCCCTGCCAATATCCTGCTTTCTATGTTACAATAAGATTATTTCTTGTTCTTCTGAACTCAATAGAGTACCAGCCCAGTCTGTTTACGGATGACAAATCTACCATTTCAGTAATTAGTCTGGTAAACATTTGTTGAACTGCATTAATATATGATAGGGAAGACAGACACGTGCACATTATTCCAGGTAAGGTCTCTCCAGGACTCTCTTTAATTGAATCAAGATGCTCTTTCCTTGCACAGGCAATCCCCATGTTCTGAAGGCCTGACTAATGGACATATCTTTCTACGAATGAGCCCCCAAAACACTATAAAATTCAAAAATCTGATGTACAGATATTTGTTCATTTGGGCTGCACAGTAGCTCAGCAGTAGAGCTGCTGCCTCACAGTGCCAGGGACCCGGATTTGATCCTGACTATGGGTGCATTCTGTGCGGGGTTTGTGTTTTCCCCGTGACCACATTGGTTTTCTCAGGATGTTCCAGTTTCCGCATATATTCCAAAGACGTACAGTTTTGCAGTTTTGTAATTGGCTTCTATAAAGTGCCCCCAGTGTGTAGGATGCGAAAGAGGGATAACATAGAACTAGTGTACAAGTGATCGATAGTCGGTGTGGACTCAGTGAGCCGCAGGGCCTGTTTCCAAGCTGTTTCTCAAATCTAAACCTAGTTTCTCCTCCTTCCCCACTTTTAATAATTATCCTTCATATCAGTGCTGTGTGCTTTTGAATCCATTCATTACAATGTTATGGAGGTATGGTTACTGTATTAAGTGATTTACGTGTATTTTCTGACTTAGGACAACATCAATTTACAGAGATTTGCAAAATGGGACCTGATTGTTATCTGGGGACAGCCTTAACATATTCTCTTGCAATAAATGCCAACAAACCGCTTGCTTTCCTCATTGCATACTGATTAACTTTCATCTAATGGGGAACCCAATCCATTTGAAAACCACCTCTCTCTGTTAAAAAAATATTTCATTATTCTATCTAGGTGGAAACCCTCATATTCATTCATTTTACATTCCTTATCTATTCACTTAACCTTCCTAAATCTCTATGAACTTGCTCCAAATCTTTTTAATTCCATACACTAGATTTATATGGTCAGCAAACTTGAATAAATTACACTTGATCCCTTCAACCAAATCTTCCGTGTAGCAGTGGAAGAAAAACGATCCTTGTCACAGCTCACTATTTACAGTCTCTAACTCATAAATGATTCCTTTACTCCATTGATGGTTTTCTTTCTGTGAGCCAGTCCTCCGGTTTGTGCGAGTATATTACTTCCAGTAACAAGAACTCTTATTTTGTTTATTAAATATTTTCATAGACCTTCTGTAGGTACAAATATAATACATCAACAGGTTTCACCTCAACCAGTCTGCCAGATGCAAACTTAACACTCACAACAGAATTGGCAAGCATTACTTTTCTTTCCTATGTCCAAGCTGGCTTTGCCTAATTCTATGGTTATCAAATTGGCCTATTGCCACCTCCTCAATAATCGATTCTAAAAATGTTCTCTGCAAAACATAAAAGGATTAGCAGTTAATCATTTATGGGATGAGACAGGAGAACATTTTGTTGTTGTGCTTTTGTTTTTGTTCTTGGAAATATATATATTTAAATATAAGGCCCCATAACTATCAGATCATCATTAATCTTTTTCTCATTATGCATTAGTGGATCTAAGATAGCTCTTCTCCTGATTACTTCCTCAGCATCAGAATTTAGGAAACCCATAAACTTAATACATTTATTTTCCACACTATCACTAATTTAACCAATCTATATTTAGATTAAAGTCTGCCATTATTATTATACTGCCCATGTTATGTGAACCTTAATTTTTTGAGTTCTACCATGTCCAAAGTTATTATTGTTTCAAAGCATATGGACAACTCCGACCAGTCATTTCTGTCCTTTGCTGTTTCATAGCAAACTGATTTTCTGAGCTAGGTTATTTCCTCCCGACTGTCTTTATCACAAGCGACACGCCACCCTCTTTTCCTTTTTGTCTATCTCTTATTTTTGTTTATGGCTGAGGCCCTTGCAACAGAACCTTTTGGATGCCATACCTGCCTCAGTGATAGTTACACCATCCTGTCAATACTTAATGAAAGAAATGTGACTGTCTCCTGCAATAAAATATCCACACAACTCTTCCCCTCCCTGATGCATCACAATGTCCATATGTCAAACTCCATCTCATCATTTCTGAGCTGAATTCTCTCAAAACACAGACACATGTTGTAGATGTAATCACCAGGAATCCCAGTAGTTTCCATCAATTAAAGTTGAGTCATGGAGTCACACAATGTGGAAACATGCCCTTCAGCCCAATTTGCCCACATCGACCAACATGTCCCATCTACACTAGTCCCACCTGCCTGCATTTGACCCCTATCCCTCTAAATCTGTCCTATCCATGTACCTGTCTAAACGTTTCTTAAATATTGCGATAGTCCCTGCCTCAACTACCTCCTCTGACAGCTTGTTCCATACACCCGCTGCCCTTTTTGTGAAAAAGTTACCCCTCAGATTCCTATTCACTTAACCTTCCTAAATCTCTATGAACTTGCTCCAAATCTTTTTAATTCCATACACTAGATTTATATGGTCTTTCCCCTTCACCTTAAACCCATGTCCTTTGGTTCTCAATTCCCCAACTCTGGGCAAGAGACTCTGTGTGTCTACCTAATCTATTCCTCGTGATTTTATACACCTCTATAAGATCAACCCTCATCCTCTTGCACTCAAAGGAATAGAGTCCCAGCCTGCTCAATTTCTTCTTATAGCTCAGGCCCTCGAGTCCTGGCAACATCCTCAGATGTTTTCTCTTTATCCTTTCCAACTTGGCAACAGCACCAAGGCAAAAACGCATAATCAACTTCCGTAAGCTAAACTCTGTTTCACCTACCTCGCTCTCATCCTCCCTCTCCGAAAAAATGTCCGCCTCTCCCTTCGTTGATCTCCACAGCCCCTCTGACCTCACTGACTACTACAACCACACTCTCTCCTCCTGCCTCGACCAGCTTGCACCTATAAAAACCAAAACAGTTTCCTTCACCCACTCTGCTCCCTGGTTTACCCCGAACTCCGCATGATGAAAACCCATGCCCGCCAACTTGAAAGATTCCGCAACAAAACAGGTCTCACAATCCACTCCCAAGCCTACAAAGACCACCTGCAGCACTACAAAAATGCCCTCTCCCGCGCCCACTCCACCTACTACTCTCAAATAATTCACTCTGGCTCCAGAAACCCAAAAGCACTCTTCTCTACAATAAACAAACTCCTCAGCCCCCTGGACACCACCTCCCAGTCATTCACAGTCGACAACTGCACCTCTTTCCTCTCATTCTTCCAAAGCAAAATAGACAACATCTACAGCAGCTTAACCACCACTGCACCTGCTCCCCCTCAAACCACCTGCCCCCCCTTATCCTGCCAACCCCTGTCTCAGTTCTCCCCAGTCTCCCCAACCGACCTCTCTGAACTCCTCACAGGAATGAAAACTGCCACCTGCTCTCTGGACCGCATCCCCTCCAGCTTTGTCAAGGCCTGCCTTCCTGCTCTCTCTCCACTTATCACTGCAACAATAAACTCCTCCCTGTCTACTGGCATCGTCCCACCATCCCTCAAAATCGCTGCTGTCACCCCTATTCTGAAAAAACCTGGACTCAACCCTGACACCCCAAACAACTTCAGACCAATCTCCAACCACCCTTTCTGTCCAAAGTTTTGGAACGTGCTGTAGCCTCTCAACTCAAACATCACCTCTCTGCCAATAACCTGTATGAAACATTCCAATCCGGATTCCGCTCCAACCACAATACTGAAACTGCACTCCTCAAAACGACCTTCTCCTCTCCTCTGCCGCTGGCAACCTCAACATTCTCATCCTACTCGACCTCAGCGCCGTCTTTGACACCATCAATCACTCCATCCTCCTCACCCGACTTGAAACCACCTTTAACATCACCGGCATTGTCTCTCCTGGATCAAATCATACCTCTCCGACAGGCACCAGTTCATCTCCATTAATAACTGCAAATCCCCCACCGCTCCCCTCCCCCAAGGTGCCCCCAAGGTTCAGTTCTCGGCCCCCTCCTCTTCATCCTGTATCTGTTTCCCCTTGGTCAATTAATCCGCCGTCATGGTCTCCAATTCCACTGCTTCGCCGAAGATATCCAGCTCCTCATCTCCACCAAGTCAATCTCCACTGCCACACACTCTATCCTGACAAACTGCATCACTGAAATAAAATCTTGGCTTCAAATCAATTTCCTCAAACTAAACTGTGACAAATCCGAAATCATCTTCATTGGACCAAAAACGCTCACCAAATCCACCCACAACTTCACCCTCAACATCAACGGTTTCTCAGTATCCACCTCCCCTCACATCCGGAATCTTGGCATTATCTTTGATCAAACCCTCTCCTTCGACAAACACACTAAACACATAACCAAGACAGCCTTCTTCCACCTCAAAAACATCGCCCGTCACCGTCCATCCCTCTCCTCCACAGCTGCAGAAACCCTCATCTACGCCTTCATCACCTCCCGTCTGGACTACTGTAACAGCCTCCTCTATGGTTCACCCTCAAAAATCATCAATAAACTCCAATACATCCAGAACCCCGCTGCCCGTCTACTCACCCACTCCCCGACCCGTGACCATATCACCCCCGTCCTTTACAAGCTCCACTGGCTCCCCACCCCCCAGAGAATCCAGTACAAAATCCTCCTCATGATCTACAAAGCCCTCCATAAGCTGACCCCATCCTACCTGACTGACCTCCTCTACAGACACACTCCCACCCGCACCCTCCGCTCTGCTGCTGCTAACCTCCTGTCCCCCCCATCCGGACCAAACTCAGATCCTGGGGGGATAGGGCTTTCTCCATCGCGACTCCCACCCTATGGAACTCACTACCCCAAACCGTCAGAGACTCCTCCTCACTCACCACATTCAAAACATCACTGAAGTCTCACCTGTTCAACACTGCCTTCAACCACTGACCGTCACCTCACCTTATTCTTCCTTTTCTGTTCATTTATTTACTTATTTTTATGTCTTACTTATCTATGTAAAGCGTCTTTGAGTGTCTAGAAAAGCGCTATACAAATGTAATGTATTATTATTATTATTATTATTATTAACATCTTTCCTATAACTTGGTGTCCAAAACTGAACACAATGCTTTTAATATAAGATAAGATAATTAGGGGATTGGACACATTAGAGGCAGGAAACATGTTCCCAATGTTGGGGGAGTCCAGAACAAGGGGCCACAGTTTAAGAATAAGGGGTAGGCCATTTAGAACGGAGATGAGGAAGAACTTTTTCAGTCAGAGAGTGGTGAAGGTGTGGAATTCTCTGCCTCAGAAGGCAGTGGAGGCCAGTTCGTTGGATGCTTTCAAGAGAGAGCTGGATAGAGCTCTTAAGGATAGCGGAGTGAGGGGGTATGGGGAGAAGGCAGGAACGGGGTACTGATTGAGAGTGATCAGCCATGACCGCATTGAATGGCGGTGCTGGCTCGAAGGGCTGAATGGCCTACTCCTGCACCTATTGTCTATTGTCTATTTTAATACAGCCTCACCAACGTCTTATATAACTGCAACATGACCTCCCAACTTCTATACTCAACACTCTGACTGATGAGGCCAACGTGCCAACAGCCTTAACAAAGACAAAACATGTTATCTTCCCTGCAACTCTTGATTCCCTTCCATACCACAAATCGCTAGATGTTCTAGAAGCCATTAGGTTACATCCATTTAACTCGCAAACATTTTCTGAACAAATTATGAGCTAACATTTTACAACATGCATTGATATCTACATATTCCTTAGCCATGATCCACATCATCCGCACCACTCAGCCTGCCATTATCACCCCAAAGTACCAGATCACAGGAACTGTTCAAATCTTTTTGTTTTGACAGGTTTTCTCTTACCGATAAAGGCACAAATTCCTTTATAAAAGGCCCTTCAGAAACTTTTAACAGGCTACTCAATTACACATGATTTCTCAGCATAGGCACTTGTGCTTCTCATTCAATGTCTACTCAATACAGTTATCATCTGTGGGAACCAATTGATTTCAGGGGTTGTGAGATTAGTGATGGAAGCTTCCTGCTCGATATCGCTTGGCCTTTCACTGGGTGATTAAAGAGGAGCTGGAGATTGCAATAATATCAGTCAAGCAAATAATTCAATGTGGATTCAAGATATGTTTATATGAACTGTCAATGTGATATCCTTCGAAGTAAATTAGAAAGCAATGAATCAAATTAAACAGTTGATATATTTATTTTACTCGGGCTGTTTATCAAACTAGATACAGGTTATTAAACTGTAGTACACAAACCAATAGATTACCAGAATTGACTTCCAGATAGTCTAATGTACACACACACCTATTTGTGCTACATTGATGATCTCAATAGTACATTTCAATTTGATCCAACTCCTCCAGCACACAGACATGACTGCAAATACACATTTTTATATACAGCACATTTGTGTACATCAGACATTATGCCAGAATATCTACTGCCTTGAAACAACATTGATGACATCCTTGAAAACTCAAACATTTAAACCAAACAAAAATGCAAAGTGGAGATTTAGGAAATAAATATAATTGATGGAATTAGTTAACTTGTTCAATGTAAAGTTTAATAACTTTGTGCCCATAGTTTAAATTTTTATAATGGACAGCAACAGAATAAGACATAACTAGCCATCAAAAAAGCAATTCCTTCCTATTTTTCTCTTAAAATTAAGATGATTCTAGGTTAAAAAGGTTGAAAAATAAACCAAAAGAATGTGAACAATTATACAACTGTCATTATGATGACGTGCAACACCTCTACCGGTTGCATTGACAGCAAAATCTAATCCATCGTCCCACAGCAAATTATTTATAAAAATAATTAGGTTTGGAATGTCCAGATAGATTTCTAGCTTCAACACAGGGATCTGTACTCAAGTGTTACAGGTTACTTTCAGCATTAGGGGCAAATAGCATAGACCCACTTTCTCACTAAAGGGCGTTATCACCACTTTCAGTTATTTCACACCCACTCATTTTTGGCTCTGCTCCTTGCTGCCTGTTGACATCTTCATACTTTCCTCAATATGCGCTTCCAACATCAGTAAACTGTGGTGCTGAACATTTGGGGTTTTAATATAACTGCTTGGCTCAATAATGTGCAGTTCAGATACATCACTGGCATCGTCTTCCAAACACTTGTCCTGTGAGCTTTAATATCAATTGCAAGTTTAAACTGAGATGTATCACAGGAGACATATTTGCCAAGATACTCACAGGTTAAAAGATACTCACAGAATAAATATTGTGCAACATTTTAATAAAATCTCAGAAATTAAGATTACACTTTGCAGTGATTTTATTTTAGCAATGTCAAAGCTAAAATGAGCATGTATATTAAAGGTGTACAATGCAAGAACTGTGTTCTGAGAACACTTAGGAATTGCCCTTCCTTGCGGGGAAGTGTCAAGCTTGGAATCTCTTATCATTTAGTTTGCTGTTCCAATTCTGGTTCTGGTTGATTACTGCACAAACACCTCATAAGTGGTTATCTCGTGCAATTCATTGCATTACAGAATTAAAATGCTGTGGATATCACTGTCTCTGCCCCTCCTTTCCTCCCACAGTCTTCAGACTTTAAACATATGCCTGGGTCACAAACATTAAACTTCCTGGTTTTTCCTTTACCTGAATATATTATTTTTAACCGTGTCATTATCACACAGACCCCCATTGGATTCTGTTCATGTAAGGAGATGTAGGTGTTTTATTTCACCTGCAAATGTTTATCCAAAGTATAGGATAAATATGTGGTGGAAATGCTTCAGTCATACAGCCGTGGTCAGAACTTTGGAGTACTGCGTTTAAGTACTGTACAACAGGAAGGTTATGCAAACAAAAACTACAAGCACCTGCCGCATGACCTTTTGAATATTTGCATAATTTTCATTTTTTGTTATGTTTTAAAATTCTAGTACCAGGGTTTTGTCCCAGGAACGAACGTTTAGTCATGGGGAAGATGAAACAGGTCTCAACAGTTAACATATGAGGATACAGTAGAGAAATCCAGGATAGGAAAGCAAAACTATAACTAAAGACCATTTTAGGGGTTGGATCAGGATGTGCATTTTCAAGCAAAGAGCACTTTTGCACAAAAAGCTGTGGATGGGAAATCAGCAGAGCAGACTGAAGGAACAAAGCTGCCTCCTCCTGATATTAATTAAGATTTATCTATTTTACTTTACACCCTGCAGAGCGTTTCAGAAAACACATCAGAGGAAGAAAGGGCTACCTGTCAAAGGGTCAAATGTGCTCTTGGCACAGGATGTTATTAATGGAAATTTGGACAGGATCAGGCTGGTGCAGGGGTATTGGCTTGATGAAAATAGGTCCCTTGTGGGGGTTGGTAGAGATTTTTGGCTCCATTTTAAAATTCAGGGAATTAATGACCAAGGCTTTGGATAATCAGGGGTTTGGCACCAGAGGTGATGGAAGGTGTGGGCAAGAGGTTGAGATTGATCATTGGAGAGGCAGAGGTCTGAAGATAGCAAGATGAGTAATGGGACATAACTTCTGAGATGTCCTAGTCTTGCTCTGAGTATGCATTCACCAAGATTGCCCAAAAGGAGCATAGCACAAGGCACATTTCACACACGTAAGACATGTATAGACCATGCCAGAGGGTCCTGGCTGAATTTCCAGACTCAAAGTCGTTGTTATTGCGTTTCAATGCGCCATTTTCAATCACAGAATGATAAAATATATGAATGCCAGAAAAGACTCAAATAGCTAAGTACCAGCTCCTGTTGCTGAGAGGTATTTCACATTTACTTTACATACTGAGGTGTACATTAAATAATAAACATGGTATCTACTACTGAGTTGGACCCAGTGGCATCGAAAGAGAGCAAGTGAGCTGTCAGTCCAATACCACTGAATATATTTCTTTATCCACACCAATATATGCTGTGACAGTGAAATTTGCCATCTTGCCTTCGGTAGCATCACTAAAGCTCTCATTAGGAGAGACAGATTTTCCAGTGACCCCAAGATCAATGGTTTTCTGCCCTTGGGCCACTGGCATGGCCTAGTTGTGTTGGGTCTCTCCCAGTGCAAGTGGTTGCCAACATTCCCCAAAAGTCATTGACAGCTCGTGAGGTCCTGAGTTTACTGGCCATTAAAGCTATCAGTGAAATCTATGAAATTCATGAACTTTTAAAAATATTCGGAAAGAATTCAAAAGACAAAGGTATTAAAACATCTAAAGTACCAAAAACACACATAAAAACACGTAAATACTTTTTAATGCTACTGCACCTAATTCAGTAATAGATACAATGTTTAGTTTTCAATGTACTCCTCGGAATGTAAAGTAAAAAGTGAAATTTAACAGGATTAAAAGAAAGAGCAACTTGCTGTTCTTCCAGTAGCCATTTCTTCCCATTCAGTTCAATGGGCTGCTGTGCTTGCACCAGTTAAACCTGGCGATCGGCCAGCAGGGAGATTTTCCTGCCTGAGATGGCGGATCTTCACAAAGCTGGACCCCAAGGAGAGCTCAATATAAAAGCATGGGGATGGCAGCGCATGATGTGGGATGCTGCTCACAGTTTCAGTGCACAACAAAGCAGACGCTTGTACAGAGATGTGGGGAGAGCCCTAGCAAATAGCTAGGTGGAAGATCCACCCCAATGATCAAGAATGAAAGGACATAAGTGGAACAATAGGATTCGGTCTGTTTGCCACTAATCTAGCAGGGAAGCATGCTCACAAAGAGTGAAGATCAGAAACAAGGCAATAACATTCTCCATCCAATTCTGACCAACATTTCTCCAATGGGTGGGTGGGGGTTCTTAATATGACCCTAACTGCACTTCAGGTAAGGAGAATATAAACAAACTTTATATCAATGGCACCATATCAATGTAAGCTGTTGTGGATCCTTCACTCAATAACAATTCAAAATTCTTCATAAGTATTTCCATAGAATACATCATTGCTGAATTTACACTGCTAAATTAAATGGTATTATTAAAAAGTGCTTCCCGTAGATCAACTGATCCACTCTGTGAAACTAGCAATTACCATTATTCAAACCCTGGGAAAAATTCACCAACTTTATTTCATTCAATGTGAATGAGGCAATAGGATTAAATTAAATTACGGATATTAGCAGTGTAAAAATAATGACGTGACAATGTTAGAAGGCTCAGTTTTTAAGTAATAATAAAACTGACAATATTAATATTGCATTGAATGCCACTTTGTAGCCCACTCCATGCTGCGTTTCCTCAATTAGGATTTAAGGGTGTTATATTTTATGACCTTGCTCTGGCTGGGTGGTATCCTTGCACACTAAAAAATTGGAAGGTTCTGAACAGTTCTGTGCTATTTTGATAAATATTTTTAGCTGGTGAACCTTACCACAGCTGGTGTATATTAGGAAAGTGACTCAAGGAATGATAATGCGCCATGACCATTAATAAGCTACCAAAACCACTGCAGGGATTAGAGGATTAGAGAACTGGTCAAAGATGACCTCCGATAAGCCTTTATTGGATTGGAACTTGTTTGCAATTGCCAGCAGTTCTACATCAGTCTGCTGGCATTGTTCCACTTAAGTGCTATCAGGTTTAAGATTCTCACATGAGCATGAAAATCCCATGTTTGCTGGCCATTCATTCCTGACAATAATGTTTGAATGGTTTAGAAGGGTTGTGAATGCCTGAGATAATCAAAGCTTTGTGCAGCTCTTATAGTGACTAAAAGGAGGTCGTCTGCCTTATCCATCTGTCTTAAGACTCCTTTAGCAGTTTCATGGCAAGACTGGTTCTGATCCTTTGCCACAAACCCCCACCCCCTCAGCCATCACATGGTGTCATGATGGTGTGTTAGGAGCTGCTGCTACACAAGAGATTCGCTACTTTGGAGCAGAGCCACCACATTTAACAGCAAGTCCACAACGAGCATCACCTACATGAGGAAAGGTGGCAAATGTTGGAAGTTCATAAATTACTTTGGGCCACATTTTCAATACTAAATCTAATTGCGAATGCTTAAAACTGATGACTTAAAAAGAGCACAGTGGCACAGCTGGAGGAGGTGCTGCCTCACAGCACCAGAGACCTGAGTTTGATCCCGACCCTGTCTGCGTGTGGAGTTTGCACATCCCCCAGTGACCGCCTGGATTTCCTCCAATCGCACCGGTTTCCTCCCACATCACAAAGATGGGTGGGTTTGTAGGTTAATTGGCTTCTGTAAATTGCCCCCAGAGTGTAAGGAGTCAATGAGAAAGTGGGAAAACATAGAACTAGTGTGATGGACACAAAGTGCTGAAGTAATTCAGCAGGTCAGGCAGCATCTTTGGAGAAAATGGATGGGTGCATTTTGCGTCGTAACCTTATTCAGGCTGAACTAGTTTTCGGACACGAACTAGTGTGAGAGGGTGATTAATGGTTGGCATGGATTCAGTGGACTGAAGAAGGGTCTTGACCCAAAACGTCACCCATTCCTTCTCACCTGAGATGCTGCCTGACCCGCTGAGTTACTCCAGCATTTTGTGAATAAATACCTTCAGTGGACTGAAGGGCTTGTTACCATGCTGTATCTCTAAAACTAAAAGGGAAAATTAATCTTAAATATGCCTTGGCAATAAATGTTTATTAAATCTTGAACCCATTTTACAGTGTAAAAAAAACATTTTGTGTATGGTATGTAACATTGGTTGAAAACGGTGATTTTAAGGATTGGGTTATACGACCAACTGCTCTCCGATCTCAGAATCTTTCGATAAATATTATTGCAACCAAGAGGAGATTAGTTTAACATCGCATCATGTTCAGCATGGGCATTATGGACCTAAGAGCCTGTCCCAATGCTGTTCTGTCTATGTTCTATGTAAGACACCAGTCAGTTATAGGACCCAATAATAAATAGGGTGACAGCTTATTTTGTACCATTCATTATTCAAAACCAAAGCCTTCCACACTGCATAGGACATATTTCTTCACCAAGATATAATATTTTGCCATAGTGTCAGAAAATTATTTTAGATAGCAACAATATAAAAATGTGTTTTAGGAAGATTATGTACCAATTAATTTGCAAAGCAGATAGTCTCTTGCAAAATAGGACTTCAGATTTCAATGACAAGCATTACTAGCCAAGCCAGCTTTTGCCTCAGTAACATTTTGAACATAGCTTATATCTCTTACCCTGCTACTGTCCATACATACTTTTGTGAATTGAAAAGGGTTTCATTTTATTAGCTTCCATGCTATTAATTATTGTATCTTGTAAGCTAATTTAACAGATTGAATGAGATTATATTAGCAGTTATTTGCCGAAGGGCAGCGAGCTGTAACAGTATTACCAATTTGACATCTCTTATTCATCAATTATGTACATATCTGACATCAAAAAAGCACATTGTAACATTGAGATTCAGTGCCTACAGTTCACAATATACATCTATTTTGAGTGTTGTTAATTATTCTTGTGGCTTTGACCATTGATCTTTATAGGAGACAAGGAACAGAGTGACTTCAAAAATATGATGGGTGGTATCTCTGTTTTATCATTGCAGTTGCTTTAATGAGAATTGCCGGACTACAAATTAGATGGCAGCTGAATAGGGTTGAAGCTCAAATAACCTTTGGATGTGATCTTCTGTTGGATTTACCCACATGGGACTTCTCAGGAGAGACTGCTTTTGCAGGTGCTGCAGGATTACTTGGTGATGGTATAAGACTCTGGTCATGGTGCACCGGTTCTCTGCCACATAATAACCCTGCACCACAAGAACGTGGAGCTGCGCACATCAATCAAAGGGCAATTTTGAACACTGTTGCGGATCTAACTATGCAAAAATTCAAATTTCTTTCCTTTAAAATATTAGCTGAAATGGGGATGTGGGTAATGAAAGGCAACATCATAGTCTTTGCCTGCATTTAGGGATTAGCATTTTAGATCACACGTTGAACAAGAGTAACAAGGGGAGGGGTGGGAGGCAGGCAATGAGAGTGAATTTTACTTACGACTGCCTCAGTTCTGCTCAAGGACACAGCAACAACCAGCTGCACAGTGACCCAACTCTTTTCTTAAACTTCCAGTTTTTAGATGGACTTCATGTCCAACAGATCTAACCCAGAACAAGGGGCCACAGTTTAAGAATAAGGGGTAGGCCATTTAGAACTGAGATGAGGAAAAACTTTTTCAGTCAGAGAGTTGTGAATCTGTGGAATTCTCTGCCTCAGAAGGCGGTGGAGGCCAATTCTCTGAATGCATTCAAGAGAGAGCTAGATAGAGCTCTTAAGGATAGCGGAGTCAGGGGGTATGGGGAGAAGGCAGGAACGGGGTACTGATTGAGAATGATCAACCATGATCACATTGAATGGCAGTGCTGACTCGAAGGACCGAATGGCCTCCTCCTGCACCTATTGTCTATTGTCTATAACAGCCAAAACTCCGACTGACCATTGTGACGTTTCCTGCTCTGATGCACCAATTGTTCTGGTAAAAGATTAATGGAGGACATTTTCTTTGTGGAATGTTTGACCCCAATTCATTTACCAAGCACAAACAAAAATTACCTTCAATAAATTTAGTTTCACAGTAATTGTTCTCAGCTAAACCACTAAGTTCAGCAAGCAAGTGTCTAAGGCCAAAGCAAAATCCTTGTGTATATATATATTTTTTTGGTATAGATCAAAAATGTTTTATTCAGAATGTGACTTAACCGTTCGGTTTTCTATGAGCTCAAACTCATATTTCTTCTCTAAAAGATACATCATTGGGACAAATTGCTCATTTAATGCTTCGGTTACATGTGTGTCTGAGAATGAGAGAGAGTGAGAGAGAGAGAGACTGGGCATTCAATAAAATTACCCATCTTTCTGACCAGCTCCAAACCTGTTGATATTGTATTACATGTTCAGTATTCACTTCCTTAGCAGTATTTCTCCCACAACTGGGAAGGAATATATATATTTTTAATGGCATGAGTCTGCAACCTGCCCTTCCTTGTGTCAATTCACACGTTTGTTAGGATTTTAGTTTGGATGGAATAACTTTTATTGACGTCTGCATTGATGAACGGGTATCCCCAAATGAGAAATGTGGATTCATTAATGATGCGCTTCCTCTCAGTTGTATACAGGAGCGTTGGTCAGCTCGTTTCTGAAGAAGGATGCTGCTCCAAAAGTGAAATGTTCAGAGAATGGTTTGAAGTCATTTTAAAATCTCATTGATGACCAAAACCAAAGTGATTGGAAACTTCAGTGATTTAAACCACGTTTATAATGACCAGGTTATGGTTTAGGATTAATTTAAATGCATGGCAGTAAAAGTAACATAGTGCAATTTTTTTCTTCTCACTGCAGGTACCAGACAGTTAGCCAGCACTGCACTGGTTTCATTTACAAAATGAATCACATTTTTCTGTCTTAACAATAACTCACTCAATATTGAGATAGGCTGGGTGGGGCAGGTTTGGGGCCCAAACTAAATGTCATCAGTTAAACATATAACTCAGCCATAGGCTGCTAACCCACATTTCCTCGTGTGCTGTCAGCATTACAATACCACATGCCAGCATATGGAAAGATTAAAGAATACTTTCTGTTTGTAGAGGTATCGTAAAAAGTTGTTTATTTTTGGCAGTCACTCCTAGTTTGGGAGGAAAGGACTACTGGAGTATTGGATGCTGTGCGTTGAGACTGATGATAGGAAAATTGCTTCTATTTTTCCAACAACAACTATCTCATCACTTTTTGCAGCTCTTCCCTCAGCCAAGCTGGTAATGGCAGACCCAGTCTGTAGAACAACTTGGACAGTTCAATGTTGTGGTCTTTGTAGTATCTTGAGAGGAATGTTCTGGACTGTAATGAGGAGTGAAAAAAACCAAAAAGAAATGCATCATTAAACAGAACAATCACTTCATGGTCTAACACATTCAAATCATATATTTCATACTTGCAATTGATTAATACATATTATGTGTAACATTTCATTTTTTAGCAAATATTATTGAGGTCAAAAAGTTCCAGAAAACATATGCAATTGTAATGCATTGCTTGAACAGGTGGTTCTGTGCTGGTTGGAGGTGGGATGGAAGAAGGGGAGCAGTTTATTATTCCAATGTGGAAGAAGAATTATCAAATAAATATTAAAAGAGAAGGTATTGGCTGGGTATGTTCAAAATCACCTCATAACAGTAAGGATGCAGGAAGCTGATCCTCCACCAAAGCAATTTTTAATTTTTGTACAGCATCAAAGAAATACAGTATACTGTATGCATACACAGCTGGTGGAGCTGCTGCCAAACAGTGCCAGAGACCAGGTTCAATCCTGACCTCAGGTGCGGCCTGTGTGGATCGACACAAATAGCTGGAGTAACTTAGCATGGACAGGCAGCATCTCTGGGGAGTAGGAACGGGTGACTTTTCGGGTCGAGACCCTTCTTCTGTGTGGAGTTTACACACTGTAATTCTGATGGGCACAAGAGTAATGCCATGTGACTATTTTGGAAGTAGATAACAAAGACTGGAACATTCCGTCCATAGAAGACGCTTGAAGACTCAACATGTATATACTGTAGATTAAGTGTTCTCTCTTACAAATAAACAACCATCGTTTTTGGCATATGTACATTGTGGTTTGGTGCATTTTTGAAAACATTCTAAATTCATGATGCGACTGGGATCTCACATAATTTCTTGTCAGGATTGTTGAACGACACAGAAAACTGAAGACTCCCAAAATGTTTTAGATGAACTTGTGCATAAAAATGCATGTTCCCTTGTTTCACTTGCAATGAATTTCAATGCATCAACTGCCCCTGCATGTACTGACAACAATGCTTACCAGTGTGAGACATAGTTCCAAGGATAGTGCAGTTGACCTATCAATGGATTTCATACATATCAATTTTAGCCATGTCTATGCTTAAAAAAAAAGGTATTTATTAAAACAAACAATATGTGAGAGTCTAAAATGGACATACATGACTGTATGTCTATCCCCTATTCCCAATTCCTCCGTCTACGCCGCATCTGCGCCCGGGATGAGGTGTTTCACACTAGGGCTTCTGAGATGTCCTCGTTCTTCAGAAAACGGGGCTTCCCCTCCTCCATTATAGATGAGGCTCTCACTAGGGTCTCTTCTACATCCCGCAGCTCCGCTCTTGCTCCCCCTCCCCCCACTCGCAACAAGGACAGGATCCCCCTCGTTCTCACCTTCCACCCCACCAGCCAGCGGATCCAACATATCATCCACCAACATTTCCGTCACCTACAACGGGACCCCACCACTGGCCATATCTTCCCATCCCCTCCCCTCTCTGCGTTCCGCAGAGACCGTTCCCTCCGTAACTCCCTGGTCCACTCGTCCCTTCCTACCCTAACCACCCCAACCCTGGGCACTTTCCCCTGCAACCGCACGAGATGCAACACCTGTCCCTTTACCTCCCCCCTCAACTCCATCAAAGGACCCAAACAGTCTTTCCAGGTGAGACAGAGGTTCACCTGCACCTCCTCCAACCTCATCTATTGCATCCGCTGCTCTAGATGTCAACTTATTTATATCGGCGAAACCAAGCGCAGGCTCGGCGATCGCTTCGCTGAACACCTGCGCTCGGTCCGCATTAACAAAACTGATCTCCCGGTGGCCCAGCACTTTAACTCCCCCTCCTATTCCCAGTCTGACCTCTCTGTCATGGGCCTCCTCCAGTGCCATAGTGAGGCCCACCGGAAATTGGAGGAGCAGCACCTCATATTTCGCCTTGGCAGTTTGCAGCCCGGTGGTATGAACGTCGACTTCTCCAACTTCAGATAGCTCCTCTGTCCCTCCCTTCCCCTCCTCCTTCCCAGATCTCCCTCTATCTTCCTGTCTCCACCTATATCCTTCCTTTGTCCCGCCCCCCTGACATCAGTCTGAAGAAGGGTCTCGACCCGAAACGTCACCCATTCCTTCTCTCCCGAGATGCTGCCTGACCTGCTGAGTTACTCCAGCATTTTGTGAATAAATACATGACTGTTTGTTGGAACACTTGTGCTCTATCTGCCATGAGCATCCTGACATCCTGGTTACCTGCATTTCAACTCTCCTTCTCGTTCCTACATCAACCTGTCTGGCCTCAGCTGTTTCCACAGGCAGGGTGAGGCCAAATGCAAATTAGAAGGAGAGCATCTCATATTTCTCTTAGGTAGTCTGCAACCCAGACTATGAACAAATAATTTTCCAATTTCAGGTCGCCAGTTATGCCTGTGCTCCTTTCTCTCTCCTTCTGATCCACACAGGTTTTCCCAGCACTCATCCCCCATACTGTCTACCGTGTTCCCCTCCCCCACCTGGTTCCATCATCCCTCCCTCATCTGGTTCCACATCACCTTTCTCACCTTTCAGATTCCAGCACATTCATCCTCTTGTGTCTGCACTTATCAAGTTCCAACCTCTGTCTCTCTCTCCACCCTCCTTTTTTACATACACAAAGGATGGTGGGTGCATGGAAAGAGCTTTGAGGCAGGTATGATCACAACGTTTAAGAAACAGTTAGACAGGTAAATTGATAGGATAGGCTTAGAGCAATGTGGGCCAAATGCGGGAAGGTGGTAGATGGGGCATGTTGGTCGATGTGAGCAAGTTGAGCCGAAGGGCCTGTTTCCATGCTGCATGACTCTTTGACAGGCTACATTTGCAGTTTTATTGCAGAATCTTCACAGCTGCTGCCTAGTCCATGAGTTTGTTTTTCTGCTTGTGAAAGTCTAAAATAATATTAGTAAACAGAGACGTGCCAAAGTCATACTGACACGGTGAAGAAGTCTTGTTTAAAGAAGTTGTGCAAGAACCGGAAGATTTCTTCAATCTTAAACTGTCAGAAATAGCAAACTGTTCAATGTTTGGATTATGCAACTAGAATCAGGTTGGAACAATTAGTGCATGCATTCTTTCACTTAAAAGAATTTATTGTTGCCTTGTGATTTTGAAGTTTTTTCAGATTATATCTTCTCAGATGTTTTTGTCAGATTAAATCTTTTGCAAATTGAGTTTGTGCATGGATTAGTTTAAGAAAGTAATCAATTAAAGCTGTCGAACAAGAAAAACTGAGGTTTGAACATGTAATTTGTTGCAGCAATAGAAATTACATCAAATATTTCAAGTGGATGAAATGTAGCAGTCCACAATCAAAGAGCCATAACAGGATTTAGGCTACAAACTTGATCCTGAAGCCAACTGATAAGATCAGTTCCGTCAGTTGCTATTGCTCACTACACTTGCCAGTTTAAAACTGCTGTTAGTTCAACTGCCAAAATAAAAGATACATTTACACAGCCTGTAAATCCAATATGAAGACAAGCAACACAATTTCGATGGCAATTTGACAGCAGGAAACTAGATCTCATAGGTTGTAAGTTCTTTCCAGCAGTGGTTGCTTCGCCAGCAGTCTGTCTGTCCTTTCTTCTGCTTTTGGTTATTTTAAGTATGTGATAAAAGTATGTTTTAGTGTTCCTTGGTTTGTTTTAAGTGTGGGATGGGGGGGGGAGGGGGGAAGGTGGGGGAAACTTTTTTCAACCTCTTACGTCAACAGAGATGCGACTTTTTACCGTATCGTATCTCCATCCCTGCTGCAGCCTAACATCATGGAGTTGGTGGCCTCTGCTGGAGACCGACGGGAGCTCCAAGCCGCGGGAGTCTGCGAGACTTTAACATCGCGGAGCTTGCGATCCCTTTGCCGGGGATCGAAGCTCCAACTGTGGGGTCTGTTGACTTTAACATCGTGAAGCCCGCGGTCTCTGGTAAGAAGAGGCCGACTCGGGAACTCCATGCCACAGAGAGAGTTTCAACCGCCCCAACACGGGAGTTTCGATCACCACGACAGGGGCTTCGATTGTCGGCTGCGGAGGACCCGACTGTGGATGGTTTGACTGCCCCGACCGTGGGAGAACAAAGAGGAAGACGTTTGAACTATATTGCCTTCCATCACAGTGAGGAATGTGGAAACCACTGTGATGGATGTTTATGTTAACTTTTATTTTATGTGGTTGTGTGTCTTGGTGCTTTTCACTTAGTATGGCTGTATGTTAACTCAAATTTCACTGTACCTTAACTGGTACATGTGACAATAAACTGACATTGAAACCTTTCTGATAATGAAGAACTGGAATCCTACTGGGCCTTAATCACAATGATGTCCTGGCTGTGAGCAGACTAAATTTCATGTAAAGATGTTGATTAAGAACCATGGCATTTTACACAATCAACATTGCCACAAATGTTTTGATTATACATCGACACTTCCAAGATCAGTCAGACACATAAATGAAACAATAAATTCACTATCTCACCTTGCTTATGGCCCCTTGTCTCAATCGGAACCTCTGCTATTTCTCATAGTTTTGGATTAAATAAATCTTGTAGTTTCAGCATCACAATTTTAAACAAGATACCCTTTGCCTTGCCCATGTACAATGTATTTCTGGCCTACTTTTCATCATATCTCTGTTTGCTTTAGGGTCTCACAGGGGAAGCATCACCAAACTAAGAACCTATGCTGTTGAGGTTTTTATAGACAGTAGGGCATTTACAGCTACTTTTGTAGTGGCAAATTATGGAAATGGACCAACTGTACTTGGGAAGGAATGGCTGAGACAATTCCGATAAACTGGAAGAATTTTTTTGGTGTTGATGCTACAAAGTCATACCAAAACACATTGTTGAAAGGACATGACAATATGTTCACGATAATTGTGCTGGCATAACAGGTGGCAATGCACACATTTGCAACCAGTCATCTGAACAGTTGGTCTTTTGAATCCTGAAAAAAAATGTTGGCTGAAAAGTATCTGATTGTGTGTTTGAAAATATAATCAAAGTGAGCAGGTTACGCTGACAGTAGTTGTGTCTCAGGGAGATAAAATGATGCAGATCTGTGGAGACTACAGACTCACACTCTGACAAGTCATTGACAATGAATCCACTCCTCACTTTGCAAAAGATACACAGAGGTAGTAGATTCAAAGATATTAATAGAATTGGATTTCACCAATTCCTGTGCACAAGTGAATATTGACAATGATAGTCCGCGGTGTGTGATGCACAGAGTTCTAAACAAGGTTTATCATATGCCGATCAAAACTCAAAGTGCTGAAGATATTTGGCGGATCAGGCAGCATCTGTGGATGAAATGGCCAGACACCATTTTGTGTCAGAATCCTTCTGCAGACAGTAAAGATTCCCTTCTTCATTCCCTCACCATCTGCTGACTTGCTGAGTTCCTCCAGCATTTTGTATTTCACTCAAGATTTCAGTATCTGCAGTTTCTTATGTCTATCATATACTGTTGTGTTTTTATCCAAGATTTTCCACACTGCAATGGATAAAATATTGAAATAGTGTCTGAAAATATTGAAACAGTGTAACCAAGATGATCTGTTGATTTCCATTTTCTGAATTTGGATTAAGTATTCATATGATTACATAAGCACAATATGAGGTTGAAGTGCAGCAATTTGTGTGCAGTTCTGGTTGACATACCATATAGCAAGGATGTGATTAAGGTAGAGAGGGTGTGGAAAAGATTCACAAGAATGTTGCCGGAACTGGAGGTCTTGTATAATGAGGAAAGACTGAATAGGGAGGGACTGTTTTCCTTGGAGCGAAGGAGGCTGAGGGGTGACCTTATATGTGTATATAAAATCAAAACGGGCATGGATAACATGGATGGTCATAGTCTAAAACGAAAGGGTAGAGATTTGAGGTGAGGAGAATGATTTAAAGGAGGCCTGAGCTGCTAATTTTCACACAGAGAATGGTGGTGCATGGAATGAGCTGCCAGAGGAAGTGGGCAAAGTGGGAACAATTACAACATTTAGATGTTCTAGGTGCTCAGACTAGTTTAGTTTAATTTATTATTGTCCAGTGTACCGAGGTACAGTGAAAAGCTTTTGATTGCATGCTATCCAGTCAAAGAAAAGTCTATCCATGATTAGAGTCAAACTGTCCACAGTGTACAGTGTACTGGCCTACTGGAACATTCCAGAAAGTACTTGCAAACTTGTGAGGTAGTGAATGTTCTGGTTCTGACTGTTGGTCAGTCAAAGTGAATTGTTCTGAAACTCATTGGCTGATGTATCACCCCATAATGTGTTATGGATGAGTTGAAACGGATATATATATCACGGTTTACATGAAGAGCTTGTTATTTACAATGAACCCTAGATTCAATACTGTTTGGAAATGTACTGAACAGAATAGTATTAAATGTAGTTCAATTGGAACAATTGTGAAGTCTATTGAAATAGATAAATAAGCTCTCAAGCAGCTAATATTGCAGGAATATTCAAAGCTCAGCTGGAAACATTCCCATGGCCAATTTCTTGCTGAAATAAAGAGCAACTCCACACATGCTGCTGTATTGTGCACACCTGCAGGCATTTGATGAACAGAATGCTTTTGATTCTTGTTCACCTAAATTTGGTTTCTGGAATTGAACAGAAGCAGTTAATTCCAGGTTATTGCTACGAAATGAATCAAAATGAATTGAATTTCAAACAAATTGCTTCTCCTCCCTGCTTGCAAGCACAGACTGAAGTGGGAGGATCCGGTGCAGAAAGTCGTAGGGTGCTGGTCTGAACAAACAGATGAGATCCTTTGCGACTGCTTTGAGTCAGTGGACTGGTCAATATTCAGAATCTGCAGCCAACCTAAATGAGTGTGCCACTGCCTTCGCAGACTTCATGGGCAAGTATGGAGAGAACTACATGCCAAAGAAGTCAGTGTGAGTGTTCCCCAGCTGGAAACCATGGATCAAGCACGAGGTCCATAGCTAAGTGAAGTACAAGTCTGCAATGTTCAAGTCAAACAGTCCAGAGTAGAACAAGAAATCTAGTTACAACCTTTATAAAGTAATATAGGATGCAATGAGGGTATTCAGGACCAAGCTAGTCTTAAAAGAGCAAAGAGGTCCTTCTACAGTTGTACCGGGCCCTGGTGAGACCGCACCTGGAGTACTGTGTGCAGTTTTGGTCTCCAAATTTGAGGAAGGATATTCTTGCTATTGAGGGCGTGCAGCGTAGGTTCACTAGGTTAATTCCCGGAATGGCGGGACTGTCGTATGTTGAAAGGCTGGAGCAATTAGGCTTGTATACACTGGAATTTAGAAGGATGAGGGGGGATCTTATTGAAACATATAAGATAATTAGGGGATTGGACACATTAGAGGCAGGAAACATGTTCCCAATGTTGGGGGAGTCCAGAACAAGGGGCCACAGTTTAAGAATAAGGGGTAGGCCATTTAGAACGGAGATGAGGAAGAACTTTTTCAGTCAGAGAGTGGTGAAGGTGTGGAATTCTCTGCCTCAGAAGGCAGTGGAGGCCAGTTCGTTGGATGCTTTCAAGAGAGAGCTGGATAGAGCTCTTAAGGATAGCGGAGTGAGGGGGTATGGGGAGAAGGCAGGAACGGGGTACTGATTGAGAGTGATCAGCCATGATCGCATTGAATGGCGGTGCTGGCTCGAAGGGCTGAATGGCCTACTCCTGCACCTATTGTCTATTAATATAACCTCAAAGCTAACTGTCGATTGTAGCAAGGCCTGCTTGCTATATTGGACTACAAAGTGAAACTGAGCAGTATTGCTGGTGATAACACATTCCTCCAATGCATTCTATGCTTGCTTCGAACAGAAGGCCGGTGGAATTACATCATCCACTTCTACAGGCTTTGGTGCACTTGTACCCATGGTCACTGTCGCAGATGTCAGATTAGCCTTCCAGACAATGAACCCGAAGAAGGCAATCATCAATACCATAATCGCAAATAACTCTTCTCCAAACTAAAGATAGACACAAAATGCTAGAGTAACTTAGCAGGACAGGCAGCATCTCTGGATTGAAGGAATGGGTGACGTTTCGGGTCGAGACCCTTCTTCAGGGCCACCGCTGCTGCGTCTTTTCCAAACTCTAGGATCTAGAGATCAGCATCCCCACTGCAACAGAAAGCTTGACTTCCTGACCTATAGACCATAATTAGTGAGGACAGGCGACGAAACATGCTCCATAATCCCACAACAATGCATTCTCAGCCTCTTACTACACTCCCAACACATGCATGGCTGTGTGGCCAAATTCTACTCCAACTCCCATTTACAAATTAGCAGATGAAACCACCATTGTGGGCCAGATCTTAAACAAGGATGAATCAGAGCACAGGAAAGAGCTTAGTAGATGGCAACAACCTCGCCAGGGTTTCTTAGGCTTTGTAAATCATGGAGTGGCCAGTGGCAGTCCAGGGTCTCAGTTGGTTGTAACAGGAGCACTCACTCTGACCTCAGGTTAGCTGATACCTAATTTACTTTTGGTGACACCCTCAGAGGTCCTTCTAATGATCACTGACTGACTATCAAACAAAATATATCTTTCTTGCCCAACGGTGCATTTGATAATATGAATATTCTGTTCAGAGCAGTCAGCTACGACTTCTTACTCCTTTCTGTGTTGGGCATCCAATGATGCTTTGAGGTGGCTTCCATTGGCAGCCTAATGAATTTGAACTCCAATGCCCTGGCAGAATCAGAATGGAAATCCATTTGTGACCTGTCCACCACACTTCCTAACAGTTCCAAGAAATGTCATCATCTGCATCTTTATCAACCTTCAAACAGCCAGAATTTTCTAGAATGTTTTGCCTTGGATCAACATGGAACTCATGAACACATTTCAAATCATATATGTTGATTATTTTTAATATTGTCTTTTTATCTATTTTTAATATTATCTTTTTACCTTACTAATGTCATTTTTAAACTTATTTATCCTTGGAATATTACTGTTGAGGTGACCCGTTGTCTTGTCAAATACATTTCATTGTACCGTTGACCCTGTGCCAACCTACATATGACAAATAAATTTATTATTATTATTAGATGGCTTTCTACTTTATCCCTGTCTAGTTACGCTGAAAATAATGCTATTATCCTCGTCTTACAGTGTCTATGTTATAAAAACCTTTATTTACTTTAATACATTGATATGAGAGTGTAGTACCTACAATATCAGACTGCTAATTCATATGCCTGGATCAAAAATCCAAAGAATGCAAATCAAAGTTCCACCAATGAAGTCTGTCAATTTAATTTAGTACACATTGCCAAGAGATTAACAAAAAATTGGTAGCAGTACAAAGTGACCTTGAAGAAGTCAGGTTGTCAAAACAAAATTGAACTAGCTCACCAATTACTCAGAGAAGTAAATCTGACATCTTTCACTGGTCAGGCCAATATGTGATGTTAATTCCCTACCAACATAAGGGTTTTAATACCTATGCAAGCCAATAAGAGATAGACCATAAATAGATAGGACAGGCAAATCTGAATAAAGTTGCCGCCTCAATACCTTGCCTATTCATTCCTTGCCTAACCTGCTGAGCTCCACCCGCACTTTGCGTTTTGCTCAAGATTCCAGCATCTGCAGTTCCTTGTGTCTCTTTATGTTGCTCATGCAAGCAATGCCTGCATCTTGAGGGTGCGTAATCTAAATAAAATCAACTAAACATTGAAATATGGTAATTATGCTTGACCTGAGGTCTCAAATTTGCTTCTATTCTTACATATTTTTAATGTTGCGCATTATTTATTTCTTCAACCTGTAGTTGGTTCTTTCTTCCTGCCTAATCCAAACTATTTAATTTTATTCCAATCTATTCCACCCTGGGGATAGTTGTGAGCTGGCAAAAGGTCCCTAACATCTGGGCAGCTGAATTTAAAAGATGAATTGAAATGATGAATTGAATGATTTGAAATGCTCAGCATGGTTAAATTAGCAAACTCGTGCAGATTTTACTAAAATACATTATGACAGGAGTAGATCTTGACCCAAATCATTTCCTAAAGATAAAATACCAGTATGGAGTGAAACCGAAATTAATACATGCAGAAATATGCTTTGTGATTTTTTCATATTTAACCCCTGGTCTTTGGTGCAAGATGGATGTTGGCATTTTTAAAGCAGAAAGTAGATGTGCTGATAAAAAGCGAGATTTTAAAGTCCTCACATACAGTGCATCTGAAAACTGCAAGCACACATCACAATTTTCCATTGGGCGCTTGCAAAAAGAGAAATAGTGCTCATTATTAGAGGAGTGGAGATTCCTCCCATGAGGGCAACAAAGCAAAATAAAACATGTCAATTTGGTGTGAAATCTGTACCAGGATTAAACAACTATTCTTTTCTTTAAAGAGAAATACCTCTACATCCATTGCTGGATATTTCCTGCCTTTGCTTTTTCCCAGACATTTTGTCTTCCCTCCATCGAGCAACTGGCACCAGAAGCCTTTTTGTGGATCAAACCTGAAATTCATAAGGCACCATCTTCAGCCATTATCAATTAAACTATGTAATGTCCACAAGGTTAACATCTACATTAAAAGCTAATAGAAATGCAACACGTAAATCTATTTCAAAATAACATGTAGTTAAATCCACATTTAGAGAATGGTATCACTATTTACTGCATACTCATATTTCATCTATTTAATCTGTACATTTTTAATGATATCTTTTTAGAAAATATCCTCTCCATAAGGTGCTTTTAATTGTTTAAAAGATGAAATCCATATATGCAGTTAATATTCGAAGTTGGCCAGTATTTAAAATGGCAAATCTTGTAGAAATTAAACAATTCCAGTTAACGTTAACAATTGTCTGAGAGCTGATCCTCTCCACATTCAATCGTCATTTTATATCTGTTTAAAAATACTTCTGCTTGGTGATTTGAACATTTTAATCTGTTTTTTTTGGTCATAATTTACCTTCCAATGTTTTTATTACAGTTTAGAGAACTATTCCAAGACCTAGAATAAAAGTTATTTTGAAATATTGAATTCTCAAGATTACAATGCCCTATCCTTATAGGACATACATCATGCACTGTAATTTGGAGAATTCAATGCTACAAAATAAACGTGATGGGGTGAGAGTAATGACGTTTTATTTTTGTGCAAATGAACAGCAGCTGGATTGTTTACCTTGGACTTGCTAACATCTCGAACTAGAAGGAGTCCAGCCCCATGGACTGCCTAGTTGGTGAACAGCATTTCACATGCTCACCCAGACCAAGCCAGAACCCAAGAGGAACAGACTTAACAAAGTAATTACAATATGAAGAGAAACTAGCTTTGAACACAGGAAAGTACAGCAAAGGAACAGGTCCTTCAGCCCACAATGTCCATGGTGAACCCAATGCCAAGTTAAATTAATCTCCTCTGACTGCACATGATCCATGTCCCTCAATTTGCTGCGCATCCACCAGACTATCTAAAAGCCTCTTAAAATGCCACTATCGTACCTGCCTCCAACACAACCATGGCAGTGCTTATGCCTTGTAAACTGATGAATTTAGTAAAGAGATTTGTAAAAATGGTGTTGATTGAGAAAGTGCTAAAAATTGATTCTCAGGTTTATTACTGACCAGAGAATGATACCCTGCAGTGCACTAAGATCAGGAAGGAGCAAAGATACTAAGCATTGCAGTGAAAGATGATGTACTTCTTAGTTAATATTGGCAAAACAAAATGTGTGGATGTTTAAAACATTTTCTTTGAAAACTCAGGTTTAAAAATTAAATTTTCCTGAACCATAGTCTGACCAATCCATTAGTTAAAATGGGGCCAAATGCAAGCATGGGGAGCAACACCTCGTCCTGAGCCTGGGCATGTTGCAGCCTTCTGGACTTAATTGTGAATTCTCCAATTTCAAGCAGTTCTATCGCTCATTCTACCACAACTGACTATCTTTCGCAGTCATCTGTGATTTTAGCTCAATTTCTCTCTCTCCATTATTGGTTTGCTGGGCATGTCTCTCTGCCTGCAATGAGTAATGCCCAACACAGACAAAGAGCATAATGTGCTTTTAACTCCCACATGAACTGATGTGGTCTCACCCTTTAAGAGTTATTCCACATCTTCTACTAATTCCTCCTCCATCTTCTCTGCTACTGAAAACTAATCCGTTTTCCCTCTTTCCCAGTTCTGACAAAGGGTTCTGGACCTGAAACATTAACTCTGTTGTGTAGGAAGGAACTGCAGATGCTAGTTTAAACCGATCTTATCGAAACATATAAGATTATTAAGGGGTTGGACACGTTAGAGGCAGGAAACATGTTCCCAATGTTGGGGGAGTCCAGAACCATGGGCCACAGTTTAAGAATAAGGGGTAGGCCATTTAGAACGGAGATGAGGAAAAACTTTTTCAGTCAGAGACTTGTGAATCTGTGGAATTCTCTGCCTCAGAAGGCAGTGGAGGCCAACACTCTGAATGCATTCAAGAGAGAGCTAGATAAAGCTCTTAAGGATAGCAGAGTCAGGGGGTATGGGGAGAAGGCAGGAACGGGGTACTGATTGAGAATGATCAGCCATGATCATAATGAATGGCGGTGCAGGCTCGAAGGGCCGAATGGCCTACTCCAGCATCTATTGTCTATTGTTTATTGAAGATAGATGCAAATGCTGGAGTAACTCAGCGGGACAGGCAGCATCTCTGGAGAGATGGAATGGGTGACATTTCGGGTCGAGACCCTTCTACAGACTCCAGAGATGCTGCCTGTCCCGCTGAGTTACTCCAGCTGTTTGTGTTTATATTAACTCTGTTTCTCTTTCCTCAGATGCTGCTTTGGCCTGCTGAGGTTTTCCAGCATGTTCTGTTTTTATTTCAGCAAACTGGTCCAATGTAAGTGACTATTTTATTAGGGCGAAGCACTGGTGGGGGGCTGATGGAATGGGGAAGGGTGTTTAAGGAATGTGATTTTTTTTCCCAGAACATTAAATCACATAATAAAATTCATATCACACATCATTCTTGTTTGCATTTTGCTGTTCTTTGAAATGGAGTTGACAGAGGATTGCATGCATAGATCTGAACCCAAATCCCACAAGCCCAAGTTCATCATTGCCAAGGCGGCAGAATAGGGACTACAGTATCTATACAACATTTAATCATTAAAGTTGCAAGCGTATCGTAAACTTACATCAGAGCTTGAGAATAATTGTAGTATTGGGAAAGTCCAAGGAATTTCTGCACACCATCCATAACCGCAGCAGGATCAATCCTCAGTTTGTGCCCATCTATAATGTGTAACTAAAACCAGTTTCAATCAGATATTGTTACCAGACAATGAATTATTGAAACAAAAATGCAAGAATAGGGCAAGCACTAAAATTTTTAAAAGCAACTATCCACATCTATCTGGCTGTCACTTGGTAGCTTTCTGATTTAGTGGGCTGTTTCACACAGTGTGAGGGAGTTGATAAAGTGTGCTAAGATTTGAGCTGTTAGGTTAGATTTCCCCTTGGCAAGCAGCAATGAATTTACTGCCACAGGTTTGACACAAAAAAAATCAGTCGCTCTCAATTTCACAGCTTTTTTCCAGATGGCCAAGTGCAGCTAATTTAAATTTATGAAATCCCTCCAAAAAGACACCACTTAAAGCTGCCACAAGACAGGCTGGCAGGTTTGACTGCTCTAACCATAGTTATTACTAAATATATTTTTGAATTTCTTTATTGTTGCCTTAAAGATGTCTAAAGGTATTAAAGTGACATTCGTACTGTTTCTTTTCTTCCAGAAAAAATGCATTGCAAGTTTTCCTCTGATTTAAAATAAATCTTGTTTGTTCCCAAATGCAACAACCTGCCAGTGACAATAAATTGTGAGAAGGTGTGTTGCCATGTTCAGTTTCAGGTTACTTTATTGTCATATGCACCAGGGTGCAATGAAATTCCTTGTTCACATGAAGCACACAGAGTATACACGCAATAATGATAAATACAATAAATACAATGACGTGTGCAAAATGACAGAATGGTGCAAAATTGTCATGCAATCGAAACAGTGCAAAAAAATAATAAAACTACAATAATGGAATAACCAAATGAAGTGGAGCAATGAGTAAGAATACATGGCAGCACCTCTGGGAAAGAAGTGATTGGTTCAAGAGTCTGATAGCAGTGAGGAAGAAGTTGTTCGTAATAGAATCTTGGGAGGAAAACTTCTCAAATAATGAAATTAAAACTTGGAAAATGCAATGGGATCTGTCAGACCAAACTTTTTGGGGGAAATTTTAAAATCAGATTTTCGTTTACCACCATCATTGTCAATTAAAAACAATGCTTTGACTTTCTTGAATGCATTGTGAATTGAGTATGTAAATAACAAACTTATTTGGTTTTCTTTTCCTGATAAAGACATAGGAGATGTAAAACTAGTAACCTTCATGAGCTTGCACTATAATAAGGAAACGTTCAGAACAGGTTCTCCACATAGAAAGGAAAGCTATAGCCAACATTCAATTTGCACTTGGGGATTAAATCGAGGGAGTACATTCCAATGTTAAGCACACCCACGCTGGTCCCTGCTGATTAAGTGGTTGACATCAGTGCATCTAAATGTCCCCTCAAGAGGAATGGTTAGATGCTACAGTTTAAACCATCTCCCACTTGGCAATACTAGAGGGCTAATTTAAAATTGCCTGTTGCAGAAGAGGTTGCCTGAAGCAAATTGTCTGACAGTGGAGATTGTAGTTGTTGGTCACAAAAGGTGATTGGCCTTTTCAGGATGTAAGGTGCTATGATCAGCTCAAGAATAATTTTAGTGTTTCCTGTTCTTGCTCCAAAAGCATCCCATCCTGGTGCCTCCAAACACCCTTCCACAAGTGACAGTCCCTCCTCCCCCCTCCTACTTCCAAATCCACATTTGACCATGGGCTTTCCAAGAGATTATCTCCAAATAACCTTGATTATGGGGTCGCTGTTGATGTTTTCACCTGAATTTGCTTGCTGAACCTGTGGCACCAAGTCTGTCTGTTAGGCAGAATAACTAAACAATAAGGACAACGATAATGCAGTTCCACAATTAATTGCAGTTGGATCCATGGGTCCTTGCTATCCTGGAAGCTTCATTTTCTTAATCTTCTCCTCACCCTCACTGCCTTCCCATCAATATCAGGGCCAAAAACAGTGATGCACAAACACTCCAGGTATCACAAAATGCTGGAGTAACTCAGCGGGTCAGGTAGCATCTCTGAAGAGGAATGGGTGACATTTCAGGTCGAGCCCCTTCTTCAGTCTGAAGAAGGGTCTCGACCCGAAACATCACCTATTCCTTCTCTCCAGAGATGCTGCCTGACCCGCTGAGTTACTCCAGCATTTTGTGATACCTTCGATTTGTACCAGCATCTGCAGTTATTTTCCTACAAACACCCCAGGGTCAGAGTAAAAATCTGAGTGAAAATCTCCTGTAGGTTAATTTCATAAAAGGAAACAGTGCAAGTGGTTTGGTGTTTCACTCTCTGCCACAGAGTGCCAGGATTAGAAACATAGAAACATAGGTGCAGGAGTAGGCCATTCGGCCCTTTGAGCCTGCACCGCCATTCAATATGATCATGGCTGATCATCCAGCTCAGTATCCCGTACCTGCCTTCTCTCCATACCCCCGGATCCCTTTAGCAACAAGGGCCACATCTAACTCCCTCTTAAATATAGCCAATGAACTGGCCTCAACTACCTTCTGTGGCAGAGAATTCCACAGATTCACCACTCTGTGTGAAAAAAAACTTTCTCATCTCGGTCCTAAAAGACTTCCCCCTTATCCTTAAACTGTGACCCCTTGTTCTGGACTTCCCCAACATCGGGAACAATCTTCCTTCATCTAGCCTGTCCAACCTTTTAAGAATTTTGTAAGTTTCTATAAGATCCCCCCTCAATCTTCTAAATTCCAGCGAGATTACCCTTCATTTAACGCCAGCATGGAAGGCCGGCAGAGTGGGGATAGGGAAGGACTGACCATCATCAAACTTGCTTCCAATCACTTTTCCTACCGTGGTAAACGTGGAATGGTATTAATGGTTGTTGGAGGTACTGCTGTGGCTTTACTATTTCTGTGTTCCTGGCTGCCAGTAGGATTTAAGATAGCGAAAAAGATCGAACAACCTGCGGAACTTACTAAAACATAGTGAGAAATGAATGGCAAAGAACAAGTCAGTAAAAGAGTTGCTTCTTGTGCATTTAAGTGCTCACCTGACTAGCGGGGTAGTATGTTAGCCACCTCTCGATATGAGCTGCGTACCAACCAGGCACCAGACACCGGTTATGGAGGGCCCGAAGTTCGGGAGCGGCTCTTCGGCCTGCCGTAATCACCTCATAAAAACTGTAACGCAGGGCTGCTGGATCCTCATGGGCTCGCTGGTGCTGTGGGCATCGCAAGAAACAGAATCCAGTCGGCTTCCTGCAAAAACTTAATTCAACGGGGGACTTTGAGCGTACGCCCAAGCAAGCGGAATGGTCAGGATTACCTGGTACCAGGAGTAGGCCCGATCCGAAGGGTTGATGAGGATGGTAATTATCTTCACCTTCGGCAAGAGGGCAGCAGCTCGTTTTGGAGCATCTTCAGAGTGAAGGTAGTTTGCGCTCTTCTCAAACAAAAAGTCTGTGGTCACATTAGAAGGGATAGGAAAAAAATTCATGTACCTACAAAAATAGGTGAGAAACAAGCTTTCATTATTTGGGATGTATAAGCCAGTGGGTGCAATACAGAGTCACAGCAAAGACTTCTGTGCCTGGTAGCGAGGTACCTTCGCTCTGCTGATGGATCAGCTAGACTAGTCACCAATCGTCTTAGCTGGTTTATGTTGCCTTATGAGAATGTTGGCGAAAACACTAAAGTAAGCTACAAAATGTGACTGCACCATTGTTCATATGGATCATAAGATATGAGCAGAATTAGGCCATTTGACCCATTGAGTAGATCATGACTGATACATTTTTTTCTTCGTAACCCCATTCTCCTGCTGTCTCCTTTACGTAATCTTTGACGCCCTTACTAATCACAAATCTATTCATCTCTGCTTTAAAAACACCCGATGACTTGGCCTCCACAGCCATCGGTGGCAATTAATTCCACAGATTCACCAACCTCTGCTAAATAAATTACTTCTCATCTCCATTTTAAAGGTGAACTTTTACTCTGAGGCTGTGCCCTCCAGTCCGAGACTATCCCACCACTGGAAACATCCTCTCCACATCCACTCTAATACAGCAATATGTCTGATGGCTGTCTGTATCTGTAATGTAATTTTAAGCATAAAGAGGTTATTCCTTAAAGTGAGTCCCTGTTACTTTCCACAGTGGTTCTCCCTGATTATCCTTCCCACCTTTGAGAGAAGGTGTATAGAAATCCCAGAGGAATGATGTAGATCTAATTTCATTGTATTGCTGCAGCACAGAAGGAGACTTTTTGTAAGAACAATTCAGTTAGTTCTGTTCCTTTGCTTCTTCCCTGTAGCTCTGATTGTTTTTATTTCCCATTAAGTACCTATGCAACTCCATTTTTTGAAAACCACAATGTTGGATTTGAGCTGACTCTAAGTTGTATGTGAGCTAGCTTCAAGATGCCAGATGAGAACCAGCACCTATTCAGTGCAAGTGTGCAGCAGCCTCATCGTGCAGCAGGATAAGATCTACTAAAAAGACTGCAAATAAGGAGTCAGGAGTATTATAAAATGGATTGCCTACATTGCTGTATATCATCCATTTTAAACGAGAAGACCACAAAGTTGATGGTTAGGGCTGGAAGTGTTCAATCCAATGAACTACTTGACCTCAAAGCCATTGGATAGGCTTGGGAAACGCTTGCAAGCAGAATGATTGAGCCTATCTAGACTCAGGGGCGATCCTTACAAATGAGCAAATTAAAAGAATGGCAAGCCTGAAAAGGTTTGTGGAAGCAGATTTTATTGGAGCTTTGAAAAAATGGAATTGGGAGGAAACCGGGGAAGAAGCAAAGGAACCCAACTAACTGAATTGTTCTTACAAGAAGTCTCCTTCTGTGCTATAATTCTATGAAATGGGATCGACATCATTCCTCTGGGATTTCTCTACATCTTCTCTCAAAGGTGTGAAGGATAATCATGGAGAACCACCATGGAATGTAACAAAGACTCACTTTAAGGAATAACTGCTTTATGCTAAAAAATAGATTAGAGATATAGACAACCATCAGACATATTACTGCAATATTCATGAGTGTAAGAATTGACACACTGCCATTGAATGGATATAATGAATACACTGCCAAACATATAGTTTTAAAATTTACCGTATCTGTTTATTTCTTGGCAAAACACAATGGAAAATTGTTCAAATAAATGAAAGTTTAGACCACATTTCCATTTCAGTTTTGTGTTATACAAACTTGGTCACGGATACAGATAAACCACATTGTTCCAGGTAATATCTGATTATCTCTGTTCTTATCCCTGCAGCCATAAATCCCATTTGGAACAGATAATTGTTTTTTTTTAAGAAGGGTAAATTGTTACAGAGTAGTTTAATCCTGCCATGATTTTTTTTCTGCTACCTGAAAAGGATTTTTTCTCAATATCTAGACTAAGTTGAAGGACGGCTAGTTTTAGTGTAGCCTTTAGTTCTGAGATCACAGTCAAAGTTAAATAATTCACTAGTTATTAAACATCTGCAACATTTCCCACTCCTTAACATTTCTCAGTGAAAGTGGATGTTAGTTTGGTCCCTTTTTATATTTGAATCAAAATCACTATTTTGTTTTTCTGAATATTCAGGATATCTGCAAGTGCATCAATATGGCAAATGCAGGATTATATTCACTATCATATCATATCATATATCTACAGCCGGAAACAGGCCTTTTCGGCCCTCCAGAATATTTGATTTTTGAACGGTCCACGATAAATATTAATATCTTAGGTTACCTACTTTGGTATTGAACTTTACACCATAATTCTGTTCATTATTTTTGTCTCTCCCACTGTTCTGTAATTAATATTTTTGACTGTGGGAAACTGGTTGTGCACTATATTCACTTTAGCGGATGAAAATTCAAAGTCTGCATGCTTCAGACTTCCTGAAATGGACTCCACCTGGAATAAACTTGAGAATTCCATACCCTGACAGTGAACTTGCACAAGGAATACAAATATTGTTTTACTTTGCTGGTCGTCACAAAATAACAAGCGAAAAGCAACAGGTTGTAACTATTGAAATTTGCTCACAAGATTTTCCGATGGAGTCCAGCAGCTGACTGGAAAGCTAAGGAATTCTGCACCTGGGCTGCAAAATCCGCTGAAACAACCTATACCATGTAACACCTGACAAACTAATGGAAGTGGTATAGCATGAAACAGAGTAGTTACAAAATTAAAATATATATTTTTATAGTTCTGAACAAATCTTATATATTGAATATTTCTAATAGTTTTGCAATGTCAGAAACAGAAATATTCATATAATCTTTAACAGCTGGTTAAGCCAGGGAATGTGGTCACTTTTGTGGATGTGTCTAGTCTGGTCTCATCACATGAGAGGAATTACAAGGAGTGGAAACATTGTTAATCTGGAACACGCTGGTGATGGCGGACAACAATATTTTATGAACTGTTAAATGTTATGATTACTAAAACTCCCAAACACTTCTAAGTCAATATAATTTTTCAGATATGACTCGACAATGTAAACATTTTTCAGGGAACAGGGTGTGCTTAAAGGGAATACTGACATCTAGGTAAAAAATACTACTGGTAAAACTCAGCTGGTCAGGCAGCATCTGTGGAGGGATAGGACAGATGATGTTTTAAGTCAGGGTTTAGGTCAGGCTCTTTCTTCAGACTGATGGAGCGGGAGAGAAAGCTGGAAAAGAGAGGTGGGGATGGGACAAAGTGTGGCAAGTGATAGTTTGTTAAAGTTGGGGGGGGGGGTTAATTGGCAGATTAGAGCAGTAGATGACAAAGGCTAGAGATGAAAAGGAGACTAAAAGGTATCAGATAAGGAAAGAAGTTGAAGAGTGAAATGTAAAGCCAGAGTGATGGATATGGCTGGAACACAACAGGGTGGAGTGGAAAGAGGGGAAATAAAAGGAAAAAATGGGATTCGGGGATGGTAGATGAGTATACAGAGGTGGGGAAAGGAGTAGGGTGACCTGGGTTGTGTGAGATAGTTAGGGAGTCATGTCGTATGTAAACAGGCCCATGGCTTGTATTTGTCAGGCACGTGGATAGGAAAGGTTTAGGCCAAACCAGGGCAAAAGGAACTAACTTAGATGGGGGCATGGATGAGTTGAGCCAAAGGGTCTGTTTCTCTGCTGTATACCTCTTTGACTCCAAGTAACGGTGAAAGTTTTGACAGCCCAAACACATGGTGCAGGCCCTAATAACCAGTCATATTTCACTTAACATAGGTTTCTAATGTTATTGCAGAACTCCATAACAATTTTATATGTTATTGCCACTTTCAAAATTTATCTAAAAATCTTTGGAATCTGCTGAAGCATTTAATCATCATGCAAGCTCAATAACAATCTCACCCTTTCAAAGCCAGTAATTAACTTCACTGCAGATGGTGTGCATTTAGTCAATGTTAATGAAAGAAAATCTCTTTGCTTGATCTATCTTACCAGTCAATTCCCTTGTGATAAGCATTCCCATTGAAGAACTGCACTTCTTCAAAGGTCTTTGGGTTGGGGAAGTTACTGGTGATGTCTGGATGCATAATTAGGAACAGGTACAAAGCAGTGGTGCCTGGGAACAGAAAATACCAGCAAACTTATTGGTGTATACTGTAGAAATTGCTAGCTGCTTTCCACGACTTGTTAATCAGCAGAGCTTCATTCTATAAAGCCCTTGAAAAACGCATTGGTCTGTGAAATGCTGGATTATTTAATTAGAACACAACAATTACTGAATATTAGCATAAGTCAATTATCACCATTTTTACTTCATGGTTGCTGGAACAACACAGAACAATTCCCAGTGAATAATTAGAATACATATTTACTATTACAGATTACTACTGGCAGTGCTAATGTATTCAGCATTATGAGCGAATGACTATTAATAGACAGTTGCATTTGAACAAAATTGGACATTTCAAACAACCATTTACAGCAATTACGTTTAATACTCCAAACAGAATAACCTTAGCTCTGTGTTATTGTTAATGTTTTATTTAGTCCTTTATATTATACTCAGTCATTTTTAGGTAAATATATAGAATATTGTGAGCATTATTTGAGCACCATCCTGAACTGTGTATCTGATATTGTTTGGAAATAAGATACTCGCTGAATAAAAATGTATTGAATATTTGTTGATAGTGGTCAGCATAATCAATATGATAGAAAAAAAGCTACGGGGAAATAATGTGATAAATAAATGTTGGGAGTAATTGAAAAATATGGACCCTATCCATGTATCTGTCTAACTGTTTCTTAAACGATGGGATAGTCCCAGCCTTAACTGCCTCCTCAGGCAACTTGTTCCATACACCAACCACCATTTGTATGAAAAAGTTACCTCTCAGATTCCTATTAAATCTTTTCCCCTTCACCTTGAACCTCTGTCCTCTGGTCCTCGATTCCCCTACTCTGGGCAAAAGACTCTGTGCATCTACCCGATCTCTTCCTCTCAAGATTTTGTATACCTCTATAAGATCTCCCCTCATCCTCCTGTGCTCCATGGAATAGAGACCCAGCCTACTCAACCTTTCCCTATAGCTCACACCCTCTAGTCCTGGCAACATCCTCATAAATCTTTTCTGAACCCTTTCAAGCGTGACAATATCTTTCCTTTGACATGGTGCCCAGAACAGAAAACAATATTCTAAATGCAATCTCACCAACATCTTATACAACTCCAACATGACCTCCCAACTTCTATACTCAATACTCTGACTGATGAAGGCCAAAGTGCCAAAAGCCTTTTTGACCACCTTATCTACCTGCGACTCGACCTTCAAGAAACCATACACCTGTACTCCTAGATCCCTCTGCTCTACAACACTACTCAAAGGCCTACTATTTACTGTGTAGGTCCTGCCCTTGTTCGACGTTCCAAAATGCAACACGTCACACTTCTCTGTATTAAATTCCATCAACCATACCTCTGCCCACCTGGCCAATTGATCCAGATCCTGCTGCAATCGTTCACAACCATCTTCACTATCTGCAAAACCACTAACCTTGTGTCATCAGCAAACTTGCTAATCTTGCCCTGTATGTTCTTTTCCAAATCATAGATGACAAACAGTAACGGGACCAGCACCAACCCCTGAGGCACACCACTTGTCACAGGCATCCAGTCTGAGAAGCAACCTTCCACCATTACCCACTGCTTCCTTCCATGGAGTCAATTTGCTATCCATTCTGCTATCTCTCCTTGGATCCCATGCGATCTAACCTTCCAGAGCAGCCTACTATGCGGAACCTTGTCGAATGCCTTACTGAAATCCATGTACACAACATCTACAGCTCCGACCTCATCAATCTTTTTGGTCATGTCCAAAAGAAATCAATCAGATTTGTGAGACATGACCTTCCACGTACAAAACCATGCTGACTATCCCTAATCAGCCCTTGCCCATCCAAATGCCTGTATATCCTATCCCTCAGAATACTCTCCAGTAACTTACCAACTACAGATGTTAAGCTCACCGGCCTATAGTTCCCAGCATTTTCCCTGCAGCCCTTCTTGAAAAGAGGCACAACATTTGCCTCCCTCCAGTCTCCTGGCACCTCTCCTGTATTTAAGGGCTACTCATAAATTTCAACCAATTTCCCACAATTTCCTCTCTAGTTTCCCACAATGTCCTCGGATATATCAGATCAGGCCCTGGAGACAACAGGGAAACGTAGGGATTCCGCTGTGTGAGCATGTAGCCAGCTGCGCTGATGGAATGGCTTTGACCCAATCCTCCAAAGTACTGGCTGTCAACATTTTCACTGCTGTGAATGTTTTTGATTGTCTTTGACATATACAATCAGAATATCTTGGCACATGTTATAAAAAATAAAAATAAAATAGCTAAACATTTGAGAAAAAATTTAAAGACTGAGAACATAGTGTATGTACTGGGCAGTTTACAGTGCCACAGCATTCACTCTGGGGAAATCCATCCATGGACAGGTCTAACTGGAAGTACCGATCCATGGGATCATGGGACCTATCCTGAAGCCAACTGTCCGAATTTTGGGAGGACATTCACAATTTCGAGCTTAATTTTTCACTCATATTATGTCCACTGTAGTCAATCAAATGGTCATGTGGATGAATGTACCTTGGACTCCTGCTTGCATGTGGATCTGAGTATTTGTAAATTTGTGCCATTTAATATGCACATAGTGCAAATATTGATGGGATAATAACAATGATAATAATAATAATATATTCCTTTATTCGTCCCACACCGGGGAAATTTACAGTGTTACAGCAGCAAAGTGGATAGCAAGAGAACAAGAGATCATTCATTATAAATCAAAGATACATAAATTGTCATCAGTTTTCTGTGTGTTCTTAGCTGTTATTGTTGACTCGTCTGCTGGGAGCAGTGCTGGTTGTGCAGTCTCACAGCAGCAGGAAGGAAGGACCTATTATATCTCTCCTTCACACACTTGGGGTGAAGGAGTCTGTCACTGAAGGAGCTACTCAGTGGTGACAGTGTTCTGCATGGGGTGGGAGTCGTTGTCCAGCAGCGATGTTAACTTTGCCATCATCCTCCTCTCTCCCACCACCTGCACTGAGTCGAGGGGGCAACCCAGGACAGAGCTGGCCTTCTTGACCAGCTTGTCAAGTCTCTTCCCTTCCGCCGCTGAGATGCTGCTGCTCCAGCAGACCACTCTATAGAAAATGGCCGATGCAGCCACCGTGTTGTGGAACGTCCTTAGGAGTGCCTCCTGCACTCCAAAGGACCTGAGTCTCCTCAGCAGATAAAGTCTGCTCTGGCCCTTTCTGTATAGCGCATCAGTGTTTTCAGTCCAGTCCAGTTTATTGTTGAGGTAGACACCCAGGTACTTATAAGAATCCACCCTCTCGATGTCCATTCCCTGGATGTTCACCGGTGTCGGGGGCACCTGGCTGCGCCTGCGGACACCTCCCACCATCTCCCTGGTTTTCCCTGCGTTGATCCGGAGGCAGTTCCGCTGGCATTAGTCCACAAACTCCTTGATCAGTTCTCTGTATGCCCTGTCCTCGTCGCCCGTGATGAGGCCGACGATGGCAGAGTCGTCAGAGAACTTCTGTAGATAGGAGCCTGCAGAGCTGTGTCTGAAGTCCGCAGTGTACAGGGTGAACAAGAATGGAGCTAGCACTGTTCCCTGCGGAACCCCAGTGCTGCAGACCACCCTGTCCGAGACCAGGTCCTTTGTCCTCACATACTGTGGTTGGTTGGTGAGATAGTCCAGAATCCAGGATGTGAGGTGGTGATCCACTCCTGTGCACTCCAGCTTGCCCCCCAGAAGCCCCGGCTGGATGGTGTTGAATGCACTGGAGAAATCAAGTAACATGATTCTCGCAGTGCTATCCAACACAAGGATAGGATGAAGCTTTCAAGAACTGTGGAAAATATTTCCATTAAAAATGTTCAATCCATTGTTTTGAGTATCTACATTAATGACAGATTGTGCTGGAAAGACCTTCAGTTCATCAAAACTACTCATCCACAGGGTTACCTTGGTGTACATCTAATAAGTCTGCACCCAATTTGCTGGCACGTGGCTATCCAAAGTTCCCTCATGAAACAGATGACCTTTTTTGCTGGTTTCCTTTGATTGAGGTTTCATGTACCACCATACATGCTACCAATCTCCTCTCGAGAATTCCAAGGAGACTTGTGGCTATATATGAACTCCCTTGAAGAACTAATTAACCTTGGATTGCAGGAACTGAGGTAGCTCAAGGCAAGAGTGGAAAGAATTCTGGGAACGTCCCTTGTCCTACTTTGTGGTGTTGAATCTGTGGTATCGTTTAGTCAGATATTCAGCACTACCCCCCACCCATGGTGAACGTTTCTACAATACAGGGAGAGGCTTTCTATTGCAAAAATAATCTGCAGATTGAATGTGTGGTCGCATCCTATACCCTGTACTGGGTTACTGGGTGTTCTTGTGCTGCTCCAAGTCAACTCTTCATGGACTCCAATGGGACAGAGCAATTTTCTCAGGCTGTGCCGGATCAAAACCTTGCTCCATCATGGGTCTTCTCATTCAAATAATCAGAACACATGAGCTCCCCAGAAAAAGGTAAATGGTTGCATTTTTATTATTTACTAAACCAAGTGGACCCATTAGGTCCAAACCTCTCCTCCCCCACTCCTCCCTCCCCTCTCCCTCCCATTCCCCCCTCCACTCCCCCTCCTCCCCTCCCATCCCCCACCCCCTCCTCTCCCACCTCCCCTCCCCCTCCCTCCACCCCCCTACCCCTTCCCCTCCCCATCTCCCCCACTCCATCCCCCTCAACCCCCCATATCCCCCCACCTCCCCATCCCTTGCTCCTCCTCCCTCCACCACCCTCACTGCCCCTTCCCCTCCCCCCTTCCCCCCTTCTCCACCCCCCTTATCCCCCCTCCCTCCCCCCCATCCTCCCCCTCCTCCTTCCCCCCTCCCTCCCTCTCCCTCCCTCCCTCTCCCTCCCTCCCTCCCTCCCTCCCCCCCCTCCCTCCCTCCCTAGGAGATAGATTTAAACTTTAAAATGTGAATAACTTAAAAAATATAACACCAATTTCAATGAAACTTCTTCCATTAGCACCAAAGGGACGACGGTGAGTAAGGTGGGCCTAAAATTGTCGCACTATCGTGTACCATTTTGGCTGTAGTTCAGGAACAAACAAACAAACGAGAGTTTTAATATATAGATTTAGATTAGATTCAATGACTTACATCAATTCTCAGTGTAAGGATATGCATTCTAAAGAATGATAGATTTTTAACAGTATTTGTTTTATACATCCTGAGTGCCACTGAATTCTGAGTGAGACCACACTGGCAGCTTTGGCAACCCGTGAGTCAGAGGGCAGAGACTCACCAGATGTTAAAGCTATTCCGACTGCTGGCTAGCTGTATAGTCTGATGCCCTGGGACACACCAACACTTTGGGAGCTGGTTTCCCAGTGGAACATTGTGCTGATGGTATTGCTGAAATAATGGCCAGTGGTTTCACAGCAACAGAAGATCTGATCTATGATCTTCACATGAAAAAATGACTTTCCCTGAGCGAGGAGGACATATTTGTGGAATCTGCTGAAACTCGTTTACTTCGAAGATGTGAAGTTCTAAATCGGTCCACCCAATCATCATCATTATTAAGATGGGAAAGGCACAGAAATTCTGGAAAATGTGTAAGTACTGTTGTGGCTTTGCCCAATGATTCCCCAACACTAAAGTTTTGGGAAACTTTTGTGACAATTCACCTGCCCCTTCTTGTTTATGACTCTGCATCTTTCATAATATCATAAAACCAGGTGATGGTTTATTAGGTCTCAGATTAATGCCTGAAGAACATAAGCATGAAATGACTAATTCTGATCTTAGCCATCAATGTTTCATTTCAATGTACTTAATGCAACAGTTTGAATGTTTAAAGAAAAAAGACACAAAGCACTGGAGTAACTCAGTGGATCAGGCAGCATCCCTGAAGAACATGGATAGGTAATGTTTCGGGTCAGGACCCTTTGAATGTTTAATTGTTCTCCATTCAACTTATAGAATGTGACAATAGCTCATATGAATAAAATTAACATTTTTCATTAAACCTTACCCGTTTTTTGAGGCCCAACCACCAGAAATTTTGGTAAACGATCACAGGTTTTCTCTTTGGACCAGATGTCCTTGTGTCGTTTATCATCACATGGATTCTGTTGGCAACAAAAAGAAAACCTGACATGATGGTGAAATGGTAGATCTCTCAGGGTTTATTGAGAATGAATGGCAATTGTTCTCAGAGAAACAGACTCAGGTCTTACAGCTGAGTCAGTGCAATGGCTTAAAGTCTGACTGTCAGAGTTAATAGTTGTGGGCCAAATTCGTCAGAGTTTCCAAATAGAAATATGTGTACACAAAATCAAAACAATATGCATCTAACCTCTTGCTAAAATGTTTTTAAGATCTACCCAATGAACGGCATTAACTTTAAATCAAAACAATGGTGAACAGAAAGGAAAGCCCCTGATCATCACCATGGAATGCATGAATTCCTTCCCATGTACTTTTCAATGTATTTTCCCAGCTCTGGAAACATTGTGTTTTTGTTCTATGGTTGAAATAGGTCCAAACGTAGCTTCACAGAGGAGAAACAAAAATCAAGAGTTTGACTTAGGCAACATACTAGAAGATATGGCACAGTTGTTAACGCTGTTCCCTCACCTACAGGGACTCTATTACAAGGGGAGGAATAGGCTGGGGTTGTTCTCACTAGAGCACAGGAGGCTGAGGGGTGATCTTGTGGAAGTTTATTAAATGATGAGGGGCACAGATTGTTAACTGTATGTTTGTGTTGTCATTTGTGAGTGGAGCACCAAGGCACATTCCTTGTATCTGCATACTTGGCCAATAAACTTATTCATTCATTCATTCATTCATTCATTCATTCAGTAGATAGTAGATAGTCACAGTCTTTTCCCCAGGGTAGGGATGTCTATAGTTAGAGAGTGTGCGTTTAAGGTGTGAGAGATAATAGATTTGACAAAAAAAATTCTCACAAAGAAGGTGGATAGAACAAGCTGCCAGAGGATGTTGTAGAGGCTGGTGCAATTACTGTGATTAAAAAACATTTTCATATCATATCATATCATATATATACAGCCGGAAACAGGCCTTTTCGGCCCTCCAAGTCCGTGCCACCCAGTGATCCCCGTACATTAACACTATCCTACACCCACTAGGGACAATTTTTACATTTACCCAGCCAATTAACCTACATACCTGTACGTCTTTGGAGTGTGGGAGGAAACCGAAGATCTCGGAGAAAACCCACGCAGGTCACGGGGAGAACGTACAAACTCCTTACAGTGCAGCACCCGTAGTCAGGATCGAACCTGAGTCTCCGGCGCAGCATTCGCTGTAAAGCAGCAACTCTACCGCTGCGCTACCGTGCCGCCCGTGTTGTCAGGAATATGGATAAGAAAAGGTTATGGGCCGAATGCAAGAAAATGAGTTTAGCATAAATGAGTTTCTTATTGCATTGATAAGTCAAGCCCAAGGGCCCGTTACTGTACTCCACAACTCTACGACTTGGGTTTGATCTTCACCTGTGCATGCTCTCTTCTTGATATAATGGGTTTCCTCCAGATGCTTCTTATTCTTCCCAAATTTCCAAAGACATGCTGATAGATGAATTAACTACTTAAAATTACTTCTCAATGTAGGTTAATGGTAAGAAGAACCAAAAAGGAATTGATAGGCATATGTGAAAGAGCGTAAGATGCATAAGATACAAGAAAGATGGCTTCCATGGAAGCCAGTATGGTCCGAACGGTCAAGCATAATCCAAGGAATTCAGACCAGTCATCTTCCACTGTACTTGAAGGAGAGAAAATACATTGCATGGACATGGGGAAGAAGGCATGGGCAGCATGAATAGGTTGCTCCTTAAGAGAGCCGGCACAGACTAAATGAGTCTAATCACTGTCATCACTTTATTAGAAACAAAAAGAATCAATGTGTGAAATGATTGTAAACCTTTGGGGTGATTGATAATAATTGAAAATATAAATCAAACTTTAAATCTGGCAATGGAATTTAAAGCAAGTATCATGTCCCTCCCTCCCTCTAACCCTGGTTGGTGTCAGAATAAAAATTCAGTTTCAAACAAGCATCTGACACTAATCATGTTCACAAAAGTGCTGGTAAGCATTTTACAGTGAAATTGCATTGTTCTCAAAGTGATATATCTGAAATACTTTTCTGCTTGTTCTGCCAGTTTGCAAAGAGTTATTTGGCCACATTATGAATTAACTCAAATAATAACTAACATCATAATATTCAACTGCTTCAGACTAGATGAAGTTAGAAATCAATGCTAGCAGAGTCCATGGGCAGAGCAAATCTCTGTTGCTCTTAACGGAACATGTGACAGGGAATGGATAATTTCACTTCCTTACAATAGCTGTTGTGTGCTAATCTTTTCTCTTAATCTTGGATTTGGAGAGATGATGAAATCCCTTTGGTGAAAATCAAAAACAGATAGAGATACCAGCAAAGTAGAGAATACCTGGGAAGTACAGCTTAATTTGGTAAAAAGACCAATGTGCAAATGCAGCCATTAAGACTGATATCTGCCGTCATTTTAAGAAAGGTGAGGCCCACACCTGCCATAGTGGTTCCTTTTGCTCAGGAAAGAGCTCAAAGTATTTGTGTGCCAGCTGCACTGGAGGCAACGTCTGCAGTTTCAGGTTGGTCCAGCAGTGAACAAAATTAGCCAAGTTCACAAAGGTGTAGAGTCCCAGCCGATCATTCCCATAGTTGGATAAGTGCGTCATGAATATGCTGATCTGAAAGGAAGTAAAAAGGTCACATTGTGGATAAAATCTTAGATATCATTAATTAAATTAAAACCATTTAATCTGTTTTGAGGGGATTTACATTTTTACTTCTGTCATTATCTAGTTTAAAGGCACTAACTTATTTTAGATTATAGTTTCAGAACAAAGCTGCCCTTGGAAACCATCGTCCAAATTACCATGATGATTTGCAAGATGGCTACCTGTCACTATGAAGCAACACATCCTGGCTCGCTGATTTCCCTCAGTCACTTTATGCATCAAGGATTTTTGGCTCATTATGTTATGGCCAGAATTTATTCCAATCTATTAGGGCTGAATGGATTCATTTTATGTTTTTTTATTAAATGAAGAAAAGACAACTAATCAGAATCAATGTGAGAAATTTTGGAAAAAGGAAGTAGACCCATGATAACTTTTGAAAGGAAAAATTAAGTGTACATTTCAAATGTAAACTTGCCATGTTTAGACATACTAGTTTCATTCGGAGCGTGACCACCATGTGCACTGGCTGGTGAAGGATGATTGGAGGATGAGATATAATTGCACCACAAGAAATAAGAAAAGATCAAAATGGAACGGAAGGAGTTCGGAACGAGAGGAAGAGAGCGGGTTTGGGATCAAGCAGTGCCGGCCGCCCTGAATGGACATGATTTGGAGGTATCATAACCTCAGCACCCAACCATTTCTTTGTCATACTGCTTTCTTTTAAGCGCATCTTTGAAAACCTTAAAATTAAATAGAAAACAATTACCCTATTTGTCACACACAGTCCTTTGACAATCCTTATGGTTTATCAGGATATTAATCTTTACCTCCTGGAGATTCCAAAATGAAGGGAAGTATAACTTGTGCAAATAAAATGCCCTTCACATTCATTTCAAAGTCAATGGATTAACGGGGAGATACCTGCAATATGTAAATCCTATTATATGAGTAAGTATTTTCACAAGCAAACTGGAAATTCATGACCTCAATTTCCTGCCTCAATGCATTTTTATGAATGAACAGTTAGTAATTATTTAATAATGTAAATATTTATTGCCTCAGCCGGGTATCGGAACAAAATTAAACTGTAGATTTTAAACAAAGTTGATTAGCTACAGAAAGGTGTCACTCTGAGGCGGTATTGGTTTATTTCAGTCACATTTACTGAAATGCAGTGAAAAGTTTTTGTTTGTATGCTATCCAATTAAATCAGATAATATTATACAATCAGATAATACTATACAATCCAATTAAATCAGATAATACTATACACAAGTACAATGGATAACAAGAAGTCTGAAGAAGTGTCTCGACCCGGAACATCACTTATTCCTTTTTCCAGAGATGCTGTCCGACCCGGAGTTACTCCAGCATTTTGTGTCTATCTCAAGTACAATAGGTTATTCAAAGTGGAAAATACCAGAGTACAGAATATAGTTTCTAGCATTATAGCATTAGAGTTCCAGAGTAAAAGTTCGCAATGTGGTAGGTTGGAAGATTGGGACTAAATACTAGCTATGCAAAAACAGGTCCGATATCTGGTAACAGAGGGGAAGAAACTGTGCCTGAGTCCGGTGGTACGTGCTTCCAAGCTTTTGTATCTTTTGCCTGACAGGAGTGGAGAGAACGAATGACTGTGGTGAAAAGGGTCTTTTATTATGTTAGCTCCTTGGGCTACATATTACTAGTCTTTACAATTTCTTGCAGTGTTTGGCAGAACTGTTCCCAAACCAAGCTGTGATCTACCCCAACAGTATGATTTCAATGGTGCATCTGTAGAAATTGGTAAGAGTTGTTGCTGACATGCCAAATGGGCATGATGTTGGCATGTCTGATGATGTTGGGGTCATAGAGTGCCTTTTTTGGCCGCAGCTTGAATGTCAGTGGTCCAGGATAGATTGTTGGTACATTTACACCTAGGAACTTGAACTAGAAGCTCTCAACCATTTCCACTTTGGCACCATTAATGCTGAATGGGGCATGTATTCTGCCAGGTTTCCTGAAGTCAATAACTAGCTCCTTCATCTTGCTGACATTGAAGGAGATGTTGTTGTCTTAATACCATGTAACTGAGCTCTCTATCTCCACCATACTCCACAGTGCTTCCTGAGGTCAGTAACTATCTCCTTCATCTTGTTGACATTGTGGGAGACGTTGTTATTTTAACACCTGAGATCTCTATCTCCTTCCTGTACTCTGTCTCACCATTGTTCGAGGTCTGGTCCACAATAGTGGTGTCATTTGCAAACGTACATGGAGTTAGAGCAGAATTTGGTCTCACAGCTGTGAGTGTGGAAGGGGTATCGTGAGGGTTGAGAGCGCATTCTTGTGGGGCCCAGGGGTTGAGAGTTATTGTAGAGGAGGTGTGGTCACCCTTCCACACTGATTGTGGTATGTGTGTTAGAAAGTCAAGGATCCATTGGGAGATGATGTTGAAGGCAGAGCGAGATTCAATAAACAGGAGTCTGACATATGTCTCCTTGTTATCTAGATGTTCCAGAGTTGAGTGTGGGGCCAGGGAGAAGGTGATTGCTGTGTACCTGTAACTACTGAAAGCAAACTGCAGTGAATCAAGGTTTCCTGGGAGACTAGAGTTAATTTGTGCCATCACCAGTCTCTCTAGGCACCTCATAATCGTAGCGCCACTATAGTAGTCATTAAGGCATGCTACCTTGCTTTTCTTTGGCATCACGATGAGAGTGTTTTTCCTAAACCTCAGAATGGAATCATAACCATAATTTATTAGCCAAGTATGTTTTGCAAAATACGAGGAATTTGGTTTGCCATACAGTCATACCAAAAAGGCAACAAGACACACAACTACATAAAAAAATGGAGATAAGCATCCACCACAGTGGCTCCTCCCCATTTCCCACTGTGATGGAAGGCAATAAAGTCTTATCTTCTTTCTTCCTTTTCTCCTGCGGTCAGGGGAGTCAAACATCCACAGATTGAAGCTCCCACATTGGGGCGATCAAAGCTCCCACATCGGGGCGGTCGAAGCTCCTGTGGCTTGGAGCTCCCGAAGTCGATCCCTAACCAAAAGACCGCGAGCTCCATGTTGGAGCTTCCGAGGTCAATCTCTGCTAAAGGGATCGCGAGCTCCACGATGTTAAGTCCGCAGGCTCCCGCAGTCAGACGGAGATACGACATGGAAAAAGTCGCATCTCCGTCGAGGAAAGAGATACAAAAAGATTCTCCCACCTCCCCCCCCACATTACACAAAACTAACAATAAACTAAAACATACATTTTACAACAAACTAAAAACACAAAGAAGGAAAAAGACGAGACAGACCGTTGGCAAGGCAGCCATCGTAAGGCGCCCCCCTGGTGGAATAGTGAGAGGTTAAAGATGTCTATGAATACTCCTGTCATTGGCTCCGTGCATATCCAGATGACACCACAGATGATTCTTTTCGGGCCAGTTGCCATCTATGGATTCACTCTCAGGAAGGCAGATCTTACATCTTCTATGGTGAGCATTGATACTGGGGCAGATGGGCGAATGGGGTGGTTGTCATCCTTCCACCCACCACCGGGCAGTGGGAGAGCTGTTGCAGATATGAGTTGGGGATTCAGTGAGTGCTCTGATTCTAGGCAGTAAATTCTGAAATGGGACGATACAAGTAAATTAACATTTGTGAAATCAAATCAGATATTCTGTTGGCATATGATCAGACATCACAAAGGCATATATTGTGACATTAAACTTTCAGGAATGCCATGATGCAGTTGGGTTAAGCTTGCCGGCAGGTATTTTGTCTGTCTCAACATGATTTTTAAAAAATGTATTTGGAAGAATGGGTGAACACAGGCCTAATTATCACTAATAAGCCAAGTTCAGGTATCAGACAGACAATTCAGAAACACTTAGATCTGTGGAAAGATAAATAGAGTTAACCTTTTGGGTCGAAGGTTCTTCATGAGAGATAGCTTTTCAGAATTATTATGATGAACAATATTTAATTTTACATGTTATATGTTTCTCTTTCCACAGATGCTATCTGACCTGCTGAGTGTTTCCATTTTTCCTGTTTTTATTTCAGATTTATGACATTTGCACTGTTTGTTAATCTTACCAATAGCTAAGATGATACAAAGTGTTAACTGTTATTCTCTCTTCGTGGCTGTTACCTGTACTGTTGAGTATTACCTCCACATTCTGCTTTAAATTAGGTTTCATGAATCCTGCAATGTGTTGCTTCAGTATAAATAAAAACTAAGTGTTTACTGCACAGTAGGGGTTCGTTGTTCCAGGCAGAACCATTCAATTTGACATCAAGATGCTTCCTCAGATATAATTTACAGTCAATTCAACAAACATCTGCAGCGTAGAAAGAAAAATATTCTATTCCACTAACTTCTGCAAGTTGAGCTGATCTGCAATTTTAATTAAGTACTAAATACATACTTCATAATATACAGTTTGCATTTCAAAATATACAGCCCATATTTCAGAAGATGTAATTTAGATTTCAGAATATATTGCCTGCAATTCAGAATCTATCATCTGTATAATTACATCACAGTACTCAGGCATTATCTATGTACAAAAACAATTTACTTAAGGTTTAAGATGACATTTTTATTTAGAGTCAATATCAAGGCATGTTGAAGGCCTGCCAGTATCTGTTTTCATTGGTCTCGGTCATAGGTATTGCCTCTAACACCGTTACAATGCAAGGCAGTGTTAACCATAAAATGTTTAACCTCACATTATCACAGGAATTTCAGATACCGGGCTCCCATCACTCTCTCATCCTTAGTTCAAGTTTAGGATTCCCTCAGAGATGAACAAGGAAATCAAAGTGTAACAATTGAGGGACAGCTGTGAACATGAAACAACATTGCATAAACCACTAGAGGGGGCCAAGTGTATTCTAATAGCACAAACTTAATTATTACAAAGCACAATTTTACATTACATAGCAGTAGTTAAAGCTGTGACTAAGTTCTAAAAACAAATTTACACACGTGCACCGAAAGAAGTGATCTGAGTTTCAGCTCAACCACTTACATATTACTTGGCAAACTATTGGCAAGGATGTCATTAGCGCAGTTCAGCCTGGTCCAACGTGGGCACATCCCTCCCCACCGTTGAAAGCATCTACACCAGGCGCTGCCTCAAAAAAGGGGCATCTGTCATCAAAGATTCCCACCACCTGCGTGTTGTCCTCTTCTCACTGCTACCGTCGAGCATGAGGTTCAGAAGCCAGAAGCCCAAACCCACCAGGTACAGTGTGTAGATGCTGGTTTATACCCAAACCCACCAGATACCGTATCTGATTTATAGCATTATGTGATTTGATTAATCAAAACAAAGCTTTTCACTGTGCCTCGGTATATGTGACAATAATTAACTTATGCCTAAACTTAAAAGCAACTTTCCTACAACTATCAGGTTCTCAAATCGACCTGCACAATCCCAGACCTACACCTGGGCAACTGAACACTACAGTCCATCTCTTGCGCTTCCAAGCACTTCTTTCCTTATTTATATTACACTAAAGATAGAAACATAGACATAGAAAATAGGTGCAGCAGTAGGCCATTCGGCCCTACAATCCAACACTGCCATTCAATATGATAATGGCTGATCATCCAAAATCAGTATCCTGTTCCGTTTTTTTCCCCATATCCCTTAATTCCCTTAGCCCTAAGAGCTAAATCTAACTCTCTCTTGAAAACATCAATAGACAATAGGTGCAGGAGTAGGCCATTTGGCCCTTCGAGCCAGCACCACCATTCAATGTGATCATGGCTGATCAATCACAATCAGTACCCTGTTCCTGCCCTCTTCCCAGACCCCCTGACTCCGCTATCATTAAGAGCTAACTCTCTTGAAAGGATCCAGAGAATTGGCCTCCACTGCCTTCTGAGGCAGAATTCCACAGATTCACAACTCTCTGGGTGAAAAAGATTTTCCTCATCTCAGTCCTAAATGGCCTACCCCTTATTCTTAAACTGTGACCCCTGGTTCTGGACTCCCCCAACAATGGAAAAAAAATTCCTGCATCTACCCTGTCCAATCCTCTAAGAATTTTATATGTTCCTATAAGATCCCCTTTTATCCTAAATTCCAGTGAATACAAGCCCAGTCGACTCATTCTTTCATCATATGTCAGTCCCGCCATCCCAGGAATTAACTTGGTGAACCTAAGCTGCACTCCCTCAATAGCAAGAATGTCCTTCCTCAAATTAGGAGACCACAATTGCACACAATACACCAGGTGCTAAAGTATTGTTCTTTTCAGTCTTTTTCATTTTGTGGTCTTCCAAAATGTCCGTGTAATTTATGTATAATTTATGTTGCCTGAGTCCATGTACCTGTGGTGCTGCTGCAAGCATGATTTTCATTGCAGTGCATTGTCCATATGACAATAAAATCAATGAGATTTGATTTGTCTTAAAGACGCAAAGGGGACAGAATTTTTTTACAAGGGATGTAACTTGGACTGGAGGGTTTGTGTTATAAGGAGAGACTAGAAAGCTGGGGCTTTTTTTCCCTGATGCAAAAGAACCTGAGCGGTGACCATATAGAAGTCATGAGGGGCATGGATAAGGTTTAGTTTGGTTTAGTTTAGATATACAGCATGGAAATAGGCCCTTCGGCTGACCGATTCCACACTGACCTTTGATCCTTGCACATTAACACTAGGAACAATTTTTACATATATATGTACCAAGCCAATTAACCTTCAAACCTGTATGTCTTTGGAGTGTTGGAGGAAACAGATGTTCTCGGAGAAAACCCACGCAGGTCACGGGGAGAACATATAAACTCCATACAGACAAGCACCCATAGCCAGGATCGAACCTGGGTCTCCGGTGCTGTAGGTGCTGCAACTCTACCGCTGCGCCACCGTGCCGCCCTAATGATTGGTTGCCCAATGTAGCAGAAACTAGTGGGCATCAATTTAAGGTGGTAGTGAAAAAATTTGAAGGAGATCTGAGGAGCAAATTTGTTACACAGAGGGTGCTGAGCATGAGGAATAAACTGCCAGACGATATTGTGGAGGTGTCTACTCCTTATACACTAACTGTGCAGCCAAATACTAATCCACCTCAATCTATAAGTTTGAAGTTGACACCATCATAGTCAGCGAGAGGTAGTACAGAAAGAAAATTGAGAACCTAGTAGCTTTGTGCCAAGACAACTACATCTCCCTCAATGTCAGCAAGACAAAGGTGATAGTGATTGACTTCAGGAAATGAAATAGTACACACACCCCAGTCTACATCGGTGGCACCAAAGTAGAGATGTTAAAAAGGTTCAAGTTCCTAGGAATAAGTATCGCGAGCAGTTTGTCCCAGACCAGCCACATTGAAACTATGAGCAAGAAAGCACACCAAAGCCTCTACTTCCTTAGAAGGCTTTGGAAGTTCGATATGTCTCCAACAATCCTCACAAATTTCTACAGATACGTCTTGGAAAGCACCTCATCAGGATTCATCACAGCCTGGCTTGGGAACAGCTCCATCCAAGATCACAAGAAATTGCAGAGTGTTGTGGATGTAGCCCAGACCATCACGCAAACCAGGCTCACTTCCATCAACTTAATCTACATTCCACGTTGCCTCGACAAGGCCACTAGCATAATCAAGGACCAGTCTCAATCCGGTCACTCCCCCTTCACCTCTCTCCCATCAGGCAAGAGCTATAGATGTTTGAAAACACATACCTCCAGATTCAGAAGCAATTTTATTCCCAGCTGTTATCAGGCAACTGAATGGTCCTCCCATCAGCTCGAGTGCAATTCTGACCTCCCTCATTAGAAACCTTTCAACTTAAAAAAAAATCGGACTTCAGTTATATCTTTGTACTAAATGTTGCACCCTTTATCCTTTATCTTTGCGCTATGGATGACTTGGTTGTGTTCATGTATAATGTTTTTTGGACTGGATGGCACGCAAACAAAAGCGTTTCACTGTATCTCAGTAGCCATGATAATAATAATAAACTAAAATGACAATATTGAAATGCATTTAGACAGGTGCATGGATAGAAAAGGTTGAAGGGATATGGGACAGGGAATAGGGACTAGCATAGGTAAGCAATTTTGTTAGCATGGATGAGTTGGGTTGAAAGGCTTGTTACTGTGCTGAATAATTGTGTAACCAGTTCAGTTTAGCTTATTGTCACGTGTATCAAGGTACAGTGGAAAGTTTTTTTTGCGTGCTATCCAATTATGATTACATCGAGCCACTCACAGTGTATAGATACATGATAACGTTTAGTGCAAGCTAAAGCCAGCCAAATCCAATCAAGGATCATCTGAGGGTCACCAATGTGGTAGATAGTAGTTCAGCACTGCTCTCTGGTTGAGGTAGGATGGTTCAGTTGCCTGATAACAGCTGGGAAGAAACAGTCCCTGAATCTGAGGGTGTACGTTTTCACACTTCTATACCTTTTTGCCTGATGGGAGAGGGGAGAAGAGGGAATGGCCAGGGTGCGATTCGTCCTTGATTTTACTGCTACACTTGCACTTGAGTCACTACACCACATGAAGATTTCACAGGGAAAAAATTACTCCTGGTTGTGCTAGTGCAATACCATTGACCTTGGCTTTGAAGACTGATATCATATTGCAAAATAATTAGCATGAAGAGTTACACTGGATTAAGCAAAGTTCATTATGTGTAGATAATAAAAAGCACAAATGCAATTAAAAACTGTAATCAGGTTATTTATACCTGGATTATCTCCGACATCTCTCTCCCGTTTCTGGACCTCACCATCTCCATCACAGGAGACAGACTAGTGACGGACATTTACTATAAACCCACTGACTCGCACAGCTATCTGGACTACACTTCTTCCCACCCGGTCCCCTGCAAAAAGTCTATCCCCTTCTCCCAATTCCTCCGTCTACGCCGCATCTGCGCCCGGGATGAAGTGTTTCACACTAGGGCTTCCGAGATGTCCTCGTTCTTCAGGAAACGGGGCTTCCCCTCCTCCATTATAGATGAGGCTCTCACTAGGGTCTCTTATACATCCCGCTGCTCCACTCTTGCTCCCCCTCCCCCCACTCGCACCAAGGACAGAATCCCCCTCGTTCTCACCTTCCACCCCACCAGCCAGCGGATCCAACATATCATCCACCAACATTTCCGTCACCTACAACGGGACCCACCACTGGCCATATCTTCCCATCCCCTCCCCTCTCTGCATTCCGCAGAGACCGTTCCTTCCGTAACTCCCTGGTCCACTCGTCCCTTCCTACCCAAACCACCCCAACACCGGGCACTTTCCCCTGCAACCGCACGAGATGCAACACCTGTCCCTTTACCTCCCCCCTCAACTCCATCCAAGGACCCAAACAGTCTTTCCAGGTGAGACAGAGGTTCACCTGCACCTCCTCCAACCTCATCTGTTGCATCCGCTGCTCTAGATGTCAACTCATTTACATCGGCGAAACCAAGCGCAGGCTCGGCGATCGCTTCGCTGAACACCTGCGCCATTAACAAAACTGATCTCCCGGTGGCCGAGCACTTCAACTCCTCCTCCCATTCCCAGTCTGACCTTTCTGTCATGGGCCTCCTCCAGTGCCATAGTGAGGCCCACCGGAAATTGGAGGAACAGCACCTCATATTTCGCCTGGGCAGTTTGCAGCCCAGTGGTATGAACGTCGACTTCTCCAACTTTGGATAGTCCCTCTGTCCCTCCCTTCCCCTCCCCCTTCCCAGATCTCCCTCTATCTTCCTGTCTCCACCTATATCCTTCCTTTGTCCCGCCCCCCTGACATCAGTCTGAAGAAGGGTCTCGACCCGAAACGTCACCCATTCCTTCTCTCCCGAGATGCTGCCTGACCTGCTGAGTTACTCCAGCATTTTGTGAATAAATTGATTTGTACCAGCATCTGCAGTTATTTTCTTATATTTTTGACTGGAGGTGCTTAACAAAATTCCCTTCCACCATTCTAAGAGATTGCAGTCAGTTTGTGACACCTGGTCTACTAGTTTTACAGGTTAGAGCTCATATTTTAAGAAAAGCCGGTCTGAGAATCCCACAAATCACTTCATGTTTCTGTTTCTTTGCATCACTTATGGATTCTTCACTTTTCAAGTAACCTATCAAATATATTTTTGGTCTATGACTGCCAAACTATAAGGAGATTTATTTTTTAAATGCATCTTTGACGTCAACTCAACTCTTTAAAACAATATTTAAATCACACTTGAAACTGCTGTAGTTCACAAATATTCAGCATGTGTGACATAAACAATGTTGGCATAATAAGCACATACAAACAACAGTAAAACTCTTCATCACGGACAGCCAAGACTTTATTGGTGCTGGACTAGCAGTTTTTATGGACTATTGGATTTTATTCTGATTAATACTCTAACATACTTGTAACTCACCTTTTTTTAGATGTTGTGCAGATGAATAATACATTTTCCACTGAGCTATATAAGTTCAGAAGGAAATAGATCCAGGGAGCTTAAAGGCTGTGTGGGACGAGGACCCCAATAGATTATGGGGAGTATGGGAATGTGATCCTGTTGTGTGGAAAGAAAGCAAAGGGAGAGGGGACCCAGTGAGTGAATATGGAGCAGAGAAACCAAGATCCCACTGAGTGAAAGGGCAGTGTTGGAACTGAGATCCATTGTGCAAAGTGATTGCAAGAATTGGTGTCCTGAAATGTTAAAGGGAGTGCTGAAACCAGGACCCCAGTGTGTGAAAGTGAACGCATGCACCAGAGCTGTGACATGTTAATGGGAGTGCAGGATCCAGTGCACTGGTCTGTTGAAGGGAGCCCAGGAACCGGGGCCTTGCAGTGTCAAAGGGAGCATGGGAAAGGGAACATGGGAAATGGGGTTCTATTGTGTTAAAGGGAGCAAAGGGAACAAGGTCCTGATGCTTTAATGGGAGCATGGAAAATGGGGTTCTGGTGTGTTAAAAGCGCTGGAAGTTATAAACTCCTGGAAAAGAGAGCCTTGGAACTGGGATCCTGGTTTGTAAAAAGGAAACCAGGAATCATCACCCGGTGAACCAGAAGCCAAACTATCAAGATTTCTGAATAAGCAGATAATGGATATTCTTGTAGTTTATTCTATGTATACCAACAAATCCAATCCTAATAGCAATGTATTTTTGATATGATTTACATTTAAGTTGACTTGGAAATATGCAGCAGGGCTTCATGAATGAATGGGGTAGGAATGATTTTGTTTTCTTACAGAAGAAACTAAATCCCTGCTGATTATTGTCGATTCTGTGCTGAAGCACAATTGTGCATAAAACATCTCAATTATGTATCATCTGAGACCCCCCGCATCCCACTTACATAGTCCCTCTCCCTTGTGAGTGAGGAACTGATGTGTACTCTCAAAATATGTAATAATGATTAAATGTCAAGGAATTACATCCAAAAATTCAGGCATGGCACCACTCTAGCAATCACCATATCTGATATTCTCGGAGTCTGATATTCTCAGAGTCTGATTTTCTGGGTGATCTTGCATAAGGAAGAAGGAAATCCACATTAGACAAGAAATGGTGTTGGGTAGACTGATGGGACTGAAGGCTGATAAATCCCCAGGGCCTGGTGGTCTGCATCCCAGAGTACTTAAGGAGGTGGCTCTAGAAATTGTGGATGCATTGGTGATCATTTTCCAATGTTCTATAGATTCAGGATCAGTTCCTGTGGATTGGAGGGTAGGTAATGTTATCCCACTTTTTAAGAAAGGAGGGAGAGAGAAAACGGGAAATTATAGACCAGTTAGTCTGACATCAAAGACAAAAATGCGGAGCGTTTGGATAGCAGTAAAGGGATCGTTCCGAGTCAGCATGGATTTACGAAGGGGAAATCATGCTTGACTAATCTTCTGGAATTTTTTGAGGATGTAACTAGGAAAATTGACAGGGGAGAGCCGGTGGATGTGGTGTACCTCGACTTTCAGAAAGCCTTCGACAAGGTCCCACATAGGAGATTAGTGGGCAAAATTAGAGCACATGGTATTGGAGGTAGGGTACTGACATGGATAGAAAATTGGTTGACAGATAGATAGCAAAGAGTGGGGATAAATGGGTCCCTTTCAGAATGGCAGGCAGTGACTAGTGGGGTAACGCAAGGCTCGGTGCTGGGACTGCAGCTATTTACAATATACATTAATGACTTACATGAAGGGATTAAAAGTACCATTAGCAAATTTGCAGATGATACAAAGCTGGGTGGTAGTGTGAACTGTGAGGAAGATGCTATGAGGTTGCAGGGTGACTTGGACAGGTTGTGTGAGTGGGCGGATGCATGGCAGATGCAGTTTAATGTGGATAAGTTTGAGGTTATCCACTTTGGTGGTAAGAATAGGAAGGCAGATTATTATCTGAATGGTGTCAAGTTAGGGAAAGGGGACGTACAACGAGATCTGGGTGTCCTAGTGCATCAGTCACTGAAACGAAGCATGCAGGTACAGCAGGCAGTGAAGAAAGCCAATGGAATGTTGGCCTTCATAACAAGAGGAGTTGAGTATAAGAGCAAAGAGGTACTTCTGCAGTTGTACAGGGCCCTAATGAGACTGTACCCGGAGTACTGTGTGTAGTTTTGGTCTCCAAATTTGAGGAAGGATATTCTTGCTATTGAGGGCGTGCAGCGAAGGTTTACTAGGTTGATTTCCGGAATGGCGGGACTGTCATATGTTGAAAGACTGGGGCGACTAGGCTTGTATACACTGGAATTTAGAAGGATGAGAGGGGATCTTATCGAAACATATAGGATTATTAAGGGGTTGGACACATTAGAGGCAGGAAACACGTACCCAATGTTGGGGGAGTCCAGAACCAGGGGCCACAGTTTAAGAATAAGGGGTAGGCCATTTAGAACGGAGATGAGGAAAAACGTTTTCAGTCAGAGTGTTGTAAATCTGTGGAATTCTCTGCCTCAGAAGGCAGTGGAGGTCAATTATCTGAATGCATTCAAGAGAGGGCTAGATAGAGCTCTTAAGGATAGCGGAGTCAGGGGGTATGGGGAGAAGGCAGGAACAGGGTACTGATTGAGAATGGTCAGCCATGATCACATTGAATGGCGGTGCTGGCTCGAAGGGCTGAATGGCCTACTCCTGCACCTATTGTCTATTGTCTGTAAGAAGTCTTGTTGAGAGTTGTCCTACTTAACAATATGTAATCAATATCAATTAACTTGGAGTTTACAGTTTCTCGGCTCGCCCTACACTTTCAGGACTACACAGGAATGCTTTTTTCAATGGGAATACTGTGAGCGAATGAGCAGCCGCAATGGAAAGAAGCTTTGTGAGTGAGGTCCCGGCACATAAATGGCTATCTGAGATATTTCTCCTGTTGATATTGTTGTGTTTGAACTATTTTTTTGCCTATTTTTAGGCAAATGATCTCCAAAGTCACGCATTGCCTTCATAACATGCAGTCCATGTATTTTTACAGGGACCTAAGCTATGGAAGATCCTCAAGCAGATGTAATGTCAGTAACTAACTGCATCTGGCAGCAATGGTCAGTCAACATTGCTGAGAGTCACATCTATTGAACTCCATTTCTGCATAACTTCTCTCTGTAGGTATTCACAGCTCAGGAGGGAGACACAGACAAGAGTAATAACCCTGGAGTTACTACCCTGTGTATGATCATGTAGGGATCTATTAAAACAAAGCCAGGTATCTCTTAACTCTCTGCCAAGGACAAATGAGTCCTTGGATCAGATCAAGTGACAATTTTGAAGGAAATAAAAATACAGGAAACTGCAAACAAAGAAAGACAAATGACAAGGTACAGAGAAAACACACAGCAGATGGTGAAGCCTAAAAAAAAAAGCAGAAAATGCTGGAACATTTCAGGTTTATCATCTGTTAAATGTTTACTGGCATTTTCTGCTTTTGTTGCAGCAAGTGGGAGGACCAGTAATAGGGCCAAACAACAATAAACTGAGGCTCTTGAACAACTCCAGACGTCAAGCCAACTGTGCAAGACCAAAGCAGCTTCCGTCAACAGCACAGGAAACAGAGAAACGTGACTGGGCAGGCGATTGATCCTATTCTGCCATTCAATGAGATCATTACTGATCTGTGTCCAAATTCATTGTACATGATTTTTCCCTGTATCCCTTAATAAATCGGCCAATGAGTTGAAGTTGAGGCAAGGGATATGATTCTTAAAAAACAATCTGTTGTACAGCAGCAGAAGAGATGGGAACATAAAATCATGTCAGACATAGCAGTGATTAAATGAAATTATAGAGCGTGGACTGGCAATACTATTGAGCATTTAAAACAAAGGGAAGGGAAATGTAAATCCTCCATATGGGGAGGGGGCAGGTGAGGGAGTGGTTGACGATAAATGAGGAATGAACAAGCTTGACACAATTACTTTGGCAAGGTATCAACAGTTTTGACTAAAAGAAATTTCGAGGATCAAAGCATTTCTTTTGATAGTGTCATAACTTTAGGCTCTGGAACAAAATGTTTGATCTTTATTTTCTTTGCCACAAGTCTTGGTGGCAATTATCATTTTTGACTAAAGCATTCGAACATACGAATTAATCTGCTGTCAATTGTTGAGCAATTGTCTCAAATAAAGCTCCATTGTCTCCAACTGGGGAACATAGGAGATCAGAAATATCTACATTAACCTTCAATTTTCTTCCACTTTTGCTGTCTCTCATTACTCTGTCCTTTTGTTTAACTGTCGTATATATTCACTTGCGATTTTACATAAATATTGCTATAAGTCTGGTTTTCTAATATTTCCTTCTCATTTAACCTGCACTCGAAGAGTCTGAGGAATCTGCAGGAGGCAATCTGCTGGGCCTTCCATGGAAGAGTATTCAAAAGGATTTGAACTCACTCACTCACTCACTCACTCACTCACTCACTCACTCACTCACTCACTCACTCACTCACTCACTCACTCACTCACTCACTCACTCACTCACTCACTCACTCACTCACTCACTCACTCACTCACTCACTCACTCACTCTCACTCACTCACTCACTCACTCACTCACTCACTGGAATTTAGAAGGATGAGAGGGGATCTTATCGAAACATATAAGATTATTAAGGGGTTGGACACGTTAGAGGCAGGAAACATGTTCCCAACGTTGGGGGAGTCCAGAACAAGGGGCCACAGTTTAAGAATAAGGGGTAGGCCATTTAGAACGGAGATGAGGAAAAAAGTTTTCAGTCAGAGAGTTGTAAATCTGTGGAATTCTCTGCCTCAGAAGGCAGTGGAGGCCAATTCTCTGAATGCATTCAAGAGAGAGCTAGATAGAGCTCTTAAGGATAGCGGAGTCAGGGGGTATGGGGAGAAGGCAGGAACGGGGTACTGATTGAGAATGATCAGCCATGATCTCATTGAATGGTGGTGCTGGCTCGAAGGGCCGAATGGCCTCCTCCTGCACCTATTGTCTATTGTCTGAAAAACAGTCCATAAGATAGAACCTCCTTCTCCCATTGCAAACACTATTTCACTCTAACATTGCTAGAATATTGTGACTGTCATCTGCACCATTTACTAAATGTGCATTAGTTACTCTCCTGGCCTCTATAACACTAATTCTAAAACCCATCACTTCCATTGTTAACAGGGACAAGAGTAGTGAAGAACTCTTTTGACATGTTGCCTTAAAGGTTTGTCGGTTAATTGGCTTGGTATGTATGTAATTTATCCCTAGTGTGTGTAGGGCAGTGCTAATGCGTGGGGATCGCTTGTTGCGGACTCGGGTCGAAGGGCCTGTTTCCACACTGTATCTCTAAACTAAACATTGCCCATGGCTAACTGATGTTAAGAGGTGTTGGTGAGTCATTTTCTTGATCTGCTGCAAGTGAGATACTTGTATTTCTGGATATGGAGTTACAAGATGTTTGAAAAATTGGATTTACATCTTGTTCCTGTACGCGGTTATGGGGGTAACATACAAACTCCATACAGACAGCGTATGTACAGCGTATGATCCATAATCGGGATCAAACTCTGGCACTGAAAGCGCATCAGATCTACCACTACGCCAATGTGCCGCACCCAATGATTGTTGGAATTACCATTAACACTTGCATCCCATTATTGAAAGTACAGTGTGTACACAATAAATAAAATGGAATGATGTGACAATCAGATTAAAATATGTTATTACTCAGCGTCCACTGCCGATTGCAGAATTTTGTTTGTTTCAAATGCACACGAGCTTAACATTTGGGGTTGGATTTCACCTTCGAATCTTAACTCTGCTTTTGGTCAGGCACTTTGTTACAAGCACCCTCTCTTTCTCCATGAATCATAAGATCATAAGTGATAGTAGTAGAATTAGGCCATTCAGCCCATCAAGTCTACTCCGCCATTCAATCATGGCTGATCTATCTCTCCCTCCTAACCCCATTCTCCTGCCTTCATCCCATGACTCTGGGGACTGGAGAAAGACTCTTGGTCCTGCTGCCCCATATTTACCTTCTGCTTCTTCCAGGACAGCTCCAAAAGCCATCAGAAATTTTCGACAGGCAAGGCATTAAAATCCCTCAGGGCCCCCTTAGAGTAATTTCAATTTACATATATTTATGAGGCTTTTACAGAAGGGCAAAGTGTTGCAAAAGAAATCAGTTAAGCATGCTGCATTGAGAACATATGTTTGTAACTTGTCAGAACTGATATAAATTGCACACGTAATCAGAAATATCTTGAAGAATATATTTTCATTTCCAATGATGCAATATTCTACATTCATGATTTTGCCTGCAGGATTGACACTACAGTTCAAAGATTAAAAGAAAAGCTTAAATACAAGAAATAATTAAGGAAGTATCTTTTAAAAAATATATCCTGATGACAATTTGAAAAAAAACGTTAATATCCAAAGGATGAAAGGTGTCACAGCAAGCAGCAGTGATGCCCTGGGGGGCTGTCAGCAGAGCCCTGGAGCAGTCATCTGCTGTCCTCCTTCAAGGTGACAGCATTTGTAATCCCCTGCCTGCCACCCTGCCTGTTGCCCATCAGCCAGGCAGTCTGGACTGCCACTGCCTTTGCCAAAACGCTGCAATCTGCCACAAGCTCTCTGCAGCCACCGGTGACTTTTCAACAACCACGCTGCAGTCGCTAGGCAACAAAAGGACACAGATGACAGGCACCGAGGGAGCGCACTAATGCCTGGTTGAATTATCGGTGCCAAGCGGCATGCTTCTATTAATTTGGGCTGATGTGTTCAATGTGTACTTATTATGACCAAGCAGAAAGTGGAAGGTAAGCAGCATCCCAGTCCCAATGAGTTGTTCACAGACAGATGGCTACAAAAAGACTCAATACCTCAAGAACCCTCCTGAGTGGTCCAGGTGGTGAACCACATTGTTTATGAACGCTGATAATTTACTCAATGCCTTCTGTGTGACAGCAAACTTCTTTAGGCAAATAGGAGCATTTTCATCTGTGGAATGGTCTTCAATAGTCATCACAGTGCCAGAGACCCGTTTTCCATCCTGACCTTGGGTGGTGTGGAGTTTTCACGTTCTTCCTGTGATCACATGTGTTTCCCCCAGGTGCTCCAGTTTCCTTCCCATATCCTGAAGAACTCCGGATGTCAATTAATTGGCCTCTGTAAAATGCCCCGAGAGTTAGGACCACACAGAACTAGTGTGAACAGGTGATTGATGATCGGCGTGGATTCGGTGGATTGAAGGGCTGGTTTCCACACAGTATTTTTAATCAATCAAAAAGAATACTGCAATGAAAGCTGACACCTCACATGGAAGGTCAGATGTTGCCCAGCAGTCTTGTCCAGCAGTCATTCTTTCATATGTATTGGTAACTCAAATGCTGATGGCACAGCAGAATGAAGCTATCATGACTACACTGCCCAACATGGTGCACTCTGAATACAGGTCACGTCCAGATAATGAATGCGAGCCCGTTTGGGTGTGGGAGTGTCCGTATGTCAGGTGCTCGCAACCCAGAGATGGCCTGTAGTCAATTACCACCAAGGCACCAAGGGAGTGGAATGCCTTTCAACTTGAATTCCACCCAGTGGTGAAATGTAATGTCTGTAAACCAAAGCACTTGCAGTCAAACTGCTGACTCCCAGCCCTCTGCAATCCTCGAGAAATCACCTAATTATTCTGCCTCTTTTTTTCTGGCAAAGGATAATGAAATGCAGACACTCACTTTGAAGAAGAGTATTGGTGAACTTCCTGACGCAACAGCAGAATGAAATAATACAGCTATCTTGGACATCAATAGAATACGCTGCGACTGAAAATCTGGAACAAGAACGACAAGTACTGGAAACACTCGACAGGTCAGGCAGCTTCTGTTAACATCAGTTTTGACATTGTCTTTAACGTGGACTGATAACCCTGTATCTCTTTCCACTGATGTGGCCTGACCTGCTGACCTTCCCAGCCTTTTCTGTTTTTATTCCAAATCTCTTCATCTTTGGCCTGGAACGATAAAACGTAAGTAGTAGGAGCAGGGGGAAGTCATTCAACTTGTAGCTGCTCTGCCGTTCAATAAGACGTACAGGTTTGTAGGTTAATTGGCTGGGCAAATGTAAAAATTGTCCCTAGTGGGTGTAGGATAGTGTTAATGTGCGGGGATCGCTGGGCGGCGCAGACCCAGTGGGCCGAAGGGCCTGTTTCTGCGCTGTATCACTAAATCTAAAAAAATCTAAATCTAAAAAAAACTAAATAAGACCACGACCCATAATTTACCTCAGCCCCACTTTCCTGCACTGAACCAATATCGTTCCCTTAATATCTAAAGGATTATCACCATGGTACCCTTTGTAGCCAGAGGTGCTTCACTCGGGGTGTAACCATGATTCAACGATGTGGCTGCTCAATGTTCTGTTATAAACATCTCTCTCCCTCCTCACCTTCCCTCCCAGCAGCATGTCCTGCTTTGCAAGCCCTATGCTCATTCTCTTTGTCAGGCTACAACACATTTAGATCATGTACTGGCCCTGCTCTGGATGAGCGTCAACTTTCTTGGGAAATGGCTACTCAGGAATTCAGACAGAAAGAATGTTTTCCCATAGGCATGGACTAAGTGGGCTGAGAGCCTCGCTTCTGTATTGTGTGATTCTGCAATTCAAAATTCAAAGTTCATGACAGAGTTAACAAATGAGAATATAAGCAGAATTTTAAAAGGCAAGTTTCCGATTTTCCATTGCCAACATTTTGGGGCTGCATGCTCAAGAAAAACACATAAATTCTTGACATGCACCCCACAGAGTGTTTCCAAACTGAAAGCATCAATTTGTCAAGTCTGGCTGCAAAGAACATTGACACATTTCACAAAGGACTGGAGAAATGTTTAGAAAATCTGCATGATAAGAATGACTTTTTTAAGAACTCTCTTCCTTGCAGCTGATCAAAAAAGGAGTCAACACTGGAATTAGAGTTTCAATACAATCACCGTGATAAATGAATTATTCTTATTTTTCAGTTCTTAGCACTGGAGTACTGGAACATGGAGAAAGTAGCTGGCCTGTGTGATAGCAGCAAAATAAATGAATACATGCAACTTTGCAAGCTTTAGCAAAGGCCACACACTCAACAGCACAGAACGATGTCTACCAGAAAAATGTCAAATTAGAAACAAATTTATATCCTTCACGAGTCAAAGGCCAACAATCATAAATCTTCCTCCTGGCTTCTGGCTGTTTGAGCTGCCAGCACCAAAAGATATTTGCTTCAAACACAGAGCAGTTAAAGCATGGCAACACGATTAAAATTTAACAAGCATACTTTCTTGTTTTTTTTGGTTATCGCGCTACATCCAGTTTTGGTTCTCTAGAGGTTCTGAAGAATGAAACGTGGTCTGAGAAAGGGGCCCTACCAGGGTAGATGCTGAGAGGTAGTTTCTTTTGGTGGGGTAGTTTTATCTAGGGGGCTGGATAAAGAATTGGTAACTCTAGGCTAAGAGGAGGAGGAAATTCTTTTCTGCAGTAAAGAATAAACTGCTGGAACAACACAGTTGGTTAAGCAGCATCTATGGAGGCAAAGAGATGATTAACATTTTAGGTTGAGACCCTGCACCAGTACAGAGATTGTTAGAGGAAAGATAGCCAGTAAATAGAAATTAGGGGAGGGGTGAGACAGAGGCAGGTATGCAACAAGTGAAACCAGATAGAGTCAGAGTCCGACAGCACTGAAACATGCCTTGCAGACCGACTCGTCCACGCTGAGCCAGATACACATACCAGCAAGATCCATTTACAGTGTCCCCCATAATGTTTGGGACAAAGACCCATTATTTTTTTATTTGTCTCTGTACTCCATAATTTGAGATTTGGTTCAGAAAAAAATCACATGTGGTTAAAGTGCACATTGTCAGATTTTATTAAAGACCATTATTATACATTTTGGTTTCACCATGTAGAAATTACAGCAGTGTTTAGACACAGTCCCCCCATTTCAGGGCACCATAATGTTTGTGACACACGGCTTCACAGGCATTTGTAATTGCTCAGGTGTGTTTAATTGCCTCCTTAATGCAGGTATAAGAGAGCTCTCAGCACCTAGTATTTCCTCAAGTCTTTCCATCACCTTTGGAAACTTTTATTGCTGTTTATCAACATGAGGACCAAAGTTGTGCCAATGAAAGTCAAAGAAGCCATTATGAGACTGAGAAACAAGAATAAAACTGTTAGAGACATCAGCCAAACCTGAGGCTTGCCAAAATCCACTGTTTGGAACATCATTAAGAAGAAAGAGAGCACTAGTGAGCTTACTAATCGCAAAGGAACTGGCAGGCCAAGGAAGACCTCCACAGTTGATGACAGAAGAATTCTCTCTAAAATAAAGAAAAATCCCCAAACGCCTGTCCGACAGATCAGAAACACTCTTCAGGAGTCAGGTGTGGATTTGTCAATGACCACTGTCCGCAGAAGACTTCATGAACAGAAATACAGAGGCTACACTGCAAGATGCAAACCACTGGTTAGCCGCAAAAATAGGATGGCCAGGTTACAGTTTGCCAAGACGTACTTAAAAGAGCAACCACAGATCTGGAAAAAGTTCTTGTGGATTGATGAGATGACGATTAACATATCAGAGTGATGGCAAGAGCAAAGTATAGAGGTGATAAGGAACTGCACAAGATCCAAAGCATACCATTTCATCTGTAAAACATGGTGGTGGGGGTGATGTGGCCTGGGCATGTAAGGCTGCTGAAGGTACTGGCTCACTTATCTTCATTGATGATACAACTGCTGATGGTAGTAGCATAATAAATTCTGTAGTGTATAGACACATCCAATCTGCTCAAGTTCAAACAAATGCCTCAAAACTCATTGGTCGACGGTTCATTCTACAGCAAGACAATTATCTGACTTTCAAGCATAAATGCAAAATAAAAAAATAGAAACATAAAAAATAGGTGCAGGAGTCGGCCATTCGGCCCTTCGAGCCAGCACCGCCATTCAATATGATCATGGCTGATCATCCTAAAGGGCCTGTCCCACGTAGGCGATTGTAAGGTGACTGCCGGCGACTAGGCTGTCACCGACAGTTCGCCGGCATGATCGCGAGGAGTCTTCAAAGAATTGTTGTGGATCTCGGCGCGTCGCTGAGAAATCAACCGATTTGAAATTTCTCGGTGACAGCTGGCTTGTCGCCAGGTATTGCTTATTGCGGGCGCTGTCGCATGCTGTCCCCAGGTTTGCTAGGTTCTCTTAGATGCATTTAGAAGCACATAATATTAAATTAAGTAAAGTCATTTGAAGATACCATAAAATACTTGTGTTTAACCAAGTTATTTACCGTCAGGACATTGGACATGTAGATTGGAGGCGACAGTTTGACAGTCAGGTAAGCGTGGGAATTTTCGTGATGTTTATGGCCATCAGCGATTACATTTAAAGTAGGCTCCCAACCCAGATATGCAACCAAGAAACCAGATATGCATCTCCTGTACATTTTCAAAGAATGCCCACACTCCGCACAAAAATCCATTTAACCATGTTTAAAATTAAATTTCTTAATATTGCTATTAGTAAACTGGAAGTCAATCCAATTTATGCCTTGTTACCGTGAAGCTTGGTTTTCAAGTAACCCGGGCAAGATGTTATATTTCAAAACTCTGAAGTAATTACTAACTTGTCAGTGATTTCAGCAAAAATTAGGACGCCAGAGAAGCACTGATAAGCGTGGGAATTTCACAATGTTTCCGAAGATGGTGTAATCTCGACCTGACTCGGTATTGTCGTGGTCATTGTCGTAGGGTAAAAGAAAATTTCAGCGATCTGCTACGACTTTGACAATCGCCGGCAGTCGCCAAAAAATCGCCTAAGTGGGATAGGCCCTTAAATCAGTACCCCATTCCTGCTTTCTCCCCATAATCCCTTGATTCCATTAGCCCTAAGAGCTGTATCTAACTCTCTCTTAAAAACATCCAGTGAATTGGCCTCCACTGCCTTCTGAGGCAGAGAATCCCACAGATTCCCAACTCTCTGAGTGAAAAAGTTTTCCTCATCTCAGTCCTAAATGGCCCACCCCATATTCTTAAACTGTGACCCCTGGTTCTGGACTCCCCCAACATCGGAAACATTTTGCCTGCATCTAGCCTGTACAACCCCTTAAGAATTGTATATGTTTCTATAAGATCTCCTCTCATCCTTCTAAATTCCAGTGAATACAAGCCTAGTCGACCCATTCAAATATAAATAAAACATCCAGCCTTTTTTTATTTCCTACCGACTTTATTGAAAGGAAATCTTGAACCTGCATGGCCATAGTTTTCCAAATTGTATACACTAGAACTGTTGTAGCCTATTGAACTATTGAATTAGAATCACTGCTCTCCTTTCACCTCCAGTGTTTAGTTCATGCTGAGGCCAGGCTGACAGGATCTCCTCTTGTTTTAAGTTAGAAGAGTTTATAGTTAAAAAGAAAAGTTGGAGGGTTGCCAAACCTTTTCATATTGAAGTTGCAAAACTGTGCATGGTTTAATTTGAATTGGCAATTTATTTGAGGAAGACTGGCAGGCATAGGAAGCAGTAATATAAATGATCCAGTCTTGCCATGCTGTTCTTGGTTGAGTGGGAAGGCCCATCGTGGCAGTACAATACAATACAATACAATATATCTTTATTGTCATTGTACCCAGAGGCTCAAGCTGTCTCTACCCAATGCAGCATCTTAATGTTGGCATCACTGCAACTATGAAGTGCAAAAGTGCTTTATTTTCCTCATAATTTTCTGATAAATATTTCTATCTCTTCCATATTTAGTTTATGGCCCTGACCTAAACAATCTGCAATATTCCATTTGTGTTTTAAAAATAATCTCTACTTGGAAACTGTGGAAATTCAAGGTGGATTGTTAAATAGCCAGTGTCCCTTTGATCAGTGAGGAATATCACACTTGCATAAGGTATTGGAGTAACTCAGAGGGTCAGGCAGCATCTCTGGAGACCATGAATAGATGATGTTCCAGATCAGCACCAACCTTCTGAGTCTGAGGAAGGGACCCAAAACATCGTCTACCTATGTCATTCAGAGATGTTGCTTGACCTGCTAAGTTACTCCAGAACTTTGTATTTTTATTTTGTAGACTCAGGATGGCAAGTCCTTTTCCATGCAAAGGTAAATGTTTTAACTATTAGTGTTAAAAGTATATTTGTATGCATTTAGCATAGTGCGTGTATTTGAAAGTAGGTAATTATTGCTATTAGGCATTTGACATTCCTTCACCATATTCAGAGATGCTATCAGGAATGTGACACCTGGCACCCACATATTCTATTCCTTCATACTTCATGTTAACTTCATGAATGGCATTCACAAATTTGACAGAACAGCTGACACGCATGGAATGCTGAAATTGAACTTTTGTTCCACTCGAATAATCTCTCTTAATGATGCCAAATTATCACTCACAAATTTAATAACTTTCCATTTTATTTTCTCTCTCCCACAAGATGTCACATTGGTTCTGTTGAATACAAATTTAAGGTTGCTTCTGTAAGTTGCAGTTATGATTATAATCAGCTTGTGGTAAATTCACCCTTACCTTCTTTACATTGGCAAGAAAGAGTTAGATTTAGCTTTTGGGGCTAACGGAATCAAGGGATATGGGGAGAAAGCAGGAAAGAGGTACTGATTTTGGATGATCAGCCATGATCATATTGAAATGTGATGGTGGCTCGAAGGGCCGAATGGCCTACTCCTGCACCTTTTTTCTATGTTTCTATGACAAGTAGAATCTCAACAGGAACATGATGCAAATAATATATTGTTTATACGGGAAAGGGCAGAATCTCAAAATTACGTGTCATTTTATGGTCCCAAAGAATATTTATTTTATTCGGTCATCTGGAAGCATATCATTTAGTTTTCGAAACACCCAGAGAATACTTTAGTGTTTAGAACACATTTGCTTATATTTTATGATCGAGTGACTTGTTTTAAAACAAAGCAACCAGATCAATAGTGCAGCAGTTAATATGCTTCCTTGACGTGTGTGGCTCATGAACATAAAACAGAGAACATCACAGTACAACGGCTGGTCCTTCAGCCCAGAACATCTGTGTCAAACAGAATGCCAAGTTAAACTAACTTCCTCTGCTTGCTCATTGTTCCTATCCTTCCCTGCATATTCTCTGGATATCCATGTGTCTCTCATGGTGGTGAAGAACTTTCTTGGTACATTGGTCTTCATCAGGGAATTGAGTACAGAAGTTGGGGCATTATGTTACAGTTGTACAAGATGTTGGTGAGTCCACACTTGGAGCATTTTATCCAGTTTTGAGCACCCTTTTATAGCAAAGATGGTATTAAGCTGGAAAAGGTGCAAAGAAGATTTATGAGGATGTTGCTGGGACTCAAAGGCCAGAGTTATTGGGAGAGGTTGAACAGTCTAAGACATCATTTCTTGGAGCACAGGAGGATGAGGAATGATTTTATAGAAGTGTATAAAATCATGAGGGGAATAGAAAGAATGAATACACAGATAATGGGACCAAGAAATAGAGAGCATAGTGAGAATTGCATGAATGAACACCATAGTCTGTCAAAACAGCATGCTACTAGCTAACAGTGGGAGGATGTTTATAGACATAGACATAGAAAATAGGTGCAAGGAGGAGGCCATTTGGCTCTTTGAGCCAGCATCGCCATTCATGGTGATCATGGCTGATCATCCACAATCAGTAACCTGTGCCTGCCTTCTCCCCATATCCCTTGATTCCACTAGCCCCTAGAGCTCTATCTAACTCTCTTTTAAATTCATCCAGTGAATTGGTCTCCACTGCCTTCTGTGGCAGAGAATTCCACAAATTCATAATTCCCTGGGTGAAAAACTCCCAGTTTTAAATGGCCTCCCCTTTATTCTTAGACTGTGGCACCTGGTTCTGGACTCCCCCAACATTGGGACCATTTTTCCTGCATCTAGCTTGTCCAGTCCTTTCATAATTTTATACATCTCTATAAGATTCCCTATCATCCTTCTAAACTCCAGTGAATACAAGCCCAGTCTTTCCAATCTTTCCTTATTTGACATTGCTGCCATCCCGGGGATCCCGTGAACCTATGCTGCACTGACTCAATAGCAAGTACATCCTTCCTCAAATTAGGAGACCAAAACTGCACACAATATCCCAGATGTGGTCTCACCAGGGCCCTATACAACTGTAGAAGGACCTCTTTACTCCTATACTCAAATCCTCATTATGAAGGCCAACATGCCATTAGCTTTCTTCACTACCTGCTGTACCTACATGCTTACTTTCAGTGACTGGTGTACAAGGACATCCAGATCTCGATGCACTTCCCCTTTACCTAATCTGACACCATTGAGATAATAATCTGCCTCCTTGTTTTTGCCATCAAAGTAGATAACCTCACATTTATCTACATTATAGTTCATCTGCCATGTATCTGCCCACTCACTCAACCTATCCAAATCACCCCGCAACCTCCTAACATCCTCTTCGCAGTTCACACTGCCAACCAACTTTGTGTCATCTGCAAACTTGCTAGTGTTACTTCCAATTCCATCATCCAAATCACTAATATATATTGTTAATAATTGCGGCCCCAGTACCGAGCCTTGTGGCACTTCACTCGCCACTGCCTGCCATTCTTCACACAGAGAGTGGTGAGTCTGTGGAATTCTCTGCCACAGAAGGTAGTTGAGGCCAGTTCATTGGCTATATTTAAGAGGGAGTTAGATGTGGCCCTTGTGGCTAAAGGGATCAGGGGGTATGGAGAGAAGGCAGGTACAGGTTACTGAGCTGGATGATCAGCCATGATCACATTGAATGGCGGTGCAGGCTCGAAGGGCCGAATGGCCTACTCCTGCACCTATTTTCGATGTTTCTATGTTTCTATGACCCGTTTATTCTTACTCTTTGCTTCCTGTCTGCCAACCAATTCTCTATCCATGTCAATATCCTACCCCCGTGGTTTGGCAACTGGCATAACAATCTCTTCTGGCATTGCATAATGTTACTTTGGTTAAATAATGTGATGCCCATCCACATACTGTATGGGGAAACGGGAGACTGCAGATCCTGAGACGTGGAGCAAAAAAGAAACCGTTGCAAGAACTCATTGGGTCGGGTAGCATCTGTGGAAGCAAAAGGATGATGGACAGTTCAGGATGAAACCTGCATCAGGACATCGAGTTTATACGGGAAGCTAATCAGTATGTAAAAGTGAGAGGAAGAGGTGCGATAGAATATAGTAGATGATAAGTGGAGCCAGATAAAGAGAAGGAGCCAGGTGGGAGGAGGGTGATAAAGCTAGGTGAACATGTGCTTTCTGTCAATATGGAATTCTATGAAACCACTTGCCTACACCCAGAAATACTGAAAGATTTGAACCTGACTACGGGCGGCGTCTGTACGGAGTTTGTACGTTCTCCCCGTGACCTGCGTGGGTTTTCTCCGAGATCTTTGGTTTCCTCCCACACTCCAAAGACGTACAGGTATGTAGGTTAATTGGCTGCGTAAATGTAAAAATTGTCCCTAGTGTGTGTGGGATAGTGTTAATGTGCGGGGATCGCTGGGCGGCGCGGACCCGGTAGGCCGAAGGGCCTGTTTCCGCGCTGTATCTCTAAATAAATCTAAATCTAAATCTAAACTATGCGACCACAACTATTGAAACTGTATTTAATCACCTGCTACTAGTTTGATGCATAAAGAGTACAAGCCTCGATGTACTTTCCTCATTGCTAGAGTTCAGAGTGATTCTCCCAGGAGATTCATCCACCAGGTCTCCCCTGATGTGTATTAAGTAAAGACCTGTTACATCTACAGTCCTCACAGACCAGACTCCCACCCATCTCCACAGACAAAAGAGAGATTGAGCCCCCTGGTTTTCACCTTTCACCCCACTAGCTTTCACATCCAGCACATAATTATTTGCCACCTCCACCAATTCTAAAGGGATCTCACCACCAGGCACACCTTCCCCTCTCTCCCACTGTCTGATTCATTCAAGGTCACCACACCTTAGCAGAGCTTTCCAAATCTTCTCTGAGTACAGATGAGGTGACAGATTACTGGAGGACAGCAAGCACAGTACCTTTATTCAAGAAGGGAGCAGAGATTAGCTAGGTTATTGCAGGCAAGTGAATCCAGCATTGGCAGTAGAGGAAACATTTCTGAGGGACAGGAATACTACACTTCAAAATACAGGTGTTGGTTAGGGACAGTCAGCATGGTTTTGTTAATGTAGACCCCATCTGTCTAATCTGATTGATTTTTTCAAAGAAGTAATATAACAAAATAAATTAATACAGACAGAGCAGATGGCATGGATTCAATAAGGTCTTTGACAAGATCCCACATGGAAACTGATCTGAAAGGTTTTTGTTTGGTTAATTAATTGTTAGCTACAGCACGGAAACAGGTCTTTCAGCCCAACAACATCAATCATTAATCACCCGTTTACACTAGTTCTATGTTATCCCACTTTCACGTCAACACACTAGGGGCAATTTATGACGGGCAATTAACCTTTAGGATGTGGGAGGAAACTGGAGCATCCTGAAGAAATCCATGTCGTCTCGGAGACAATGTGCAGAATCCACATGGACAGCATCTGAAGTCATGATCATTTTAGGATTTAAATCAAATTGACAAACTGGATCAAAAGTTGCTTTACTCATAAAATGTAGGGGGCTTCTTTCATGACTAGAAGCCTGTGGCCAGAGGTATCCCATAAAGATTGGTGCTGGGACTCTTACTGTTTGTCAAATAAATTAATAATCCGGACTTGAATACAGGAGGAGTGATTAGTAAATTTGCAGATACAAAAAATGTTGGTGATAGTCGAAAGTGAAGTAGATAGTCTGTGGTTACAGAATATATTGATCAACAAGTAAGCGGTTCAGAGCAAAGGGGTGACGGGGGTTTAATCTAGTGTGAGCAAATGTATTTTGGGAGGTTTAATAAGAGTAGGACATACACCATGAATGGCAAGGCCCTGGAGATTATTGAAGAATCGAGGGGCTTTGGTGATCAAGTCCAACGATCATTAAAAGTGCTAGCACAGGTAGAGTAGGTGGTGAAGGCATAAGAACGCTGGCCTTCATTAGGCAGGGCATATAATACAATAACATGCAGGACCTTGTACAACTTCATAAATCTAACGTTCGGTCACAGTGGAATATTATGTGCAGCTGAGGTTGCACACCATAGGATGGATATGATTGCAATGGAAAAAGGATTGCTCTGGAAGCAGAGAAGATTCACCAGGATGTTGCTGGGATGAGCTATTTAAGTTCTGAGGATAGACTGGGTTTGTTTGCCTTGGAGTGGTGGAGACTGAGGAGTGCCTGATGAAGGTGGACAAAATTATGAGGGGCCTCGTTAGGTTGGATAGTGAGTGGGTTTTCCCATAACACCTATGTCTAAAAACAAATGGCATAGTTTTAAGGTAAACCTGGCAGAGAGGCAGAGTTAGGGAGAAGGGTCTCAACCTGAAACATCACCGATATCTTTTCTCCAGAGATGCTGCCTGACCCGTTGAGTTACTCCAGTATTTTGTGTCTATTTATTTATCACAGAAGGTGGTTGCAATCTGCAACACCGACTAAGAAAGTGGTAGAAGCATGTACTCTTACATTTAAAATGTAAAAGGATGGGCGCTTGAAGCACTGAGACATAGAATGCTGACACCAAGTGTGGGGAAAGGGATTAGCATAGATGTGTGGGGATTATGGACTGTGGATCCTATTTCTGTCTTGTATGACTCTATGAAAACAGAGATTATTACACCCAATCTATATTGCTCCTGACTTTTCAGCAGTACAAACATGTGTTCAGGAATCTCATCAATCTGAAAGTTGCCACATAGATCACTGCATCTGGTTATCTGATTTGCATTCACTTTCAGCAAGATTGAACAGGATTCAATTTTGAGGTTGGGTGGCCAGTGACGGTCTTATTAAACTTACAATAGTGTAACTCTACACTGCAAGTGGAACTGAATGCCTGGAAGCCAGAGTTAAATTATAGCCTTGTTTAGATTATATAACATGATTGGTTTGCTCATTTCATGCCAATGGAAGTTCAGTTGTCTCTTCTGCATTCATGAATCAAATAGTTAAACTAATTGTAGTAATGAAGGCCAAAATAGACTAGCTGTGTTTGCCATCATTGGAGATGTTTAATTTTATAACTTTTCCTGCATTTGTCAAAAACATGATTTTATTAAAATCACAAGATGAACTGCAAATGCAAATAGGATTGAAAATGAGAAGGGCTTCTTTACAGCTATGTGATTCTTGTCAGTCAGCACGCAGTCTACTTGCTTCTGCATGGATTGCCTGACAATTCAGCATGGAGCAGTGCAGACACAGAAAATCTCCAATTTGTTTTGAATGCTAGTACACTCAATTATTGGCACAGCATGTGCTTGGAGTGAATATCAACAATTCTCACTCCATTTAGTCCAGTTGTGTCGTCGACCGGGCATGTCTGGTAGCCCTGCTACTAATAAACGTAACTCAGGCAAACAACATAATGTGCTTCTAATTGGCACATGGACTCATTAGGTCTTGCCCTTTCAGAGATATTCTCCAAGTCTACCCATCTCTTCCCCCCCACCCCACCCCCCCACCAATAGTCAATAGTCAATAGTCGTTTATTTGTCACATACACATAAATGTGTAGTGAAATGAAACATTACCCGCAGTTGAACAATAAGACCAATAAGAATAATCAATAAAAATGCAATAACACATACAATCACAAACTAACACCAAACAAAAAGAAACATCCATCACAGTGAGTCTCCTCCAGTCCCTCTTCACTGTGATGGAAGGCCAGAATGTCTTTTCTCTTCCCCTGCCGTCTTGTCCCGCGGTCAGGCTGTTGTAGTTGCCACCCCCCCCCCCCCCCCCCCCCCGCCCCCCCGCCCTCCCTTCTCTGTTACTGAAAACTAACCAGTTTTTCCTCTTGCCCAGTTCTGTCAAAAGGTCTCAGATGGACTATGGATAGGAAAGGTTTAAAGGGTTATGGGCCAAACATGGCCAAATGGGACTAGCATAGATGGGGCATCTTGGTCGGCATGGTAACGTTGGTCTGACAGGGCCTGTTCCCATGCTGTATGATCTGAAACATTAACTCTGATTCTTTTTCCACATAGGCTGCCTGATCCCCTGAGTATTTCCAGCATTTTCTATAATTATATCAATAATCCAGTGTCTTGAAGAAAGTTGTCTGCAAAATGTCTTTCTACTCCCATCTCATAGAGTTTACTATTTATCAAACCCAATGCTTTAAGCAGACACCAAAAGCTGGAGTAACTCAGCGGGACAGGCAGCATCTCTGGAGAGAAGGAAAGGGTGACTTTTCGGGTCGAGACCCTTCTTCAGACTGGTTAGGGATAAGGGAAACCAGAGATACAGATGGTGATGTGGAGAGATAAAGAACAATGAATGAAAGAGATGCAAAAAGTGACGATGATAAAGTGAACAGGTCATTGTTAGCTGTTTGTAGGGTAAAAATGAGAAGCTAGTGTGACTTGGTTGGGGGAGGAATAGAGAGAGAGGGAATGCCGGGGAGAAATCAATATTCATACCACTGGGCTGTAAACTGCCCAAGCGAAATATGAGATGCTGTTCTGCCAATTTGCATTTAACCTCACTCTGACAATGGAGGAGACCTAGGACAGAAAGTTCTGTGTAGGAATGGGAAGGAGAATTAAAGTGTCCAGCAACCGGGAGATCAGGTAGGTTCAGGCGGGCCGAGCGAAGGTGTTCCGCGAAATGATCGCCCAGGCTGCGTTTGGTCTCGCCAATGTATAAGAGTCCACATCTTAAACAACGGATACAGTAGATGAGGTTGGAGGAGGTGCAAGTGAACCTCTGCCTAAACTGAAAGGACTGTTGGGGTCCCTGGACAGAGACGAGGGAAGAGGTATGGCGACAAGTGTTTCTTCTGCGGTTGCAGGGGAAGGTACCTGGGGAGGGGGTGGTTTGGGTGGGAAGGGATGAGTTAAACAGGAAGTTGTGGAGGGAATGGTCTCTGCGGAAGGTGGAAAGTGGTGGAGATGACAAAATGTGGCTCGTGGTGGGACCCCGCTGGAGGTGGCGGAAATTTCGGAGGATTATGTGTTGTGTGCGACGGCTGATGGGGTGGAAGGTAAGGACTAGGGGGACACTGTCGCTGTTGCGACTAGGGGGATCTCCCAGTTGCTGGATGCTTTAATTCGCCTTCCCATTTCTACACACACCTTTCTGTCCCAGGTCTCCTCGGTTTAAACCAGCATCTGCAGTTCCTTCTTACACACTTTAAGCAGATGTCTGTATGGAGGAATAATTTAATACAGCGAACGACATTGAACACTCCTTTTCCCTTTTATTCCTCACCTTTCCTCTCCCCCCGTCCCCTTCCACCCATATCGCTCCCTCCAGCTTAGCATTTCACCCCTTCTCTTATTTCCTTTTCCAGCACCTTTTGTCTCCTTTCCACCTCTGTCACTTACTCCACCCATCTGCCACTCATAACACCCCTCAACTGTATCCAGCTATCACTTACCAGGTTTTGCTCCAATCCCAGCTCCCTTTTCCAGCTTTCTCCTCCCTACTACACCAGTCTGAAGAAGGCCCCATGACCCAAAATGCCATCCGTTCATTTCCCCCCACAGATGTTGCCTGATTTTCTGAGTTCCTCCAGCACATTGTATTTTGTTCAATATTCATTATCTGCTGTTCCTTGTGTCTCAGTGTGATCATAACCTTTATGAGACACATCTTACATTATTGTATCGGCATTATTCCTATTTCATCACAATCCCATACACTATTTCAAATTTTTAATTTCATTTATTTCATGAACATGTTTCGTATTTTCCTATTTTACACAGTTTTTTTAAAAACATGGTTGTAGAACTTAATGTTGAAAACGTTACTGGTATCATTTTCTACTTTTGCATTCCCATTGCAAACCATCAAATTACCAGCAGTGCATATCAGAATATTAAGTATGTATGACTGTGTGACTTTTATGAAGGCAGATTTTTCATCTTTTAACTTAAATTTTGACACGCTCCCTGAGCAAGCAAATGTAATCTTGACTGCTGCATTAAATGTGTTCTCAACAATTCAGATTGCAACTAATTATCCCAATTCCTTGCTAAAGAAGTGCATAACCCATGCAAAACATCACATTATATTAAAATACAATGGGGTGAAATTATGTTCTGAATATAATGAGTTGTAAAAAAACACTCTTGAATTAATGCAGTATAGAATATAATGTTGTATTGGCACATCGGCAGAGGTGAGTTCCCTATTCACATGCTCATAAATTTGTATTCTTAAAACTGCATGCAACGACATTATAAACTCACACACAAACAATTGCAAACTGACACAGTGTTGTTATAAACACATGGTGCATAATGTGATCATAAACTCATACAAAACCTGGCACAGTTTGCTTCAAAGTTTATAGTTACTTTCCTTCAAGCTCCATAAATAGTTATAATGTTGATAACAATTAATAATATTTCTTGTTTTTAAGCTAGAAACGTTTAATTTGCATCTGGTGCCTTTTTTCCAACATGTACAAGCTGAAGTTTAGTTTAGAGATACAGCATGGAAATAGGCCCCTCGGTCCACCGAGTCCTTGCTGACCATTGAACCATTCACATTAGTTTGATGTTATCCCACTTTCTCATCCGCCACCTACAATCTAGGAGCAACGTTACCTACAGAGGACCACCTACACTAGAACCAGTTAACCTACAGAGCTTTGGGATCAGGGAGGAAAACGTAGCACCAGGAGGAATCCCAAGCAGTCACAGGGAAACGTGTAAACTCCGCACAGATAGCACTCGAGTTCAGGATCAAACCTGGGTCTCTAGTGCTGTGAGGCAGCAGCTCTACCAACTGTTCCACTGTGCTGCCCCAAGTGGTATGAATATATTCTGAAGAAGCATCCCAACTTGAAATGTCGCCTGTCCAATCCTGCCACAGAAGCTGACTGACTCACTGAATTCCTCCAGCACTTTGTTTTTTTTTTATGGAATAGTTTCTCCGGGTGGACTTGAACCCTTCAGCCATGGTTTGACGACCTGGCTTCAGTCTGCATCATTCTAGAATCAAAGCTGCATTGTATCGATGCGGGAAGTGTAACATGACTGGTCTGTTGGTTATTTTCTCTGACTTGTGCAGAGACCTTTCGGATTTCCTCTTGCCTGCAGCTTTCATTAGTTCTGGGTCATTAACATTTTGATAGGCCAGCTGTAAAGCAGCAGTCCATTTGCAGTTTTCCTGCTGGTTTAATTGAGCATTGTTTCAACTGTGCACTGCCCATAAACTACACACAATAGGAAGCAATATCACTTCCCTCCAAAGCAAACAAACATGCCAGCAATATCGGAAAGTCATTTATTACATCAATATTACTGCAACATCTGCACTGGAATATAGTGGCCCGCCCAGCTTCAGATTTAATTGGAAACACTGCTACAATTTATTATTTACTATGACAGCTTCTTGTAACACATATCAATGTCCCATATCAGATGAATATTTAATCTAATATCATGTTCTACAAAGTACAACAGAACATCAGAGCCAAATAACACTGTTCTTCTATTTTGGGATAAATATCTTTGAAACATTGCAAAATGCAGCAGTTTCAAACATATTCTTCAATCATTTTGCTCTTTTTTTTTACACAATTCAATTCCCCCCCCCCCCCCCCACTCCTAAATTTCCTGCAAATGTGTAACATTTGAGGATTTTACAACATGTTTTGAACTTGGAGGCACAGGAGAGTGAAGATGCTTGGAATCTGGAGCAGCAAACGATCTGCTGGAGTCATAGAGTCATACAGCACAGAAACAGGCCAACTTGCCCATGCTGACCAAACTGGTCCCACCTGCCTGCATCTGGCCCATTACCTCCAAACATTTCCCTATCCACGTACCTGTCCAAATGTCTTATATTACCTGCCTCAACTACCTCCTCTGGCAGCTCGTTTCATACACCCACCAACCTTTTCTGGAGGCACTCAGTAGGTGACAGTCATAGTCATACAGCATGGAAGCAGGCCCTTTAGCCCAACTTGCCCATGCTGACGAACATGCCCATCTGCACACGTCCCACCTGCCCACCTTTGGCCAATACCTTTCAAAACCTATCCTATCAAAATTATTTCTTAAACATTGTGATAGCACCTGCCTTAACTACTTCTTCTACCAGCAGGCTTCACATATCTACCACCCTTTGTGTAAAAAAGTTGCCCCTTGGGTTCCTATGAAATCTTTCCTCCCTGAAGCAGCATCTCTGAGGGGAAACCTTGCATCAGGATTAACATTGAAGATGGCCAGTATATAGAGGAGAGTTGAAGTAGTGAGACAGGGACCAGTGGGTGATTGGTGGACTAAAGAGGGGTGAGAATGATGGGCCGATGGTGCTAGGTAGGAAGGGGGAATAATGGAATTGAGGAACTGAGGCAGGTAGATGGCAGATGGAAGTACACGAAAGAAAAAAAGGTCAATGGAGCCAAGTGATGGGAGAGGAAGGTGAAGATCTGTTCAGTTCAGTTCAGTTTCAGTTTAACTTAGAGTATAGCTACAAGTATGGAAGGTGACAATGGCAGCAAATAGGGGAGAGATGAAGACAGATGGAACCAGAAACAGATGGGAGGGAAAGTTTGAGGATAAAATGAGTGGGTGGGTGGAAACAGGAGTGGGATGAAAAGGGATAATGTGTGGTGGGGGCCTGGAGGGAGTGTGTGGGAAAGGGAACAACAGTGGGAGGACTTCCCAACAGTCAGAGGATGAGAAGGAAGTGGGGGGGGGGGGGGGTGGGGGGAGGGGGGTGGTGAGAGAAATGGGAACAGACGGAGTTAAGGATTATCTGAAATGATTTGAAATTGGAATATTCAATGTTCATACTATTGGGTTGCGGAATGCCCAGGGGGAATATCAGGTGTTGTTTTTCAATTTAACTGGTATTAAAAGTTGTAGGATAGCAAGACAATGACAGATGTGTTTACCACCAGGAAAAAGTTGTCATGTTCAAAACTTTAGTGTGTTAATGCATCCAAAAAGTGGGATTCAGGGCAGTCATTGAGAGTTGCTTGCTTTGTTTAGATACACTGACCCAATAGCAATACACTGACCCCATATCTTCTGACCCAAGAACTGGTACATCAGAATCAATAGTACATTACTGTAGGTTTTTGGGTGATAGACAATAGACAATAGACAATAGGTGCAGGAGGAGGCCATTCGGCCCTTCGAGCCAGCACCGCCATTCAATGTGATCATTGCTGATCATTCTCAATCATTTGCAAACATCTTTGCCTACTCATAGCGCAAATCATTTAATCAATTATTTGCAACAATGAAGAAGCATATTTTTTCTATAAAACAACACAAAATGATATTTGTATTGTATATTTTATTTACGGAGATGGTGTGATAGCTATGCCTTGGATAAACTCAAGTTTATACATTGTGGATGATACAGGTCAACAACTTGCATTCATGTAGCACCCTGAAGGTAGTAAAACATACCAAAGCCCTGCTCAAGAGACAGTATCCAAAAAATGTGACACTGAGTCACATAAACTAATATAAAGACGTTTCTGAAAGGAGAAATGACAAGTAGAAAGGCAGAGATTTAGGAAGGAAATTACGAAGTTTTGATCAGGGCAGTTAAATGCAAGGAAACCACTGTTAAGTCCATTAATGCTAATGATAAGATGGTCGATGCAAAGGATTGCAGGGACCTTGGAAGATTGGAGACTGGGAGGGGATTACAGAGAAAGGGAGGGGATTACAGAGAAAGGGAGGTGGCAAAACCAAGGGGGCAATTTGAAAATAAGAAAGAACATTTCCTAGGCAAACAAGCATGGTAGTTTTGGTAGTAGGTAGTTCAGTTCAAGGCTGAATACACTGCATACATGTATTTTGTTTGGATGGTCTGCAAAGACATCAATATTTTGAGAATAGAGTTTATAATCTGTGGATAAAATCAGAAATGAGTAAATGCATCTGCAAGAGACATGTTTCAGCACAATGCTGGACACAATGGAGCTTCATCAACATAAATATTTGCCTAAGTTGCTCACTGTAATTTTGTTATCAACTTTTCGTACCTGACAAAAATTACAATGAGCAACTTGATTGTGTCAAAATAACAGAGTCTGAAGAAGGATCCAGACCCAAAATGTCACTTATCCACATTCTGCAGAGATGTTGCCTGACCTGATGAATTATTCCAGCATGATGTATCTTTTTTTTGATAATGAAATTGTGGAGTTTGTTCTTTTCACCAGTGGGTCACGGTGCACTGCATGGGAGGTTTTCTCATCTTGTTATTGATGCGCTAAATTTTGTGTAGTGTTCCGGTGTACCAGTTCTTGGGTCAGAAGTAAGTAGAACCTCCTTTCCACTGCATTCTTGCTGGTTTGGTAGTGCAATAAGATTTTTTTTTGAAATCACCTCACACATTCAAAATGAAACATGTATTTTCAGCACAAATCTGTGCTCTCCAAAACCTATTCACGCACTTTGCATGCAATAATGACAATGGACTTGCTAGACATGGTTAGCGAGACATGTTCAGGAAGATACAATTAATGTGCTTCAGGAAGTGGCATTACTTGGTGTATCATGGAACACAGGTGAAGAGGAACAAGTGGCGGTGGTTGGGTAACACAATGGCACAGCTGGTGGAGCTGCTACGTCACAGCACAAGAGACCCAGGTTTGATCCTGACCTTGGAGTTTGCAAGGAGCTTGTGACCTCGTGTGTTTTTTTCCGGAAACTCCAGATTCCTTCACCATCCCAAAAATGCATAGGTTTGGAGGTTAATTGGCCTCTCTAAATAGTCCTTAGTGTGTAGGGAATGGATGAGAAAGTGGGATAACATAGAACCAGTGTAAACAGGTGATCGATGGCTGGCATCGACACAGTGGGCTGAAGGGCCTTTTTTCATGCTGCATCTTTCAATCAATTAATCAAGGAATGAATCAGACACAAGCTGTTGGAGAATGCCTATGCTCCTTCCTTTGCTCAGGGACAAGGAGCATTGACCTTGCGGGGGCAACACACAAGATTGCTCTTTGGTAAGAGACAACTAGATACTTGAGCCTCCAAAAGCATCTTTCAAGGAGTGTGTCATTGCATAACTGAACAACAGCTTGCCTGGGAACATGAGAGGAAATGTACAAAATCATGAGAGGAATAGATTGGGTAAACACACAGAGTCGCTTTCCCAGAGTAGTGGAATCGAGATGAGACGGGGAAAAGATTTAATAGGAACCTGAGGGGTAACCTTTCAATAATGGGTGTATGGAACAAGCTGCTGGGGGAGGTAGTTGAGGCAGATACTATCTCAACGTTTAAGAAACATTTAGACAGGTACATGGATAGGATAGGTTTAGAGGGGCATGGGCCAAACGCGGGCAGGTGGGACAATTGTAGATAGGACATGTTGGTCGGGGTGCGCAGGTTGGGCTGAAGGGCCCGTTTCTTGGCCGTATGACTATGACTATATGTGGCAACTTCAAAAGTATCAACTCTGAACTCATCCATGCCACAAGTCCAGAGGCCGTTTAGAATATCTCATAAGAAATGTTGTCACTATGGGCTCAAACTCCAATATGCAAAGGCTTTCTTCATCAGATTTAATCTTCAAGAGATAGTAGTCATGATTATGTAGGAAGGGTTCAGACCTACTGGGCCTAGATGGCGCTGGCTGCTACCTAGGAAGCCATCACATTAGTTTTCCTAGCACAGAATAATAATGACAGAAAAGAGGTAAGACTAGCCAGTTACAGTACAGGTATACCATAGTGAGTTGTCAATTCTGTATTACAGGTATTATGTAATACCTGTATTATGTATTATGTAATACAGGTATTATGTATTACAAGTATTATGAAGAAAATTCCATTGGTCGAAGGAAAAGCAATACACCAAAAAGCTCTGCCTTTCGAAAACTACCAATCAGATATTATTTGGGCCTCTTTTAGTTGGATAATCGGCTGGATGGTTATACCATTAGACTAATACTAGAATATAGCTTATTTATATAAAGGTTGGTATTTTTCAATTCTTCCCTCTAGCATGCTTCGGTGTTCTAAAGAAATTGATTCAAACTTGTGAATTTAAACATTAATTGATCAGAAACAGTTTGCCCGAGAACCCCTTCCAGCCATCAAACAGTAAACTACATCCAATCAATTTAGGCTGCAGTTGAAATCAAACATTAAAGGTCAAGGGACCTTGGTCTAATCTGTGATGGCGTGCAGTTACTTAGTCACCAAACATAGCAAAATTGCAGCTGGGCTTCTGAGAAAGAATGCACATTTGTTTTATTGTTGCAGGATTACAGATTTTTGTAAAATGTTGCCTTAATTTAATGCAGTATTTAAGTAATCTGGTCGAAATGTGTTCATTGCCAGGTTAAAACCAAACACAATGGAAAGTATTTAATTGGAGCACTTCCAGATGTAATTAGCAATCAGCAAGGGAAAAAAAACGTAAAGCTTCTATCTGGCGTCCTAACTGGTGGAATCATGATGGAATAGCTCAAAAGATGCCAGAACTAGATTTTGGGCTCCTTTATCCTTCAACGTACCTCACCAAAGGAAGCCGATGATAGTAAAGGGCTATGAACATCCGAGGGCAAATGTCCATCTCCTCAGCCTCTCAAAGCCAAATGCATCTTTCAAAGCTGAGATTCATCATCATCCATTTTGCTCTATTGTTGATGACCAGTTTTGCCCCTTGCTCCCAAAACCTCCACAAGCATATTATAAAACAACTCCGGCGCCAGATTTTAAAAACCACATTAACCATAATTACATTTGGTTTTAACACTTCATTTTTTGCTTATTCACTTCTGAGCTTCCTACATTTCATTTCCCCTCAGGGGTGATTATGCTCATCGATTTTTATTTGCATTGATAGTTCCAATTTTATTATTAAATCCGCATTCATTTTCAATTAGAATGTAACACCTCTTCTTTTATCCACAGGATTATCCCTTTGTGAAATTTATTTTTGTCAACGGAATATATTTATCTTCTACACCTCCCCCATGTAATATTATTAATTTTGTTCATTACCCTTTCATCATCCTTCACTGAATTTTACCTTATTCTGATCCTGCTGCCCTTTCTCGATTATGACCCTGTTGAATTTTCTCGCAATTTTTTTTTCACCCACCTCATTTCCCAAAATTAATTCTAGCAATGCCTGAATTTTGCAGATGTAATTACAGCAAAACTGTTAGTGTTTGCCATCATTACACTTGACACTGACAGCAACATCTGGGACAGCCATATGTGGAATTAGATGCAGAAATGCACAAGACATGCCCACAATTCCCTGCCTCTCCACAGGGTGCGCTGTTTTACACCTTCTCCAGAAATGAGTACATTAACGTAAACTCCAAGTATTCTTGCTGTGAAATACCTTGGGCATGATAATACTTGTTTTTTTACATTGAATATGAGTTTTTAATAGCATACTGTTCACATTATGGCTAGTGAATCTCATGACAGCTTTCTGAAATGGAATTACTGAGGGATGGATCTTCTAGTGAGGCTTTATAGGTAGATGGGAAAGATAGGAAGGGAAAGGGGAAGGGCATCATGATGGAATTGTACACCAGTCAAATCAGTCAGTGGGAATTTGAGAAACAAATGTACAGGGAAATTGCGGAGAGTTGCAAAAATTACAAGACGATCAAAATAGGCAATTTTAACCTTCCTATTATAGACAGGGACAGTAGGGATTTGTTAGTGCATTCAGGAAAGTTTCCTTGGGCAGTGTATGGAAGACACTAAAAGAGGGCAAAGCATGACCTTCTCTAAGAAACAGGTTAGGGCAGTTGTCTGAGGTGTCAGTGGGTGAGTGCTTTGGGAACAGTGACCTATTAGTTTGTTAATAGTTATGGACAAGGACAGAACTGGTCCACAAGTTTGTTGTAAATTGAGGTAAGGCAAATGTTGATGTTATTAGGCAGAAGTTTGCAAAAGTTAACTGGAATAAGGTATTTGCAGGAAAAAGGATGTCAGACAAGTGGGAGGCTCTTAAATGTGAGGTAGTGAGAGATCAAGGTATTCATGTTCCTGTTAGAGTGAAGGGCAAAGCAGGCAGGAGAAAGGAACTGTGGATGAAAAGAGATTTAGAGACTTTGGTTACAACAAAGAAAGAGGAATCAAGCTCCCTACCCCTGGAGGCATTCAGAGGATGCAAGAGTATACTTACAGAAGGAAATCAAGAGAGAAAAAAGGGTTAATGAAATAGCTTTGACAGAGAAGATCAAGGAAAATCCAAAGTAATTTTATAAGCATATTAAGGGGAAAAGGTAATTAGAGAGAGAGAATAGAGTCCATCAAAGACAAAGTGGGCATCTTTGTTTGGAGCTGCAGGAGATTGACGAGGTACTCAATGAATATTTCTCCTCTGTTCTTACGGTGGAATAAAAAACATGAACACTAGGGAACTCGGGAAAGCTAATGGTGATATCTTGGTGTTATCTACATTACAGTAGAGGAGGTGCTGGACAACATAAGACCTCTGAAGAGCTTAAGACACAGGAGCAGAATTAGGCCAATTAGCTCATTGAGAGTCTGCTCCATCTTTCGATCATAGGTGATCTGTTTTTCTCTCTCAACCCCATTCACCTGCCTTCTCCCCGTAACCTTTAACACCGATCAAAAACCTATCAATCTCTGTTTTAAAAATAACCAAAGGCCCCCACAACTGTCTGTGCCAATGAATTCCACAGATTCACCACGTTCTAGCTAAAGAAATGGGGCTCATATTGTCGACCTCCCCGTGGTGAGCCCTGTCAACCGACCACAGTCAGGCGAACGACAACAAACAGAGACAGCAGAAGCAGAAGCAGCTTCATAACTTCTGCTGCCTCAAACTCAAGAAGAAGTAGCTAAAGAAATTCCTCCTCATCTCCATTGTTCTTTTCTGAGGCTGTGTCCTCTGCATGTCCAGGCCCAGAGCCTTCAAATGTTCCCCAAGCGTTAACCTAATCATCCGGGGGATCATTCTCGTAAGCCACATCTGGACCCTCTCCAACACCAGCACATCCTTTCTCAGATATGCTCACAATAATTCAATTGTGGCCTGAGCATTACATCCTTTAGTTTATATTCTGAAGGTAGATATATTCTATATTTTATATTCTGAAGGTAGATATATAGATTTATATTCTGAAGGTAAATATTTTGAGGGGAGATATTATCTCTGGGGCCTGATCGATCAGGTACATCGTAGAACACCATGGGAAGCTAGAGAAGAAATTGCTGGATTTCTGACTGAGATATAAGAATCGCTAATAGACACGGATGAGGTGAGGGAAGACTGGAGGGTGGCTAATGTTGTTCCACTATGTAAGAAGGACTGCAAAGAAAAACCTGGGAACTACAAACCTAACGTCTGTGATAGGTAAGTTACGGGGGGGGGGGGGTTTAGGGATGCTGAGGTATCAGATATGCATGTATTTGGAAAGAAAGGGATTGACTTGGGATAATGAACTTGGCTTTGTGCATGACATATCATATATCGAACTTGATTTAGTTTATTTAAAGAAGCAACTAAGAAGGACAATGAGGGTAGGGTGGTAGACATAATCTAGATGTACTTCAAGATGTACTTTTGTTAAGGCCCCTCATTGTAGGTTGCTCTGGAAGGCTGGATTGCATAGGATTGAGGGAGAGTTAGCTAATTGGATACATTATTGGCTTCATGGTAGAAAGCAGAGGTCGATCATGGGAGATTATTATTCGGACTGGAAACCTGTGACTAGTGGTTTGTCTAAGGGATTGGTACTGGGCCAAGGGTTGCCAACTGTCCGGTATTAACCGGGACATCCTGTATTTTGGGCTAAGGGGGGCGCTGTGGGCCCAGATGCTGAAGTCCCTGCCCGACACTCTAGGACCCGACAGTTTAGGTCCCGAAACTCTAGGTTTAATATACTTTAGCTCCGGACAGTCTAGATCCGGATGCCCGGGCTCCGCCTAACGGAGGTTGCGTAACAACCCGATTTCCGGCCTGGGCGGCTGCCATTAGTGGGGCGGGAGCACGTGGCCGCTGGCTGGGTGAGGTCACGTGGGGCATGGGGCGGTGACGTCACCTTGTCCCATATTTGGGAGTGAGATAGTCGGCACCCCTAACTGGGCCTATTGTTGTTTATAATCTACATCAATGATTTGAATGTGAATATACAAGACATGTTTAGTAAATTTACAGATGATGCTAAAATAGGTAGACAGAGGGACCTAGGAGTACATATATAATCTCCTGAAAGTGGCATCTCAGATGAACAAGATGGTGAAGAAAGCTTTTGGCATGCTGGCCTGCATCAGTAAGGGCATTGAATATAATTTGGGACGTTATGTTACAGTTGTAACTGGAGTACTATGTTCAGTGAGGTTGTACCTGGAGTACTATGTTCAGTTTTAGTCGTCCTGCTGTAGGAAAGATATCATTAAGCTGGAAGGGGTGCAGAAAGAAATTACAAAGATGTTGCCAGGACTCAAGGGACTAAGTTAGAGGAAGAGATCAGACAGGTTAGGCCTTTGTCCCTTGGTGTAGGAAACTGGGAGGTGACATAAAAACATGAGCAGCATGTGAATGCACACAGCTTGTTTTTCCCCAGAGTTGATGAATGAAAAACTTGAGGGTGGAGGTTTAAACTGAGTGGGAAAAGATTTAATAGAAACCCGAGTGGCAACTTTTATCCAAAGAAGGTTGCACGTATGTGGAACGAGCTGCCAGATTGAGGTTGCCGCTGGTACAATAGCAATATTTAAAAATCAGTTAGATGGGTACATGGATAGGACATATGGGCCAAATGCAGGCAGGTGGGACTAGTGTAGCTGGGACATGACAAAATGTGTAGGATGGAACTGCAGATGCTGGTTTACACCAAGGATAGACACAAAATGCTGAAGTAACGCAGCGGGACAGGCAGTATCTCTGGACAGGAATGGGTGACGTTTCGGGTCGAGACCCTTCTTCAGACATATCGGCTAGTGCGGGCTAGTTGGGCCGAAGGGCCTGTTTCCATGCTATATCACTCTATTTGAAAGATGCATAGATACGAAAGGTAATGAGGGATATGGTCAAAGTGCAAGCAAACAGGACTGGCTTAGATGGGCATCTTGGTTGGCATGGATGGGTTGTGCTGAGGAACTTGTTTCTGTGGCGTGTGATTTTATAAGACTGCAAAAGTGAATGAGGGCTGTGCTTCACTCATAAATATTTAAAAAAATATTGAATAATTGCTCAGCCAGCTTGACACCTTTTCTGGTGTTGCATTATAGAGATCATTTTGAACAGAAATCTAGCAGTAACTGGCATCAGGGAAAGTATATGTTCCACACATTACCAAATCTTTGCTTTACAGGCGAGTTTAAATGGCATCAAATTACCATTCGCTACCAATATTTTTGCCACCTTTTTTTGTATACTGTAAAATTGATCCAGGAAACATTTGCAATGGTATTCAAATAACTCACCCCATAACAAATCAGGAAGGAGTTGCTATGTGTTTGTCCACGTGACTCAGAATTAACTCAGTTGGAAACAATGAACTGCAGATGCAGATCCAGGACATAAAGCATTGGAGTAACTCAGCGGGTCAGGTAGCTTCTCTGGAGAACAGGAATTGGTGATGTTTCGGTTCGGAACTCTCCTTCAGCAAAGGTCCCGACCCAAAACGTCGCCTACCCATGTTCTCCAGAGTTGCTATCAGAGATGCTGAGTTACTCTAGCACTTTGTATCCTTTCTAATCACTTTGTTAGCAGTGTTCAATTTTGTGACTTACATATCTATTCAATCTCTGGTAATAGAAAAAAGTAACAAAATTGATGTGATAATTCATCTTTCAAAGTTATAATTAACTGTGCGTGGCTTTCTATAGAAAGGATAAACATTAAGGCTAATTTAATTCAGTACTAGTCCAAGTGGACCCGTTGGGCCCAAACCTCTCCTGCATTGGTGCAGCACCCTCTCCTCCCCCTTCCCCTCCCCTCAACCCCCACTCCATCCCCCTCAACCCCCCTTATCCTCCCTCCTACCCCCCTCCCCCCTCCCCCCCCCTCCCTCCCTCCCTCCCTCCCTCCCTCCCTCCCCCCTCCCTCCCGAGGAGATAGATTTAAACTTTAAAATGTGAATGACATTAAAAATATAACACCGATTTCAATGAAACTTCTTCCATTAGCACCAAAGGGACGACGGTGAGTAAGGTGGGCCTAAAATTGTCGCGCTATCATGTACCGTTTTGACTGTAGTTCAGGAACAAACAAACAAACGAGAGTTTTAGTATATAGATTACATAGAACAATACAGCACGGGAACACGCCCTTCTGTCTGCAATGTTTGTGCCGAACATGATGCCATGTTAAACTGATCTAATTTGTCTGTACATGATTCATATCCCTCTATTCCCTGCACTTCCATGTGCCTATCTAAAAATCTCTTAAACACCACTATCATATCTGCCTTCACCACCACCTCTGGCAATGTGTTCCAGGCCCCCACCATTCTGTGTAAAAAATGTCCCCTCTGCATCTCCATTAAACATTCCTCTTCTCATCTTATGGTTATGCCCTCTAGTGTTGGACAATTCCACTCTGGGAAAAGGTTTGGATTGTCTATCCTATTTCTGCCTCTCATAATTTTATATATTTCTATCAAGTCTCCCCTTAACCAACGTTTCAGAGAAAACAATCCAAGTCTATCCAACCTCTCCCTGGAGCTGAAACCTTCGAATCCAGGCAACATTCTGGTAAACGTCCTCTGCACCCACTCCAAAGCCTCCAGATCTTTACAGTATTATTTTTGTTTTTCCTGCTATCTATTATATATATAAAAGTATAAAGTACCTTTATTGTTATCCAAATATTATTATGTGGTGAGGTTACTTTCTGGACATTTCATCCCCAAGTTGACAGCACTAAATATGCCGTATTATTGTGGTAGTTAGTGTATTGTAATCTGCCTGTAATATTCCATTTTATTGCTGTAAATATAGTATGACTGACTAGGGACTTAATATAGGATGCACTGTTGGATTCTGCAACTTGGGTCAAGGAAAGTAGTTAATGGTTAATGGCACTACTCTTTTACATTGCTGTTGTTTTTACGATGAATTGTATGCAATGAAAGCATGAGAAATTCAGGTGGGAGAAGCCTTCAGGTGTCTGCTCAGCCATCCAGTAAGATCATGTCTAATCCTCTGTCTGAATTCCATTTTCCTGCTCTGTCTCTATATTAATTTACTCCCTTGGTTCTCCAAAATCTAATGATCTCAGTCTGAAATCCACTCAAAGATTGGGTATCCACAATATTGTGAGCTACAAAATTCCAAGTATTCACAATGTCAATATAAAGAAAAGTTTAATTTCAATTTTAAGTGGCTAATTCCTTGCACAGGTCGATAATTACTTTGTTCCTGATCTACTGAGGAAACAACTTCTTAGTATCTTCCTGTTAAACTCTCATACTCTTGTAGTTCTCAATTAATTATCTTGCATTCCTCTAAACCCGAGAGAATATAGAACAAGCTCCTATAATCTCTTTTGCATAGGACAATACCCTAATCTCTTGAATCAATCTAATGTGTTAGCATTGCATTGACTATAAGACAAGAAAATCCTTCTATAATTAAGAAATTAAACACTGTATTTAGTAAACTAAATGAGGTCTCATCAAACCTTTAGTACAGTGTCAGCAAGACTAATTTTGTAATCCACCTGTTTTACTATGGAGGCTAATTTGCCTTCCTAATTACTGGGAAGACCTATATGTTCATGTCATGCCAAAGTGCATGACTTCACATCTTCCCACATAATTCTCCACCTCCCCTTTTCTCCTCATCCATTAGCCTATCCATATCTCTTTCCAGACTTCACAGCAGCCCCTCGGCTTATGTTCCCTCCTAGTTATGTATCATTAATTAATTTGAATATATCACACTCTGCACTTTCATCAAAATCATTGAAATAAATTGTGAATTGTCATTCTTGGCTCCTTATGAAATGTCCCTGGACTCATGGTCAAATAGCTATGAAATACAACACAAATATCCATCTTGCAGCAGTCTATGGTAGTTTAACCAATACTTAAACAGCCATTTCAGATAGCTCTCATACCTGGCAGTATGGCCCAAGTTAATATCAACTCTCATTCAATCAATAGCTCACAAAGTAAATGGGCCATATGTACGTAGAGAATTTTCATATTCTCTGTGACCTCTTTACCATGTGAATAAAGCAAAATGTTTTTGGAGCTAAACATTACAAATGCACTTCACAGGACCATTTGAAATGTTTGAAACTTGGTCAAATAAATAGAATTTCAGGGTTTTTTTAAATAAAGGAAAGGAAGGCAGAGAGGAGGAGCAGCTTAGCAGCAAAGAGCACCTTGTCAGGTAAAGATACATTCTGCAATTATAAAATTCAGGGACGATGAAATGACCAAAGCAGGAGGAGCACAGATATCCCAGATGATCGTAGAGCCCAAATAGGCCAACTGAACAAACAAAACCAGAGTCTTAAACACAAAGTGCTGGAGTAACTCAGCAGGTCAGGCAGCATCCCTGGAGAACATGGATAGGTGACATTTTGGGTCGGGACCTTTCTTCACACTGATTGTAGAAGGGTTGAGAAAGCTGGAAGAGAGGTGGAGCAGGCCAAAGCTTGGCCCTACCATGATCAGTCTGAAGAACGATGCTGACCTGAAACGTCGCCTATCCATCTTCCCCAGAGATGCAGCCTGACCTGCTGAGTTACTCCTGCATTTTGTGTCTCTTCTGATAAAACATTATCTGCAGTTACTTGTCTTCAGAGTCCTAAATCCAGATTACAACAAAACAAAGTGAAATAGTTAATTGACACGTACACCCCTGACTTGCGTGGGCACTTGTTAGAGAAGCAGCCTCCTGCATCCTCACCATTCAATGGGCTGATCACACTTTTAATATGACAATCGTAAAATTGTGCTTCACAGCTACTTCTACTGTAGGATGAGACATCACTTCATTTCTAACATGGTTTGATCACCGAATTCTGGCTTCACCTCATTACAAGCCATGTTTCCCTAAAGAGACTAGATAGTTTGAGACTTGTTTTTTTTAGAAGAATAAGGGGTGGCCATAGTAAAACATAAAAGATCCGAAGGGGGATTGACAGGGTAAATGTTGAAGTCACAAGGGGCACAGTTTAAGAATAAGGGGTAGGCCATTTAGAACGGAGATGAGGAAGAACTTTTTCAGTCAGAGAGTGGTGAAGGTGTGGAATTCTCTGCCTCAGAAGGCAGTGGAGGCCAGTTCGTTGGATGCTTTCAAGAGAGAGCTGGATAGAGCTCTTAAGGATAGCGGAGTGAGGGGTATGGGGAGAAGGCAGGAACGGGGTACTGATTGAGAGTGATCAGCCATGATCGCATTGAATGGCGGTGCTAGCTTGAAGGGCTGAATGGCCTACTCCTGCACCTATTGTCTATTGTCTATTGTCTATTGTCTATTGCCTATTGTCTATTGTCTTCTCCATTTGTGGTACAGTCGTGAAGAGGGCACATGGTTACACATTTAATGGCTAGACATTTAAAAATGCAGTGCATATAAATTTATTCTCTGAGGGTCGTAAATGTAGAGAAAGGTGGAGATGGACAAATATTTGAAAGATCGAGATATTGAAAGTTATTGGGAGTTGACATGGAAAACAAGCTCTGGCCAGCATAGATCAGCCACGGTCATATTGAATGGTGAAGCAGGTTGGAGAGGCCTGGTGGATTACTCCGGCTTCTCATTCCTGTGTTCTTGTGCAAAGTGCAAATGGATTCAACATTTGACCTCCGTCTATCATAGTAATTAAAACTGGATAGCAGAGACAGAAAGAGCAGCATGTTTACAAACCTCAGACATCCCAGAGCAATTATATTTAAAATGCTGTCATTGTTGACAGGAAATTTGTGCATAATGGAGTCTCTAAACTAACATGATACTGTGATAATAGCCAAATAGTGTGATTTCAAGCAAGACAGGTTGAGGTAAGATTACTGGCAAGACACCTGATCTAATTATGGCGAGGTATCCTGGTGTCTTTTACAGTCACCAAATATTTCTAAACACTCTGCAACAATGAGATATTTTATTTAATCGTACTCACAAGTTTGGTGCATGAGAGGGAAGATGTCAGTTTTAATCTCCACCATTGAGGAGCAGCTGCACAGATGGAAGAACCGTCTTCCAGACGAGAGAGTAAATGGAGGCCAGGTTGCACCTTTAGGTGGCTTGTAAAAACCCCATGGTAATATTTTAAAGAAGAGCATTAGATTTATGTTCCGGTATCTGGTTAAGTAACCTCCCTCACTCAATATAACTAAAAAAGATCAACTACTCATTAGACACTGAAACGTGCAAGGATTTTGCTGTCTGGAAATTGGTTGTTGCATAACCAATACCACATTTGTAAGTACAATTTTGAAAAATGCGTCATTGTTGCAGAGTGTTTTGAAATATCTGGAGATGTTAGATACCAAGTGCTGCAGAAGGCAGCTTGTAAGTTTTGCTTTGTTAGCTTTCAAACTCATGACCCCTGTATATTTTATTCCAATGTAAGTGACGCTTAACTCCCCTCTGAAATATTTAGCAAAGCACCCAGCAATATCAAAAGAAAACACAAATATGTTCTGCACACAGACTGTGGAGGGTCAAGAGGGCCACCTTCTCAAGGGTAATTAGAATAGGGGAATGCCCAGTACAGGTGTGCCCAGTAATGCCCAAATCTTGTGATAAAATATCAGAAGATAAAGAATCATAATTAAGGATGTGTTATGCACTTACTGGATTAAGAAGAACAGTAAGAAACAGTTCTCCTCCTCTGATGCTTTTGTCCAGTTCTCTTGGGCCTCCAGGGTACTCCTTGTAGAATATGGTATGTGTGAAAAGGCCACAGGTTTGACGTGGGAGTACCTGAAGCAAAAAGAGGTATATGAAGGCATACATTTGAGCACGTTTTCTCCAAGAAATATCTTACACGCAAACACAAGAATGAATTGCCAGGAAAGTGACAATTTCCAGGTGAGAAAACAATTTAATATCTTTGAAAATACAGTAGTTTTTGTCAAGCAGCCAGTGAATTCACATTTTTCAATTTCGCATGAAATCTAATGTCTCAGTCAGAGAACAGAGAAAAGTACAACGTGGGTTCAGGTCCTATGGCCCATAATGTCTGTGCCAAATATGATGCTAAAATAAACTAACCTCATGATTCATATCTTCCCAATCCCTGCATATCCATGTGCCTCTCTCAAAGCCTCTGAAGAGTCACTCTCTCCACCACCACCTCTGGCAGCACATTCCACAACACTCACCACTCTCTTGTTCTGCACATCTCCTTTAATATTTGTCCCTCTCATTTTAAAGCTATGCTGCCGAATCTTTGATATTTCCATCTGTGAAAAAGGTTCTGACTGTCTATCTTATGTATGCCTCTCATAATTTGATATATTCTATCAGCTCTTCCCTCAACCTCTGACATTCTAAAGAAAGCAATCCAAGTTTGTCCGTCCTCCCCTTGTAGCTTATGCCCACAATCCAGTCAGTTTGCACATGAGGCCACACCCGTGCATAAGATGCTTCACCATTTTGAAAATTCTACTTTTAAGAAAACACATTTCTTGAAGAACCCATAGTATCTTTTTACACATTGTTTTCTACGCACAATACAAAGACACCATTTACATCTCACGCTGCCTCGGCAAAGACAACAGCATAATCAAGAATGTGTCGCACTCTGGCAACTCCCTCTTCTCCCCTTTCCCATCAGGCAAAAGTACAGAAGTGTGGAAACGCACACCTCCAGATTCAGTGACAGTTTTTTCCCCAGCTGTTATCAGGCAACCAAACCATTCTACTGCATCAGAAAGCTGTCCTGAACTAAGACCTACCTCATCAGGGACCTTAGGACTATCTTTGATTGGACTTTACTGGCTTTACATTGTACTAAACATTATTCCCTTATCATATGTATGTACACTGTGAATGGTTCGATTGGAATCACGTATTGTCTTTCCGCTGACTGGTTAGCATGCAACAAAAGATTTTCACTGCACCTCAGTACACATGACAATAAACTAAACTGAGCTGTTCCCCTTGCAACAGTGTATGGCAGACAATGCAGGAATTCTTGCTGCTCATGGTGGCACAGCGGTAGAATTGCTGCCTTGTAGCGCCAGAGACCCGTGTTTGAGCCTGACTATGGATGCTGTCTGTACAGAGCTTGTACGTTCTCCCCATGACCTGCGTGGGTTTTCTCCAGGAGCTCTGGTTTCCTCCCACACTCCAAAGACGTGAAGGTTGGTCAAATAATTGGATTGGTAAAATTGCAATTTGTCCCTCATGTGTGTAGAATAGAGTTAGTGTGTGGGGAATCACTGGGCGGCGCAGACTCGGTGGGTCGAAGGGCCTGTTTCTGCACTGTATCTCTAAACTAAACTAAACAAGGTTTAAAAAGTTTGCAAAGTAAAACTTGCCACCTTGTAGGCCATGATAGCAGCACAGCAGAATATTACCATGACCAATGCTGTGGAGGAGTCTCAGTGGATACAGCCTACACAATTACCTCAAAAAAGAGGAGAGGAGAGAACAGCTAGAAAGGCGGATCTGGGCTGGATTAGAGAACCTGAGGTGGAAAGGAGGGACAAATGCAGTGTGTTGATGTGTAAGTCAAAGAGGGATGCCAAAGTTCACTTACACACTCTCAGATCTCTATCCTACTTCTTCTCTCCCACTCGTTCTGTCACCACATCCCCTTTCTAAATCCCAATCTTTCCCCTTGCCTGTCACCCTTCTCCACACTATCTCACCACCACCCCCCCCCCCAACTTCTCTCACTTCACTCCTACCATCTGTCACCCTCCACCTGCACTACCCCTCAATCTTCTCCCCATTCTCTTTCTCTCTTTCACTCCTTCACTCACACCACTCCCCACTATTTATTTCTCCACGCACACCTCCGCCATTTCTTTCTCAGGTCCAGCAGCTGGCCTTCAGTTTGAGTTGGAGCAGGAGGGGGAGTCTCAACCTGAATGCCTTGAATTCAGTTGGATGAATATTCCTCCTCCACTGAAGCAGCAGGAAGAAGGTCAGAGGCTGACACTGGAGAGGTAGTGGAGAGGATTATATCCATTTGTGGTGATGGGGAAGGACAGTTGCAATAAGACAGACCAAATGTCACTCCCGCTGATATAGCTAGGGACTGCCATCCACACCAATGTATCAGTTGCATCCCTTTTCAACTACTTAAAAAATATTCCTAAAAAATCAACTTGTATCCTAAATTTTACAGAAACTTTGCAAATCCTGAAGAAATCACAAGAACGTCCTTGGTCTTTTATTGTCAGATACTGACAGCTCTGTACAAAGTAGAGTATTTCATTATTTCATTTTAGAAACATTGGGAAGTTTTTTTATTGTTACACAATAAATTGTCAGTGAATCTTTGTTTGCTTGTAAAGCACTTCCTTATACCCGAAGCTGGCTGACTGAACATTAAACTGACTGACAGTTTCATCAAATAAAAAAGCCGTCAGTTCAAGTTCAGCTCCATTAAATTCAGTTCAGGTTCAGTTCCATTAAATGACCAGCTCAGGCTGAACTCATCGTGTTTCTGATATAGATTCCAGGGCTGCCTTGTATTACAAAGGTTCTGTGCTATTTGCTATGCGGGGTCATATTCAAATAAAATAAAAGGAAGGAAATCCACATTAGGCAGGAAATGGTTTTGGGTAGACTGATGGGACTGAAGGCTGATAAATCCCCAGGGCCTGATGGTCTGCATCCCAGGGTACTTAAGGAGGTGGCTCTAGAAATAGTGGAAGCATTGGAGATCATTTTTCAATGTTCTATAGATTCAGGATCAGTTCCTGTGGATTGGAGGATAGCAAATGTTATCCCACTTTTTAAGAAAGGAGGGAGAGAGAAAACGGGTAATTATAGACCAGTTAGTCTGACATCAATGGTGGGGAAGATGCTGGAGTCAATTATAAAAGACGAAATTGCTGAGCATTTGGATAGCAGTAACAAGATCATTCCGAGTCAGCATGGATTTACGAAGGGGAAATCATGCTTGACAAATCTACTGGAATTTTTTGAGGATGTAACTAGGAAAATTGACAGGGGAGAGTCAGTGGATGTGGTGTACCTCGACTTTCAGAAAGCCTTCGACAAGGTCCCACATAGGAGATTAGTGGGCAAAATTAGAGCACATGGTATTGGGGGTAGGGTACTGACATGGATAGAAAATTGGTTGACAGACAGAAAGCAAAGAGTGGGGATAAATGGGTCCCTTTCGGAATGGCAGGCAGTGACCAGTGGGGTACCGCAAGGTTCGGTGCTGGGACCCCAGCTATTTACGATATACATTAATGACTTAGATGAAGGGATTAAAAGTACCATTAGCAAATTTGCAGATGATACTAAGCTGGGGGGTAGTGTGAATTGTGAGGAAGATGCAATAAGGCTGCAGGGTGACTTGGACAGGTTGTGTGAGTGGGCGGATACATGGCAGATGCAGTTTAATGTAGATAAGTGTGAGGTTATTCACTTTGGAAGTAAGAATAGAAAGGCAGATTATTATCTGAATGGTGTCAAGTTAGGAAGAGGGGATGTTCAACGAGATCTGGGTGTCCTAGTGCATCAGTCACTGAAAGGAAGCATGCAGGTACAGCAGGCAGTGAAGAAAGCCAATGGAATGTTGGCCTTCGTAACAAGAGGAGTTGAGTATAGGAGCAAAGAGGTCCTTCTACAGTTGTACCGGGCCCTGGTGAGACCGCACCTGGAGTACTGTGTGCAGTTTTGGTCTCCAAATTTGAGGAAGGATATTCTTGCTATTGAGGGCGTGCAGCGTAGGTTCACTATGTTGATTCCCGGAATGGCGGGACTGTCGTATGTTGAAAGGCTGGAGCAATTAGGCTTGTATACACTGGAATTTAGAAGGATGAGGGGGGATCTTATTGAAACATATAAGATAATTAGGGGATTGGACACATTAGAGGCAGGAAACATGTTCCCAATGTTGGGGGAGTCCAGAACAAGGGGCCACAGTTTAAGAATAAGGGGTAGGCCATTTAGAATGGAGATGAGGAAGAACTTTTTCAGTCAGAGAGTGGTGAAGGTGTGGAATTCTCTGCCTCAGAAGGCAGTGGAGGCCAGTTCGTTGGATGCTTTCAAGAGAGAGCTGGATAGAGCTCTTAAGGATAGCGGAGTGAGGGGGTATCGGGAGAAGGCAGGAATGGGGTACTGATTGAGAGTGATCAGCCATGATCGCATTGAATGGCGGTGCTGGCTCGAAGGGCTGAATGGCCTACTCCTGCACCTATTGTCTATTGTCTATTGTCTAAATCTGAAATTTGTCAAAAGAAGGCAAAAAGACTGCTTTGCCAACACTTTTTTATTTGGAGTAATCTAGAATACTTCTTCCCCACATGAGCACACACCTAAGTGGCACCACATCAAAGAGCCATTTATTCTTATACAGGGAATAACTGTTAAATATAATGCACTGACTGAAAGGGTGTCAGTAGAAGATTCAATAATGACTTTTAAAATGTTCAATTTATAACATTAACTCATAGTTGAGCAGGTGTTTAGAACAGAGACAACAGCAAAAGGAAAACTGAGAGGATGTAAAATGAACTTTTAATTCTCTGTGAGACCATTTCACACTATTAACAAAGGCCAATTTTACTCCTGGGATGTTTAATTAAGTCTTAAATCCCAAATTTCTCCCTGCAATGATTTTCCTTTGCATTTGCCATGGTAGTTAGCTGGTTTCCCCTCCTCCTTCCACTTACTGAGCATCATAGCAAATGTCTCTGGAATCGTGTGGTAAGAGCAATAATATAACTGGGAGACCTGGGGGCAACAACAGTTTCCACCTCATGAAGATTTCATCCAGGTTGATGGGTGGGTTACTCACAACATTCTGAATTGCCCAGAGCTGGCAGCTTTCAACAAACGGACTAAAGATTTAGCTTGTGTCCTTATCTCTGACTCAATTAAATTTGATATATGTCCCAAGGCTGATGGAGTTTTAGACAGACTTCATCAATCCAGTATTTTTTTATCTATCCCTGTTAAATGAACTAATGATCTCTGCATTCCATGCCATTGACTATATGAGATGCACAAAACAAACCTTATCAAGGTCAAATGCAATTCATAGCTTTTCATTTATTCCTTCATATTTACAGGCATTGCGGGCTCGGCCAGCATTTATTGCACATCCCAAATTGCTGCTGCATTGACTAGCTTCTAGTGTACTTAAGAGTGATGGCTGTTTGTGTAAAAATTGTATCTGTGTGTCCTGTGCTTTTTGTTGTATACTGCCGGACCCTGACGTGAGAGGACGCTGGCGTTGTTTATTCGCCGCTTTTCCGTTAGGATAGTTTGTCTGTTTGTTTTTATGTTGATTGTTTTTGTAAAGCGCTTTGAGCACCTGATAAGGCGCTATATAAAATAAATGAATTATTATTATTATTATTATTTGTATTGCTGAGGGATAGAAATTTTGCAACAGAGTCTCCACTATTTTACAATCAGCAACTTAAGATGTATCCTTCCAGGTCGGGTGCCTCTTCTCTGCTTTGAGCATCTCAACCATGCCATTTTCATCCATTTTTAGCCAACAAAAATGATCAATCACAGCATTTCCTCCTTAACAGATGTTCTTTTTGATATTGATATTGGTTTATTATTGTCACGTGTCCCAAGATGTAATGAAAATCGTTGTTTGTATGCTATCCAGTTAAATCATATTATACACAAGTACAATCAGGCCATGCACAAGTACAACAGGATTGCAAAGAGAAGAATACCAGAGTGCAAAATACAGTGTAGCAATAGATTTAGATTTATTATTGTCACATGTACGGAGAAGCAGTGAAAGACTTTGTTTTGCATGCTGTCCAAACAGATCAGATATATCATATATAGATACAATCAGTTCAAACTCAAGCACAATAGATAGAGCAATATAAGAAAATAACTGCAGATGCTGGTACAAATCGATTTATTCACAAAATGCTGGAGTAACTCAGCAGGTCAGGCAGCATCTCGGGAGAGAAGGAATGGGTGACGTTTCGGGTCGAGACCCTTCTTCAGATAGAGCAAATTGGGAGATACAGAATGAAGTTCTCAGGACTGTGGTGCATAAGTTCCTTAGGCAAATTCTAATGTCCTCAATAAGGTAGAGGTAAAGCGAACTGTACTCTAGCTTATGAAGGACCGTTCAGCAGTCAGATAACAGCACTAAAGAAGCTGTTCCTGAATCTGGTGGTATGTGCTTTCAAGCTTTTGTGTTTTAGGCCGAACAAAAGAGGGGAATGATTGGGGTGATAATGGTCCTTAATTGTGTTGGCTGTTTCCCTGAGACAGCGTGAATTGTAGATGGAGTCAATGATGGGAAGTCTGATCTGTGTGATGAACGACATCCACAACTCTCTGCAAGTTCTTATGGTCTTGGGCAGAGCTCAATGTCAGCAAGACAATCTTGCTCAATGTCAGCAAAACTAAGGACATTGTTATTGACTTCAGGATGGTCCAAAGCTTTAAATTCTAACGAATAAATATCACCAACAATTTGTCCTGGAACAGCCACATCAAAGCTATGGTCAATGCTTCTACTTCCTTAGAAAGCTTAGGAAGTTCAGCATGTCCCCAACAACCCTCACCAACTTCTACAGATGCGTCATAGTAAAAAACATTTTAATGGGATGCATCACAGCATGGCTTGGGCAAGGCTCCATCAAAAACTGCAAGATATTGCAGAGAGTTGTGGACATAGCCAAGACCATCACACAAACCAACCTCCCTACCATAGATTCTTTTTACACTTCACGCTGCTTTAGCAAGGCCACAAGCATAATCAAGGACCAGTCTCACTCCGGTACTCCCTTTTCTCCCTTCTCCCATTAGGTAAGATGCACAGAAGTTTGAAAACACATATGTCCAGATTCATGGAAAGTTTCTTCCCAGCTACACCCTGCTTCATACCCCTAAACAAAGCCCTGCACCTGAACAAAGCTTCATTTGTTGTGTTGAAAGCAAACTAATTAAGGAGGTTCACATTTGGCTCCTTTTTTTTTGTCATTTACGCTGTTACTCCTGCAGTCTATGTCAGCATAATTGAGGTATGTACCATCACTACTCTTCATATCTTTCTGAGATTGGCCTGCAAATTACCTACTTTAAAGTTTGCACATTGTTTGATTGCAGGATTATATATTTTTTTTTTTGGGGGGGGGGTCTGTTAAGAACATGACAAGTTATGGACATATAATCAGATATATGCAGCAGTGTCAGATATTCTTAAGTAATGTGGTGAGTTGGAAACTCTCAGCAGGATGGAGTCACTCAAGATTTGCCAATGAGTATCATGGCACAAACAGAAGCCAACATCACTTGGTCAAGTTATTGCTCTTTTGAAGTTTACTGTGTAAGTGAGATAAAGTGTTCTCCATGGCACTCCCCATAGGTGGTACAAGCCATTAACATTTCCTCAAGTTTTCCTTTCTTCCTCCCATCCCCAAACTCCAGTGATTAAAATGAGATCTGCCAATGACGATACAATGGCAAATGTAGAGCTAGTAACTATTACAAACCCACTGACTCCCATAACTGTCTACACTACACTTCTTCCCACGCTGCTTCCTGTAAAGACTCTATCCCCTACTCCCAGTTCCTCCGTCTACGCCGCATCTGCGGCCAGGATAAGGTTTTCCATACCAGGTCATCGGAGATGTCCTCATTCTTTAGGACACAGGAGTTCCCCTCTTCCATTATAGATGAGGCTCTCACTAGGGTCTCCTCGATATCCTGCAACTCCGCTCTTGCTCCCCCTCTCCCCATTCGTAACAAGGACAGGGTTCCCCTAGTCCTCATATTCCACCCCATCAGCCGTCACACAATCCTCCACCATTTTCGCCACGTCCAACGGGATCCCACTACTGGCCACATCTTCCCATCTCCACCCCTTTCTGCTTTCCGTAGAAACCGTTCCCTCCACAACTCCCTTGTCCACTCGTCCCATCCCACGCAAACCACCCCCTCCCCAAGGTACTTGTCCCCTGCAAGGGCAGGAGATGCAACACCTGTCCCTTTACCTCCCCCCTCGACTCCATCCAAGGACCCCAACAGTCTTTTCAGGTGAGGCACCTCCTCCAACCTCATCTACTGTATCCACTGTTCCAAGTGTCAACTACTGTACATCGGCGAGACCAAGCGCAGGCTCGGCGATCGTTTCGCTGAACACCTCCGCTCAGTCCACCTTAACCCACCTGATCTCCTGGTGGCTCAGCACTTTAACTCCCCCTCACATTCCCAATCTGACCTTTCTGTCCTGTGCCTCCTCCATTGTCAGAGTGAGGCCCAGCGCAAATTGGAGAAACAGCACCTCATATTTTGCTTGGGCAGCTCACACCCCAACGGTACGAACATTGACCTCTCACTTCAAATAGCCATTGCTTTCCCTCTCTCTCCAACCCCTCCCCCTTCCCAGTTCTCCCAGGTCTTACATTCTATCTCTGTCCCTTCCACTCCCCTGATATCAGTCCGAAGAAGGGTCTTGACCCAAAACGTCACCCATTCCTTCTCTCCAGAGATGCTGCCTGTCCCGCTGAGTTACTCCAGCATTTTGTGTCTGCCTCTGGAAAACTATGGTCTCCTGATTGGGACTGTGGTGGAAGTGTGTCACCATGATAAGGATAAGGGGGAAGTCTTTTAGGACCGAGATGAGAACTTTTTTTTTCACACAGAGAGTAGTGAATCTGTGGAATTCTCTGCCACAGAAGGTAGTTGAGGCCAGTTCATTGGCTATATTTAAGAGGGAGTTAGATGTGGCCCTTGTGGCTAAAGGGATCAGGGGGTATGGAGAGAAGGCAGTTTCGGGATACTGAGTTGGATGATCAGCCATGATCATATTGAATGGCGGTGCAGGCTCGAAGGGCCGAATGGCCTACTCCTGCACCTATTTTCTATGTTTCTATGTTTCTATGATAATGTATGGAACTTAACTGCATTGTTTTGTCACTCCCCAGTTGCCCATGTTTTGTCATGTTATTTTACGAATCTATTCTCGGGTCACGGGCATTTGTTAAGTATCTCCAGTTGCTCCTGAGAAGGTGGTGGTGGCTCATTTTCTTGAACCATTGCAGACCTTGTGGTGAAGGAGAAACTGCTGGCCTGTCAGGCATGGTGTTCTAGGACTCTTGGCCAGTCCCCACGACCTTGCTGCCCTTGCCTTTACAGTGATGAAAATCGTGGTTCTGATATGATTCAGGCAGCCTATTTATCTGTCTGATGAACACCATCTTCACATCATATAGATCCACATTATTAAGATGGAATACACCTTAAACCCTGAACCAATAAATGAAAGACGCTCCATAGGGGAGTGGATGCCCATAATGTGATGAATGGCTTATGTCACCACCTAACATTAGCTGCATGTGTTTATTTTTATCCTCCCCATCTCTGCAAGTTAAAACATGTTTTGCTTCCTAATTTTTCCCAGTTCTGATAAAAGTCAATGACCTGAAATGCTAACTCTATTTCTCCCACAACATCTGCTGACTGAACTGCTGAATATTTCCAACACTTTATTTTAATTTCAGATTTCCAGCACCTGCTGTCTTTTGCTTTCCAGGTATTAATAGTTTATCTGAGTGTTGCCATTTGTTCCTTCTGCGACTGTTTTAGAAAGTAATACATATTCCATGCTAAATTATTTTGATTATTAAACCCATTTAAATTTGGTGTTCTAATTTTCTTTTCTTTCAGTTTTATGGAATTCAAGGACGTACTCTCCAGGCTGATTTCACTTTCAGATCCAATTCAGGAAGAAATAAATGTTTTCTGGTATTATTTACACACAGGGAATATACCATTTGCAATTGTACAGGTTGTAATTTTTTTCAAGTGAATATATGACCACTTTTCATCTTTCAGTGAACATGTATACGAATGGGAACTGTGTGACAGTTTATTTATATATATGAAGTGACAGCAATTCAAGATTGTCATTAAGGACATCAAACGTCTCTTACCATGATGCCAGTATGAATGAAGCCATGCCTGTAACGTGCAGGTTTCAAGTGTGGATACTCCTCAGTACTGGTCACCTTGATGCCCCACACTTTCTTCCATGCTTCATAGAGCTGAACATGGACCGGATAGACACCAGAGTGATGTGGTGCCACGGCATAGCCCATGTCAGTGGGAATACCGTGTTTCTGTAAACAGAACAGCATCTGTCAACTCCTCCAGAAATGTTCTCATGGGCATAGAACAATTAAAAATCTAATTTCACCAGAAACATAACAGCTGGACATTAAACTATGCAAAGCCAACTGAAGATTTGCTAAAAACAAGCGAGAGAGAAAAAAAAACCAGTATCCCACATATTATTTGTGTGACTGAATGTATTGTCCTCTTCTTATCTCCATCAGGTAGCTGTGGCTTCTGGTCATCTTGAAAGATTAATAGATGGGACTCGATTAAAATGATGATTATGGTGTGGTCAGGGATGGAAAAGTACTAAGTTGCAATACATGTGAAAAAGGCACTGAAGTGGCATAGTGTTTAAATTTTAATTACTCCTCTTGCTAGAACTAACAAATGGCAATAATTGCCCATTAAAGCAGGATTAGTGAATGTCAGTATTTCCTCGATTTCCTCGAACTTGCAGATTTCCTCGAACTTGCTTTCCACTTAAAAAAAAACCTGACACTGATTAAAGATAGTATTAATGTAGGAACACAGAGTTCACACATCACATAGACTGGATCTTAAAGTTGCAGGCTGCCAATTAAAAATAAACACCTTCATCTTGGCATTTTAGTTGATTTATTCCTATTCAAGTTTCAGTTAATAATCACCTCTCTTTTTAACATTCAGATATTCATTTAGCTTTAATGTAACATTACTAATTTCATACACAGTCCTATCTTAAGATAAACAAATTAATTTTATCAGTGAAATTAAACTTGGATTTAAAATGCGTTGTGTTTTTGACATACTTTTCTTTCTTAAAGTATATTAAAATGTAATGCAAGTGGGAAGGAAGATGGCAGCCATGTCTGAACAGTACTGAGTGATGAATGTCCAATCGACAAAGGTGTTTAGCTGCTACAAGGAACTGACTTTGCTAATGGACACACTGGCTGAGAAACACACCTCTACACAGCCTATCGCATGAGAACACCATTTAATTATTGTAGGGATGGTCCGTAGAAATTCCTCCAAATGTGTTCCACTGCGGAGGTGAATGGACTCGCCCATTTCCAACAATTCAGAATTAAATAAAACACAATCTCATCAGTTACTCTCCACCTTTCTGGTGCAAAGAATTTCAGAGTTTTGGAGTGAGTGGATGTGGAGAGGATATTTCCACTAGTGGGAGAGTCTAGGACCAGAGGGCGCAGCCTCAGAATAAAAGGACATACCTTTAGAAAGGAGATGAGGAAGAATTTATTAGTCAAAGAGTGGTGAATCTGTGGAATTCAGTGCCACAGGCCACTGTGGAGGCAAGTCATTGGGTATTTTTAAGGCAAAGATTGATAGATTCTTGATTAGTAAGGGTGTCAAGGGTTGTTGGGAGAAGGCAGGAGAATGGGGTTGAGAGGGAAAGATAGATTAATCTGATTGAATGGTGGAGTAGACTTGATGGGCCAAATTGCCTAATTCTGCTCCAATGACATGAATTTATAAACATGGATAGATGACATTGGGAGTAGGGACCCTTTTTCAGACTGTCAGAGAAGTTGTAAAACTATTTAGTTGTGCCTTCCCAAACATTTCAGTATTACTCAATGCCATTTCATTGCAAAACCCTTTTTTTCCAGTCTATCTCCAATCATCCCTGAGATCATTCTCGTAAACCTCCTCTGCATCCTCTCCAATACCACTACATCTTTCCTCAGATATGGGGCTCAAAAATGCTCACAATACTCCAAATGCAGTCTGACCAGTGCCTTATAAAGCCTCAGTGTTACATCCCTATCCCTAAAATGAACATTTTCTCCAAAAGGCTATATGTTACATTGTTTAATTGAGGATTATTACACAAGTGGCGATAGAAACAATTGCTTGTCAATTTCAAAGACCACCCGCAGTGAAACTAGCAGCCTATGTTCTTCTGAGACAATGGTGTCTGATGCCTGTGGGAAATGGAAACACGGAAACAGGTTTTTTGCACACAACTGTTTTTTTTCCCCCAAGACAATTGTTTTGCTTGCCAATTTCCAAATAAACAATTAAGTTGTTCTCTCAGTCTCGACTGAAATTGTGCTATAACCAACACAGCCTGCATAATGTATGTCCTTATCACTAATTTTTTATTCATGTAATATCAGTTCATTTTATGGAAACACTTGTTGTAGCACAACCTCCTGTACAACTTTCATATGCCAAAGAAAATGCTTATCATAGGACGTCTGTTTTAATTGACCAGTCCACAAGCTCCTCTATGCATATGTGACACCATATGCATAGCCTTTGTACCTCTTTAAATTGTCCATCATTTCCAGCTTGTGAAGGTGATGACCATTATGGTCATGTTCCGTGCCATTTAAAATAAACACTGATCACTATCTATGAAGAAGGGCAAAGCTGGGCTCCCCTGCTGCTAAGGCAGTGAAAAGGTATTGATTTCTGTGCTCCATAATCTTGCAAATGTGGATTGTGTCATAGAGTTACACACCATGGAAACAGGATCTTCGATCCCACTCACCATGCTCATCTATGTGCTTAACAGAGCTAGTTCTATTTCCCTACGTTTGGCCCATGACCCTCTGAATCTATTTATATCCATGTGCCTGTCCAGGTACCTGGCATTAAAAGCAGCACAATGAGAGGAGAGACATCAAGAAGTGGTAGTAAGTTAGAGCCCTGTTTTGGAAGATGCTGTGGATGGATTGCATGTGGGTAATAGGAGAGCATAACCACAGATAATGGTGAGGACTCAGAAAGAAAAGTTGATGCTGAAGATTGTGACTACAATCGCAGAAACTTTGAGGGAACGAGGCAAGAATAGCTCTAACCATTTAAATGAAGGTGGAGAAATATCAGTGGAGAAGGAGATATTCAATTTTTTTAAAGCTTCACACAGGTCAGAAAGGACAAGCAGAGATGGATTATCTGTATCAGAGTCACGTTAGATTCTTTTTCCAAACTCTGAGCCATTTTGTTCATTTACAATGTGAGTTAAGTATTTTATTTAGGAAATTTTTCAAATCTGCTGAGATAATAACTGTACAATCCTTATTGAATCACATTGCGCAATTTTCACACTGAGATAATTCCAGTTATAATGAGAAAGCACATTAGAAAAACATGGAATTTATTGAACAGACATTTACTTAGTTACCCGCAGTGATGCATTCATGCTACCAGCAGCAATAAAATGTTGTGAAATCCACAGGGATTCTCCCATCATAATCTGCACTCATGCATTATGCTGGACAAGGGCGGGAGTCCAGGGTTTTCTAACTGAAGTTACTCCAGAGTTCTCTTGGAATTTTGAGGCCATTTTTCTCAAGTGTGGGTGTTACAACTTTTTAAATACAAACTGGTCTTCTCTTGGGAATTTTTTTCACATTATCGTCACGTGTGGCTGCGCCTAACGGCTGCGGCTCTCTGGCAGTCTGTCTGTATTTTATCCTTTTTTTTGTTTGTGTGTCGGTGTTGGGTTGGTTTTTGTTTCTGTTTTTGGCTGTGTATGTGTGGGGGGGGGGGGGGGGGGGTGGAGTGGGGCGGGGTTGGTGGCTTTTATTAGGTCTCTTCCCCGGGACGCAGCTCGGCCGCGGGGCCTTCCTTCGTCCGGCGTGGCTCGGCCGCTGGACTTAGCATCGCCGGCGCGGCTCGGCCGCGGGACCTAACAGTGCCCGGCGCGACTCGGCCGCGGGGCTTTCCATCGCCCGGTACGGCCGCGGGACGTCTCAGCGCTCGGTGCGGCTCGGCCGCGGGGCCTTCCATCGCCCGGCGCGGCGCGGCCGCGGAACGGTTCAGCGCCCGGCGCGGCCGCGGGGCCTTCCATTGCCCGGCGCGGCTCGGCTGCTGGATTTAACATCGCCAGCGCGGCCGCGGGACTTGGCAGCGCCCGGTGCGGCTCGGCCGCGGGGCCTTCCATCGCCCGGCACGGCTCGGCCGCTGGACTTAACATCGCCGGCGCGGCTTGACCGCGGGACGTTTCAGTGCCCGGTGCGGCTCGGCCGCGGGGCCTTCCATCCCCTTGCGGGGGCTGTGCGTTTCGGTCGCCTCGGTAGGGGTCGAGCTGCCTGTCCGTGGGCGTGGGGGGGAAGAGAGTGGAAGTTTTGTTGCCATCCATCACAGTGAGGGGATGTTTGGACTCACTGTGATGGATGTTTGTGTTGGGGTCGTGTGTCCTGTGTTCTTTTCTGTGTTCTGTGACTGCTGTAATTTCGTTCGGTACCTCGGTACCGAATGACAATAAAGTTCTGTACTGTAAACAGTCTTTCTGTACTTATGAATTGTTTGGGGGACTGCCCAGAGATTTAAAAAATTTAAATCCTTAAAAGAAAAGCCCCTTGTAAACTGCTTAGTTTTTTTGCAAATTGATGGTGAAACTGTGGCTCTGGAGTCAGTGCTGCTGCTTCACAGTTCCAGCAACATGGATTCAATCCTCATCTCTGCTGCTCTCTATATAGGTAAAATATCTTGGACATTTTATTACAGAACAAAGGACAGATGGATGGCGGGAAAATCAGTGTGGAGTGGATGGGCATCTAAGACAGCAGATGTTACCTGGGAATAAGTTGGGGGATGGAATTTAAGGTCTTGCTCTGCAAGTCAGCACAACCTAGTATGTTTGCAGGAGGCATGTTTCCACCTCACAAACAGAAGCTCATTATAAATTTAGGAATATAATTATATTGATTGAAGGCAAAATGAGATTGTTGTCCAATGCATAAGGTGGTTGCTCTCTTTCTGTGCATTTCTGTGTTTCTGTTTTCCAAATCTCAGAAGCACAAAGGAAATTACTACAAAGCAAATTAAGGAAACACACCAACTGGAGAATTTATCCAATTAAAAATTTAGAAATGTTACGGGTGGAGCCGTCCCTTCAAAGTGCAAGGGACCCGGGTTCTATCCTGACCTCGAGTCCTGTCCCAGTGGAGCTTGCACATTCTCCCTGTGATCGTGTGGGGTTCCTCCAGGTGCTCCAGTTTCCACCACATGTCACAAATGTGCAGGTTAATTGGTTTCTGTAAATTGCCTGTAGTTTGTAGGGAGTGGATGAGATAGTGGCACAACTAGTGCAAATGGGTGATCAATAGTTGACGTGGACTTGGTGGGCTGAAGGACCTGTTTCCTTGTTGTATTTCTAAACTAAACTAAAACGAAACTTACTCATATCTCTCAAACTTTTAAAATCTATTCCAAATCATGAAACTAATTTGATTACTTTTATTGCCTGTGACTAAACAGCGTACTGTGACAGATCAAAGAACAGACAAGTTCAATGAATATTACTTTGAAATTTGAATAACGTCTGAGAATTGATCATTGATGTTCCATTTATAGTACATTTAGTTGCATTTTGATAGCACAAGTTTTAAATGCTTCAGCAGGTTTATGGTCACAGCTCTCCAAAGGGCAACCATGGAGTTTAAGAGCATGGAGAGGTAAAGAAAATGGGAGTGTGGAAGAGAACACACAGAGAATTTACTAAAAATCTGGAGGAGAAAAAAGGGTGCTGAATTTGAGGTGGAAAACTGCAAGAATGAGGAAGTCTGAGGATGTGGAGGGGAATAAACAGAAGATAAAACAATACAGCACAGGAACAGGCCCCTTGGCTCACAATGTTCATGCCGAACATGATGCCAAGATCAAATCTTATCTGCCTTCACATAATCCATGTCCTTCCATTCGCTGCACATCCATGTGCCCATCTAAAAGTCTCTTAAATGTGCGAGAATCTGTTGAGGAAAACTGAGAAAAAGAGACTGGGTAGGGCAATGGTATGAGGGGGGCACTGCATGTGTGGAGGGGAATCGAGAGCGAGCAGAGAACAGAAAGTGCATTGCCATAGGACATGCTTCATGTACACCTCTTTGCAGAGCTGGTGAATGCTGCACCAGATGGACTACAGGGGACATCGGAAGTTTCACAGCATGTGCTAATTCATTATTGAAGTTTAACAACTAAATATAATGTATTTACATCACACATAAGACTGTTTCACTATGTCAGACATATTGTCCTTCGTGCGAAAGTGAATGAGAGGAGTTGGTGAGAATGAGAATGAGTGGTTCATGGTCGGTACAAACTCGACGGGCTCAAGGGTTTATACATCATATTGGTTTCCCTCTTTAAAACAATTTTCCACATATGTATAGCAATTGTGGATCAATTTGGTTAGATTTCTCAGATGCTTGAACCTTGTTAAGTGTGTTTAAGTCTCTGGCATTGTCCCTATTTTTTAATCTAAAGTAATTGCAACAACCTAACTCAACTCACCATTGATTTGTATCTCCTCGTCAGTGGTTGCTCTGTACTCTATGTATCCAATGTATTCATGGAGATATTAGACCTCTCCTCCAACTTGAGCAAGATGCAGGCAGTATTGCACTATTTCACCAATATCAGATATCATTCCTGTTGGTTGGTTTTGGTTTTCATTGCTGTCCCTTTCTCCCCTCGAAGCTTCTTGCAGTAAACTCAAGCATCTTCAAAATCTATTGCGTTGTATTTTGCAAAATCAAACAAGGGCAGGACCTTCACAATGAATGGTAGAGCCTTGGGGATTGTTGCAGAACAGGGAGATCTATGAGTACAGCTACATACTGCCCTGAAAGTGACATCACAGGTAGATAGGGTGGTCAAGAAGGCCATTGTCACATTGGCCTTCATCGGTCAGGGTGTACACAATGTTGATATGTACACACTTGAAATACTATGTTTAGTTTTGGTCATCCTTCTGGAGGAAGGAAGTCGTTAAGCTGGAAAGAGTGCAGAGATAACTTATAAGGGTGTTTCCAAGATTTGAGGCTTCATATAGGAAGTGGTTAGTCTGATAGGACTTTATTCCTTGGAGCGCAGGAGGCTGTGGGGTGATCTTATAGAGGTGCACAACATCATGAGGAGAATAGATAGGGTGACCACACAGTCTTTTACCAAGGGTAGGTGAAACAAAAACACGAGGAAACATGTTTAAGGTGAGAGGGACAGGATTTAATACAAACCCGAGGGGCAATTTTTTCACTCAGATGATTGTGGATATATGGATCAAGCTGCTCGAGGAAGTAGTGAGGCAGATACTATAACTGCATTTAAATGACACTTAGAAAAGTACATGGATAGGAAACGTTTAGAGGGATATGGGCCAAACAAGGGTAAATGGGACTAGCTTAGATGGGGCATCCTGGTCGGCATTCCTAATTTGGGCCAATAGGCCTGTTTCTATGCTGTACGACTATGACTATATATATCTACAGTTCTGCCATACCAAGTACTGTTGTAGTACGTGGCATTCTATGCCTCAGCTGGTTTCTGTTCCCCCAACTACAGATGTTTTAGCTTCTATGCTCCATGGCAGTAATCACTCTCCCAAAGAGTATCTAAAAATACTGTCACTTTTTTGGGCTGCAATACGTCTATTTTTCTAACCACCCTCATCACCTGCTGCAGGATAACACAAATTGCTTGAAGAACTCAGATGGCAGGATGGTCCTGACCTGAAATGCCCATCCATTCCCTCCCAAGATTCTGCCTGATCTACTGAGTTGCTCCAGCACTTTGTGTTTTGCTCCAGTTTCCTGCATTTGCAGTTTCTTGCAGTGCCTGTTGTAGTATGCTGTGTTCAATACTTTACTGCATCTACTGTAAAATGAGTGAGTACTTCGCAATTAATAAACTTTAAGAGACATCTGTAGCAACGCAGCACATAGTAGCTCAATATTGACGTGTGGCAGCAAATAGCAGTATGGATTTGCATCAGACGCACTGCTTTATCACATGTTTATTGGACTCATACTGTGTTACAGTAAAACCAAGATTGAGGCCATAGACAAGAGTGAATGATAGAAGCTCTGATTGCATGGAGAACAGTGAAAGGGAGAGAGAGGTATCATGCTGAGAAGGGTGGGCAGGACAGAAAGATATAGATAATGTGGAGGGTAAAGGAGACAATGACACGAGGTGTGGAGCAGAAAAGGGACAGAGAGGAGCACTGTGGGTGAAGAACAGAGAGAGAAAGGCACTGAGTACTGAGGACAACAGTGAGAGAGACATTGAAAGTACAGAAAATAAATAGTGAAAGAAAGCAGCACTGAGAGTGTGGAAGTGGAGAGAGGGGCAGAGAGGGGGAGGTTAAGTTGAGGGGAGGGGGTGGAGGGGGTGGAGGGGTAGGGAGAGAAGGAGGGTGAGAGGGGGGGGGAGGATGGGAAGAGGGAGGGGGAGGGATGGGGAGAAGAAGGGGAGAGAGCGGGAGGGAGAAAGGGGGAGGGGGAGGAGGAAAGAGGGAAAGAGGCATTGAACATGTGGTGAACAGCAAGGAAGAGAAAGATGTTATGGAGGGAAGTGAGTTAGAAAACAGACAGGCAGACACACACACCGTGGGAGAGGTGAGAGAGAGAGATGTTGACAGTGTGGAACAGAACTGTGATAAAAAAGAGCGAGGTTCAGATAGTGTACAGAACAGTCAGAGAGATAAAGATAGAGATAAAATATGGCGAACTGTGAATGAGAAAGATAGGCATCAAGAGTACAGAAGGGAAAAGAGATAGGGACACAGGAAGTGTGAGGCATTGTGCTGTTTGTGATGAACAGAGATGGAGAGAGGCACTAAATGTGGAGGGAAAACAGTGAATAAAGCATAAGATACAAGAGGAACGAGAGGCTGCAGCCTCTCAAGCCTGCCTGCTAATCACTGTGATCATGGGTGAGTGTATCATCAATGTATCACTTTATTCCCTCATCTCTTCTGTGCCAATGAATGACTCCTCATTCAAAATTCCTCTCACCAGTGAAATATCTCAACATCTACCCTGTCAGGCCCCTGTGCATGTCATATGTTCCAGTGAGATCAGCCTCCTAAGCTCCAAGGTCTAAAGGCACTGAGAATGTGAGAGACAAGCATAGAGATGGGGAAGGAGAGAATAAAAAACCACAAGAAATATAAGAGTTCACTCAGCCCCTTGTGTCTTCTCTGCCTTTCAATCGGATTGTGGCTGATATTTTACCTCAATGTTACTTTCTTGCTATGAATATACTCTGTGACTGAGCCTCCACGCCTGTGATCCTAAGGCGAAGGATCACAGTTTCTTCCCCAGGATAGAGGATTCTAAAACTAGAGAGCATAGCTTTATTGGGAGAGGGGAGAGGTTTATGGACTGCAGGAGAAACATTTTCACTCAGAGCGTAGTCCCTATCTGGAATGAGCTGCCAGAAAATACAATTATGATTTTTAAAAGCCATTTTGACAGATAAATGGACAGAAAAGGTTTACAGGGTAATGAGTCAAGTGCAGGCAAATGTGACTAGCCCAATATTCCAATTTATTCAGCATGGACATGGTGGACCCTAGAACTCTTTGCTTGATTCCTCTCTCCAAGCCCATTGTGATCCCTTGGATTCCATGGTGATCAGACAAGCTTACTATGCATTACCTTGTCAAAAAACCTTGCTCTGGTTCGTATAGACAAGGTCCACTCCCACCTGAGGAATAAATCTGGCAAACCTTTTCTGCATTCCTGCTATCACAAGACTATCCTTCCTTGGGTAAGAAGATGGAACCTGTAATAACAGGTCATCCTAATTATGGTAGTAGATCTTTTTTCCTACACTCCAATCCTCTTACAGTAAAGATCAATGTATCAATTTATTCCCTAATTGCTTGCACATTAATTTTCAGTGATTCATATAAGGAGGACATACAGATTCCTCTGATCACCAATAACCATTAAAAAAAAAAATCTGCCTTTCTGCATTATATTCTATTTGCCATGTTTTATTCATTCCCTTTACCTGTTTATATATCATCCTGACATCTTTCATCCTCTTTACAGTCTAGATTTGCATTGTTCACAGATATTACACTTGAACCCCTAATTCAAATGATTGATGTGGATTGTGAACCCGGAGCCCCAGCAGCATTCCACGAGTCACACTTCCAACCCAATAATATCTGTTAACCAACCCTCAATTCATCTCAATACATAATCCTCATTACTGTGCATGCTAATTTTGTTTAATAAACTCTTGTTTTTATCAACAGCATTTATCAACAGCAATATTCAATTCAATCACAGCTGATCTTTTACCTGTGCCACTCTCATGCTCTAACTGCATGTCATATTATTCCATTAATGTCCAAAGTCTATTCATCACTGTGAACAATACGAGCGAGGGGCATGAAGTGCAGAGGAGAACAGTGGCAGCAAAACACAAAGCCAATAAGTAGGATGATGGAAAGAAGAGGAGATACTGAGAGAGTAGAGCAAGACATCACCAGTGCACAGAGGATCCATAGATATTCCACCCAAGCTACTGATTAGCTTTGATAGAGGGCACAGTTTGTCAACCAAACCCACCATAAGCTCCAAAATGTCTTGTCTGAGGCTATCAGATAGATGATGCAATTAAACATTCTTCTGTCCGTTCAGTCTTTGCCTGGAGTTAAAATCAAGTCATGCGTAAAATGACATTTGGCTTGTCCTTAAGCAACAAGGTCAGACGAACTATTGTGACATTAACATGTCTGTTGCCTATTAAATCCTAACAATATGAGCAGTATTTTAATTTATTTTGCATAGATTCAAAAGTAATTCAGTTTGAAATTCCCTGGTGAAGCTTGGGATGAGTAGGAAGTGATGGAGAGGGACAAAGTGCAAGTGATTGCGTTTCCAGCATCACAGTATTTGCAGGCAGTCAATAGAACCCTCAGAGATTAACCAATGTTTCAGGAGTTACGTCAGGGGATCAGAATAAACTCCACTGAATTTCAGTGCCCTTCCTTTCAAAGTATCCCACTGATTTAGTATTTTATTGGGTTCTGTGTATTATTTAATTATGTATCTAACAGGTTGACAGCTTGTTAGTTTTGTCTTTTGGGAAAGATACATGACTTCCACTAAAATATATAATACAATTAGAGATTAATTAATCCAGAGAGGATAATCCAAACCGTGTTCAAATTTCAGTTTAGGCAAGGGTGAAATTGATTGAAGAGAGCAGTTTAAATCAGAAAATAATAAACTGGTATTTAATCTCACCCCACCCATTGACTTTAATCAAAGAGTAAAAGCACACACAGTGATCACCTTACAAAATTGTCATTATCTGTGAGTATAAAATTATCGAGTAAAAGCTCAATCTGCAACTGATCTGTTTTATATTATGACTGTTTTACAAACTGGCATAACGTTGTTGATTTTAACAGTGACTTGCAAAGTAGAACTCTTTCTCTTGGTATATATTCATCCACAAAGGATATACAACCAAGCTTGATGCTGCTCATATTGACCCTTGCACCTTTTTCTAAGCAGGAATTGTTAGCCTCTGATCACTGTAAATAGACTGTTCATTGTGAGCAATACACACCATTCTACCCATCCTGATACTGCATTGGGACTGAGAACCTGGTTAACAACATGGTGACAATATTGTTGCAGGCCAAATTGTAGATGATCGGGTAATTCCTATTTATCAAGCTTCTGATTATAGAGTCAAAGATAGAGTCATAGAGTATTACAATGTGGAAACAGGCCCTTCAGCCCAACTTGCCCACAGCAGCCAACATGTCCCAGCTACACTAGTCCCACTTGTCTGCGTTTGGTCCATATCCCTCCAAACTTATCCTATCCATGTACCTGTCTAACTGTTTCTTAAACGTTGGGATAGTCCCAGCCTCAACTATCTCCTCTGGCAGCTTGTTCCATACACCCACCACCCTTTGTGTGAAAAGGTTATCCCTCAAATTCCTATTAAATCTTTTCCCCTTCACCTTGAACCTATGTCCTCTGGTCCTCGATTAGCTGTATTCACATCCATGTACATGACTGAGGATTTGTGGACATGATATGTGTAATAACAAACCAAACTCACTGCATTTTTGCCCAGTCTTCTGGGGAAGTCACCATAGTTGGTTCCTTCTGCTCTTTAAGTTTATCAAGAGACATTTTTGCTGGTCAACAGTCTGTTTGACCTGGGAGAGATTCTCAAATGTTGTCCCCTCTAACATGAAGACTCTCAGGATCTCTGTAGTACTAGGAAGGAGCATGCATGAATTCTTTACTGGTTTTCTAGTGGTCTTGAAGTGATGCCCAGCAAACCTGGAAAATGAAGGGGCTAATGAAGGGACAAGTAAAGTGACCCCATTGTTTCCACTGCATTGATTATGTTCTCCCACAGCTGATTAGAAATCCTAATAATTTTCCCAGTATCTCTCTGAGGGTTCTGTATACATTTGGTGTCAGTTTTGTGAATTAATTTTCCCTCATGGTCATTGCACCCAGTAGAATTGTGAACGTCAGCACATTCTAATCATTTGAGCCTGGGCCTCACATGCCGGAGTCTCAGGGGTCAGAGTCCTACAGGTCGGAGCCTGGCCCTCGCGGGTCAGTGTCAGAGACCCGTGAGTCCATGGAGCCCGCGGCCGACGGTGCCTGGGTTGGCGGAGCCCGCGGCTGGGTGCTGGGTGGACACCACAGAACTGTCCAGAGGGGACCTGGCGGCGATAGTGGAAAGGTTGGCGCGGCGGTCAATGGGGCGCCGACCGACGGACGAGGACGGACACGTGGAAGTGAGGACGCCGCTGCCGAGGGAAGGAACAGAGGGGGACCCGGCATGGGGGGAGCACTGTGAGGGAAGGGGAGTTCAGAGAGGAAGGTGGGAAGAACAAAGAGGGACCTGACACAGATACTTTGTTAATTTGTCAGCACCCTTTATGTGGCGACTATTTCCATACCTTGGGTAGGCAAGCAAAGAATTTCACTGTGATGTATCACATACAAAGCCCTAAACGGGCTTGCCCCCCCCCCCCCCCCATATCAAAAATCTTCTAACCCACCACTCTATCTCCAGGTCCCTCAGGTCGGCCGATTTGGGGCTACTCCCGCGGTCTAGGCTTAAGCTCAGGGGTGACCGCGCTTTTGCGGTTGCAGTTCCGAGACTGTGGAACAGCATCCCTCTCCCCATCAGAACTGCCCCCTCCATCGACTCTCTAAGTCCAGACTCAAAACCTATTTCTACTCCCTACCGTTTGAGGCCCTCTGAGGGGGCGCTGTGAACTGTTTATGTATGTGCTGTTATGTTTGTGTGCCATTGTATGTTCGTTTCTTAGTACCTGAACTGATGTACAGCACTTTGGTCAACGTGGGTTGTTTTTAAATGTACTATACAAATAAAATTGACTTGATTTGACTTGACATGTGACAATAAAGTATTCATTCATTCATTCATTCATTCATTCATTCATTCATTCATTCATTCATTCATTCATTCATTCATTCAATAAAAAAAAGAGACATTATTTAAATCTCATGTCTCTTTTCTCACAGGATGATGGTTGCTTTTTATTTTACTAAGGATTTACGCATGGACATGTATTTGTGCTTCCATATATACACATATGTTAGAAGATGTATAAAAAATATCTATTTGGTGAAACATTTTCTGCTTGGTTTGTGCAAAACTATAATTTCATTTGTTCAAAATCCAACCCCATATATAAATTTATAAAAAGGGGCAGATAATTTCTTTGTCATCTTTAGTTTGGGGCGGCACAGTGACGCAGCAGTAGAGTTGCTGCCTTACAGCGCTAGACCCCTGGGTTTGATCCGAACAATAGGTGTTATCAGTACGGATTTGTTTGTTCTTTCTCCCTGTGACTGCGTGGGTTTTCTCCTGGTGCTCTAATTTCCTACCACAGTCCAAAGATGTAGGTTAATTGGCTTCGGTAAGTTGTAAAATTATCCCCAGTGTGTGTAGGTTAGTATACGGGGTGATCGCTGGTCAGCACGGACCTGGTGGGCTGAAGGTGGGCCTGTTTCCACGCTGCATCTGTAAAGTCTAAAGTCATCACCTTAATTGTTCTTACTAATGATCGAAAGCATCTTTAAGGATATTATTTGTCACACTTGGTAATTCTCTCAAATTTTGTTTATTTATAATAATCTAAAACCAGTTGATACTCACTAATGCAAACTCCTTGTTGAGAATCATTTGCTCAGCCAAGACCGATTCATTGTGGAAGAGATGAGGTTGCATGTGACTCCACATGTGTGGGAACCACCAAAATTCATTCACGTACTTTAGCAGCAGATCGTCGCCTTCATCCTCCGCGAGCATCCCTGAAAATTGTACATGTGTCAGTTTTGAAACAGAATTGAAGCTCCGATCCTGACAATTGGACTTAAGCATTTTTGGAATTAGGAACGATGGGTGAGGGGAGTTTATAACTCCCCTGCCATATTAAAGTGGCACCGTGAACCATTAGCAAATAAGGCTTTTCATCTGCGACCGTGCTATTGAGATGTAGCTGAACGAAAACAGTCTAAAAATTTAATGATGGATACAATTTATCATAATTTCAATTGCTAGAATGTCACATTTAAAGGCATAAAGCTAACGATGACTGACAGATGTGAGATTTTCCTATTGGAACATGCAATGTCACATCATGGCCATTGACAGCCATACCCTTCTGCTGAATCTGGGGAAAATATCGTTGCCTCTTTATTTATTTCTTTGGGCATTGGGATAAAGGGACGCTGGAGAATGTCGAGTGAAAATACTGATTCAGAACTACTGTGAATCTTGGAATGAAGCAATAGAAGGAAATATTATTCAGGGTCACTTTCTCTGCCACAGTTGGAGCCAATCAACTTGTTAGAAAGAATCTGGAACATTATTTTTCATCAATACATCTTCCTAGCAGTCTTGTAAACACTAAGTGAGAGGCACTTCACTTTGAACAAAATCATCATGTACAACTTGGAAATTAAGCACTGGTAGAACAAACTGGTCAGAATACATGAATACATAAATCAATGTAGGTGATTAATTGCAAAAAGCAAATAAAGTAAGGTATTCGTGTTGAAGAAAGATGAGGCTGTAAGAGAAGTGAGATTAATCAGACAGCACAGGGAATTACATTTCGGCAATAGAAACAGGTCATTCAACCTAACCATTTGCAAATTGGAGGAACAGCACCTCGTATCCTGCTTAGGTAGCTTACAACCTAACAGAATGACCATTGAATTCTCCAATTTTAGGTAACACCCCATCTTATTATTTTTCTCCACACTCTTTCCTTACCCATGTATGCACCCATTCCCCCATTTACCCCCCCCCCTCCCCCCAAAGAACACACCCAAGACACTCGCGAATAGTGATTTGGAACAAAATATTGATACCAAGCCAGATTTGGATTTATAAATACAAATTCGTTCATAGCTAAGCTTTAAAGAATATTGTATAGAAGGAAAGGAAGGTACTGAGATGGAGAATTTTCAGCGATTTTCGGAATTGAGGTGAAGATCCCATGATTGAAAAACAAAATGCCGGAGGCCATGGTTAGGTGACGATTTGTGATGGGACCCCTCTTCAGACAGTCCCAGCAGTTCCCATGATTGATTTAGTAATTGCATCTGGGGATGTCTCAGAAGAATTGTAACAATTCAGTTACCTTGGAAGATTATAAATGTTATAAAGTGGGAAGAAATTACAAAGATACAACTGTGGTGTTTGCAAGACTTTGGAGGGATTTAGCAAGGAAGAGGTTTGCAAAATGATGGCATTGCTTGATCATGGGCCTGTGTCAGTCAGCATGCACAGGGTGATGAATGCACATTACCTGCAAAGGTGAGGACAAATGAGATTGGGATTCTCATTTATGAAATGCAAAGATGTAAGGGGATGGCCAGGAGAGTAATGGAATCGTCAAGCCTGGAGGTAACACATTTATTAATGAGGGCTTCAGCAGCAGATGAGCAGAACCAGGGTCAGAATTCAGCAACATTGGAGGCCTTCACCTGTCCTTGAATTTATGGATCTGTTATATTGAGCTTTCTAACACAACAGATACAGCACACTTTCCGAGATCTCACTTCATCATTGACTTATTGGCCTATCTGGATTCTGAGAAGAATTAAGTTCCATAAAAGAGATTAGATCTTCAGGTAGTTCACCGCTCCTGGTGTAATTACTCATCCCCATGAAACTGCTTCAACCAGCAATGGCTATTACCAGTAAATAAAGTAACTTAAAATGGGAATAGTAATATGCCGTGTGAAGGATTGTGGTCAATAAAATGAAACATTGCATTCTTTAGAACTATCAGACTGCATTGAGTAGGCAATGGGCGTTAGCTCTCATAAGTGATATTGTCACTCTGCTACTTGCAGGTAAGTACGTATATTCCAAAGTTTTACAACCTTTTTATTAGTCTGGAATGTAGTGAGAGCCAAATGAAGGAGAACCCACCTCTGCATCAAATTGATCCTACACCAACCAGGTCTGGTGTCGAATCAGGAACCAATCCATTTGCATGAGGATTCATGTTCTGGAGGTTATGAGATGCTTGTAAAGTACAGTTTTTAATTTTTTTCAAGTTATTTAACTTATAATTGTTCATAGAGTCCCAATCTATTTTAATACATTTAATTTATTTTGTAAAAGGAATTCTATATTCTAATTATGTAAAGCAATCGATTACAATGTCTGATTTTAAATACCTTTGAATGTCGGAGACATTCAACCTCCACCAAATGCTCACAGACTTTAAGAGGAGGTTAGGTTCCACTCCCAGCCTTGTCTCCTACCAATGGCTATCAGGGAGTTCTGGTGCCAGGACCTGGGTTGAGGGCTGATTGCTACTGGATTGAGATGTTCAAGGTAACTGGAGCCACTGCTTTACGCCAGGACAGTGAAAGTATTTGGGTGATATATGCGGCAAGTCGAGATCTGAGCCAAAACATACAGTAACACACATCATGGAAGAAGGCCATTCAGTCCTTTATGCCTGTGTCAGTTTTTGGAAAGCTAGAGAGAAATTTGAAGGAGTCCTGGCTGAGATTCACGAGTCGTCAATGAATACAGGTGAGTGCCGGATGACTGGAGGGTGCCACATGTTGTGCCTCTGCTCAAGAAGGGCTGCAGGGAAAATGCTGGGAACTACAGGCTGGGGAGCTTCACTTCTGTAGTTGGAAAGTTACTAGAGAGTATTCTAAGGGATAAGATATACATGCGTTTAAATGGACAAGGGCTGATTAGGGATAGTCAGCAGGCTTTTATATGTGGGAGGTCATGTCTCACAAATCTGACTGAGTTTTTTCAAGACGTGACCAAAACGATTGATGAGGGCAAAGCTGTAATGTCATATATATGGATTTCAGCAAGGCATTCGACAAGGTTTTGCAAGAGATTCTATAAGTATGTTAAAAATAAAAGGATGGGTTAGGAAAGAATAGGATTAGTGTGCAATCTTTGTGTAGAACCACAAGAGATGGAGGAGATATTAAATGAATATCTCATCCATTTTACTGAGATCATGGAATCTTATGGAATTAAGGCATAAGAGTTGTGATGCCTTCGTTCTTATACAAATTGCCAAAGAGGTATTGACGATTTTAAACCACATTAAGGCGGATAAATCCCCAGGGCATGATATGTACATCCTCGGACTATGCGGAAAACTAGGGAAAAAATTGTGAAGCCTCTAGCAGAGATATTTGTACCATCTTTAGTTGCAGGTGAATGTCCGGGAGACTGGAAGGTGGCTCATTTACCATTACTTAAAAAGGGCAGCAACACAAGCCTGGGAACTCCAGATTGGTGAGCCCAATGTCTCTAATGGATAAGTTGTTGCAGGGATTCTTGGGGACAGGTTCCAACAGCATTTGGACAATCATGGACTGATCAGGGATGGTCATCATGGCTTTGGGCACCTGATAGACTTTTTGAAGAGGTCACTAAGAGGATTGATGAGGGCAGGATAGTGGACGTAGTCTATTAGACTTTAGCAAGGCCTTTGACAAGGTCTCATATGGTAGATTAGTCTGGGAGGTTAGATCACTTGGAATCCAAGTTGCGTACGCAATTGCATTCAAAATTGGCTTGGAGGAAGTGGTCAAAGGGTAGTTTGAAGAGTTGTTTTCCTGATTAGAGGTACGTGACCAGAGGAGTGCCACAGGGATGTGTGCTGAATACATTATATACGTTATATACATTAACAATTTGGTTTACAATGTAGTTAATATTATTAGTAAATTTACAGATGACACCAAAATGGGTGGTTTAGTGGACACTGAGGAAAGTTCAAAGTTTACAACAATATCTCAATTAGTTGGGAAGGTGGGCCAAAGAATGGCAAATGGAATTTAATTGACAAGTGTGAGGTGTTGCACTTTGGGATGTTAAACCAGAACAGAACTTACATAGTAAATGGTGAGTATGGAAGAATAGAGAGATCTGGGAGGACAGTTGCATGGTTCCCCAAAAGTGGCGAGTCAGGTAGACAGTTCGATAAAGAAGGTGTTCAATATGCCTATCTTCATTGGGAAGGGTACTGAGAACAAATGCTGGGACATCATGATGCAGCTGTAAAAATCTACGGTGAGACCACATTTGGAGTAACTTGTGCAGATTTGGTCACGCAGCTGCAGCAAGGATGTCAACAAGTTGAAAATGGTGCAAAAAGGATTTGCCAAGATGTTACCTGGGCCTTTGATCTTGAGTTGTAGAGAGTGGTTGGAAACACTGGGACATTATCTTTGGAGCGTAGGAGGCTAAGGAGTTACATTTTTGTGATGTAGAAGAACAGCAGAAGCATAGATAAAATGAACGTTCGGGTACAGGATTCTAAACCTAGAGGACTTAGGCTTAAGATGAGAGGGGAGGGATTTAAGAGGGACCTCAGGGGCAACATTTTGATTCAGAGGGTAGTCTGTACCTGAAAAGAATTGTCAGAGAAAGTGATAAAAGTGGGTACAATTACAATGTTTTAAAGATGTTTAAACAGATATATGGACTGGAAGTGTTTGGAGACATATGGACCACATACAGGCAAATGGGACAACTTGTATGGGACACCCAGTATGGGACAACCAGTATGCCAACTTGTTCAACATGGACAAGGTGGGCCAAAGGCTGTCATCTTGACAGCCAGAGGGGGGGGGGGCCGTGTGAGGATGCTGTTCATTGATTTTAGTTCAGCTTTCAACACAATAGTCCCCACCAGACTGGCTGAGAAGCTGCTGAAACTGGGGCTTAACACTCCCCTGTGTGCCTGGGTCCTGAACATTCTCACCGCCAGGCCCCAAGTGGTTAAGATGGGGAGACATACATCTAACCCCCTCACCCTGAACACAGGATCCCCCCAGGGTTGCGTCCTTAGCCCCCTACTGTACTCCCTGTACACACATGACTGCGTGGCCAGGTTCAGTTCCAACTCCATCACCAAGTTTGCTGACGACACTGTGGTGGTGGGCCTGATCTCCGATAACGATGAGAAGGCCTACTGGGAGGAGGTGGCTGATCTGGCACTCTGGTATCAGGACAACAGCCTCCTCTTGAATGTCACAAAAACTAAGGAGCTGATTGTAGACTTTCGAAGGGCTCAACATCCGAGGACGTACACGCCACTGGAGATAAATGGGATTACTGTGGATAGGGTGAGCAGCTTTAAATACCTGGGAGTCCACATCACAGAGGATCTGACATGGACAACACACATTGCCGCACTGGTGAGTAAGGCAAGGCAGCGCCTTTACCACCTCAGACAGTTGAGGAAATTCAGACTCTCTCTGAGGATCCTTCAGTGCTGTTGAAAGCATCATGTCCGGAAACATCACAATCTGGTTTGGGAATAGCTCTGCGCAGGACAGGATGGCTCTGCGGAGCCGAACGCACTATGGGAACTACACTCGCCCCCCCTGCAGGACCTATACATCAGGAGGTGCAGATCCAGAGCAAGCAACATTATGGGGGACCCCTACCACCCCAGCAACGGACTGTTCCAGCTGCTATGGTCAGCTAAACGCCTCCGCTGTCACGCTGTGAAAACAGAGAGGATGAGACAGAGTTTCTTCCCATCAGGACTGCTAACTCTCATATCACCAGGGACTCATTTAATTTACTGTATTAATTAATTTTTGTGTTAAAATTTTTTTTCTATTCTGTTTTGCAGTTTTAGCACAATCTGCAGGTGTTGCCGCTTTCATTTCACTGCACATCTTGTATATGTATGTGACAAATAAACTTGACTTGACTTGAAAGTGCCTGCTTCTATGTTGTACTCGATGACTCTATACCACCCAAAATCCTTATGAACTGAATTCCCTTTCTCATTAAGTTTTTGTTGGCACTATTTGCACGTTATTTGGTTCAGTAGATTCTTCCTGCTCCGTTCACAGAATGTTAATGTGATGTAGTTGCCAGCCTCTCGCTTGTTCTTCAGTACTGTACCTTCTCCTTCATTGCAATCCCCTTCTTCTTTAATGAGCATTTCAACCATTTGGACAACCATTTTACATCCCATTCTTCTACCAAATGATACCAACCTCCCTTTTATCCTCATGTAGCCTCCCTTCTCATCGCTAACCCCAATGCTGCAAAGAACTTGTCCACATGTTTCAGTCTTTTCCTCCACCTGTCCCCTTTCCTGTCCCTATCTGCTCCTCTCTCAACATGGGCGGCACGGTAGCGCAGCGGTAGAGTTGCTGCTTTACAGCGAATGCAGCGCCGGAGACTCAGGTTCGATCCTGACTACGGGTGCTGCACTGTAAGGAGTTTGTACGTTCTCCCCGGGACCTGCGTGGGTTTTCTCCGAGATCTTCGGTTTCCTCCCACACTCCAAAGACGTACAGGTATGTAGGTAAATTGGCTGGGTAAATGTAAAAATTGTCCCTAGTGGGTGTAGGATAGTGTTAATGTGCGGGGATCGCTGGGCGGCACGGACTTGGTGGGCCGAAAAGGCCTGTTTCCGGCTGTATATATATATGATATGATATATGATATGATATGATTCCCCCAGTGAGCCTTGAAAAACGTTTAAGTGTTCCTTTGCGATACACACAGCAAAGGAGCTTCTATTTAATGATGAAACAAGGACCAAGGAGAATCAAAACAAATCCAATCAATAATTCTGGAAAAAAATATTTTCCCGTAAAATGTTCTGAACATGTTGCCCTGGGAAACATTTCTAGGGAGCAGCAAAAAAAAAAAGCATTTAAGAAGTTGGATAAATATATGTGGGAAAAAGGAACAGAAAGACATGTTGATGGTAATGAAATGAAGATCTATGAGCAGCTCAGTTGAAAGGCATTTATCTGGGGTATAAATTCTGTAAAACCATCCCACATTCCTAGTTAACACCTCAAATCATCTTTCAGAATTTATCTTTCATTTCCCATTTACAACAATTTTTAGTCACTTTTCCTAAATCTCTGACCATGTTCCAATGACCATTCCAGTGTCTGTTTGATCTATTAGACATTTGACCGTTTAGCCCATATTTTGAGCCTACCAAGGGTTTTTTTCCTGGAGAAAGTCCTATTTGAATTCTTGGGCACCAGTACATTGTAAAGTTGCAAAAACATTCCAAACCGAACTGCTATTTCTTGTACATTCTCACCTGTATGGTAGAATTTTCCAGAATATCCAAGGTTGAAGGTAAAGTTGGGAATCTGGGTTCGCAATAGATTTTGCGTTTCAAGTAATGCCTAAAAAGACAAATTGGAACATAATTGCTGGAGGATATGGCCTTTTAATATGATATTTTTGAACATAATATTAAAAGTGACTGTCACATTCAATTTACGCTCTCACCAATGGATAAAAGAGCAATGAACTGCAGTTTATATTTTTAGTTCAGTCTAATGAAGGCCGCATGACATTACAATCTTCATATTTCATTTTTGAAGTACTCATTAAAATAACAAGCTCCAGAAACAAAACAAAAAAATATATATATCTATAGCTTGGCCTGGATGGGGAATCTTAAATAACAAGATGACATTTCAGTTGATTGATGGGCTCAGTCTGATTTGGATTTGTAGAGAGTATATAGATAAAAGGTGAAAGCAAAGACAATTTTATTAGATTGACGTAAACTGTATACCTGCTGCACTCGAAACGTCTAGATTTTCAACTGATTACCACCTATTTTCAGTTTCAGCTTTCCTCTCCTTCCTTATGGCCATCTAAGCGTAAACAATCCAATCCAATGCACTGCATTCAGTGCTCAAAATGATGTCTCCTCCACATCAGGCAAACATACACATAATGGGAGTGCCTACTTTGTGGAGCGATTGTGTTTCTTTCTGAATAAAAACCTTCCTTATCAATTTTAGATTTAGCTTATTGTCACGTGTACCGCAATAAGTAGGTGGTTAGCAGCGCAAGATGGAACAATGACGTTGCAATGTCAATTTCATGGCATTTCTCACGTTTGGAAAAATCATCTGCCTACTTTTGACAAAATGCATATAAATGAGATGCTGAGGTGATTGGTGTATTTGTTTTCCTCTTTTGTGCTTACATTCAGAACGCTTTAATAGTTGCATTCATATTGTTCCATGGAAGTGTACAGAGAATTTAGGTACATCTCTCCCACCTTTTCCTTTTCAGCATCGTGGAGGGACCACTCCCTTCCCAACTCACTGGTCCTCTCTTCCATCTCAACCAACTACTTTTCACAATGGCTTTCCCATGCAACCATAGGTGATGCAATATTGTCCTTTCTTCTCCATCCTTACGACCATCAAAGGAGGTAAAGTGATGCATTGATTCGATTGCAGTTCCTCCAATCCAATGTACTTCATTCATAGCTCAAAATGATGTCTTCTCCACATCAGGCAAAACAAACACAGAATGAGAGAGACTACTTTGTGGAGCGATTGTGTTTCTTTCTGAAGAAAACCTGAACTTCCTGTTATCTGTCTTTGTGTCTCTCCAATCCCTCCCATTCTTATCTGTTCATCTATGGCCTCCTGTGATGTTCTAATAAAGCCGAATGTAAGCATGAAAAACCACCACATCTCATCTTCCATTCGGCAGCCTTCCAGACTCAATATTACTTTCTGAGTCCGTATCATAATAGGCCTGACCTGCTGAGAATTCCAGTGGCTCTGCACTTCACAACCTTTACAGTTCTTTGTTTTTGTTTTGCCTTCCTAACTGCCCCTCTTAAATCCATTGATCAGATCATCATAACTGCAATTTATCCCAATGCAACCCTGTCATTATCCTATCACATGTATTTGTTCTATGCACCCCTTCTTGCAACCTTGTACAATTTTTTTTCTCTGGTTCCACACTTCTGAAGAAGAATCTTCGAGTCGCAATTTTAACTGGCATGCTGCATGTTTACTGCATTTCCTATTTTTAATTGAGTCATCGAGCTATACAGCATAGAAATTAGTCCTTCAGTCCACCTTATCAATGCTGACCTAGTTGGCATGTTGGGTTAGCCCTATATGCCTACATTTGGCCCACCGCACTATTTATCTGTCAAAATGTATTTGAGGCGTAATTGAACCCGCTTCTATAGATTCCTCTGGGAGGTCATTCCAGATACTGACTATCCTCTGTGTAAGAAGGTTGCCTCAATAAGATCACCGCTCAGCTTCCTACACTCCAAAGAAAAGGAAATCCTAGCCTATCCAGCCTCTCCCCATAACTTTAGCATGCAAGAGTAGGTAACATCCTTGTGAATCTTTTCTCCTTCCTTTCCAATCTTCTTATAGTTGGGCGACTAGAACTGTACACAGTACTCCAAGTGTGATCTCACCAACGACTTGTATATCTGCATTATGATGTTCCAATTTTTGCACCAAATAGCCTTCTCAGTGAGGAGAAACATGCTAAATGCCTTCTTCACCACAATGTCTACCCGATTCGCCACTTTCAGTGAACCAAGTACCTATTACATGTATCCCAGATCTCTCTGCTCTACATCTCTCTCTAGGGCTCTACCATTTGCTGTACGGGTCCTCTCCTGGTCTGACAAAGTGTAATACCTCACATTTGTCAGAGTTAAATTGCATTTGCCATTCCTTGGTCCATGTTCCCAACTGCTCTCGATCCTGCCATAAACTTAGATATTCTTCCGCACTGTCCATTATACCAATTATTTTAGTATAATCTGCAAATGTACGTCATCCAAGTTGTTAATGTAGATAAGAAACAACAGTGAGCCCAGCACCGACCACTGCACCACTCCATCCATCACATGCCTTTAATCAGAAAAAACTTGTGGCAAAACCTCCTAGGCCGTGGGCCATAAGCTGGGAAGTAGGATTTCCCACAGAGCTCTTTGTTTTGCTGAAGATACGTGAGACTACAGATGCTGAAATCTGCAAATAAAACACGGAATTTTGTTGGAACACAGCAGGTCAAGCAACATCTACACATGATGGGCCAACTGGTCTCCCATGGCAGTATGAGTTTCTACTGTTTTGTGATTCATCCACATACACATGGGTGTTAGCTGTTCTGCCTGAGAATGAACAGACATTATTTTGCAGGTAACCTTGTTATTATACTCCAAAGCTAAGCATTAGCCTAATTACCCCTTTCAAAGAATGTATCCCTTTAAAGCCTGCAGGGGAATGTTGTTTGTACCATTAGTGTGCAAGCTACCAATCTGTTGAATTTTGAACTTTTCACATGTACAATTTCTCAAAACAGGCACGTCCAAACCTTCCACTACCTTGTCTCAAAGGACTTTATACTTAGTTAAAAACTTTTGAAGTATAGCCACTATAATAGGAAATTGAGCTGCTATTTTCAACCCAAGAATAAATGGCAGTTGAATAATTTGCAGAAGTTTGCCTCGGTTGTTTTTGCTGAACATGCAACATAACTGAAAACGTGCATTGCATTCCCTTTCCAAAATTCTGCCCACTGACTTTAATAGGCCAACTTCTGCTCAAATCAATTATATAGTTATTTATGAATGAATATTGACCAAGGCATCAAGAACACTACCTTGCATTGAATAAGAATTTGGGGTCTGAGAGGGAAAAACCCATCTCAGTTTAACATTTTATCTGAAAGATGGCCCTCTAAATATGGTTGGTTTTGCTCATTGCATGTGATGCAGAAATAAATTTGGCTTCTGGGAAAATTTGTACAAATATCTCAAGCTGATTCACTGCACCACCAAAGTGCATATATTTACATTTATTTGAAAAATACGGATTTTATATTCTTTAGTTTAATTTGAACAGATATAGTCAATTATAGAAACATTAAACTGCATTGTGCTTTATAGACAATAGACAATAGACAATAGGTGCAGGAGTAGGCCATTCAGCCCTTCGAGCCAGCACCGCCATTCAATGCGATCATGGCTGATCACTCTCAATCAGTACCCCGTTCCTGCCTTCTCCCCATACCCCCTCCCTCCGCTATCCTTAAGAGCTCTATCCAGCTCTCTCTTGAAAGCATCCAACGAACTGGCCTCCACTGCCTTCTGAGGCAGAGAATTCCACACCTTCACCACTCTCTGACTGAAAAAGTTCTTCCTCATCTCCGTTCTAAATGGCCTACCCCTTATTCTTAAACTGTGGCCCCTTGTTCTGGACTCCCCCAACATTGGGAACATGTTTCCTGCCTCTAATGTGTCCAATCCCCTAATTATCTTATATGTTTCAATAAGATCCCCCCTCATCCTTCTAAATTCCAGTGTATACAAGCCCAATCGCTCCAGCCTTTCAACATACGACAGTCCCGCCATTCCGGGAATTAACCTAGTGAACCTACGCTGCACGCCCTCCATAGCAAGAATATCCTTCCTCAAATTTGGAGACCAAAACTGCACACAGTACTCCAGGTGCGGTCTCACCAGGGCCCGGTACAACTGTAGAAGGACATCTTTGCTCCTATACTCAACTCCTCTTGTTACGAAGGCCAACATTCCATTGGCTTTCTTCACTGCCTGCTGTACCTGCATGCTTCCTTTCATTGACTGATGCACTAGGACACCCAGATCTCGTTGAACTCCCCCTCCTCCTAACTTGACACCATTCAGATAATTGCTATAACTGTGCAATTTATGCATGCACCATTGGAGGAGGTACAGGAGCAATCTAAAATGGTCAAAGATTACCCTGGTAGGGAACATGATCACCTGGCCAGTACAGGCTAACCCAACTTCCTAGCAAGGTCCTAGAACAGGGGATAGGCAATCAATATTAACATATGCTGCACAGTGGCACAGCACGTGGTGCTGATGCCTGACAATTCCAGGTTCAATCTGATTTTGTCTGTACAGAGCTTGTATGTTTTCCCTGGGAGTGTGAGTTTCTGTCAGGTGTCTGGTTCCCTCTCACATACCTAAAACACATTGGTGAGACTTGACTGATGTAGATGGATGTCAGAAGAATCAGGGGGAAATGAAGGGCATATTAGAGAGAATATATTTTAGGAAAATAGACTAATAGGAGCCTTGTGAGAGTCATTCCAAACTACAGATAGAATGGTTTTCTTCTATGTTGTAAGAAAATGAGAAGTATCAAAATATGAGTCCCTACTTTTGCTTACATAGCTACAGGTGGCATTTGACACATGGTGAGGCAATGAACAATTTTCCAGGTGTTCCTGGTAGACTTTTCCTGTTTGACACTGATCAATGATGATCAATTTCATTATTAGGGTAATATAAATAAGATGAACTTTGTTTATTCTGCAGTTGTCAGAACATAACCTTCAATAATACAAGTTTGCAGTATTATTAAAACACAAAGTGTGGGAGTAACTCAATAGGTCAGAAAGCATCACTGGACAACACGGATAGATGATGTTTCAGTCAAGAACTTTCAAACTCAAATGCTGTCTAACTCACTGAGAGCTTACCACAGTACTTTGCGTTCTTTTTTTAGTGAACCAACATATGCAGATCCTCGTTTCCACATTATGATTGTTATCTCATTGAGACTGACCATAGATTTAAAACATATATAATGAAATGAAGCCAAAAACAGAAAACAAATTACAGTAACTGTTATTTTCATATTGCTGCCAGCCATATCATAAACATATAATTGGCCAGTTATCTTCAACATCAGATTCTATTTATGCTATGTCAAAACAGCCTGCTAAATTGTTAATGTGCCTCAAGAAAAGTGCCGACTAAATTATCAAATTGAAATGAAATGGGATAATGCGTCAAATGAGCTTTCATGAAAGCTAGCTCCACACAGCTTGAGTCCCATAAATTGATGCCATTAGAAAGCATTGCCTTCTCCATTCGCATGTGTTTACATAAAAGAAACATGTGCAAAGCCATTTTTGTTATCAGTGGAGTCAACCTACCACTTTGTATGTATGAGGACCAAGGCAACCAGAGTCTCAAAATTGGAATTACTATGCAAATTGCATTCAACTGTAGCAAATATAACTTAAAAACCTTTACAATTCATTCACAAAGTCTGCAGGTGCCCAATTTTAGGCAGCTTGACACATTAGACTTATCCACTTTGGTTGAAATGCTACAATAATCTTTATGGCATATGGTATGGAACAACCAACAGAAATAACAATATCTGGAATAATCTTGGATCTTTATATTGACCAGAATTGTAACCTCCTCCATGTTATCCAGCATTTGTTTTTGATAATATTTCACTGAGTATCTCCGGTGAAGACTCAAGATGCAAGCCAACATCAAGATTAGGAGAATCTGGAAATAGTATTTTAAGAGTATGAAGGTAAGGTGTTAAAATGCCAGAGACTGGGGGAGAATAGAGCTAAAGAGTTACAGGTTGCAATTGTAGAAAAGGTTGGATTAAGGGCACCCAGTGGCACATACAATGGAAGTTCAATGGACTTCATTATAATAGAAGATAAATTGCTTGTCCTATTGCATATTTGAAAACAAAAGAAATAGAAGAACAAAGTTCAGATGTGGCACTGACCATTATAGTGTATGTTAATGAACAATTAGAAAATAACACAGGAAATCAAGCCTTCTAGAAACACATCTGGCACTGCAGGATATATCTATAAACACAAATTATAGGTTTTACATTGAAGAATCACTGGCTTACAACCCACATCTTCAGGCTCTGTCGAGAGAGACAAAAAGATCACCTTTACCTATAATTATGTGGAAACGTCAGCTGGACTGCAGTTTCCACAAAGTTTAGAAACTACTGCTGCATAATAATGTGCTGTTAATTTTATTTCACGTCCCTTGTGGAATCTGCCATTGAACTTAATTGTAAGAAAGAACATTGAGTGTGGCATTACAGTGAATTTTCTGAGTCAGTTTGGTCCATTGCTGTTGTTATTAGATGACTAACGCTATCAATGCCACATTTTTGTGTAAATGTATCCTGCAATCATGATTTGAGTACAATTGTACTCTGATCACACCCATTGCTAATGCCACAGAGCAAATGACACATCACCGATTGAAGTCACATCATCAGAATTAAATTTGACCACACTTTCCTCAGTTCATGCCATTCTCAAGAAGCTAGTGTTCTGCTGCTAATTTATTATTTTGTAAGAGATTATTAAATACCCCCTTTCTTGAAACACCCAGTTGAATGACACAGACAGTCCTCTCTGAGTGCCGTCGTGACATTCTCCCTGATTAGTAGAGCAATTCCTCAACTCCTTTTACCTGACTCTCTATCACATGAAATTCTCTGCCACAGAGGGCAGTGGAAGCCAAATCACTGGATGGATTAAAGAGAGAGTTAGATAGAGCTCTAGGGGCTAGTGGAATCAAAGGATATGGGGAGAAGGCAGGGGCGGGTTATTGATTGGGGATGATCAGCCATGAATGACTTGAAGGGCCGAATGGCCTCCACCTGCACCTATTTTAGATTTTAGATTTTTTAGATTTAGAGATACAGCGCGGAAACAGGCCCTTCGGCCCACCGAGTCCGAGCCGCCCAGCGATCCCCGCACATTAACACTATCCTACACACACTAGGGACAATTTTTACACATTACCCAGTCAATTAACCTACATACCTGTACGTCTTTGGAGTGTGGGAGGAAACAGACAGCACCCGTAGTCAGGATCGAACCTGAGTCTCCGATGCTGCATTCGCTGTAAGGCAGCAACTCTACCGCTGCGCCACCGTACCATTTTCTATGTTTCTACATCTGAAGCATCGAAACCTCAGAAGGTTGAGTTGCCAATCCAGTTTCTCTCACAACCACATTTGGCTGCAACATCACAGCTCCAAGCATAGTGGCCACAACATCATAGTTCCAAACATCATAGATCCAGACTCTAAGTTCATCTTGTTTACCTGGGATACTCTTTGTGTTGAAATAAACACATAATAGCACATAATTTTTACCATATTCCTTAACCTCCCGCTGCCTGTCATTCATTTGAGACTTAATATCTACTTTCCCATCAGTTCTTCCATTTGTTGAGCCTCTACTTTGGTTCCTTCCAGCTTGCCACTCCTGTTTAAACCCTCCGAACCTTTGCGAACCTCCATGCAGGGATGTTGTCCCTCATCCGGTCCAGCTGCAATGTGTTCCTCTTGCAACTCATCCCTCTTTAAATAGAAACTTTCTATAAATTGCAAGTTTATGTAAAGTTTCTATTTGATATTACTTACAAATAACGTAGAATAAGTATAGTATATTCTGTAATAAAATGATAATCTCTTTATGGAAGATTTCTTTATAAAATAAAGAATCTACTTGTACCTGGTCCCTATTTTTATGTCTCTTTGCCCCTCCTTGGTTCCGATTATTCTTTAGGGCTGGTTTACTTTGATTTTTGAGGAGTGGTTACTATGCATTGCCGGCATTATTAGTTTAGTTTAGTTTATTTAGTTTAGTGATACAGCGCAGAAACAGGCCCTGCAACCAGCGATCCCCACACATTAACAGAAGCCGACACGTCCTAGGGATAATTTACACATATACCAAATATACAAACCCAAGCCGATTAACCTACAAACCTGTACATCTTTGGAGTGTAGGAGGAAACCAAAGATGTCGGAGAAAACCCACAGAGTCTCGGGGAGACCGTACAAAGTCCGTACAGACAGCACCCGTAGTCGGGGCCGAACCCGGGTCTCTCGTGCTGCAAGCTCTGTAAGGCAGCAACTCTACTGCTGCACCAGCATGAGGCCTTTATTAGTGGTGTAGGAAGGAACTGCAGATGCTGGTTTCGACCAAAGGTAGACACAAAATGCTGGAGTAACTCAACGGGTCAGGCAGCATCTCTGAAGAAACTAACTAGGTGACATTTTGGTTCGAGACCCTTCTTCAGACTAAGAGTCAAGGGAGAGGGAAACTGAAGGTATGAAAAGGTGCAGAACAAATCAGAGCCTGCACCAGTGACCAAGGAAAGATGGGGCCCACAATGGTCCATTGTTGGCTGTGGAAGAGGTGATAATGAAGGGATATGAACAGTGAAAGTAGCAAGATGACAAGGGTGGGGGAGAGACAGAGAGAGAGGGAATGCAAAGGTTACTTGAGATTAGAGAAATCAAGAGTCCTACTGCTGGGTTGTAAGCTGCCCAAGCGAAATATGAAGTGCTGTTCCTCCAATTTGCATGTGGCCTCACTCTGATAGTAGAGGAGGCCCAGGACAGGAAGGTCAGTATGGGATTGGGAAGGGGAGTTAAAATGTTTTAACCTGGAGGTCGCATAGGCTAAGGCGGATTGAGCTTGGTCTCGCCGATATACAGGAGTCCATACCGAGACAATGGATACAGAAGATGAGGTTGGAGGAGGTGCAAGTGAACCTCTGCCTCACCTGAAAGTACTGTTGGGGTGCCTGGATGGAGTCGAGGGAGGAGGTATAAGGACAAGTGTTGCATCTCCTGCCGTTAAAGGGGAAAATACCTGTGGAGGGGGTGGTTTGGGTGTGAAGGGATGAGTGAACGAGGGAATAGTAGATGGTCACTCATGAAAGATATTCTGACATCAGTCTCGGTGACAGAGAATACAATCTCATCTTTGGGGGCCTGAAAAGGTGCACCAATGTTCTCCCTTTTGAAGCATGTGTAGATCACATTGAACACATCTGGGAATGTTGCCTCACGGCTGCTTAAGCTGTCACTTGGTTTTGCCTTGGAAATGACGGCATACTAAATGTCAAAGGTGCTTCGGATCTTGCATGAACAAAAGACTAAGCCTTACCATTGATCACCATTTGGAGTGCAGCAACAGAACATAGGGACAGATTTGATTCCCTGAATTTGTCAATAAATCTTGGAATCACATAACATGTGCCCACATCCCAGATTTGCATCAGTTTGTATAGCTAATGTAGGTGGTTCCATTCAACTATTGTTCCCAGTTAATGTGATTTGTCCTGATAGATTATTATACTTATTGCTGCTATTAATTTATTCATAGAATATTTCACAAATATTTAAATGTTGGATTCTATTGTAACATAATTGGAATAATGGGCACCATGACAGTATTAAAATGAACAATAAAATGTAGGAAACTAATCTCGTTTGCTTCAAATCAATAGAAAATTCCAATCATAGGTGACACTAAAATTTATACATGAACATTTTTAAACAACATATTTCTAAAAACCAATAGAGAAGAAAAGAAAATCCATCTGGGGCTTCTAATTATATGCCAGTGATTTCTCAGAACTGCTCTTCTGCATTAATTAGATGATTTAATCCCGATGGTGCAGCTTAGTTTATGTTCCACCGATTTGCAGCTTTTTGCTCACAGACCAAACTTAAAATTCTATAAATGAGTCATAATGTTTATAATTTGCAATTCAAACCTTGTGGCTGTCTGATCTGGAGATTTACAATTACCCCAATTGCAGTACCATGACAGAGTTGTGTAAAACGTGTTGCTATATTACCACACTCACGCCAAACAGGTGAAATATAGTTTGACAGGACAACAAGGATTGATCAAATATATTGACAAAATCCAATGCCATTCTGACATAGAGGCTCACTTTTCATGGTTTTGGAGTTTTGTGTGATGAGAGTGAAGAACATGAAATTGGGTGCAGCAATCAATTTATGACCTGCATACGATTTTTCATCCATCCATTCACTTCAATGACTTGAAAAGCTCAGCATGATGCAAGCTGAGCTCCATTTATATGCAGTAATGCCATGCACAAAAAAAGCAAACTGCGGGAAACCTTCAAACCTTCCTAGCAAACACTTAGAACATTAGGCTCCATGCCATTTAATATTTGTAGGAAAGGAGTCTAACTCCTCTTTTATTACCTCTTGCTAAATAGGTCATGACATACACCAGCTTAGCTCTTTTCAAGCATTGTGGCTGTCATCTTAGAGAAGGCATGTCTGGAGGAGATACAACGAACTGCAGGTGCAGGAATCCTGAGAAAATCTCAAAGTGCTGGGGTAACTCATTGGATCAGGCAGCATTGGTAGAGGAATGGTTAACAACATTTTGGGTTGGGACCCTATTATCTGGAGAAGTAGTGTTCCTACCCATTGTTGCTGCATGGCATCAATCTTCCACAGCATTTACTGAGGGCACAACAGGTAGCATGACATTTGCAATAGAAAAGACTGCCATCGATTCGAGATTATATCAAAGGGTATTGCTTGGATCAGCCTCCTTGGATCCACTGTGCAGACCTAAGAATAATCAAAGAACGCTAGAAGTCGAAATTTTATTTTAGCTGGAAGATTGTCATAGTGCAAATCCATCTGTAATTGCACACAACAACCTTAGTCTTCAGGCAGCAATTACAGAACAGGCAAAATAACAAGTAGGTATCATCAAATTATAATCAGCTCAGCAAGATGCTGCCCTTTAACATTCATTACAGGGAATTAAATAGAGTTTAGTGCACAGAAACAAGCCATGAAACAGGAGGCATCGCTGAGCATTTCAATCATCACCAGGTTTATTATGCCTGGACTGTGCGCTTATTTTTTTGGATTTTTTCACATCATTTTAAGAAACATAGAAAATAAGTGCAGTAGTAGGCCATTCGGCCCTTCGAGCCAGCACCACCATTCAATATGATCATGGCTGATCATCCAGAATCAGTACCCCGTTCCTGCTTTCTCCCCATATCCCTGATTCCACTAGCCCTGAGCTATATCTAACTCTCTCTTGAATACATTTTTTGTGACCTCTCCCTTTCATCTTGGAGGAGATAGCAAATGGATTGCAAAGCCATACTTGGTGCACCCATGCTAAAATATGTGTGTGCATTAAGAGCCATACTGCAGTGAAACAATGCATGCAAGATTTTGCTCTCAACTCTCCTATTAGGGGAAGCAGCTCAGGTCCCAATGATTCCTCACTGAAATTTGTTTAACTGCCACACTACAAGCAGATTGGCATTAAAAGGATATTCTTCATTGTAGCACAACAGTAACACCTGATGCAACGGCTGCAATTCTGGGAGGAGTGTAAGGACTGGGTAGGAACTTGAGGAACGTGTGCACACAGAGTAATGCCGGTGAGGTAAATAACCAATCATATTGCTGAAAGGCAGAGCAAGTTGAAAGGTTGGATAGCCTCATCTTGCTTCCACTTATTCTGTTCTTATTGGTGAGTTTCCTGCTTCATAATTGTGCCTAAGAGGATCTAGAGTGATTTTGCTGACAACTCTTTAAGATGTCGGAAATCTGTCAGTAATTCAAACTAACAAGGCACTTTATTAAATAAAGAACAGCTTGCAGTGTCAGTGTCTCTTGACTGCTGTTTCATTCATAGTGTGTTGGGCAATCCTTCTAGATCTGGATCTGATTACGGTTCTCCTGCTTGCCATGCTCGGTATTCTCACTCTACTGGAGGATTGGTGAATCCTCTGGTATTTTCATATCTGGTTATGAAAGCCACTGAGATGGTTGGTGTTCCTCCAAGGTTAGATGCTCTCCTCCTTCTTGAGCTTGTGTGATCTGGGGCGTCGGAGATGTCAAATCAACACTGCATTCTTCCACGTCTGGTGTTCGTCTGAAGTGGGTTGCATCCTCACAAGCATTCTCAGCAATCTATGTGGTGCAATATGAGAAGCTTAGCTGAATGATGTCCTGTATGTGTGCCAGCAAATTTTCTTCACTCCAAGGATCACTAAAAGCAACTCCTTCTCACTTCACACACCGCATATCTGCATGTCTGCCAGAACTCTGTTTGCGTGAGCTGCTGTCTAATTCTGCACCTGGACCATTGGTCCATTGGTACGAGACTCTTTTGTGAACATGTCTGCTTGTAGAATTGACTGTTCCTGTTCATCCAGGTATCATAAAGCAGGCTCTGTGGTGGTTGTCTCCTTGATCTGTTTGACCAGTGGCCATGAGCATCCAACCAATGTCAGTTACCTCCAAGAGCCTCATGGATCTCACCTTGTTAGGGCAGGATTCTGGCGGTTACGTCAAACAGTTCTTGTTCCAAACATGTACTGGCACCATCCCCCAACACTTTCTCTGCTACATCAGCGACTGCATCAGGCTGCCTCCTGTACTTGTGCAGAACTCGTTGATTTCTTTAACTTTACCACTAACTTTCACCCTGCCTTCAAATTCACTTGAACTATCTGACACCTCTTTCCCCTCCCTTAATCTCTCTGTCTCCATCACAGGGGACATGCCATCGACTGATGTCTACTACAAACCTCCCGACGCCCACAGTTACTTGAAATATGCTTCCTCCTACCCTGCCTCTTGCAAAAACACTAACCCCTACTTTCAATTATATCTGTCTCCACCGTATCTGTTCCCAATATGAGGCTTTCCATTCTCGGACATCTGATGTATCCTCTTTCTTTAGTAAATGTGGTTTCACCCCTGATGTCATAGATGGATACCCTTTCCCTTCCCCTCTGACAGAACAAGGATAGTGTTCCCCCGTCATCACCTTTTACCCCATAAAGCCTCCGCATCCAACTCATCGTCCTCCGACATTTCCATCACCTCCAACGTGACCCCACCACCAATTAGATCTTTTCAACCCCACCCCTTTCCACAGAGGTCACTTCCTCCGCTACTCCTTGGTTCACTTATCTTTTCCCATCCGAACCAACCCCTCCCCAAGTCTGCCTCAGCTTCTCCTGCATGGCCTTGACCACGTAGGATCTGACTTCTCCTGTATGGCCTTGACCTTGTAGGGTCTGACTTCTCCTGCATGGCCCTTGACCTTGTAGGGTCTAACTTCTCCTGTATGACCCTTGACCTTGTAGGGTCTGACTTCTCCTGTATGACCCTTGACCTTGTAGGGTCTGACTTCAGACCATCTTCCTTCATGTGGACAATTTTGGCTCGTTCAGTTTCAGTTACATTTCCCCGAGTGTTTTCAGCTTCTGATCAAAGTGCAGACTGTGCATTGTTTCCCATTCAAACGAATGTTTTCTGCTCTGACCTTTATCTCTTGAGACCTCCAAATACAGCATCCTTTGCTGGAATTCCTCAAATGCTGCACTGATTCCAAATGGCAATGCCCTTAACAATATCTGCTGAATATTGTGTTAAAATAGATTTCCTATGAACTCGCCTCAATAAGCCGAATATGACAAAACCTATTCTTTGCATCCAGAATACTGAAAAGCTTTGCTCCTCTGGTGCCAAGTAAAATGACTTTTCCCATCTTCTTATGGTGCTGGCTTGTCTTCAGAATTCTACTGAAACCTCTTGGATCCAGATAATCAGGCCAGTTTTCCAGTTCACTTGAACACACATCCATCTGTAAACCCAAAGAGTCGGTGTGTCTACTGGGGCAATGGTCCCTGCATTTGTCAGTTATTCCAGCTCAGTTTTGTATTACTCATTCAGAACCACAAGAAGTCACAGGTAGTACAGTACTGCCCTTGGTGGGCAGACCGCCAGTTTCCTTCACTTATCTAACATGAGATGGTATTTGCCTTCTGGTTTCTCTGTTCCATGAAATGACATTTTCATTTTGATCCGTGCGTTGTTGGCCTGATGTGGTTGTTTGCACAGTACCAGTGCCATGATCCTACTGTAGTGTATTTTTGCCACTTCCATCCGTTGTATTGTATTTCTTCCAAGAATAAATCTAGCCCACATTTATGTATAAATCTAGCCTACATTTATGTATAAATCTAGCCGACATGATGTCTCGCCTACATCATGGCCTCTCCGTGCATCATAGCCAATGCTTTTTGGATTACAACTGGACTGGAATCTCCGAGGAGGACAACAAGTTGAAATGATACTGGCTGCCCTTACACCATGGATCATTTGTAGTGGAGACACTAGGAACTGCAGATGTTGAAATCTTGTATAGAATACAAAGTGCAGGAGTAACTCAAATCTGAAGAAGTGTACCGACCTGAAATGTGGAATATCCATGTCCTCCTGAGATGCTACCTGACCTGCTGAATTACTCCAGCGATTTGTGTTCTATCACTTGTGGGTTTTCCTTCCAAAGAATTTGTCTCGTTTGGCAGCAGGCAGTTGTGTTTGTCATTCAATATCTGTCTCTGTTCCTGCATTGCTTATTTTTTTACTCCAAGAACTGTTTGATATATTCTTCCACAACTATCCGTAGAAATGAATCTCCTGTTCATATCGTAGATACTTTTTTTCTGACATCTAAAGTTCATCATTTCATCAATGAACACTTCTGGCACAGTGTCTCAGTGCCCCTTCTATCCCACTCTCTCTGTGAGGTAGGTAAAATGGTGGAGTCAATTATTAAAGAAGTGTATCAGGAAACTTAGAAAACAATACAGTACAGCTCTGATAGTCAAGCATCCTTGGGACTTTGGTGATGAGAGCCCAGCAGATTTTCTGGACTATTGAATCTTCATAACTTCATATGTGATAGGAGCAGAATTAACCCATTCGGCCCATCAAGTCTATTCTGCCATTCAATCATGACTGATCTATCTTCCCCTCTTAACCCCATTCTTCTGCTTCTCCCCTTAACTGCTGACACCTGCACTAATAAAAAAATCTTCTATCTCTGCCGTAAAAATATCCATTGACTTGGCCACCACAGCCTTCTGTGGCCATGAATGCCGCAGATTCACCACCCTCTGACTAAAGAAATTCCTCATCATCTCCTTCCTAAACGTCCTTTAATTCTGAGGCTATGACCTCTGGTCCTAGACTCTCCCACCAGTGGAAACATCCTCTCCACATACACTCGATCCACATTTACTTACTCCTATGAATATCCTAATAAACAGTTAAAAGGGGGAAAATTACCAGTAATCCTAAACAAACAAGAGAGTACTTAATTTAGTACATACAAGCTTGCAGGGATAAGATTGTTCCCCAATGTTCTTATCACTCTGCTTTTCTTCACAGTGGTGGATAGAGATTTTGGCATGGTCTACAACAAATAGTGCCAAATCACAAATACTTTTCATGCATTAGTTGCATGACAATATCATTAGTTGCATGACACTATCATTAGTTGCATAAACACTATCTTTAAAGCGGTATCAACTCATAATACGTATAATGCACATGTTACAGAGGAAACCCATCGCAAAGTTAGGTGTTAAGCCCCTGGATCCAGGGGCCTTCAAGGGTCACAATAAAGAACATCTGGCAACAGATAGCGGAAGAAACGTCTTCCAGAAGTGACAGTACTAAAAATGGAGCATGATGAAATGAATACCGTAACCACATACATATATACGTCAAAGCGAGAACTCTTAACACTCCAGTCTCCTCTTCAAAGATCCTTCCTTCCAGCCACTGCATTGCCACACCTTCACAGGCAGACCACCACTCATGCACACAGCCTCCCATGAAACACACAAAGGCATTGCTTTTCTCAGGCACTGCGGAGTATGACAATGCTGACCTCTCTCGTGAGGCTGATCTTTGACCCAAACTGGTACCATGCATGGCAGCACGGGATTGTCAGAAATCAGCCACTCAAGATCAAATGTGTGTGGATCTCCATCTCAGACACCTGCTATCCCTACTAGTGACTGGCAGCAGGCCAGTCATTCCAGGACAATTAGTACATGATAGAGAGGAGCATTCAGCTTTGAATATTGCAATCAATATAAATTGCACATTGATCAAGACTAAATCAGTCCCTCCTTGGTTCGAGTCACTGTCAGATACTTTCCCCGGCCAAAAGAGCAACTCATTTAAAACTCTACAAAGATCATTTGAAACATAAGAAAACGCCTGAGATCCAAATGTTACATGGGCCACAGTTAAGTTTTCCACTACATATTCTGTTGTGCTGCAGCAAGTAATAATTTCATTGTTCTATTTGTGACATATGACAATAAAACACTCTTGACTCTTTATATGCAATGCAATCCACTACAATTCCTCTTAAGACATTGCTGTTGTGGTCAAGGTGTATTAAGGATTTTTTAGCAACAAAGATGTAACCAGAGATGTTTTTTTAGATATGGAAGATAGACACAAAATGCCGGAGTAACTCAACGGGACAGGCAGCTTCTCTGGAGAGGAATAGATGATGTTTCGGGTCGACACCCTTCATCAGACATGGAGATATGGAGGTAGCTTAAAGACTTTTGATCTTCCCTTGCCCCTGCATTTGCTGAAATTGAACTATCAGGAGTTGTCCAAAGGCGTGCCAATAATGAGGATGTGCAGTCCTGAAGGGTCAGTGTCCAACAGGGATTTGGACAACTCAGCTTTCTTCTAATGAAAGACAGGCCCTTTTCACTCATCATTTGATTCTATAGGAAGCGACAGAAATGTCGGAGGATAATGTTTTGGAAGCGGAGGCTGGTGCGGTGAAAGGTGAGGACCAGGGGATCTCTGTCCTTGTTGCGCCTGGGAGGGGGAGGGGGAGGGAGAGCAGAAGTACGGGACACAGAGGAGACATGTGTGAGGGGCCCCATCAATGACAGAAGGGGGTAACTCACGTTCCTTGAAGAATGAGGACATCTCGGATGAACTAGTATGGAACACCTCATCTTGGGAGCAAATGAGGCAGAGATGAAGGAATTAAGAGTAGGGAATAGCATCTTGCAAGAGGCAGGTGGGAAGAAGTGTAGTCCAGGTGACTGTGGGAGTTAGTAGGTTTGTAATAGATGTCCGTCGATAGTCTGTCTCCTGCGAAGGAGACCGAGAGATCAAGAAAAGGGGGAGAGGTGGAATTCTCTGCCACAGAAGGTAGTTGAGGCCAGTTCATTGGCTATATTTAAGAGGGAGTTAGATGTGACCTTTGTGGCTAAAGGGATCAGGGGGTATGGAGAGAAGGCAGGTACAGGATACTGAGCTGGATGATCAGCCATGATCATATTGAATGACGATGCAGGCTCGAAGGGCCGAATGGTCTACTCCTGCACCTATTTTCTATGTTTCTATGTTTCTATGTGTCCGAGATAGTCCGGGTGAATTTGAGGCCAGGGTGGAGGTTAGTGGTGAAGTTAATAAAGTGCATGAGTTTTGCATGGGTGCAGGAGGTAGCCTTGGTACAGTTGTCAATGTAGCGGAGAAACAGTAGGAGTAGGCTGCAGCAGTGGAAGTGGGGCAGCAGCAGACAATGGGGCAGCATCAGTGGAAGTGGGGCAGCAGCAGTGGAAGTTTGGCAGCAGCAATGGAAGTAGGACGGCAGCAGCAGTGGAAATGGGGCAGCAGCAGTGGAAGTGTGGCAGCAGCAAGGGAAGTAGGGCGGCAGCAGCAGTGGAAGTGTGGCAGCAGCAAGGGAAGTGGGGCAGCAGCAGTGGAAATGGGGCAGCAGCAGTGGTAGTTTGGCAGCAGCTGTGGAAGTGAGGCGGCAGCAGACAGTGGGGCAACAGCAAACAGAAACAATGGGTCTGCCAGGGTAGTTCTGTTTGTATAAGAAGGACCTGCAGAAGCTGGTTGAAACCGAAGATAGACACAAAAAGTTGGAGTAACTCAGCGGGACAGGCAGCATCTCTGGAGAGAAGGAATGGGTGATGTTTCGGGTCAAGGAAGGGTCTCGACCCGAAACATCACCCATTCCTTCTCTCCAGAGATGCTGCCTGTCCCGCTGAGTTACTCCAGCCTTTTGGACTATCACTAGTTCTGTTTGTGTTCTACCGATTGGTTTGAAATGTATTCACTGCAGAGTCTCAACCTTTAACTGGATCAATCATTGCTCATTATGTTTACAGCCAGTATTAACTCAAACAATTACTTGAAGTGAACTTCTTGATCCATCTTATTAGGAATCTCCTATGAGTATAAATATGCCTCTGGAGCTGATAAGCAACCGATTGATTAAAAAGGAAAATAATTCTTCATGCGAAGCAATGCTTGCTCCTTGATAGAGGAACTCTCTCAGCCAAATCATTTGCATTGCAGAGTAGTTTTTTAAGAGTAAGACAGATCAGCTTGTTGGCATTTACCGCAGAACGTTTAAGCAGCAAAGTCACAATAACATGAAGTCGAACCACGAGATCCCCCAGGCTTTTATTGTGCAATCATCTATGGCCACCTTAACAATTTGCCCTCAAGCCAAACAGCAGTATTTCATGACGACACAAGGTGACTTCTGTATATGGGGCAAAAACCAAACTGCTGGAGGAACTCAACAAATCAAGCAACATCTGTGGAGGCAGAGAAATAGTTTGTGTTTCGGGTCAAGACCCTGTATCAGGACTGAGAGTGTGGAGGGGAGATGGCCGGTAGAAAAGAGATGAGAGGAAGATTGAGGTAGGGTCTGGCAGACGATAGGTGGAACCAAGTGAGATGATGAGTAGATGTAATTTGATTGCAGTAAGTACTCTTGGTGTGTCAGAATGTGAGAAATAGAAGCAGGAGTCGGCCTTTCAATGTTTTGTGCCCGCTCAGTTCGTCAAAGATGCTCTCGTCCCAGCACCACTTCTCTGCACTCACTCTATACCTCTTGATTCCATTACTATTTAAAAATTCCAATCACTCTGAGCAAAGAAATGCCATCCTCTCTGTCTTGAATGGCCTTATTTCACCTGATTTTAGACACCTCAGTTAGGGGAAACATTAAACCATTTTTAACCTGATAGGCCCTGAAAGTAACAATTGTTTTAGTGTGTAGGAAGGAACTGCAGATGCCGATTTATACCAAAGATAGACTCAAAATGCTGGAGTAACTAAGCGGTACAGGAAGCAACTCTGGAGAGAAGGGATGGACCATTCCTTCTATCCAGAGATGCTGCCTGTCCCACTGAGTTACTCCAGCATTTTGTGTCAAATTCTTTTCAATTAAATCACCATTAGCTGGAGTGATTCAGTATTTGATCCAGTGATGATGATGGAAGGGCAATAGATTTCCAAATCAGCAGATTTTGACCTGGAAAGGAATTATCAGGCACTGCCTTTGCTGCCTTGGTGGCATGATAGAGATTATAAATGTGTGGGGCCCTGTCAATGAAACATTGGTGACTTATGTCAGTTGATTCTGCGGATGAGACACACTGCAGCCTTGGCATGTTGATGATGGTATGAGTGAATGGCCAATGTGATGGATGTGGTGCCAATCAAGCAGACTGCTTTGTACAAGATGCTGACAAGTTTCTTGATGATCATTAAATGCCTTATCTCATTTTGACAGGTGGAGAAAAATCACGCATTTAATCTTACCTTTCAAAGACAGAACAATTTAGGGCAGTTAGAAGTTGAGGCTCTGACATGCCTGCCATAGTTAGTCTTTGTGTTTCTAGTCTGATTATATTTATGGTCAACGATGACCCCAAGACTATGTGACAATAGTCCTTTTCCTTGTCAGTAAGAGGATGTTGGAGAAGATTATTGCATATCACTTCCATGATGCCAGTTAATTACTACATATTAATCCATGTCTGAATGCTGTCCAGACTGAGTTGGATGTTTTATTATTCAATGAGTTTCAAATGAAACTGAAATGCAATCAGCAGTGAACATCCCTAAGTCTGTCTTTACAATGGAGGGAGTCAATAAATGATTCAGCTGAAGATGTTTGGGGCCAGAACATTACTCCAAAGAACAGAAGCTCTGTTGTGCTGATGAGATGATTAAAGTCTTAACAATCACAAATATCGTATCTTGAGCTTCTGTAGGACTTCAACTAGTGGTGAGTTCTCCCCCTGATTTCCAAGGTTTTCTGTTTTTTTATCAGAATTCCCAGAAGACATATTCGGTTAAATCCTGCCTTGATTTCAATGCCACTTTTATCCAAGCTGGGATCAAGGTTGTAATGAAGTTTTCAGCTGAGTTGTATTGGACAGACTCAGGGTCTGTGAGGTTATTGTCGGCAACTGATAAGATGGAGGGTTTGGGGATTAGTCAGATTGGGTTCATCCTGCTTTTTCTGAATGGGGTATTCTGGGCAGTTTTCCACATTGCTTTGTGTTTGCCGGCACTCTGACTGCATTGGAATGGTTTGGCTAGAGGCATGATTTGTTCTGGAGTGCAGGTCTTTGGTACTGCAGTGGAGATGTTGCTGTTCCTATGACATTGGATGTATCTTGTGCCTCTTGATATGTGAGCCTGCAGATGTATTTGATGCTGATGAGAACTGTAGGAACGTGCTAAGATGGATCACTCAGTTGTCACAACTGGCCAAAGCTGAATGTAAATGCTTCACTCTATTCTTGAGCATTTATGCTCCAATCTTTGCCAATAACAGAGGATGGAGATTTTCAGGAGTACCTGGGAATTGGATTATAGCTATGATTCTATGCGAATGACCCCATGAGACTGTCAATTGATTAGTCCATGGTATAGAAACAAGGAACTGCAGATGCTGGTTTACACCAAAGGTAGATACAATCAGAGCTGGCTACAAATGACCTCAGGCAGGGCAGTATCTGGTAAGCCCATTGATGGCTAGGAGAGGTATGATCACAAGAGGGAAACAGTATGGAGAACTATGGAACTGATAAAATAACAAGGGTTAATTAGGACCTTCCTTTACCCTTGTCACTTTACCAGTTCCACAATGAGCCTACCAGGACCGTCCTGCCTGAGGTCATTTGTGGCCAGCCCTGATTTGTCCTGGTCTTCTCTCGTCTCCAACTCTTCACCCCTCCCACCCCCTACTTTCAGTCTGAAGAAGGGCCCTGACCAGAAACGTCACCCATCCGGATTCTCCAGAGATGCTGTCTGACCTGTTGTTATTCCAGCATTTTGTGGCTATTTTAAGGTGGACGATGCAGAGTAAATTGGGCAAAGTGTGACTTCATGTCGGAACATGTTTGATACTGGGTATTTCCGGTATTGTTATTTCCCTTACATTTTGCCAGATATCACAGGAAGAGCATGCAAACTCCAGACAGATAACACTCCAGACAGATCAAGACTGAACCTGGAAGGACTAGACCAATGAGGCAGCAGCTTTATTAGCTACACCTCAACTCTTATGCCCCATTCAAAAGAGAGAAATCAACTGGTGGGACAACATTATTTTAACATCTTTCTATTTCATATAGTTAAATATCTTTCATTCTGAGTGTGTGTGTGTGTGTGTGTGTGTGTGTGTGTGTGTGTGTGTGTGTGTGTGTGTGTGTGTGTGTGTGTGTGTGTGTGTGTGTGTGTGTGTGTGTGTGTGTGTGTGCGCGTGTGCGTGTGTGTGTGTGTGTGTGCGCGCGCTTACACACGTGCGTTTGTGTGCATTCTTTTGCCTTTAATCTTAAATAAATTTTCTTTTAAAATTATTTTTACTTTTTGGTAGGTCCCATGTGAGCTGAAGTGTTTGTAAATGGCGACTGTTCAATGACAGTTACAAGTTTTTGACAGCCGGTGAACCTGTGGGACAGGCCATTAGTGGCTATTAGCGTGACTCTGGGAGTGCAGTTGGCTATTTGTCCTGAGACCCCCTTATACTGCGGATGTACTGCCAGGTCAATAATATGGGAGTAGGTTCCCAGTGGAAGACTGTGCAGAAAAGCACAGCTCAGGGACAAGTGGCTCCCAAATCTGGGACTACAGAAACGAAGCCTCTGAGTGTCAAATTGTAGGTCGTGATAGCAGGAGGGGACACACGCATGAGATGTTTCAGTTTGTGAGAATTGCCCTGCAGTGCTAGAGTGCCACCACTCTCTTTGGGCAGGTTAGAAAGTACCATTGAGAGCCAATATCTCACACTGCATCTGCTCATTACACTCAAAGTCAGCTCTTGGCATCAAAGGTGCAGAGGTAGTTTGCTTGTTAGTGAAAGAATGTTCGCTATGGCCACAAAATACAGAAAAAAAACAAGTTCATTTCAGGTTCAAGAAGGTAAAAAGATTAATGACACCCCCCCCACTGTAAAACTACATTAGAAACTAGTCCAGGGGTTGCAGCTTTTTATGGGTATTTAAAACTTCAAAATATTCTTGGGCCACCATGTGCTGCTGTTTCATTCTAATACACCACCACCAGTGGATGGGGAAACTAAGAACTGTAACACTAAAGAAATAATCCTATACACCTCTGCATCATCTAGGCTGGAAGGCTGTCACCTATGGTAAGGCCTCTCTTGGTCATACTCCACTCAGCTAATGTTAAGGACAGGTTTCTGAATTGACAGTTGGACTTTTCATTATCAGAGCCTCTTTACCACAAGCCCGTTATGATACCCTTGGGGCCCATGAATTACAAGTTACAAACTATGGATGTTGAAAACTATGGGTCTAGAGTTTTTGATTAAACTGTCAGACATGATAAGCTAAGTGTGCAGCTCACAATTCTCGATGAGCACAGGTGTCAGAGGTTATGGGGAGAAGGCAGGAGAATGGGGTTAGGAGGAAAAGATAGATCAGCCATGATTGAATGGCAGAGTAGACTTGATGGGCAGAATGAATTTCAAGCCCTGAGAGGACTTTGGATAACACTGTCTCAGCATCTGGTTTGAACTCTTGTATGTTCTGGCAATAACTATTATTGATAGTAATTACTGACCATTTACATTCTCAAACAAGTTGATGTTTGCAATGGGTGATTTATGGTGAATGATCATCATCAAAAAACCAGATAGGCCTTCAACTAAGGAACCAAAGTGTATGTGACCAAAGTGGGACAGGCAGCATCTCTGGAGAGAAGGAATGGGTGATGTTTCGGGTTGAGACTCTTCTTCAGTCAGGGGTCTCAACCCGAAACATCACCCATTCCTTCTCTCCAGAGATGCTGCCTGTCCCACTGATTTACTCCAGCATTTTGTGTCTACCTTCGAATTAAACCAGCATCTGCAGTTGTTTCTTACACAGTGCATGTTAACAAGTTTGACTTGTGAGCTGATGGGAAAGATTTTTCACAAGACATGCTTCGTGTATTAAGTATCAAAATATGAAAACTTGAATGATGTTTTGAAAATTTGACAATTTTGCCAAATATGTCACAGACGAAACTGCCTTCAACATATTTTACAAAGTTGTTCCATGTAATTTTGTCTCTGCCACCTGACACTCCCAACAGGAGTGTTTCTCCTGGAAGTACTGTCATTGAGCACTGAATTTCAGTTTAAGAATTGCAAGGCTGGTAGTAGATCAATAGTAGATCAATTCCAAACAGAACCCACACTTCCTTTGTGTAGCCATTTTAGTTTTTCAGTTTAGAGATACAGCGCGGAAACAGTCCCTTCGACCCACTGAGTCCATGGCAACCAGCAATCCCCGCACATTAACACTATCCTGCACACACTCTGGACAATTTACAATTATACCAAGCCAATTTACCTACAAAGCTGTAAACCTGTACGTCTTTGGAGTGTGGGAGGAAACCAAAGATCTCGGAGAAAACCCACGCGGTCACGGGGAGAATGTACAAACTCCGTACAGACAGCACCCGTAGTCGGGATCGAACCCGAGTCTCTGACGCTGCATTCGCTGTAAGGCAGCAACTCTACCTCTGCGCCACCATGTCGCCCTTGCCATGGGTGATGCTCTGAGTTACCAGTAAGTGTTTAAGTTGTCCCACTATTATGGTAATTAGAAGGTATGTCCAACATTAATGCTTTATGCATTATGTATCAATGCAGATCTTGTCACTAACAATAGGCTTATTTTGTACTTTAAATTAAAATGCCCACCACAGAAAATAGAATGACAGGGTGTCATGTCAGCATGCAAATCAGATTGTCTTTCAGAGTTCAATGTAAAAACATTCTTAGTCCTACACTGTTGGCAGCACCAGACCATTTCATCTCACTGTAACCGTATGATGATATTTTAACTGCACATTATCAATTTGATGGATTATTCAGGACTATGTGGATATTATTAGGAAAGTTTGCTGAGCCTTTTTTTACTGCCTGAATCCAAATATGTTTACAGGCCTTAGAAGGATGAGAGGGAATCTTATAGAGACATAAGATTATGAAAGGACTGGACAAGCTAGGTGCAGGAAAAATGTTCCCAATGTTGGAGGAGTCCAGAACCAAGGGGCACAGTCTCAGAATAAAGGGGAGGCCATTTAAAACTGAGGTGAGTAGGAACTTTTTCATCCAGAGAGTTGTGAATTTGTGGAATTCTCTGCGATGGAGGGCAGTGGAGGCCAAATCACTGGATGAATTTAAGAGCGAGTTAGATAGAGGTCTAGGGGCTAGTGGAATCAAGGGATATGGGGAGAAGGCAGGCGGGTTACTGATTGTGGATGATCAGCTGTGATCACAATGAATGGCGGTGCTGGCTCGAAGGACCAAATGGCCTCCTCCTGCACCTATTTTCTATGTTTCTATGCTATTGGTTCTATTCAAAGGACACACATCTCAATAACTAGTATTTGATTGATATCCTTTTCTCATTCGACAGGTCATTTCAATATATTCTGTGCAACTGTAAACATTTAATAGTGGTAATTTAGTGCACCAAATATTTTTTTTGGAGTCTTACTAATTGTGCCTAAATGCCAAAATTTCAAATTGTTAGCTGCTAGTTAGGCTGTATCTATTAAACTTAAATCTTTGTAATATTAGTTAAATGAGTTCGTTATTTTACTGGCATTAGGGCAAAAATACAGCATTTGTTTTGCTAATTGAAGGCCAAAGTACCTGAAGGCTGAGGAAATTGAAAGGCAGTGAAATTATATACTGCTGCTCTGTCATTTGATGTTGAGTGGTGTTACCAATAGAAGTGTCATCCAGACTTGTAATTCAAGGTTCTTCCCAGCGCCTCTCTGCCTGTGCCATAGAAAGGCTGATCTTTCCAGTGACAGCTGCACTAATTCTACAATAAGAGCAATGTAAAAACAGGTATGGTGGCATTTGTCAGACAGCATGAAGCTCCATTGCTGAACAACTAATTAGAGAATCTACACTCTTTTAACCAAAACTAGCATCGATCAATACTCTCGTCTCACCATTCTAAGGTCCTGATTAATTGTCAATGGGTAGGAAATGAAATATAAGGCGTGTGGAGCAGACATCAAATTAATGGGGTCAACAAAAATAAGCTCATATTTCTTGTCTGCGTTGTGATGTAAATGTAATCAATTCCATTGTGTATTACAGCATTGTTCCGGATTGTAAGGATGCTGTGGTCATGACTTTAAATGGTTTCCAGTGGCAACAAGCTGTATTGCCATTTCAATGCTGCTGCCAGCTGACATATGGACATTTTAAGGATACATCATTGAATAATGGAACTGAGCACCAGCTTCTGGGATAAATTAATGTACAAACAATGTTTCCCTAAAAATAACTCTCAACAAGATATGGCTTTGTCTCACAATACTGCTTTGGCATTGCTGTTCTAATTATTCAAAATTGACGAGCTCAATTTTTACGTGCTGTAAACATTCTACATTGTTTGGGATGTTTTGCATACACACACACACACACACATATATATATATATATATATATATATATATATATGTATGTGTGTGTGTGTGTGTGTGTGTGTGTGTGTGTGTGTGTGTGTGTGTGTGTGTGTGTGTATATGTGTATGTATATATATATATATATATATAAATATATATATATAATATTTATGTAATAATGTTTTTTTATTCATGAGGAAACTTTAATGCAAACTAACAAGAAATAATCTATAAATAATTGAGACTGCAAACGTCACTGCAGCATGGCTAAATGCACGCTGTGCAAAGAAAATGGGATTGAGCAATTTTTATCAAACTCCCAAAGGAGGCTAGTTTGCGGCAGAATCCTATCCAGAATTAAATGTAACACTTAATTTGGCCACTTTACTCTGAGCAACACTCCACCTACGTCAAGAACGTAAATGCCACTTTGTGCTGTAATTGGTGCACTATTATCGATGGTAAGGAAGGAGACTGTCAAGCCAATGTAAATGATAAGAAGTACAGCGATACATGGTGAACCTAATCTAATGGTGCCATTTTGGCCACAAGTGGAACATTTATTTTGTTTCACTACAGCAGTATATAGGAACCAGATTATAATTTGGGGTAGGTGGTGTGTAGTATGATGCAATTACTGTCAACGGTCACTCAAAACAATATTTTGTAGAACCATGCTGGTAAAACCAATCCAGTTACTCTCAGTAACTTTCTACCATTTCAATATACTCAGTAAGCTGCTCTGGATATTTAGTCTTGTTTTCTCTATGCATCAAATCTATTGAATGAGCATGAAATAAATCCAGGTATTCAAATTATAGTTTCTGCGATGAATTTAAAATGAAACATACTGGATTTCTTCGTAAATGTAGGCAGATTTGCTCATTAAGCAGTAAGCCTTATTCTTCTGCATTAGAATTGTACACCCACTAAATGCATGCTAATGCTAATAATTTAGTACTTGAAGATCACCAAAACCATATTTTTCTAAAATGGATCCTGGGACTAGACTAATTAATTAAACATGTACAACCAAACATTTTTTTTAAAAAAATAAGCTGTTGTTAAACATTATTAAGAGACATGAGGAAGAACTTTTTCAGTCAGAGGGTGGTGAAGGTGTGGAATTCTCTGCCTCAGAAGGCAGTGGAGGCCAGTTCGTTGGATGCTTTCAAGAGAGAGCTGGATAGAGCTCTTAAGGATAGCGGAGTGAGGGGGTATGGGGAGAAGGCAGGAACGGGGTACTGATTGAGAGTGATCAGCCATGATCGCATTGAATGGCGGTGCTGGCTCGAAGGGCTGAATGGCCTACTCCTGCACCTATTGTCTATTGTCTATAAGTGCTTGGGCTTGCTCATGTTTGGATTCCAGCCCAGATTTCAACTCTATGGCACAGTCAATAAACCAAATGAAAAGTGTTGTGCACAGAGTAATACCAGAGCAAATGGAATCAATCAAGACTCTCCAATAGAAAGAAAATCAGATGTTTCAGCTTGCACAGCACACCAGTACTTGCTATGTTGTTGGACAGATTCAGGAATTTGCATTCAAGGTAAAGAGGTAGATCTGTGTGGTGGAAAGAAGGGCCATTCCTGCAGTCAAAGCTACCTCAGACTCAGTTAACCCGGCCACCATTAGTGGAAAGCTGGTACGAGGTCCTTGCTACTGGAGCTTTCCTCACAATACACCTTGGCATAACTCCACGGATAAGAAGAACCCCACTCATGTAATGAAGTATTCGTCTGGAATTTGCAAGTGTTGTGCGTCATTTCTTAACCTTTGGGTACGGATCTCTCCCTCTAAAAGATAGGATCATAGGCCTCAGGAGGTGATCATTTGCTTCTTCATTTCTGTGCTAGCTTTTAAAAGCAAAATCACCTCACCTCCTACATCACCTCACTATCTACTCATCTTTCCCTCTCCCGACAGCTTATTTAAATTATTTGTGCTGGTGTTTATGCTCCCACTCTATTTGATCTACTCTTATCATCAAAACCTTCTATCTTTCCTCACCGTGGTACTTATAATTTTCTCTTAAATAAAGATATTTGTTGTTCGCCTTAACCGTTCCATGCAACAGTTAATTCCATATGGCATCATCCTTTTGGTAGAGGAACTATTCCGGAGCAGAATTCTCCCCATTAAATCCATACGAACCTCTGCATTTTTCTGTCTACTCTGCACACATTTTCAAGAAGGTGAGCTTACCTTATCATTCAATAAGGAAACTTTGGATTATTTGTTCCAGATCCTAGGTGGATTGGAAACTAGAGAACAAAAGTGTTCTCTGTTGCCAAGTGAGAATAGGTGACAACACCACTATTCACTAGCTTGCTGAAGGACCATTCAGAAGCCTGAATACAGAGGGCAAGAAGCTGTTCATGAGTCTGGTGGTGTGCGCTTTCAAACTTCTTTATCTTCTGCCATTAATCTCGACTAGATGAAGTCAATGGTGGGGAGTCTTGGCCGTGTGATTGACTGGGCTACATCTACAACTCTCTGCAGTTCCTGAACAGAGGTGTTCCCAAACCAAGCTGTGATGCAACCCGATAATATCCTTTCTATGGTGCACCTGTCGAAGTTTGTAAGAGTCATTGGAGATATGCGGAAATTCCTCAGTCTCCTAAGGCAGAGGCATTGTCGTTCCTTCTTAGCTGTCACTTCAACATTGTTGGTCCATGGCAGATTGTTGGCAATATTTATGCCACGGCACCTGAAGCTCTCAACTATTTCCACTCTGCTATCATTGATGCTGATTGATGCATGTACTTCACCACACTTCCTGAAGTCGATAACTACCTTCTTCATCTTGCTAACATTGAGGGAGAGGTTGTTTGTCTTGACACCATGTTACTGAGTTCTCTCTTTCCTTCCTGTACTCTGTCCCCTCATTCTTCGTGATCTGGCCCACCAAAGTGGTATCATCTGCAAAATTGTAGATGGAGTTAGAGTTGAATTTGGCCGCACATTTATAAGTGAATAGGGAGTATAGTAAGGCTCTGAGAAGGCATCCTTGGTTTCCTCCCACATCTCAAAGATGTGCGTGTTTGTAGGTTAACAGGCCTCCGCAAATTCCACCTAGTGTGTAGGGAGTGGGAAAGTGGGATAACATAGAATTAGGGTTAATGGGTGATCGATGGACTCGGTGGGCGGAAGGTCCTGTTTCCATGCTGTATTTCTAAACTAAATTAAACATGCAATACAAATTTCTCACTGCACCTTGATACATGTGACAATAATAAACCCAAATGCAAAAGTGATCGAAGTGCTTCTTTCAATGATGGCAAGAGGCCTCTGTTGCTCTTGTGTTTATACATGGTGCAGGACATCTGATTAGACAGACTGCTGAACACATCATTGGTGATTTTATTTTAGATTTGTTCTGCACCCGAACTAATCGAGGAAACTGCTTGATTGCGCACTGAGATAAAGTGGGCAATTTCAGTGGAAGGAGAATCAATTTGGCATTGTTGTGTGCTAGCATTTTGACCTCCTACTCTGATATCTAGTGTGATCAGATAATCTAAAGCATTAAGATGAAAAACCAGGACAAAATAGAATAAAACAGGATTAGTGAAGGATTAGTGTCGATGGGTGCTGCCTTGGGGGACAATGGGTCTATTAAAGTGTGGTATAATTTCATAAAATATTCTGAACAAAGTTCAGTACTTATATAAAACAGGAGAAGGCAAAACAAATTTAAAAGGATGCAATGTTCCCTGTGCACAACAATCAAAGTTATGATCACCTTTTGTACAAAATCCCACAGACAAGTACACTGTTTGAGTAGGAAAATAACTGCAGATGCTGGTACAAATTGAAGCTATCACAAAATGTTGGAGTAACTCAGCAGGTCCGGCAGCATCTCTGGAGGGAAGGAATGGGTGACGTTTCGGGTCGAGACCCTTCTTCAGACTGATGTCAGGGGGAGCGGGACAAAGAAAGGATATAGGTGGAGACAGGAAGACAGTGGAAGAACTGGGAAGGGGAAGGGAAGAGAGGGACAGAGGAACTATCTAAAGTTAGAGAAGTCAATGTTCATAACGCTGGGCTGTAAGCTGTCCAAGCGAAATATGAGGTGCTGTTCCTCCAATTTGCGGTGGGCCTCACTATGACACAGGAGGAGGCCCATGACAGAAAGGTCAGACTGGGAGTGGGAGTTGAAGTGCTCAGCCACCGGGAGATCAGGTTGGTTAAGGCGGACTGAGTGAAGGTGTTGAGCGAAACGATCGCTGAGCCTCCGTTTGGTCTCGCCGATGTAGAGAAGTTGACATCTGGAACAGCGGATACAATAGATGAGGTTGGAGGAGGTGCAGGTGAACCTCTGCCTCACCTGGAGAGTGTTTGGGTCCTTGGATGGAGTCGAGGGGAAGGTAAAGGGACAGGTGTTGCATTTCCTGTGGTTGCAGGGGAAAGTGCCTGGGGAGGGGGTGGTTTGGGTAGGAAGGGACGAGTGGACCAGGGAGTTAGGAGGGAACGGTCTCTGCAGAACGCAGAAAGGGGAGGGGATGGGAAGATGTGGCCAGTAGTGGGATCCCATTGGTGACGGAATGTTGGAGGATGATTTGTTGGATACGCTGGCTGATGGGGTGGAATGTGAGGATAAGGGGGATTCTGTCCTTGTTACGAATGGGGGGAGGGGGAGCAAGAGTGGAGCTGCGGGATATAGAGGAGACCCGAGTGAGAGCCTCATCTATAATGGAAGAGGGGAAGCCCCGTTTCCTAAAGAATGAGGACATTTCTGATGCCCCAGTGTGAAACACCTCATCCTGGGCACAGATGCGGCGTAGACGGAGGAATTGGGAGTAGGGGATAGACTTTTTGCAGGAGACAGGGTGGGAAGAAGTGTAGTCCAGATAGCTGTGGGAGTCAGTGGGTTTGTAGTAGATGTCAGTCACTAGTCTATCTCATGTGATGGCGATGGTGAGATCCACTACCAGATACACTGTTTGAAGTGTGTCCAATTGGTCTGCAATCACTACCAGATATATCTGTGCATGCAAATGTATGGTTTCCAGATCATTTTTATCACATTAATTTTTTTATGGAACTCGTGATTTCCCCTTGTAATCCAGTTCCAAAGATCTTTTATTTATTTACTTATTGAAGACACGGATTATCAGTCATAGTAGAATCACACCACCTCTATTTCACTTGGCTTAAAGCAGAGAATGAAAATCATAATTTTCAAAGCAGGGCATCATTTGCATTTTGCATATGCACTAATAGTTCTTGTGCCTGAACTACACTGGTGCTGCTCTACCAGATACTCCAGAGGAATCAAACAAGAATAAATGTGGTGTATGATAAGGAGAGCCTGAACAACAGTAATGAAGAGGCGATAAACTTCAGTAACGATTGTGGAACGCAGTAATGTAGAATTGCCTGGATCAGATTGAGCAGTTCCCATCAATAACATCTACTTTTACACTGAATTACACTTTCTTTTCAAATAGCTATTCTTCACTGGGCAGTTTTAGTGTGAATCATTCATCTATAAAATCAGCGACCAAAGTAAGATGATGTCCACAGCTTTATTAAAAATAATAGTAATGTGCAATACAAGAACGTAGACATGGGGAACACTAGTTTACCAAAGTGCTGGAGTAACTCAGCGGGTCAGACAGCATCACATAGACAGGCAACGTTTCAATGCAAAGAGCATTGGGGTCGCTTCTTATGTTTATCCTAGTGTGGAAGATATTATTCTTTTCATTATGAGGCTGTGCAGAAGGTGCTCTATAAAGTAGCCTGTGCTTTTCCTTCTCATCCATTGTTGGCATGTGAATTGGTGAATTTGTTTTAGCTTCCCCTGTTTTTCATCAGTGAATGTTGCTGGCAAGGCCAGCAGTGTTTGCCCACCTTGAGAAGATGCTGGATGACCACCTCCCTGAACCGTTGTAGTGAATGTGAGGATGGTATGGTGCTGTCATGTCGGAAGCTTCAGGAATTTGATGCAGCATGGGAGACGGAATGCCAATGTCATTCCAAGTTGGCTTTTCAACAGCTCCAAGGGAAGCCTCCCAGTTCCAACAAACTGGCTTCCCTCCTATGAGTCTGGTTGGAGCTGGGAGGTTTGCTTTCATGCTAACTTGAACAGACATCAGCATTCCTTTACCCATTCTGTACAGGTTCCACCAGAAGCCTCCAGTTTACTCCCTGATGCCAAAGACACCCAGACTGGCTATTGCAAAAACCCTCATTGTAGGTAAATGGCAAAAGAATCAAAGGGTAGTTAACAGGTTTGTGAGAAAGAATAATTCACAAAGTAAGATGGGAAATTGGTCTGATTAATCTGAGGGGAACTGGCTCGGATCCACCGGGCAGAAAGACCTCTTTCTATTTCATAATATGTATGTGAATTTAGAATGTTTTTTTATGCACTTGCTCCCCTTGTGTTGCTTGAAGCTGCGTCTATGTGAGCCCTGCATAAACGTGAGGAATGTAACCCCAATCCCCAGTAGATATGGAAATAGGTGCAAGATAAATATGGGGTATGATGTTTGAACAGGGCAGATATGGGGCACAGTGTCTGAACATGGTAGTTTCGGCCGTGGTGTCTGAACTCATGGTAGACATGGGGCGTGGTATCTGAACTCATGGTAGATATGGGGCATGGTTTCAGAAAACTTGGCAGATATAGGGCACAGTGTCTGAAATCTCAGTAGATATTGCGCACGGTATCTGAAATCATGGCAGATACGAGTACGGTGTCTGAACACACGGTGCATATCACCGGCACAGCCCTATCCTGGTTCAAATCTTACCTCTCTGACAGACACCAGTTCATCTCCATTAACAACTGTAAATCCCCCACCGCTCCCCTCCCCCAAGGTGTCCCCCAAGGCTCAGTCCTTGGCCCCCTCCTCTTCATCCTCTACCTGTTCCCCCTTGGTCAATTAATCCGCCGTCATGGTCTCAACTTCCACTGCTTCGCCGATGATATCCAGCTCCTCATCTCCACCAAGTCAATCTCCCCCACCACACACTCTACACTGACAAACTGCATCACTGAAATAAAATCTTGGCTTCAATCAAACTTCCTCAAACTCAATTGCAACAAATCTGAAATCATCATCATTGGTCCAAAAACGCTCACCAAATCCACCCAAAACTTCATCCTCAACATTGATGGTCTCCCAGTATCCACCTCACCTCACATCCGGAATCTTGGAATCATCCTTGATCAAACCCTCTCCTTCGACAAACACATCAAACACATCACAAAGACAGCCTTCTTCCACCTCAAAAACATTGCCCGTCTCCGGCCATCCCTCTCCTCCACAGCTGCAGAAACCCTCATCCACGCCTTCATCACCTCCCGTCTGGACTACTGCAACAGCCTCCTCTATGGCGCACCCTTAAAAATCATCAATAAACTTCAATACATTCAAAACTCCGCTGCCCGTCTACTCACACACACCTCGATCCGTGACCATATCACCCCCGTCCTTTATAAACTCCACTGGCTCCCCATCCCCCAGAGAATCCAGTACAAAATCCTCCTCATAACCTACAAAGCCCTCCATAACCTGGCCCCATCCTACCTGACCGACCTCCTCCACAGGCACACTCCCACCTGCACCCTCCGCTCTGCCGCTGCCAATCTCCTATCCCCCCACATCCGGACCAAACTCAGATCCTGGGGGGACAGGGCTTTCTCCATCGCTGCTCCCACCCTATGGAACTCACTACCCTAAACCGTTAGAGACTCCTCCACACTCATCACATTCAAAACATCGCTGAAGTCTCACCTGTTCAGTACTGCCTTCAACCACTGAAGGTCACCTCACCTTCTCTCTCCTTTCTCTGTTCATTTATTTATTTACTTATTTATCTATTTATTCATTTCCCTATGTTCTCAAAATCTCTGTAAAGCGTCTTTGAGTATATGAAAAGCGCTATATAAATAAAATGCATTATTATTATTATTATTATATGGTGCATTTGTCTGAACACACGACAGATGTGGGGTACGGTGTCTGAACACATGGTCATCAGGGCATGATGTCTGGGCACACAGTAGATATGGGGCTTGGTTTCAACACATGCTAAATATGGGCATGGTGCCTGAGCACAAGATAGATGCGGGTGGGGTGTTGGAGAATCCTGCAGTGCAGAAGTGAGTTGTTTGATGAACATATTTAAAATGGACCGCTGTTGCGCAGTTTTCCCAGGTTTAAGGTACACTGAAATGAAAATAGAGGCAGCAGCTGCCATTCTCCAATCCCCAAGCCAAGTATCTCCTTCAAATCCTGGGATCAACCAGGTTGCTCTCCAGCTCCTGGTTAACAATCTTCCCTGCCCAGCCTGCACCTAACATTAAGGTCTGCAGCCAATAAGAATTTCTAAGATGTGTCCGACTGTTGATGGAATTGATTCACATAGGCTAAGCCACAGGTTACCAATAACCCATAAAGTCCTCCTCCAGAAGTTGGACACTGTAGTACAGGCAGGCAAAGTACTTTTGCTCTAAGGTGCTTCCACCGCATCTATTTTAGAAGAAAACATTCTAAAATCTGCAAGTTAGGGTGTAAATACTGAGGCCATGAGAGCTGGTCAGATGTTGGATATCATGCAGTGTGTAGCTCAACTCCTAGTGTGGTGTTTTGATGTATACTTGTTGATAGGTTACATGAAGATGAAATGCAATGATATAATCACAGAGTCATGAACACTCATGGAGCCAGAAACAGGCCCTGGGCCCAACACATGCAATGGTGAACAAAGTGCCTTCTTAAGCTTGTCCAGTTTAGCTGCATATTTACCTTAACTCTCTGAACCTTTCCAATCAATTAAATTTTCCAAATGTCTTTTACATTTTTTGTAGGAATTGGGCTTACCCCAGATCTGACCCCAGGATTTCTCCTACATCAGCCAAGCAAGCCACGAAGCGAGAATTATACCCGCATATCAATGAGCTGCCAAATTATATAATATGATGGTTAAATATGATATAAGTATTATGCCCATAATGTTGGTGCCCATTATTGTTAAACTTGAATGAAGTACGTAACCTCACATTGAACTTCCTGGTGCAGTGTAGATATTATTGTGGTTTGATATCTTGCCAGCTACCAGTACAGTTCGAGGTCCAACAAAAAGACACCATAGCATGGCCAAGATAATCTCTAATTCAGGTTTGAAATGGCACAGATGGGAAAAGTAAGAAAAATAAAGCAATACGTTCCATTTCTAAATAAATGTGCCAACATTACACCAGTCACAGAAATTTAGGGTATAATCTGTGTTTGTTGCTAAGAGTGTGGTGCTATCCAGTTAGTGAAAAGACTGTACATGGTTATAATCAAGCCATTCACTGTGTACAGATACAAGAGAAAGGGTAAAACATTTAGTGCGAGATAAAGTCCAGTAAAGTACAGTTAAAGATAGTTCGAAGATCTCCAATGAGGTGGATGGAAGGTCAGAACCAGTCACTAGTTGATGATAGGACTGTCCATTTGCCTGATAACAACTGGGAAGAAACTGTCCCTTGTAAGTTTTTAAAGGAATACACGAGAGGAAAAGCACCATCTGTCATGAAAACATTTGAACAACCTGATAAATCAAGGAAAACTGTGAAATCTATGATAGAAATCCGAGATGAAAAAGGGAAGGAGGACAAGAAAATCAAGAAAGAAGCCCCTTTAATATGCAAGATAGTGGGGCATACAGTATGCTGTGCAACATTAGAACTTGTCTAGAGAATCCATTGAGGCCTGCCACTTTCTGAACTCTGCCACTGTGATGTATGGGATAGAACCAGAAGGAGGTGAGGGGTGGGGTGATAGACTAAGTGGGACTTTGCTTGCCCATTCAGTGGATGTAAAAGGCATTGAGCTCATCCGGTTGAGATTTGTTGTTGGCAGGAATTTGACCCCATTTTTAGCTTGTAGCCCATGATAGTAATCGGGCCCTGCAACTGTTGCTTGGTACCCATTGGATGAATTGCGACTCCAACCTGTTTTGGAATTCTCTCTTGGAATATTACAACTGCACAAATATATAAGTATTACAACATAAATTTTGTGTAGTATATTTGGTTGAAGCAAGTGTAGTTTGAAATAACATAACACTGAGGTCACAACTCTGCTGATGGTAAGTCATTAATGGTAACCATCAATGATTCAGGTCAACATAGCTGCAGATCATATCACTACGGGGATGTAGTTCACTCATGTACCCTTGGTGAGTGACCCAGTCTATCTCAAGACTCATTCAGGAGAAGTTCCATTCATCTTATTTTAATAACCAGATTCTCAAGACCCAATAGCAATGGCAGACAACCAATAGTTGTGGCAGACAACATGAATTAATTTTATTTCTTGCTTTATTGTCACATGTGACAAGTCACAGTCAAATTCTTTGCTTACATACACAAGGTATGCAAATAGTAGCCCATAAAGGGTGCTTACAAAGTTACAAAGTTCCCCTTTGTTCTCCCCCCACCTCCATCTTCATGCCCCCCCCCCCCCACCAAATGCCAGATCCTCCTTTGTTCCTTCCAAACATCTGTTGGGCAAGAAACACTTATTTGAAAAGTTGTATTTAGTGGTCACATGGATATGTCAAAAGCAATTTTGTCCAAAATGTTGGCATTTTCAAAATGTGGACAAAGGAATCATCGGAGACAAGGCATATGTATGTATTAAATCTGCCACCATAGTTGTTTAATGTGATTCAAGTTCAGTCTATTCCTTGAAGAGCTAAATGAATTAAGTGCTGACGAAATTAGACAGGCTACTCATATATTGTATGGTTTACCTGGAGAGCATGCAGGTTTTTCACTGTACCTCAACACGTGTGGCAATGACAAACCAATATCAATTCCGATATCTAAACAACATTGCTTTCCAAAGTTCCTTTCTGATAAGGCTATGCAGCAAATCAAATGCACAATCAGAAGTGATGTATCTCAGCTTAAAGATGGATGCTAATTGGTTGTAAGTTGTTCCAGACAAGATTGACGTAAGCACAAGAGGCAAATCAAAAGAATTTGACAGTTTCATGCTTTTCTAGGAAATATTCAACATAGTTTTAGCTCCCTGCCTGATTTGATGTTTTTTAAATCATTAGACCAAATTTTTAACAAGAATGAAAATGGTATTCGCAGATGAACAATGGAAAACATATATTTGATATTAGTGTAGTTTGAGCTGTGAATCTCCAGAGCTTCACTATGATACAATCAAAACTCTAACGATGGTGTAAGTGTTGTCATAAACATTTGCTGCTCTAGCGTTGTGCATTCACAATTAAAACCAAACAAAACTACATGTAAATTCCAAAAATGCACCAGTAATTATCTTCAGTTTCTGATGGAATGAGCCTTTGTTCTCTTTTAGGATCTCAAACTGTTTCCGGCAAACCTGGATGATACTCCAGCAGTCTGAACAATGACAGCTTGCTGGATCATAGGTGCACTGTTTTGCTCTCTAAATAGATGAGTGAATATTATTCATCAAAGCAAAATGAAACCGCCAATGCTCTCTTTTGTTTGCTGCCCATATCACCTGATATGGGTAGTGGGAGTTTTAATTTCATATTGCAACTTGTTAATTTGAACATCCCCACGATAACCATCGAGTGCCTCAATAGCATGCATCATTAACACAGGGAAGGAAGGCTATTCCATTGTTCTTTCATCATTGTAACCAAGTTTCCAATCCTTACGATGAGATTACACCAAATTCATATACCAATTTCCAATTTGTCTACAAGATCATGATCTCTGCAGCACATCTATTTTGCCATTGCTGTGTTAACAAAGGCAGGAAACCTCCACCTTCATGTTGATCCCAGAAATCCAATGCAAAAAAAAAGATCCATCACACCAGACCAAAATCCTAGCACCTCCAACTACCTCCCCAACATGGCTTCCAACATCATGTACTCCACACTGCCCGTTTCCATCTCCTTCGCAAAATGCACATACTGGACTGTCCTGGCAGTCCCATTGTTTCTGAATGGTCCTGCCCCACTGAACTCACCTCTGAATACCTCAATTCCATCTGCCCCCCTCCCCCCCCCCCACCCATGTCCAGGCCCTTCCGACTTACATTTGAGACACTTCACACACTCCAGCACTGAAAACTTCCAATTCCTCGGTCCCATGCCTCTATACCATGGGCATCCAGTCTCTTTACGCCTCCATTGCCCATCAATGCGGCCTCAGGGCTCTTCAGTTATTCCTTGGACAGAGACCAATCAGTTTCCCCCAACCAGCACCTTCTTCCACCTGGCGAAACATGTCCTCGCCTTTTTATGACTCTTCAAGTGAAAGTGTAGTTATGGCCACTCGCGTAGGCCCCCACTATGCCTGCCTCTTTGTTGTTTATGTTGTACACTACTTGTCCCAGAGACACATCAGCACTATTCCTCCAAATCTTCTGCACCTCATTGACGACTGGGCATCAGCTTTGCCCTCTGCACCACTACAGTCCCATACAGTATCATTGATTACATCAACCACTGCCTCCTTCAAATTGACTGGGACTATCACACCGCTCATACCTTTCTAGATTTGTCTGTGTCTATCACAGGGAACAGCCTATGAACCGACGTCCGCTACAAACCCACCGACTCCCACAGCTCCCTTGGCGACATCTCCTCCCAACCTTTCTCTTCCAAGGAACCTGTCCATTACTTTCAGTTTCTCCATCTTCACCGCATCTGCTCCTGAGATGAGGTTTGCCACTCGAGGACATCAGTAAACATGGCTCTCCCCCTGCTGTTGTGGATCCCTCTTCCGTGCCTCCCCAGTATTCCACAGTTCTGCTCTCACTCCCACCTCCTCCTCAAACGGACAAGTTTAGAGATTCCCTGGTCCACACCTTTCACCCCACCAGCATTCACATCCAACACACGGATCTCCAGCATTTCTGTCTCCATCAACTTGATCCCACCACCAGTCACATCTCCCTGTCCCCACCTCTTTCCTTTTTCCAGAGACCATTCTCTCTGCAACTCCTTCGTTTGCTCATCCTTTCCACCCAAACCACCTCCTCCCTTAGCACTTTCCATTGCAATCACAGGAGATGCAACATTTGTCCCTACACCTGCTCTCTCACTCCCATTGAGGGAACAGCCCCTCTAGGTGAAACAGGTTCATTTGCCCCTCTTCCTATTTTGTCTGTTATATTAGGTGCTCCCGATGTGGCCTCCTTTACATCAGTGATACCAAGTGTAGACTAGGCTGCTGTTTCTCCGAACACTTATGCTCTATCTGTCAAGGCCGGCTGGATCTCCCGGCTGTTAACCATTTTAATTCCCCTTCTCATTCTGACCTTTTTGTCCTTGGCCTCCTCCATTGCCAGAGAGAGGCCTTAAGCAAACTGGAGAAACAGCACCTCATATAGTCATGGATACCTCATAAAGTCATGGATACTTTACAACCCAATGGTATGAACATTGAATTTTCAAATTTCAAGTTGTATCCCCTACCCCCTCCCTCCCTTTCCCCTACCCCCCTATCCCAACTCTTGTGTGCACATATTTCTCCAAATATCTCCCACCACCCTAGTCACCCTGTTCCTTTCTCCTCCCCTGTGCGCTCACATCCTATCCCATCATCCCATATTTACCATTTAATCTCCCTCCTTCTCCTCCACCGGTCCCCATCCACCCATATGCCTCCCCCCATCATCATATTTCATTCCTCCTCTTCTTACCTTATCTTTCATCCTGTCTCATTTTCACTTTAGCCTTTGTCACTTACTCCACCCATTCACGAATCACCCTCTGCTCACTTGAATCCACCGATCTCCGACCAGGCTTTGACCCGTCCTGCTCTTTCTTCCATCCCTCTCCCCTGACTCCATCAGTCTGAAGGGCCCTGACCCAAAACATTGCCTGTCCATTCCCTCCATTAATGCCGCTGTCTCCACTGGTAAACGCATTGCACCTATCAACTATTAAAAGTTGCTGCATACCTTTGTGGCATGCTGTAGAATAACTGCAACATAATGCTGGAAAGACAGAAGCTGGTAGAACTAAACTGATATATAAAGCATTTATCTCTGTTACAGAATGGTGTCTTCATAAACAAGAAATAATGACAGCAGTATATTAACCTATGTTTTACGATATCATTAACAACTCAGTAAATCTTGATTAACTGTTGAACATGGGTAAACAAGGGCACCATTGTTAATGAGGACGCTGTTAGGAAGGACATTACTTCTCACTTAAAAGACGCTTAATTAAAGCGTATATTTCTTTCTGAGAGAATGAAATAATGAGGCCCAAATGATTTTCTCCACTGAAACAAAGGTGAGATAATTGCTGAATATCTAAACAGACAATGGAGAGAAAAATTGCTTTCATCAGTTCCTCTATGCAGAGCGTTATATTAGGCATTCAATTAGAATGCAACGCATTGAATCATATTGGTTCAAGAATGAGGGATGCCATCAGCAGCCAGCTATATTAGTCTGCTGTAAGAGAGCAGTCTGATTGCATGGCAATTATTTCACTAATACAAACCAGGTCCATGAAATAAGGTTAAATCCTATTACTTAGGCAGGTCAAAAAATTACTGGCAATTCTGAAGGAACCCAATGGCAGCTATAATCTGCAGTGACAATTTATTTGGTAGAGGCATAACATATCCAATTGTCCATCGCAATGCGTCACCTTAGTAATGGATGGTAAATTGGAAAAAGCCTTTTGGGATGTATCTAGAGTTTCAGTGAGAGAGCTGCATTAAAGTGTCCGTAACTTGGTGCTCACTCAAAGCGAGGAAGGAAATCTACACTAATAATCTGGAAATAATGTTTTTATTAGAAAACCTCACATTTTTCACTTTGTTTACCCCGATGGCAACTGGGGCAACAACGAAAAACAGAGATTAGTACACAACATTTTAAATGTCACCCTCACAATGCTTCCTGAAACTTATGGGACATTCCCAGTAAAGGGAAAGCACGAAAGACAAGTCATGATTTAAAACGTGGCAAAGTAGAGGCTCGATAATCTGGAGACTGATGGAAGGTTGATGGAGCCAAACCCTTGTTTTGCAGATATTGATGAACTGAGAGAAGACTGTGAGGAGATGAAGGGACACCAACATTACTTTGGTAAACACAACAATCATAGCATGTGATTCACATGCCAACGAGGCCCACTAAATATACTCACCATTGTCTACCAAACTTCAATCTCTCCTTCAAATTTTTGCTACCAAATTTTGATCACCAAAATATTTGTTGCTGGTTTGTTTTTGAACAGAAGGGGCAGAATCCAATTGGAGAGGACAGTGAGCAGGATCTTTACTGATTCAGAATTTTCTTCCTAGATTGCCACTCTGATTTATAGCCTGTGAATACTTGGTCAAATCAGTGCATTTCATTATTTATTCCACTTGAGCGTACACCTGCTCCTTTTCATTTAACTCTGTTACAATGTCCTACCATTTCTTGCATTCTTGTATTTTTATTTAATTTTCCCCTCAATCACATTCAAGCTCACTTCAACTGCTGCTCACAGTACCAATCGGAATCCTGCAGATGGTGCAAACCTGAAATAAAACTGAAAATGTCGGTAGTATCGAATGATTATGGCATTATCTGTGGAGAGGGGAAACAATTAATGGTTCAAATTAATTACCTTTCAGCAGATCTGCCAAATATTCTGATGAAAGATCATTGACCTTAAGTTTTAAATTTGTTTCTCTATCTAATGATGTTCTCTGAGTTGTAGAGCATTTTCTGTTCTTACCTATAGTGGGAACGAGTATTAGTTTTTACAATTGATTTATTTATTGTAATTTTATTTATTTTTTATTTAAATTTAATGCCGAAGTGGAAGCTCCACTTGTACTTTTTTCAAACACGTCTAGAATTTATATCTCAAGTTTTACTTAATCTCCTATGTCCAAGATCAAGAAGAATTATTTAGACTATTTTTCTATTGATTAGCATGAACAGTTTAACAGTGGGTTCTGTCCAATCCATATTAATACATTAAGAAAATACTTTGTAAGTTTCTTTTTGTTACCCTCCTGACATTTCCATCTATCCCACGCCCAATCAGCACCAGTACCGTAAAAATGTTCATATTATCTACAGTAAAAATAAACTGAAACATATTGATACACAATTTTGCGTTTTCTGAAAACAGAATAAAAGCATGGTAAATGTCACTGCACAAACATGTAACTTGCTTCTTTTCCTGAGAACTGATGTCAAAAGTTTATCTGTGTCAGAATGGAAACAATTGATAAAAGAGAATGTTTTGGGTTGAGACCCTTCTTCAGTCTGAGTGTCAGGGTCTTTTGTGTTTTGTGTTTTATGTTGTTTTTTTGTCTTGATTGTAGTGTTTAGATGTGATGTAGTTTTTTGTTTGTTTTTTGTGGTTGTGTACTATGTGTGGGGGGAGAACTGCAAAATTGTCTCTTCCGAACGGAGACCTGACCTTTTCTGGGTGGTGTCTCCGTTCCCGCTGCGGCCTACCATCGGCCAAACACCTGGAGCTGGCGGCCTCCACCTGGGTCCACCTGGGTTCTGGTTCGCAGAGCCCGCGGACCGGACTGTACTTACCATCTGCGGAGCTGGCTGCCTTCGGAGGCTGTGGTGGCGCTGCGGGAACGGCTGCGACTCGCCTTCGGAGGCTTCGGCCGTGGGCCGCGTGGACGTTGGAGGCTCGCAGCCCCCTGGGTGGGGGCCGACATCGAGAGCTCCGGCAGCGGCAGCATATTCGGCCGCCCCGGATCGCGGGGCGTGGGTCGGCCCAGTGCGGACCGTTCACCATCCGGCACAGCCTAAAATAGGCCGCGGGATTTTTCTCTGCCCGGCGGGGGCTTCAATGTCAGGAGCCCCGACCGCCCGACGTGGCAACTTCAACAACCTGACCACGGGAGAAGATGGCAGGGGAAGAGAAAAGACATACTGGCCTTCCGTCACAGTGAGGAGGTGACTGGAGGAGACTCACTGTGACGGATGTTTCTTTTTTTTTTGTTTTGTTTTTTGTGTTGGTTGTGATTGTGTGTGAAATTGTTTATTTTTATTGCTCTATTACTGGACTGTGGGTGACCTTTCATTTCACTGCACATCTTGTATGTGTATGTGACAAATAAACTTGACTTGACTTGATATATACATGGTGATATGGAGAGATATGGAACAAATGAATGAAAGATATGCAAAAAGTAACGATGATGAAGGGAAGTGGATCCCTCAGTGGTCCATGGTTGACTAAGGGCTTGGTGATAAGGGCTAAGGGCACCAGCAAGCCTGTCTTCACCAGCTGCCACATGGTCTGGTTGAGGCGGCTGGTGTTGTGGCTCAAGTTGTAATCCCTGGACGTCAACTCTTTCTTCAGGCCATCCTTTTGTCCGCACCCTGGGCTCCAAGGTGGAGTACGTCGGCGACTCCGAGGGTGGAGGATGCTGCAGTGGAGGGGGAGGGGGAAAAAAGAGGCCGAGTGGACAAAGCGACAGGAAAAGGATGTGGTGGCGATGGAGGGGAGGGGGGTGGGGTGAGTGGTTGAGTGGACAAAGCAATGGCCAGCAGAAAGAAGTGGCAGGTGCTGAGAGGGGAGGGCGCCCCACAGTGACAGAGTGTGTCCTGTCAGTGGCAATGGCCTGAAGAAATCACTGTCCCCAGGGGCTACAATTTGAACCCAGACAACAGCCGACTCAACCAAACAGTGCGGTGGGTGAAGAAGGGCTCGCTGGAGCACCTTCCAATCCCGGTGGATGTCGGCCGGTCCGTCCGCTACAACCAAAATCCGTTATAAAGGGCTCTGTTAAGACAATGGTTTTATGTATTACAACTGAAGTACACAGAGTTTGCCATTCAGAATGATGCACCTTTTATTTTTATTTCCTGTCCACAATATTCTTTGCTCTGTAATTAGCTACAGCGTGTGATGGCTAACAACATTATTGTTTTCATTGGGCAACTTGAGAGAACTTACCACAGCACAGCAAGCATGCTCAGACCTGGACTCTCTGCAACAGCTACTATTTTCTGTACCGGACTCGCTAGCACAACCAAGCGTGTTTCTGCACACGTGGCAAAGCCTTGTCCTGCCCTTCTTCTTTTCCAGCTTTCTCCCCCTCCCCACCACAATCAGACTGAAGAAGGGACCCGATCTGAAACTTCACCTGATGCTGCCTGACCCATCGAGTTACTCCAGCGCTTTGTGTCTTTTATTCTATAACTAACTTGCTTTGCTAAAATAGATCTTCCAGCACTTACCATTTAGTGCTGTTGTTCACTGACCTTCGAGGTCACATCCAGGAATTTATTTTGCGTTGAGGCTCACTGCCTCTATAATCCCTGCAAGCAGTAATTTCCAGAAAACTATCACTGTCTAAGTAAAATAAAACTTCCCTCTAATACTTCAACTAGTTAATAACACTTTTCTCCAGGTTTTTGATTTCTTTATGAACGAAATTATCTTTCATACCCTTATAATTTTATGTACTTCAATTAAATGTTGCTCTTGTCTTCTCTGTTCCCAAGAACATTACTCCACCCGAACCAATCTTTTTTCATAGATAAACATTTCCAGTTCTGGCACCATCCTTGTAAATATCACCTGGATCCAGTGCAATCATATGAGACATGCAAATTAGAACATGGAACAATACAGCACAAGAACAGGCCCTTTGGCCTACAATGTCTGTGCCAAACATGATGCCAAGCCCATCACTTATCTACCTACACATAACCCATATCCCTCCATTCCTTGCATATCCCAAATGCCTATCCAAAAGTCTTAAATTTCACTAACGTATGTGCTTCAACCACTACTCCCAGCAGCATGTCCCAGGCACTCACCACCCTCTGTGTAAAAAACTTGCCCTGCACATCTCCTTTAAACCTTGCCCCACTCACATCAAAGTTATAGCCTATACTATTTGATGTTTCCATTCTGGAAAAAAAGGTTCTGACTGACAACCCCATCTAAGTTTTGCATAGTTTTATATACTCTAGCATGGCTGCCCGCAACATCCAGCATTCCAGAAAAACAATGCATCAACCTCTCCCTGCAGCTAATACCCCTTAATCCAGTCATCATTCTGGTAAAGTTCATTTGTTTCCCTATTTCTGGTATTCAGTGTTTGTGTCTTTCTCATAACTTGAACAGTTTGCAAGTTGGAAAGGCAGGCATCTTCTGCCATTCCCACATGGCAGAAGATGCCTGCAATCCTGCAGCAAAAGGCTAATCCACCCCACAAGCCTCCCAAATGCTCATTGTAGAAGTTTTAGTTTTGTTTGTTATTGTCACCTGTACTGAGGTACAGTGAAAAGCTTTTGTTTGTGTGCTATCCAGTCAAAGAAAAGACTACACATGCTCAGATAATGATAAGGGATAAAGGATATAACATTAAGTACGAAGATATATCACTGCAGTCCGATAAAGTCCGATTAAAGAATGTTTAAAGGTCTCCAATGAGGTAGATGGGAGGTTAGGACCGCACTTGAGCTGATGAGAGAACAGTTTACTTGCCTAATAGCAGCTGGGAAGAAACTGTTCCTGAATTCTGATTTATACCGAAGATAGACACAAAGTGCTGGAGTAACTCAGCGGCACAATCAGCATCTCTGGAGAGAAGGAATGGGTGACGTTTCGGGTCGAGATCCTTCTTCAGACTGATGGATTCATATTTGGCTGCACAGTCGTGAATGTGTAAGGAATATAGTAGATGGCTCAGAACGCATCCTTGCGGGGCATATGAACTCTTTATAAATTGGGTGTCCATAAGCTCTTTTCTGGATGAATGGAACTCTAAAAGCCTTTTATACGTTTGAGAAGAATCCACTTGATGAGCAACCCACACACTATGATGCATATTCCCATCCTTCACCACTATTGCACATTTATCTACAGAATGCACTGCAGCTACTTTCCAATACTATTCCGAAAATAGATCCCAAACCTGTGATTCGGAAACGCACACACTATCCTGACTTGGAAGTATATTGTTATTCCTTGATTCTGCTTGGCAAAGCCTGGAACTCTACTCAAGGATTGTGGTTTAAGAAATTAGCTGCTAACCACTGCAGGCTGCTCTGTGATGCCCTCGTATCTGTGACCAAGTACAGAACACAAAGCAAATAACGGCTGTAATCCCTTGTGCCATTTGTGATGCCTCATGCATGCACAGAATTATATGCAGGCAGAAAAAAAAATCAAACTTTTTTGCTTAATTTCTTCAAAAAGTAAAAATGTCACATGTTAAAAATGTCATAAATGGGCGGCAGAGTGGTATGGCAGTCGAGTTGCTGCCTTTTAGTGCCAGAGATCTGGGTTCTATCATGATTACAGGTGCTGTCTGAATGGAGTTTGTATGTTCTCCCTGTTCCAGGGCGCCAGCAATGGCTGCCTCGCCAACAGTCTGCCTGTCCTTTCCTTCTTTGTGTTTAAATAGTACATGTTAAATGTATGTTTTTAGTTTTTTTAGCTTATTTTATGTGGGGGACGGGGGACGGGGGACGGGGGGTGGAGTTGGGGAAAACTTTTTCTGTCTCTTACCTTGACGGAGATGCAATTTTTTTCCCTATCGTATCTCCGTCCGCACTGCGGCCTAACATCGAGGAATTGGCGGCTTTTGCTGGAGACCGACTTTTGAGAGCTCTACTGCGGGGAGCCTACAGGACTTTAACATTGCGGAACCCGCAATCCCCTTGCCAGGGATCGACCTCGGAGCTCCAACCGTTGGTGCTTATGGACTTAAGATCACGGAGCCTGTGGTCTCTGGTCAGAGACCGACTTCGGGAACTTCAATAGACAATAGACAATAGGTGCAGGAGTAGGCCATTCAGCCCTTCGAGCTAGCACCGCCATTCAATGCGATCATGGCTGATCACTCTCAATCAGTACCCCGTTCCTGCCTTCTCCCCATACCCCCTCACTCTGCTATCCTTAAGAGCTCTATCCAGCTCTCTCTTGAAAGCATCCAACGAACAACCACAGTATTCAAGCCACAAGAGCTTCGACCGCGCCGATGTGGGAGTTTCGATTGCCCCGACGCAAGAGATTTGACCGCCCCGACGCGGGAGCTTCGATCGCCTGACGCGGGAGCTTCGATCGCCCTGACGCGGGAGCTTCAACCACCCCGAAGCGAGGGCTTTGCCAGCTGGCTGCGGGAGCTTCGATCGCCCCGACGGATTGTTCGACTGCCTGACCGCGGGAGAATAAAGAGGAAGAAGTTTGGACTTTTTTACCTTCCATCACAGTGAGGAATGAGGGGAATCCGCTGTGGTGGATGTTTATAGTAACTTTTATGTAGATGTGTGTCTTGTTGCTTTTTTTTTATATGGCTGTATGGTAATTCGCAAATCACTGTACCTTAATTGGTACATGTGACAATAAAGACTTTTGAAACCATTGAAACCTTTGACTGCAAGTGTTTTCTCTGGGTACCCCGGATTCCTCCCACACTCCAAAGACGTACTAGTTTGTAAGTTAATTGGCTTCGGTAAAATTGTAAATTGTTCCCAGTGTATAGGATAGAGCTAGTGTACGGCGTGATCACTGGACAGCGCAGACTAGGTGGGCCGACAGCCCTGTTTCTGCACTGTATCTCTAAAGTCTAAAAGTAAAGTTTAAACTACCATTTCAAAGGCAATTACAATGCTGGTCTCACTGGTGGTGTGCATGTTTTGTAAATAAATTACATAAAAGACCAAAACAGCCAGACTCTTTGGCACTCAATCTACCATCTTAGACATCCACTCTGGTACACCATTACCACAACGTGTCCATCATTTCAGAGATACTTTGCAGAAACTCCCCAAGGCTTCAGTTGACAGCAAACTCCAAAACTACAACCTCACCATCTGGAAGAACCAGAGCAACACGTGCATGAGATCTATTCCACACATCAAACATGGATTGGAAACCCCTCAGCAGGTCGCAAAATCAAAAAGCACCACATGTCTACTTTCACCACAAGGATTGCAGTGAGGCAAGAAGTTGGTCCATAAACTATTCACCTAATTACGATGGCGGAGAGGCAATGAGCAATGGAGAATAAATATTTGGTGGCGATGGTCTCATCCCACAATTTAATTAAAATGGAAGTTATTACTTAATTGATGATTTGTCTGCTTGTAATAATTCTGGAATATTTGGCAGCATACATTATCACATTTACTTGAGAAAGGCTTCTGCTGTTGGTGGCAGATTACTATTCTGGTACAATAGACAATAGACAATAGACAATAGACAATAGGTGCAGGAGTAGGCCATTCAGCCCTTCGAGCCAGCACCGCCATTCAATGCGATCATGGCTGATCACTCTCAATCAGTATCCCGTTCCTGCCTTCTCCCCATACCCCCTCACTCCGCTATCCTTAAGAGCTCTATCCAGCTCTCTCTTGAAAGCATCCAACGAACTGGCCTCCACTGCCTTCTGAGGCAGAGAATTCCACACCTTCACCACTCTCTGACTGAAAAAGTTCTTCCTCATCTCCGTTCTAAATGGCCTACCCCTTATTCTTAAACTGTGGCCCCTTGTTCTGGACTCCCCCAACATTGGGAACATGTTTCCTGCCTCTAATGTGTCCAATCCCCTAATTATCTTATATGTTTCAATAAGATCCCCCCTCATCCTTCTAGATTCCAGTGTATACAAGCCCAATCGCTCCAGCCTTTCAACATACGACAGTCCCGCCATTCCGGGAATTAACCTAGTGAACCTACGCTGCACGCCCTCCATAGCAAGAATATCCTTCCCTTCTCTCCAGAGATGCTGCCTGTCCCACTGAATTACTCCAGCCTTTTGTGTCTACCTCCTCATCCCTTCTTTTCCCTCTTTGTAGCCTCACTTCATTCTAATTGCCAGAGTGCATCTTCACAACAGCTAGGTGTGTATGAATAAGACCTTTCCTCCCTCTATTTCCTTCTCACCCAAGGTGGACACTGACCACTATCCAACAGGACAGTTGAGAACTGTATAAATCAGCCGGCCTGTCAGCAGAGACGCTGAGCAACAGCATGATTCTTAAAACTAAATCCTGCATTCTTCTGGTCAGCAGACGAGGCCTCAACCACCAACCACATCTACACTTCCCCGGGAAGTAGGAATACACACAGGTTGCAATTTATCAAAGCTCCTGCGACGTTTTGAAACTAACATTACTCAGTGACATGGTGGAGGATTTTCCAGAAACAGTGGAAGGTGACTTTCTAATCTCTTAACGACCATCTGACCACCACAAGTTGACTGATGTGATATGAGCTGAGAGAAACAAAAATGCAGCTGTCACCGACCACAGAATGGCATTATCTCCAGAACAATCAGGGTAAACCTTGCCACATGGCAGGGGCCCAGAGGTTGTGGTACATTTTAATTTGAAACTGCGAGGACACAATTACCACTCGGGCTATGCCTGCTGCTTTTATTCGGATTCAAAAGACAGATAAAGATTTCAGGTTCTGACACTGTTCCCACCATTAATCAATACCTCTGCAGCTTTCTGGGCACAGTGTTGATTAATGTCTGACAGGCTTGATAAGGAAATGCATTCTACAGATACAGCAACAACCATAGCCGAGAAAAACTAAACTCTTCTGGCTAAAACTATTACTTAAGGTTAAAATCTTGCTGCAAGTTAAATTTTTCCCATTAGTTTTTCTTTAAGAGAAAAGCACTCTCAATGGAAATTTCTTCGGGCACAAAAACATTGCTTTTTGGTTAAGATATTCACATCAGCTCCACACATTTAGATAGTTGGTAGGTTAGTTAGGCTGCAACCTTCCCCCCATTGATGAACTATACACTGCAAGGGCCAGGAAGTGAGTGGGAAAGATCATCTTTGACCCCTCTCACCCTGGCCACAAACTCTTTGAAGCACCCCTCTGGAAGGCGACTCCGAACTGTCAAAGCAGCCACAGCCAGACATAAAAACAGCTTTTTTCCCACGAATGATAGTTCTACTCAATAACCAAAGTCTGGTCTCTTTTTTGCTCTGGTTTATTTTCACCCACATGTTTAGACCGTAATGGTGTATCCTTATTGTTTTGATGTGTTTATGCTTTATTCTTAATTGTTAACTGTATGTTTGTGTTGTCATTTGTGAGCGGAGCACCAAGGCACATTCCTTGTATCTGCATACTTGGCCAATAAACTTATTCGTTCATTCATTCATTCATTCATTCATTCTATCTAGTTAGGAGAGTGATTTGAATCACTTTTTTGTTCCACATTCTATTAACCCCTTTCTTCTGGCTAAGCAGCTAACTTATTATTAACTTTTACCAATGTTTCTGCGACAATGATGATCTCTGGTTATACATTTCACAGATTCACAATCTAATTGTGGAAGAATGCTCCTACTTATGATAGATTGCATGGGATCCAGGATGAGGGTGGTGGTAGAGGGTTGTTTCACAGATTGGAAGCCTGTAACAGGTGGTATGCTACAAGGATCGGTGCCGAGTCCACAATTACTTGTTATTTATGATTTGGATAAGAATTTTGGTGGCATGGTTAATAATTTTACAAAATAACACCAAAATTGGTAATACAATGGATAGTGAAGAAGATAATTGAAGATTATAATGGGAGCTTGATCAACTAAACCAATAAGCCAATGAACGGCAGTAGTTCAATTCAGATACATGTGAGGTGTTGGATTTTTATATGATGAACTAGGGTGAAACTTACATGGTAAATGGTAGGGATTTGAGGAGTGTTGTAGAATAGAGAGACCTAAGGGTGCCGGTGCATAATTCCATAAAAGTGGAAACATGGGTAAACAGGGTGGTGACGATAGCATTTGGCACACTTGTCTTCATTGGTATTGAATGCAGGAGTTGAGACATCATGCTACAACTGTACAAACCATTGGAAGCTGATGTAAACATTGGTAGCTGAACAAAACATAGGATTCAAAAATCAGAAGTGCAATGGGACTTGGGAGTGCTAGCACAGGATTCCAAAAAGGTTAATTTGCAAGTTGTATTGGTAATAGGAAGGTAAATGCAATGTTAGCATTCATTTCAAGAGGACTAGAACATAAAAGTAGAGATGTAATGCTGAGGCTTCATAAGACACTGGTCAGACCCCATTTGGAGTATTTTTTGCCTCATGTCTGATGAGGGATGTGCTGGCTTTGGAGAGGGTCCAGAGGAGGTTTTCGAGAATGATCCCGGAAATGATTGAGTTAAAGTATTATGAGCATTTGATGACTATGGGTCTGTACTCAATGGAATTTAGAAGGATGAAGGGGGACCTCATTGAAACTTACCAAATAATGAAAGGCCGGGACAGAGTGGATGTGTAGCGGATGTTTCCACTCATGGGTGAGTTTAGGACCAGAGGGCACAGCCTCAGAATAAAAAGATGTACTTTTAGAAAGGAGAAGAGAAGGAATTTCTTTAGCCAGAGGGTGGTGAATCTGTGGAATTCATTGCCACAGACGGCCGTGGAGCCCAAGTCTCTGGGCATTTTTAAAGCAGAAATTGACAGGGTTTTGATTAGGAATACTGTCAAAGGTTATGGGCAGAAGGCAGGAGAGTCGGGTTGAGAGGGAAATATACATCAGCCATGTTTGAATAGTGGAGTAGACTCGATAGACTGAATGCGTAAGAAGGAACTGCAGATGCTGGTTTAAACCGAAGATAGACACAAAAAGCATGAATAACTCAGTGGGACAGGCAGCATCTCTGGAGAGAAGGAATGGGTGACGTTTCAGGTCGGAAGAAGGGTCTCGACCCGAAACACCACCCATTCCTATCCAGAGATGCTGCCTGTCCCACTGAGTTATTCCAGCTTTTCGTGTCTATCTTTGATGGATTAAATGGTCTAATTCTGCTCCTATGACATGAAATTATGAGCATTGGTATGGGTGCATTTTAAATTCTATGTACAATTCTGCTATAGGAAGGATGTCATTAAACCAGAAAGGGTGCAAAAAATATTTACGAGGATAATACCCCCGTGTCTGGAAATTTTAAGTTCTAAGCAGAGGCTTGGTCTTGTTTTACCTGCAGTGCAGGGTGCTGAGAGGTGATCTTATAGACGTTTATATACTCATGAGGGCATAAATAAAGTGAATAGCCACAGTCTTTTCTCCAGAGCAAGGGAGTCTAAACCTTTTGAATCTAAAATAGGGTTTCATGTAAGAGTGGAAAGATTCAAAAGGAACCTGAGGGGCAACGTTTTCTACACAGTGAATAGTGCATGTATGAAACGAGCTTCCCGATGAAGTGGTAGAGGCAGGTACAATATCGATATTTAACGGCACATGGATAGGAAAGAATTGGAGGGATATGGGCCAGTTACAGGCAAGTGGGACTAGCTTGGTTTAGGCATTGTCACTATGACATCCAGTTCTACAACTTTATGACTTTACACATTCCCCTAGATGGCCTGCTGTTAATGTTATCGCATGCAAATAAGGAATTTATTTGTACCTTGCATTTGACAATAATCTAATCTAATCTAATTTAATCTCCAGCAACTACTGTTTGGTGACTGGAACAATCCTGCATCTGTCTCTTCTAACCGATTGTTATTGTAATTTTTATCTAACAATTTCCTCTACTCTAAAATAAACAAATACATTTTAAAAACTTTTCTTTCTGTTTGGACTTTTTCAAACAAGAACAAATTCTACTAAATTACAATGTAACTTGTTTCCATTGTGCCAACTAATAGTGTGGAGCTCAGAACTAATCATGGTTTAACAAAGCTCAGCCTGAAGAAGGGTCTCGACCTGAAACGTCATCCATTCCTTCTATGCAGAGATGCTGCCTGTCCCACTGAGTTACTCCAGCACTCTAAGTCCATCTGTGGTTTAACAAAGGTTTGATGTAAATTTACTATTGAATCTTCACTACTCTATTCTACACTTTTAACATAATGCCTGCATGCTATTAACTATTTTTAATAACCATATAAAGTATCATGGAATATCTTTACTTTCTTTTGACAGTATAGGGAACTCTCAACTAAAATATTTTTTTACTTCTGATAAGGCTGCATTCCCTTATCTTAGATTACATCCTCAAATCTCTGGAATTAGATTTTTACTTTCAACAGTAAACAACATCAATAGTATCTGAAATTATTAATAGTTTACAAACACTTTGTTTACTAGTGTCAAAGAGAGTCACAAACACTTAATCTCAGGCCTCTAAACCTGAGATTAGAGGCCCACTGGATCTCAAAGCAATTATAGGGTGGGGGTGGGGAGGACACGGCTAGCCTGTAATGATGAGAAAAGTTTCTGGGAGTTACTGGTCAGTAGACAAACCTTGCTATTAAATTCCTGTAAAAGTTCGCATCTTCTCTTTCCTGTCACACCTGCCAATTACATTTTGGGCCACATTTACGACCAAATTAAACAGTGGCAAATCAGGAGTAAGGGACAAGAAGTAGCTCCTTGTGGTTTAACCCCCATGGGAATCCTCCATGAATAAAACAATAGTGTCCTTATTCTCCACAAGAGACAACCTGGCATTCAAAAATCAAGTCAAATGTGTTTAATTGTCATATTTACTGACAATGGTGCAATGAAATTCTTACTTGCAGCATCATAATAGGCCTGCCACACAACACACATAGACAACATATAATAAACAAAAACAATCAATTAATTAATAGTCCCAATCAGTTAGCAATGAAAACCCCTCAGAAAACATAATTCCTTTAAACATTGAACTGGTTAAATCTGAACCAAAAATGCTAAGGAATTCAGCAATGACATTTTGTAGTAAGATAGTTGAAAAAATCCTCCCAGCATTCGCCCAATTAAGCACTGGAGAGTTGTCTTATGCCAACACTGACAATCCAAAATGAAAATGCTACACATATCCAGCCAAACATGGGGGAAGTTCTACACACATCCGAATCATATGGGCAATATGATTATAGTTATTAATGGATATGAATGCCAACTTTTTTATTTGCTTTAGGAGCTGAGAATTTCTATACAGCCTCAGTAACCATGTTTTGAGCATAAAACAAAAGATAAACTAAAGACTTGTCCACAGATACTGCTGGTCCAAACAAACTGAAATACTCCAAGGAAGGCAGACTGATTGAGCTAACTCCCATAGCAAGGTTGTGAGCATTGTGTATAAGTGTTGCTTGGAGAGGATCACTGTAGAATTTTGCTTGTAACCTTCTGCTGTATTCCTTTGAGTATATGTAGCTGAGTTTTTAACTGTCCATGTGCAATTGGATTTCCAGGGTTTTCTTGAACACGAGCTATTTCTGCCACTGCTCCAGATATATCTTGAGGAATGAGTCTTAAATTGGCCTTCTGCCTCTGTTGATTACCGTAACAACATAAATATCATCAGTATTTCTTTTGCTCTTACAGTCTTAAATGCATACAAATTTGATGGAAAATCTTTTTTATCTGTGCAACAGTATCTACTTCAATTATTATGGAATTCTCTGCCACAGACGGTAGTTGAGGCCAGTTCATTGGCTATATTTAAGAGGGAGTTAGATGTGGCCCTTGTGGCTAAAGGGATCAGGGGGTATGGAGAGAAGGCAGGTACGGGATACTGAGTTGGATGATCAGCCATGATCATATTGAATGGCGGTACAGACTCGAAGGGCCGAATGGCCTACTCCTGCACCTATTTTCTATGTTTCTATAGTTTAGTGTAGTCTAGTTTAGAGAAGCCACATGGAAACAGACACTTCAGCCCACTCTGACCATCAATCACCCATTTACACTAAGATAGACAAAAAAAACTGGAGTAACTCAGTGGGTCAGGCAACATCTCGGAAGAAAAGACCTTTCTTCAGACCAAGAATCAGTGGAAAGGGAATTGAGAGATGTAGACGGTGATATAGATAGATAAAGAACAAATGAATGAAAATTTAGCAAAAAGTAACAATGATCAAGGAAAGGTGGAGCCCACAATGGTCCATTGTTGGCTGTGGGATATGTGATAACGAGTTATACAGACAGTGAAACTCAACAGATCACAGTGAAACTAGTACGATGACCAGGGTGGGGGAGGGAAGGAGAGAGAGGGGATGCCAGGATTACTTGAAATTAGAGAAATCAATATTCATACCTCTGGGTTGTAAACTGCCCAAGTGAAGTATGAGGTGCTGTTTCTCTCATCTGCGTTTATCCTCACTCTGACAATGGAGAAGGCCCAGGACAGAAAGGTCAGTGTGGGAATGGGAAGGGAAGTTAAAGTGTTTGGCCATTGGTAGGTCACGTAGGCCAAGGCAGACTGAGCGAAGGTGTTCAGTGATATATGATCACCCAGTCTGCGCTTGGTCTCACTGATATACGAGTTCACACATGGAACAGAGGATACAATAGATGAGGTTCATTTGCACCTCCTTAGGTGCAAGTGAACCTCTGCCTAACCTAAAAGGACGGTTGGGGTCTCCTGAAAGGACTAAAAATTGAAAGGACTCCTTCAACCTCATCTACAGTATCTGCTGAAGAAGGATCTCAACCCGAAACATCACCTATTTCTTTTCTCCAGAGATGCTGCCTGATCTGCTGAGTTACTCCAGCTCTTTGTATCTATCTTCAGTTTAAACCAGCATCTGCATTCCTTTCTACCCATTTACACTAGTTCTATGTTATCCCACTTTCGCATCTACTCCCTACACATTAGTGGCAATTTACAGAGGCTAACTAACCTACAAACCTTCATGTCTTTGGGACCGAGAGCTCTTGTTTCCTCCTGCACTCCAAAGACGTACAGGTTTGTAGGTTAATTGACTTCGGTAAAATTGTGAATTGTCCTTTTAGTGTGTGGGATTGTGTTAGTGTGCAGGGATCACTAGTCGGCGCGGACTCGGTGGGCCAAAGGGCCTGTTTCCTCACTCTAACTTTAAACTAAACTAAAAAAAAAACATGTGGTCACAGGGAGAACTTCACAACACCTGAGGTCAGGATTGAAACCGGGTCTCTGGTGCTGTGAGGCAGCTGCTCTACCAGCTGCGCCACTGTGCCGCCTTAGCCTATTAGCTATGCAAATATTTGCCCTCCAGTCGGGGCTGGTAACTTTGTTTCTCTGTCAATGAAAAACAGAGCGAGATGGAGTTGGAAGGGGAAAGAGAGAGAAACAGAGATCGTGAGAGTGAGTGAGAGAGAAGCAGAGCGGAAGGAAGGAAATATGGGGAGAAAGGAAGAGAGGGACAGAGCAGAAGAGAGAAAAGGGGAGGGATGGAATAAGAGAGGATGAAGATTAAAAGTAGGGAATGGGAAACGAAAAAGAAAGAGAAGGATGCAGCCGAACATGCACATGCATATTATTTGAAGTTTCATATAGTATGGTTAACTAATCAAAAGTACAGTATTATAAAACTTTGGCCACACCCAGAAGTGCACATTTTTCACATTGCTGTGCCAGAAAGGGATTCCACCAAGTTTCACATTTACCTCACATAGTCTCACAAATGGTCTTACATTTATTATTTGGCCTCCTCACCCCTAATAGTTTTGAGAGCCCCACCCTCTCAACTCCCTGTATTTGGGTCCAGTCTCTGATGATTCATGCCCTTCAATTGCAGTCTGGGTCCTGATTGCCCATCTCACTAATTCCCCATGCTACGCATTCAACCAATGACAACCCGAAGCTTTGAATGCTGTTACCACCTTCCTCACGTGTGGCCACCCCATTGCTGGACCCAATGTTCAGATGGTCATCACTCCCACTCCTGCATCTGCCAAGCCACAATCCTTCAGTGGCTGTGAGCCTCCTACGGTTTCCTGAGTTTCTAACCACCAGTCCCTATCCCGGATGGCACAATTTTCTTCACGTGCTGCACCTCAGATGCTGCTGGAGTTTATAGTAGTGAGCCCAAACTCTGAAAGTTTTATGCATCCTGCATGATCATCTTGTTATGCCAGAACTGCATGCTGCAATACTTAAGCTGCAGACTTAAAACTGAGCCTCACCTGTGGGCTCAGATGGCTATTGTAGGTCCTGTGCAACAATCAAAATAGTGGAGTTCTCTGGGGAATTAGTTAACCTTAAATGTAACCAAATATAGCTCTAAGCATCATCACACACTCCTGTCTCCGAAATGACAGAAATGACCACAGCTGAACGTAATCCGATAGCTATGAATAACTTCAGGACCTTGTGCGGAAATGAAGCATATTTTGTGACTGCAAGTAACCATCTCTTTTTTCCTGTGCACTAGAGTTGGGGAAAATGATACAAATGGATAGTGGCCCAGGATTGTATAGCACCGTGTGCACAGCATGACATGTGGTGCATATACATTTGATGGGGTTCATCACTGCACCGGGCTCAATATGTCACATCTGACAAAACAAAAACATGCACATTAACAGCACCAAGAATTTTCCTCCATTTGCTCCTCCGTTATGCTGGAGGTTCTGGGTCAGGGATCAGCAGGGATGGGCACAGGAAAGAGAAGCCTAAAGGTGGGATGATTAGGCATAGTCAGGGTGGTAGGGGGAGTATTGGGACCTTGTATTGGAGCTTGTATTATGAACAAAGTGACATGTGGGTGAAATAATTCAGAAGCTGGTCGACTTCAGGGTCATGATCAGATGATTGGTTTTGGCTGAAGCAAGAGGTGTGATTTTTACTTCAAGATCATCCACCCAGAACTATCTCTGAGCCCTGGACTCCATGTATAGGGGCTGATCAGCCCCTTTAAACTTCACTGAAGCAAACTTCACACTGGACACATGTGCCTCTAATTCTATCTTTGAGCAATAGAATTGAGGGGCAAATAAGCTAAACATCACAGATACATCCATCTAGATGAAATATAAGACTTGCCTGACAAGCTTTGGAATCGCTTATAAGCAACCAATAGGTCAAATAGAAAGGTAAGTGGGCAATGTTATTACAAGTTTATGGGTGGTTTCCTGAGAAATCTAGGGAATATTTTGTGGAAATGCAGAAATTGCAATGGAAGTGGATTATAAATGGTTCAACATATAATCATGGTGATTGGGTGAGTAGTGCAGGCAATAGTGGGTAGGGGGTAGGAGTTGTTACTTTTTAATGGCTGACTCCCTATTTTGCACATAATAATCTGGTGGACCTGACTGCAAGCTTTTTCAAATGGACCCTTCAAGCTGTTTATTTGTCCACTTGTTCGAAAGCCAGTTTACTATGAAATTTAAAGCAGTTTATCTGAAAATGCTTTGAATCACCCTTCTGAGATCTTATGCGAGTGCTAGGACCCAATGGCAACATTGGGATGATTTTGTGCCCAAATTGCTACTCTGGGTAAATGTAGGGGAATCAAGAACCAGAGGACAATGGTTTAAGGTGAGAGGGGAAAGATTTAATAGGAATCTGAGGGGCAACATTTTCACACAAAGGATGGTAGGTATATGGGACAAGCTGCCAAGGATGTAGTTGACGCTGGTATTATCACAACATTTAACAGATAATTAGAAAGGTACATGGATCGGAAAGATTTAGTAGGATAAGGGCCAAATGCAGGCAGGTTGAGCTAGAATAGATGGGGAATCTAAGTTGGTGTGGGCAAATTGGGCAAAGGACCTGTTTCCATGATGTATGACTCTCTGACCCCCACTTTTACCAAACTTGTCTTTGATTGATTGATTGAAAGATTCAGCATGGAAACAGACTCCGGCCCACTGAGTCCAAGCTAACCATCGATCACACGTTCGCACTATGTTATCCTACTTTCTCATCCACCCTCCCTACACATCAGGGACAATTTTTTTACAGAGTCCAATTAACCTGCAAACCTACATGCCTTTGGACTGTGGGAGGATACCAGTGGACCCAGAGAAAACCCACGAGGTCACAGGGAGTACATACAAACTCCACACACAGGCAGCACACAAGATCAGGTTCAAACATGGGTCTCTGGCACTGTGAGGCAGCATCTCTACCAGCTGTGCCACCCTTTGGTCTTTTAACATTGCAAAATGACGTGTATCCATTTCTTTGCGGACCAAGGACAATTAATTAAATGGAAAGTGAACCAAACAATGTAAAACTTTGCTTTATCCACGGGATTACTCATGGTTTTATTAGCTAATATGAACCGAGCAAAAGAAAAAGGACCAAATTACTCTAATCTATTTTAGTGGTTTCAGTATATTGTAAAGTAATTTCCAATTCCATTAAGGTATCAGCCTCAAAATTAAATTGCATTTTTTTGGTTCATGCACTCTGAATATCAGTTTAAATTAATGTAATCTACCTACAGACTTCAGTTTGAATGGGCGTCTATCACTTTCCATTTGCTCTGCCCCTAATATGTTCTTTCTCTTTGATCAAGACAGCCGATCAGTCTTCTTTAGTTTTCATTGCAACCATGGATTTATTATCTAAGTGAGGGCAGTGGGTTGACTGAGTAAATTAGTTTAGCTGAATAACATTTACAGCACACACAAATATTATTTCCTTTGAGGCTAAAATCCATTTAAAATTTCCATAGCAATTCAACAATCAAATCCATTTGAAACACTAAATGCAATGCAATAATGAAAAGTAACTGAACAAAAATTGTTCCTTCTATGTTTTCGACTAAACTGCTGATTTATAAAATCACATTCCTTTCCTTCCCTTTCTCTTTTTCTCTCTCTGTCTCCATGTCGGATCACAAATGAGCAGAGACCAACATGACAAGTGGCTTCACAGAGAATGGCAGAGATGAGAACAATTATCTGGCATATTTTGCCCTTGCTATGCTGCTAAAAGGTGGTTTAGAGCCACAGCTGGGTGCACGCTGTGAGCACATGGCACAGGCTGAGGACCCACTGACAGTCATTGTTCTCGGAGGTTTCAGCTTGTGGTGGTGGTGGTGGTTGGGGAGGGGGAGGGGGGGGGGGGTGGGAGAGAGGGTAGTGCAGTGGATAAGCAAGGTAGCATGGCTGAACTTATCTGGCTGCATAATGTGGGGAATGCTGAGAGCCATTTCACTATACAAATCTAATGTCATAAGATCATAAGTGATAGGAGTAGAATTAGGCCATTTGGCCCATCAAGTCTACTCCGCCATTCAATCATGGCTCATCTATCTCTCCCTTTCAACCCCATTCACCTGCCTTCTCCCCATAACCTCTGAGACCCGTACTAATCAAGAATCTATCTATCTCTGCCTTAAATATATTCACTGACTTTGCCTCCACAGCCTTCTGTGGAAAAGAATTCCACAGATTCACCACCCTGGTGTGTGTTCTTAAAATGTTGAAAGGGCCCCGCTTGCCATCTTAGGATTATATTAGGTGAAACATTTCACATAAACACATTACACAGCTGGTAGAGAAAACCACAGCTACAGTACGCTTGGCTGAGGACAGCTTCCATCCACCATTCTGCACCATCTGGGTCCAATCCCAAGGCATCAATCAGTGGCCCCTGCTCCGTGGCCATCTTTTACCATCAATGGGAAGCTAGGGAACAAGGGACAGTCAGGAACCAAATCAACCCACAGTGCCAAGGCCAGTGCAGTACCAGAGGATCCATCTGTCCTCCAGGCCTAAAGAAAGCAGATCCCGGGTTCGTGGCCCAGTGAAACATTGGCCCAGGCTGGTTACCTTGAGTCTTTGTGCATCTAGAAAGTAGAATTGAGTCGAGTAGTGTTCTTTGTGCAGTACTGCTCTACAGTGACACACAGGACCTTGTGTGTGCTCTGGGCCATTGATTTACAATTATAGTGCCCTCCATGATGTTTGGGACAAAGACCCATCATTTATTTATTTGCCTCTGTGCTCCACAATTTGAGATTTGTAATAGAAAAAAATCACATGTGGTTAAAGTGCACATTGCCAGATTTTAATAAAGGTAATTTTTATACATTTTGGTTTCACCATGTCTGGAACACCATCACTGTGCCAGGAGATGAAGGAGCCCTTTCTCCAACTCTGCTAACCCAGCCCAGGTTGCACCAGGTCCCTGCAGCTGCTGAGATCAGATTTAGACTCACTAACATACACTTCTTACCTGTCAGTTACATCTCCCCTTCAATATCCCAGGAGACTAGACCTCCTCCAGAGACCACCCATGGGAATCTCTCTGGTGACCACCTCCAAAGTCCATGGCTGCAGAGAAAAATCTACCTGAACTTGCTAATCTCTAAAAGCTGAAGGGACAACTTTTTGCTGCACAGCCATCACCATGTGTAATCTGAAACCCAATTTTAAAATATTCATATCTATTTATGCATTTACTTATGATGTTACATATTCACAATTAGCCTGCTTGATCTTTAGAACCTAAGAACATGGTTTTGATAAGGATGTTGTCGTTCATTATCAGTACTTTACAGCAAATTGACCTCCAGCAATATGCTTTTTAATTAACAGCATACAAGTGTCAGGCAGTATGTTTTTCTTAATTGATTCACTGAACACCGATATCACCGAGAAGGCCATCCTCTTTCGTCCTGTTTTTTCTTCTAATGATGGTGAAATGTGTTTTTCATGAAGCACTCACTCCCTGTATGCATAGTTTTATCCCATCAATGTTGAAGGTGTTTCTGCAGTATTGATCTGCTCAGGTGTTAATTAAAACATGACTCAAACCCAATATCAGTGTACATATAATCATCTTCAACATGCCATTGTCATATCACACAAACTAGCCCATGCCTGCTCAACCCAGCATTATAACTTCTGGTAGCCCCGACATTCCCTCTCTCTCTATCCTTCCCCCACCCAAGTTGGACTAGCTTTTCGTTTACATCCAACAAACAGCAAACATTGCCTTTATCATTGTTACTTTTTTGCATATATTTCATTCATTGTTCTTTATCTCTCTATATCATCGTCTATATCTCTCGTTTCCCTTATCCCTAACCAGTCTGATGAAGGGTCTCATCCTGAAACATCACTCATTCCTCTCCAGAGATGCTGCCTATCCCATTGAGTTATTCCAGCTTTTTGTGTCTATCTCCAGCATTATAAGACTCTGGTGTTGTAGGGAGCTTGTACATCTCCAAATTTTAAGAATTTGGCCCCATGCAAAACTATTAAACTTGCTTTTTATTCACAAAATGCTGGAGTAACTCAGCAGGTCAGGCAGCATCTCGGGAGAGAAGGAATGGGTGACGTTTCGGGTCGAGACCCTTCTTCAGACTGATATCGGGGGTGGGACAAAGGAAGGATATAGGTGGAGACAGGAAGATAGAGGGAGCTTTGGGAAGGAGGAGGGGAAGGGAGGGACAGAGGAGCTATCTGAAGTTGGAGAAGTCGACGTTCATACCACCGGGCTGCAAACTGCCCAGGCGAAATATGAGGTGCTGCTCCTCCAATTTCCGGCGGGCCTCGCTATGGCACTGGAGGAGGCCCATGACAGAGAGGTCAGACTGGGAATGGGAGGGGGAGTTAAAGTGCTGGGCCACCGGGAGATCAGTTGCATTAATGCGGACCGAGCGCAGGTGTTCAGCGAAGCGATCGCCGAGCCTGCGCTTGGTTTCGCCGATATAGATAAGTTGACATCTAGAGCAGCGGATGCAATAGATGAGGTTGGAGGAGGTGCAGGTGAACCTCTGTCTCACCTGGAAAGAATGTTTGGGTCCTTTGATGGAGTTGAGGGGGGAGGTAAAGGGACAGGTGTTACATCTATTAAGTGGCAGATGGTCTGTTGGAGACGGTAGTCCGGGTTGGGTCCGAATTGGGAGGTCTGGAAACGTCTGGAAGGGTCTCGACCCGAAACGTCACCCATTCCTTCTCTCCCGAGATGCTGCCTGACCTGCTGAGTTACTCCAGCATTTTGTGAATAAATCGATTTGTACCAGCAACTGCAGTTATTTTCTTATATCTCTTATTAAACTTGCTTCCTTCTTTTCCTTCTCAGCTTCCAGAAAACTCAGCGCCTCTGGTCTCTCAGGAGATCTCCTGAGTCAAGTATCACCTTCTCCAGTTTCTCTGTTCTTTTTGGCATCATCATTTCCCAGTGCCTGAATGGGTGCACCTGCTCCAGGAACCACCCTTCACCCTGGGAGGCAGCATCGCACAAACCTCATGCCGTGACAGAGAATTCAGCATAAAACCATGAAATAATCAGATGGCCCAAGCCGACATGTGCCCAAAGACTTGCAACGTTTTTCACAACAGACTCAAACAAAACCACAAATGGGTCTCATCACCAGACCCAACTCCCTCCCTGCATGCATAGTTTCATCCCATCAATGGACCCTGAAATTCCAAGTCAACATATAGAGTCAAGTCACATCACTCAACGCAATGGACACCAACAAAGGGAATGCAGCTCAGTCACTGAAGCCAATCAAAATCTCATCCACTGTAAAGCTCTGTTCATATGTGGGACGTTGGTGAGGCCAGAGTGGCTGACTTTCCAGAGTGTTGGATGTTACTCCGGTTAATAACCCAATACTCTTCATCAATATTTTTAGATGTGACATAGTACAGTACGTTCAATAAATTTCCCGGTGAATCTGATAAGCATCAAGTGAGCGCGAGAATAAGGGCCTTGATGTATTAGAGGGGACACAGGAATCCCGGTCCTTGTGTGTTAGAGGGAGTGCAAGAGTCAGGGCCTTGCTGTGTCAGAGGGAGCGGTAGGTACCAGGGACCCATTATGTTGGAGGAAGTGCTGGAACCAGAACCTCAGTAGGTTAGCAGGAGTGCGGGAATCAGTGCCCGATGCACCATACACCCAACCACTGGGATTTACAAACAATTGGATAGTGGATTATCAGGAGTTTTACTGAATATAGTCTGGTCCTGTCACTGAATACATTGCAAATCTACATATATAGTAGGATCCAACCACTGTGCACAATTTGAACTCCACACATACGATTATGTACTGATACCACACCTAAACAAAACCCCCTCAATGTCGGCAGGCTCTGTCAATTGAGGATCCAGAATCCCACACATACATTTAGGTGCTTGGAATCAGCCTGAACCTGACACACATAGATGCATCTCTCCATGCAAATCAACCCAGTCCTGTGCACATAGCCATCCTTATCACTGGACCAAGGCAAACTGGACCCAACACAAAGGGTCAAATAATCGTCTAATCCACAGTGCTCTTGGAAATGAATTTCAAGATCTGAAGGAATGTTGATTTATTTTTAATTCAGCATGTGGCACGACATAGATAGGGATTTGTAGGTAGTAGTCTTCTCAACAGACTATTGTCCTCATCCTTCTCGATGGAGAAGTAGTGTGGTTTGAGGGAGCTGCCCACACATGATTGACATGTTGTGGTGATTCTTGGTAATGGTGCATAGTGCAGTCAAGATGGACAGGAGGCATGGACTATTTATTAACATAGAAACAGAAAATAGGTGCAGGAAGAGACCATTTGGCCCTTCGAGCCAGCACCGCCATTCATTGTGATCATGGCTGATCATCCACAACCAGTAACCTGTGCCTGCCTTCTCCCCATATCCCTTAATTCCACGAGCCCCGAGAGCTCTATCTAACTCTCTCTTAAATACATCCAGTGAATTGGCCTCCACTGCCCTCTGTGGCAGAGAATTCCACAAATTCACAACTCTCTGGGTGGAAATGTTCTTCTCCCCTCAGTTTTAAATGGCCTCCCCTTTATTCTTAAACTGTGGCCCTTGGTTCTGGACTTCCCCAACATTGGGAACATTTTCTCTGCACCTAGCTTGTCCAGTCCTTTTATAATTTTATAAGATTCCCTCTCATCCTTCTAAACTCCAGTGAATAAAAGCCCAGTCTTTCCAATCTTTCCTCATATGACAGTCCCGCCATCCCAGGGATTAACCTCGTGAACATATGCTGCATTACCTCATTAGCAAGGAAGTCCTTCCTCAAATTAGGAGACCAAAACTGCACACAATACTCCAGATGTGATCTCACCAGGGCCCTATACAACTGCAGAAGGACCTCTTTGCTCCTATGCTCAAATCCTCTCTTTACGAAGGCCAACATGCCATTAGCTTTCTTCACTGCCTGCTGTACCTGCACTCATACTTTCAGTGACTGGTGTACAAGGACACCCAGGTCTCGTTGCACTTCCCCTTTACCTAATCTGACACCAATGAGATAATAATCTGCCTCCTTGTTTTTGCCGCCAAAGTGGATAACCTCACATTTATCTACATTATACTGCATCTGCCATGCATCTGCCCACTCACTCAACCTGTCCAAGTCACCCTGCAACCTCCTGACATCTTCTTCGCAGTTCACACTGCTACCCAGCTTTGTGTTATCTGCAAATGTGCTAGTGTTACTTCTAATTCCATCATCCAAATCATTAATATATATTGTAAATAATTGTGGCCCCAGCACCGAGCCTTACGGCACTCCACTCGCCACTGCCTGCCATTCTGTAAAGGTCCCGTTTATTCCTACTCTTTGCTTCCTGTCTGCCAACCAATTCTCTATCCATGTCAATACCCTACCCACAATACCATGTGCTCTAATTTTGCTCATCAATCTCTCGTGTGGGACCTTATCAAAGGCTTTCTCAAAGTCTGGATACACTACATCCACTGGCTATCATTCATCCATTTTACTTGTCACATCCTCAAAAAATTCTAGATGATTAGTCAAGCAGGATTTCCCCTTCATAAATCCATGCTGATGTGGACCAATCCTTTTACTGCTATCCAAATGAGCCGTTATTACCTCTTTAATAATTGACTCCAGCATCTTCCCCACCACCGATGTCAGGTTAACTGGTCTATAATTCCCCGTTTTCTCTCTCGCTCCTTTCTTGAAAAGTGGGATAACATTAGCTACCCTCCTGAATCCTGATCCCGAATCAATTGAACACTGGAAAAATGATCACCAATGCATCCATGATTTCTAGAGCCACCTCCTAGAGTACCCTGGGATGCAGACTATCAGGCCCTGAGGATTTATCAGCCTTCAGTCCCATCAGTCTACGCAATACTATTTCTCGCCTAATGCAAATTACTTTCATTTCCTCTGTTTCCCTAGATCCTCCATCCTCTAGTACATCTGGGAGATTGTTTGTGTCTTCCTTAGTGAAGACAGATCCAAAGTACCTGTTCTGCCATTTCCTTGTTACCCATAATAATTCCACCCGTTTCTGCCTTCAAGGGACTCACATTTGTCTTCACTAATCTTTTTCTCTTAACATACCTAAAGAAGCTTTTACTGTCCTTCTTTATATTCTTGATCAGCTTCCCCTCGTACTTCATCTTTTCAGCCCGTATTGCCCATTTTGTTACCTTCTGTTGTCCTTTGAAAGTTACCCAATCCTCTGGATTCCCACTACTCTTTGCTATGTTATACATCTTTTCTTTTAGTTTTATTCCATCCCTAACTTCCCTTGTCGGCCACGGTTGCCTCTTACTCCCCATTAGAATCTTTCTTCCTCTTTGGAATGAAATGATCTTGCATCTTCTGGATTATGTTCAGAAATTCCTGCCATTGCAGTTCCACTGTCATTCCTGCTCGGATCCTTTTCCAGTCGACCTTGGCCAGCTCCTCTCTCATGCCTTCGTAGTCCCCTTTGTTCAACTGCAACACTGACACTTCTGATTTAACCTTCTCCCTCTCAAATTGCAGATTAAAACTAATCATGTTATGGTCACTACCACTAAGTGGTTCCTTTACATTGAGTTCCCTTATTAAATCTGGTTCATTGGACAATACTAAATCCAGAATTGCCTTCTCTCTGGTCGGCTCCAGTACAAGCTGCTTTCAGAAAAACCATCTCAGAGGCACTCTACAAACTCCCTTTCTTGGGGTCCAGAACCAACCTGATTTTCCCAGTCTACCTGCATATTGAAATCTCCCATAACCACAGTGGCATTACCCTTGTTACATGCCAGTATTAACTACTGCTGCAACATACACCCTATATCCGGGCTACTGTTTGGGGGTCTGTAGATAACTCCCATTAGTGTCTTCTTACCTTTACAATTCCTCAACTCTATCCACAGCGACTCTACATCATCGGCCCCAATGTCAACCCTCGTAAGGGACTGAATTTCATCCCTCACCAACAGAGCTACCCCACCTTCTCTGCCCACCTGCCTGTCCTTTCTATAGGACGGATAACCCTGAAAATTCATTTCCAAGTCCCGATCCTCCTGCAGCCACATCTCTGTAATCCCCACAATGTCATATCTATCAATCTCTAACTGATCCTCAAGCTCATCCACTTTACTTCTTATACTTTGCGCATTCATTTATAATACTTTAAATCCATTACTCATCACACCTTTCACATTGATTCCTATTACATTTGGCCATTCCTATCCCTTCGTGAGCTTTCTGTCCCGTTAATTATGGAGTCTTTCTTAACTTTTCCTATACTCTCTTTCCCTTTAACTCTATCCTTGTCTATCCCATTTGACCCCCCCCACTACTTAGTTTAAAACCACCCGTGTAGCAGTGGCAAACCTGCCTGGCAGAATCCTGGTCCCCCGCCTATTGAGGTGCAACCCGTCTATTTTGCACAATTCACCCTTACCCCAAAATATTGTTGTAGATGGATACCAATCAAGGATGAATCTTTCCTATATGGTTGAGTTTCTTGAACGTTGTTTCTGGTGTACCCATTCAAGCATGTCGATGGTGGAATGGTTTGTCATTCAGGAGATGAATCACTTGCCACAGAATTTATGGTTATCTGCCTACCATTGCAATTGATTTAATAGTTTCTGGTCAACAGTCACCCTCATTAGGTTGATAATTTTGGCAAAGGTAATGCCATGGAATGTCAAGGATTGGTGGATAGACTCCCTTGTGTTGTAAATGACAATGATCTCACGTATTACTGACCTTAGGGAGGAAGAAAGCTTAGTGAGGAAGCAGCTAAATATTTTGGGATTTCAAACTGAAAAACATCTTTATTTATGTTCTAGATTTTTGCACGGTTTAATTATTCCCTAGTGTCCATTGATTCAATTTCACTTTAGTTTCTTGTTGTCACGTTCAGTCAAATGTTACCTCGATGTCATCTCACCTTTGTATACGGAAGCGGTGTTCAGCATGATGAAAAAAAATGGACTAATAACTCTCCTTCTGTTGTTCTTTGTATGGCAGGAGAAATATTGCACAGAGCACTAATGTCTAAAATCTATGGATATTTTCAAGAAGGGAGGGTGGGGCAATCTGAACCCCTCTTTGGTATTTGATGAGATTCCCTTATGAAGCACAATTTGGGAAGGCAGGAAACTAATTCACCTATGGGAATTATTTCTCCCGGGAATTTGTATGCGGCATGTCAGAAGCTAGATGATGTAAAATGATGGGAGATAACTGCATCGCAAAAATGAAACCTGAGCATATTTTAGCATTCGATCATTTCACACATCAGAGACTAGTCAAGTCTTACAAGTTAGTTATGAAGTTCAGTAGGTGTTGCAGTTTTTTTGATGTAAGAAGTTTAAAAGGATTTTAAAATGATACCCTTAGAATTGCATAAGATGTTAAAATGCCTTGCACTATTTTAGAATAAAGTATTACACAGACACTCTCTTCGACACCTCAGTTGTTGTAGGGAATCGCTCAACATAGTCAGGTAGTTGTTTCTGAAGCCTTGTCGATTATTTTGCACTTAAAATGATATGATTAAAACCTGTTAAACAAAAGGACAATAGGTATTGCAAAGCAAAAGAATACCAGCGTGTAGAATATAGCATTACTTTCATGTTCTTTTTCTATGTCTGTATGAAACTTTGCAAGTCTTCAAGGTACAACAGAAGTCTTCATTACATTAACTCAATGCTGGCAGCAAGACAACAAAAATATGGCTGCAACCACACTCCACACTGTGTACAGCCAAGATAACTATGTACAAAACATCTCCCTTTGTCCTGTGCAGCGCCACCTGCTACACAGGAGGAGGAATGGGTCCTCCCACTCCACAGAGTCCATCAAACATCACAATTACAGTATGGTAGAACGTTAAAATGTTACAGCATAAAAAGGTGCAGATAAAAAATGTGCAAGATCTGCAATAAGATAGGTTTAAAGACTACAACTTATGGGAGAACTATTCAGTATTCTGATAACAAATTGGTGGTGATATTTCTATCTTGAAGCTCTCGACCATCTCACTTCGGCACCGTTGATGATGACTGGAGCATGTACACAGTAACTAGCTCATTCATCTTTTTGACATTGAAGGGGAGTTGTTATCCTGACACCATGTTACTAAGCTCTCTATCCAAAGGAATTTCAAAAAATCAACCTGAGACATTTTCAACAAACGAAAAAAATTGACGTATTTTCAAATTTTGCACTAAGGACAGCCTTTTTTGCACCAGCATTGGGGTTATTACTTTATCACATTTTTGTTTATTATCTTTATGTATTGTGTTTACAGGGTCTGTCATGCTGCTGCTAGTAAGAATTTTATTGCTCCGTTGTCAGTAAATACAACAATTAAACACATTTGATGTTGAGCCACTGAACAGCAGGATGCTAAATAGGCTACGGCAACATACTGCTGGGCGTTGTAACCAAGCCCTGTCCAAATCCTGTTTTTTTTCATCAAAAAATTTATTCAATTATTAAAAATAATATTTACAATAAAACAAACTGAACCCACCACCATAATACAAGACAAACAAATATACCAAATAAACTACGTAACAATCCTTATCAAAGATGCATTCAACGCCCCGCGGTGCCCAGCAGTCCCAGAAATCCCCCAGGGTGCCCGTTGTCAGTGCATGGTCCCTCTCCAAAACCACCTGGGCACAGAAGTAACCCCGGAAAAGGGGCAGGCAGCTGGCTCGGGCAGAGCCCTCTTCCGCCTGGCGCCATGACTCACAGATGGCCAGCTTGGCCAGGCCCAGGAGCAATCCAACCAGGACATCCTCGGCCCTATCCTCTCCCCTACACACAGGGTGAAGGTAACCAGCCTTTTAATTTTTTTTATTTATTTATTTTATTTATTTATTTTTAAATTTTATTTTGTATCAAAAAACGTAATCAATTATTAAAATTAATATTTACAATACCTTAAAACAAAACAGAACCCACCACCATAATACAAGACAAACAAATATACTAAATAAACCACTATACAACCACGTTACAATCCTTGTCAAGGATGCATTCAACCCCCCCGCAGTGCCCAGCGGTCCCGGAAATCCTCCAGGGTGCCCAGAGGTGTTGTAGTCCCTCTCCAACACCACCCGGGCGCGGATGTAACCTCGGAAAAGGGGCAGGCACCTGGCTCGGGCAGAGCCCTCTTCTGCCTGGCGCCGAGCTTGGCCAGGCCCAGGAGCAACCCAACCAGGACATCCTCGGCCCTACCCTCTCCCCTACACACAGGGTGTCCAAAGATGAGGATGGTGGGTGAAAAGTGCAGCCAAAAAGCAAGGAGCAGCCCCTTTAGATATTGAAACAGGGGTTGCAACTTCACAAACTCCATGTACACGTGGTACACAGACTCTTCCAACCCGCAAAAGTGGCAGGCGGCTGGCGAGTCTGTGAACCGCGCGAGGAACAGGTTGCAGGGGACTCCTCGGTGCAATACCCTCCACCCCAGGTCCCCGATGGAGAGGGGCAGAATCCCTGCGTAGAGGGACCCCCACCGCGGGGCCCCCTCGCGACCGAAAGGCAACACCAACCGCCACTTAGTGTCCGGATGGCAGACCAGGGCGAGGAAGTGCAGGGTGTGGAGGAGGAGCCCGTACAGGGCACGCCTCCCTGCGTCTCGGAGGGAGATGAAGGGTGTCGAGGAAATGCAGCTCATGTTGTGTGGGACCGGCTCCCGGGAAGGATTACGGCGCCTGGGTCCGACGAGTACTTCCGGTTGAGCGGGGTTTTGCTCAGCCGCAGGTACTCCACACGTTTGAGCCTCCCCGACACCAGGCGGGGCGGGACAAGGGCCGGCTGCTCTCACGCCTGGGCCGCCGCCCTCCGTCAGCGGAGGGGGGGCCCGGTCGACAGAAACCAGGTTCCAGACTCTCAGCATGTCCCGGTAGAAGCCGGGCATCCCCAGCAGGACAGCACGGCTGACGCCCACCATCGGGATCCGCGTACCTCCTTGAAGGCAGCGGCCCCGTTGGAAAACGTTCATCGCCAGCACGTGCCACCTGGGAGGACGCATTGAGTACAGGTATCTCTGCAGAGTCCTGAGGCGGAGAGCCGCCAACTGGGTGCGGATGCACACCAGCGACTGCCCGCCCTCCTCAATCGGGAGACTCAGGACAAATGCAGAGACCCAGTGCTTTCCGTTGCCCCAAAAGAAGTCCACCAACTTCTTCAGGATGATCTCAGCAAAGGTGGCTGATGGAACCAATGTGGTCAATCTGTACCAGAGCAGGGAAGCCACGAGTTGGTTAATGACCAACACCCTCCCCCGGTAGGAAAGCACTCTGAGGAGACTCGACCAGCGTCCCAGGCGGGCTCCAAATCCTGTTGGCAGGAACGGATGGGAGTACCCACTGTCTGTCCATTGCATGATGAAGTTAATGTTTACCCTGGGATTTATAATTTATCACTGCTATTGCAAAGTGCCATGTGTATTTAATTTACGCTCTCACCAGTGTCATTGTTTGTCCTATGGTTTCCATTAATAGTAATATAGCTTAGTGCTTTCAAGCAGTACACTCATGCTCGTTCGATTGCTCCACTACCCCTGTCACCAGCCAATGCCAAAGAGAATGCTCCACAGAGCAAGCCATTTGTATGGGGAATTATCTTTGGCACAACAAAAATACAGACAGGACTTTGAAAATAATCCCAATGCATGGCATGGCTAGTGAAGGGGCTTCAATAATGTAACGAGGCCATTAGGCTGCACATCTGAGAGATTTAAGAGGGCAATTGTACAATAATTTTTCAAAGACTGCCAACCTTATTCCTGGGACAAGGGTTCACAGGCTACACACAGCCAATTCTTGCAGACATTTATTTCCTGTATACCGTTAGTGGTTTCTCTTGGTACGTTATGCTACTCGCTTAAGACAGAATGTCCTGAAACAGGTGTGGAAACAACTGGAGCTCTTCTTTCTACAACTTCTTTGCTGAGTTGCTTGACTCCTTTCAAAAACACGTCTGCTCTTCATCTCTTTTCAGTATTGTCTTTGTTTTCTTTGGGATGCATCTCAGATTAGAAGGGCCAAAAGGGGACAGGAAATGACTTTGGTGAGTTGGATTAAAGAAAATACTAAAGCGTTTTATAACTATATTAAAAAGGCGAGGATAACCAAGGAAAAGGTAGAGGATAAAGGATGAAATTTGTGCTTGGAGACTGGGGATGTAGGTGAGGTACTAAATGATTAGTATAATCTATTTTTACCAAAGAGAAGCATAGGGTGATGGACTCAGTGTGGAGAATACTAATATGCAAGTTCGAGATTAAGAAGGAGGAGGTGTTGAGGCTCTTGAAGAGCACTAAAGTGGATAAATCCCCAAGACAAGATGGGATGCATCTCAGGTTATTGAGCAAGGCAAGAGAGGAGATTGCAGGAACCTTATGAAGATCTTTGTATCTTCTCTAGCCACAGCCAAAGTCGTGGCAAACTGGTTTATTCGGGATAGGATTTACTCGAATATGGAAGAGAATAGGTTTATTAGGGACAGTCAGCATGGCTTTATACAGGGTAGGTCATGTCTTGATCGAGTTTTCTGTGGAGGTGATGAAGGGGATCGATGAGGGTAGGGTGGAAGATGTTGTCTACATGGATTTTAGTAAGGCATTTGGTAACATTTCCCACGGTTGACTGATCCAGACGATTAAGATGCAGAGGATTAATAGTGGCTTGGTCGTATGGATTTGGAACTGGTTTACTAATAGAAGACAGAGAGTTGGGGTGGAAGGACAACATTCGGAGAAGTGGCAGATGGAGTTTAATCCGAGCAAGTGTGAGAAGCTGCACTTTGGGAGTTTGAATGTAAGGGGAAAATATACAATTAATGCATGACCCTTAATAGCATTGATATACAGAGAGATCATTTGGGGTCCAAGTCCATAACATAGGGATGTAATGCTAATGCTCTATATGGCGCTAGTTAGGCCGCATTTGGAATATTGTGAGCAATTTTGGGCACCATATCTGAGGGTGGATTTGCTGGCTCTGGAGAGGGACCTGAGGAGGTTTACAAGAATGATCTCTGGAATGAGTAGGTTAACATATGATGAGCGTTTGACGGCACTGGGCCTGTACTCGCTGGAGTTTAGAAGAATGAAGGGGTCCTCATTTAAACGTACAGAATAGTGAAAGGCTTGGGTAGAGTGGATGTGGAGAGGATGTTTCCACTAGTGGGAAAGTCTAGGACTAGAGGTCACAGCCACAGAATTATAGGACGTTCTTTTAGGAAGGAGATGAGGAGGAATTTCTTTAGTCAGAAAGTGGTGAATCTGTGGAATTATTTGCCACAGAAGGCTGTGGAGGCAAAGACAGTGGATATATTTAAGGCAGAGATAGATTCTTGATTAGAACAGGTGTCAGAGGTTATGGGTAGAAAGCAGGAGAATGGGGTTAGGAGGGAGAGATAGATCAGCCATTATTGAATGGCGGAGTAGACTTGGTGGGCCGAATGGCCGAATTCTACTAATATCACTTATGATCTTATGTATCACAAAATGCTGGAGTAACTCAGCAGGTCAGGCAGCATCTCAGGAGAGAAGGAATGGGTGACGTTTCGGGTCGAGACTCTTCTTCGGACTGATGTCAGGGAGGCGGGACAAAGGAAGGATATAGGTGGAGACAGGAAGATAGAGGGAGAACTGGGAAGGGGGAGGGGAAGAGAGGGACAGAGGAACTATCTAAAATTGGAGAAGTCAATGTTCATACCGCTGGGCTGCAAGATGCCCAAGCGAAATATGAGGTGCTGTTCCTCCAATTTCCAATGGGCCTCACTATGGCACTGGAGGAGGCCCATAACAGAATGGTCAGACTGGGAGTGGGAGTGGGAGGGGGAGTTGAAGTGCTCAGCCACTGGGAGATCAGGTTGGTTAAGGCGGACTGAGCGAAACGATCGCCGAGCCTGCGTTTGGTTTCGTCGATGTAAAGAAGTTGACATCTAGAGCAGCGGATACAATAGATGAGGTTGGAGGAGGTGCAGGTGAACCTCTGTCTCACCTGGAAAGACTGTTTGGGTCCTTGGATGGAGTTGAGGGGGGAGGTAAAGGGACAGGTGTTGCATCTCCTGCGGTTGCAGGGGAAAGTGCCCGGGGATGGGGTGGTTTGGGTAGGAAGGGACGAGTGGACCAGGGAGTTACAGAGGGAACGGTCTCTGTGGAATGCATGAAAGGGGAGGGGATGGTAAGATGTGGCCAGTAGTGGGGTCCCGTTGGAGGTGGCGGAAATGTTGGAGGATGATTTGTTGGATACGCTGGCTGATGGGGTGGAAGGTGAGAATGAGGGGGAATTCTGTCCTTGTTACGAATGGGGGGAGGGGGAGCAAGAGCGGAGCTGCGGGATATAGAAGAGGCCCTCGTGATCTTATGATCTCCCACAAAGCGGTTGCACAAATCACAATCACACTTTATTAGCCAAGTATGTTTTGCAACATACGAGGAATTTCATGGATAGTGTGGTAAAGAAGGCATATGGTATGCTTGATTTCAATGGTCGGGGCTTTGAGTATGAGTCAGGAAATCATGCAGTAACTTTATATGACTTTGGTTAGGTGGCATTTGGTGTATTGTGTGCAGTTCTGGTCGCCCATGTCAGAAAAGATGTGGGGGATTTGGAAAGGGAGCAGAGGAGGTTTTCCAGAATGATGCCTGGATCAGAGGATATTAGCTACAGGGAGAGTCATGGAGTTATTCAGCATGGGAACAGACTCTTCGGCCCACCTTGCCAACGCTGACCAGGATGCCCCATCTTTTCCCATTTGCCTGCATTTGGCCCATATCCCTCCAAACCTACCCTATCGATGTACCTATCCAAATGCTTTTTAAACACTACCTGTACCTGCCTCAACCACCTCCTTCGGCAGCTTGCTCCATATACCTACTATCCTTTGTGTAAGAAAGTTGTCCCTCAGATTCCTATTAAATCTTTCCCTCCTCATTTTAAACCTATGTCCTCTGGTTCTTGATTCCCCTATTCTGGCTAGAAAGTTGAGATAGACTTGGATTGCTTTCTCTGAAATGCCGGAGGCTGCGGGGAGACCTGATAGAATTATAGAAAATGATGAGGTATAGACAGTCAGAGCTTTTTTCCCAGGATGGAAAAATCAAATACGAGAGGGCATAGCTTTACGGTGAGAGGTGCAAAATTTAAAAGAGGTGTGCGGGGCTACATTGTTACACCGAGGATACTGAATGCCTGGAAAGCACTGCCAGGGTTGGTGGTTGAGGAGATACGATACTGGCATTTAAGAGACGTGAATAAGCATATAGATATGCAGGGAATGCAGTGATATGGATTAAGTGCAAGTCGATCAGAGATGGTCTTGGTATCATGTTCGCCACAGATTTTGTGGACCAAAGGGCCTGTTCTTGTGCCGTTCTGTTAAAGTTCCTGGGCATATCTCTGAAAATATGTCTTGGACCCAAGCACATTGATGCAATCACAAAGAAAGCTCATCAGCACCTCAATGCCCTCAGAAGATTGAGGAGATTTGGAATATCGCCAAAGTGTATTAAACCTCTACAAGTGTATGTTGGAGAGCATAATGAGTGGTTGCATCATGGCTTGGTTCAGGCACTGAAATGCCCTGGAATGATGGAAACAACAAAGAGTGATAGGCATTGTCCCGTTCTTTACAGGCATTGACGCTCCATTGACGGGAACTGCAGGAGACACGGCATCAAAAATAAGCAACAAATATCAAAGAACCGCACCTCCTTGGTCACACTGTCATTTCACTACTGCCAGTAAGAAGGTCTAGGAGCCCAAAAAACATGACCACCAGGTTCAATAACAGTTTATTTCCAGCAACTATCAGGCTCGTGAACACTACATATAACTAATCACTACCTCAGCAGAAAAATGTGGACGCAGCTCAGACCATCACATAAACCAACCTCCCTTCTATTGTCTCCATCTACGCTTCAGGCTGCCTCAGCAAGGCCACCAGCATAATCAAGGAGAAGTCTCACTTTGGACACTCCCTCTTCTCCCCTCTCCCATTAGATAAGAGGTACAGAAGTGCGAAAACACAAACCTCCATATTCAGGGACAGTTTTTCCCAGCTGTTATCAGGCAACTGAATTATCCTATCACCAACTAGAGTCCAGTCCTGAGCAACCATCTACCTCATTGGGGACCCTCGGATTATCATTAATTGGACATCACTGGACATTATCTTGTACTAAACATTATTCCCTTTGTCCAGTTTCTGTACACTGTGAATGGCTCCATTGTCATCACGAATAGTCTTTTCGTTGTCTGGATAGCACACGGCAAAAAGTTTTCACTGTACCTTGGTACACGTGACGATAAACAAACTAAACTAAAGTAACTATGATCGACTATGAAATGTGTCTTTGAGTGCACTATGGACTACGGTTTTGCACTATTCTGGTTACATAGTTTTGCTGTTGTTAATTTAATGTATTATTAATTATTATATCTTTGTTTCTGTGTTACTGCATCAATGGGCTTATTAAGCTGCAACAAGTAAGAATTTCATCCTTCTGTTGCTGGTACATGTGGCATTTAAATATCTCTTGACTTGATTCTCTTGGTCGATTACTGTCATGTATTTCTTGTCTCTGAATTTACATGGTTGTTTAAGGTAATAAAAAATGCATGAATGATTATGATAGCAGCAAGTTGAGCAAGTTGATATCCACTGCTCCAAACAAATGGCAGCAATGAATCTTCTGCTGCCATTTGCGATGCACTTCCTCTGGGCTTGACCTGCTTGTTTTTCATGTCTCGTTGTCGCTCCTTTTTGACTTACACTGGTAGAGCTGCTGCCTCAGCTTCAGAGACCAGAGTTCGATCCCAACATGCTATTCACCTAAAAGTTCAACACTGTGTCTCTCTCTCTACAGATGCTGCAGGGGCAGTTCGAGTTTTTTCAGCGTTTTCAGCTTCTATTTTACATCACTAGCATCTATAGAAGTTTGATTTTGATGATTTCTGAAAATATTGGTCATACCCCATTTCCAAAATACTCTGAGATACTGCACTGCGTTAATCAACTCAATGGAAATTGATTTGAATTTCAAATTCAATTTGGATCCCATTCTCACTGATGTGCTCTAGTTCCCATTGATTGGTCATGATCTTAAATAAATAACCTTTTGGTGAACGATGCAACAAAGACGTAAGAGATTATTCTGATCGAGTCAGAATAAAAACTGATGTATTTTTGCAAAGGAACATGTGATTTAACAGAGCAACTGACAAATATCTGTATTAAACTACATGCTTTTATATGTACATTACTGATGCACATCTGATATTACAGTTTCTTAACTGTAACTGCAAATCAATCTCAGGGAATATCCTCTCAATCTTTTAGCTTTATTTCCAATTATCATAGTTGTAATGTGCAAAGCACACACATCTGCACATTCCTTCAAAGATGAAGCTAAACCACCAAGGAAAGCAATCACTGAAACAAAGCAATGAAAAACGCAAAAATAAAAGACATCTGTCTGATTTTCAGCTTGAAGACCAAAGACCAAAGGCATTCCTTGGGAAAATTTAATTACAGAGATGAGAAACAGAAAAATAAAATTAAAAATAAACAATGAGCTGCACAATAAACAGTAAGTATTTAAACAGTTTAACATTTCGTCAATTTAATGAAGCCCTAACTAGCTAACCTTATTGATCTTTTAAATAGTTATATTTTCAAACAACAGAAATTCTTTAATCAGGGTTAATAAAACATAGAGCTGATTTATCAAGGGAATCCAGTATTTGTCATAAGATTCCGATGAAAATTCATCCTCATATTTTTTATTTGACTGTGGGATAAAGGGGCTGTTCTTGTGCTGTACTGTTCTATGTTCCACCCTTTCATCACTGTTCTATAAACATAGAACGGTACAGTATAGGAACAGGCCCTTCGGCCTATAATGTCTATGCTGAACATGATGTCAGGTTAAACTAATCTTCTCTGCCTGCACACAAGATCAATATCTGCATATCCATGTGCCTATCTAAAAGCCTCTTAACTGCCACTATCGTGTCTGCTTCCACCTTCAACATGTCCCAGGCATCCACCACTCTTTTTTTCTTTTTTTTTTTTTTTTTTTTTTTTTTTTTACTTTATTTTTATTATTTTTTTTTTACATACATACAAACACAAACTAAACAAACATAGGAGATGCATATTGAATGTAAATACCCTTACTTTAAGTTCCCAAAAACGGAAGAGACTCGAGTCCCGGCATTGCCTGTATTAATAATGACCATCTTTTATCAAACATGTCTGTTGTCAACTGTAACCTTGCTGTGATTTTTTCCATTATATACACATTTTTTACCCTATCTCTCCATTGCATTATGCTTGGAGGCTGTGGTTTCAACCACGAAGTTGTTATCGTCTTCTTTGCTATCAGCAGCAGGATTGTCAGTAAATGTTTCGAACTCTTATCTGTCATACTGTCAGGAATTATACCCAAAATGTAAAGTGCTGGTTCCAGAGGGAAGTTAATGCCCATAATCTGTTTAATTTCCTTTTGAATATTCTTCCAGAAATCCTGTATTTTTGGGCAATCCCAGAATATATGAGTGGAGTCCCCAACTTCTCCACACTCCCTCCAACATAAATCAGTTGTATTACTATATTTCGATGTAATGAATGGAGTATAAAAGTAACGCATTTTAACTTTCCAGTCAAATTCCCTCCATGTTGGACTCTTAGTTAGTTTATGTCCCTCTTTAAATGATTCCTCCCACCCTTCTTCTGATATTATGATATTCGCTTCCAGTTCCCATTTTTCTTTGATATGTAAGTTGTTCTCTTTGGATTCATGTTGTAGTGCTTCATAAATTTTTGATATAATCCCTTTTTTTGACTTGTCTTCCGAGAACCCCCACAACACTTCCTCTAATTTAGATGGAGTCTTGCAGATGTTCTCCCATTCCTGATGTTTCTGTAGGTAATCTCTTAGCTGTAAGAATTTGTAAAAGTCATGAGCAGGTAAATTGAATTCTTTTTGAAGTTGTGTGAATATTTTCATTGTTTGTCCCTGAAACATTTGATCTATGTATATTAGCCCTTTGTCAGCCCATCTGTCAAATCCTGAGTCCATGGTAGATGGTACAAAGTCTGGGTTTTTTGCTATTCTAGTAGCCCTGCTTACAGAATTTGACAGCTTCAGCTTCTTTCTTACTGCTGACCAGATTTTCATTGTTACCCTAATCCACTCGTTGCCCATCCCGAGCCTCTTCAGGGCCTTCTCGTTTAAAAATGGGAGTGATTCTAAAGGCAAATTTTTACAAGCGTTTTGCTCCATCTCCACCCACATTGAATCTTTCTCTTTAGTGGTCCACATGATTAAGGCTCTGAGTTGCGTTGCCCAATAATAATTTCTTAAATTAGGCAAGTTCAACCCTCCCTTTTCTTTTTTGCTAAGAAGCGTCTTGTATTTAATTCTTGCTTTTTTACTTTGCCATAAGAATTTCGATATAATTTTATCCAGTTTTTTTAGAAAAGCTCCCGAGATCATAATAGGCAACGATTGGAACAAAAACAACAGTCTTGGCAATATATTCATTCTGACTGTTTCTACTCTTCCCACCAGAGTCAACGGTAAAATCTCCCATCCAGCTAAATCATCCTTTATCTCAGATATCAGTTTCCCATAATTAGCTTCAAATAGCTGTGCTGTATTCGAAGTGATAATTATACCAAGGTATCTAAACCCTTTTTTGGTCCATTTAAAATGGACTTTTTCTTTAAGTTCCACTGGACAATCTCCTGAGAGCATCATTGCTATTGATTTGGCTTCATTTGTCAAATATCCTGATATTTCACCATATTCTTTTAGGTTATCTAGTAGAGCTGGTATAGACGTGGAGGGCTCCACTATGTATGTTAATAAATCGTCCGCAAATAATGACGTCTTGTGTTCTATGCCCCCTTCATCTTTTATTCCTTTAATGTTTTTATTTTGTCTTATTGACTCTGCTAACGGTTCAATACTTGCAGCAAACAGTAGCGGGCTCAGGCAATCTCCTTGCCTGACTCCTCTTTTGAGGTAGAAGAAGTCTGAGCAGCAGCCATTAATTCTGATCCGTGATTTGGGATTTTTATAAACAATTCTTATCCAGTCTATAAACGTTGAGTGAAACCCAAAAACCTTCAATGTTTGATATAAAAAGTTCCATTTCACACGGTCAAACGCTTTTTGTGCATCTAGGCTAAGCAGCATGGTAGGTCTGGGATTATTTTTAGCACATGATATAAGATTTAGTGTTCTCCTGATATTGTTAGCCCCCTGTCTCCCCGGGATAAACCCCGTTTGATCTGGCTTGATTAATTTAGTTATATGTTGTTGCATTCTCTGTGCTAGTATGCTTGTTAATATTTTTAAATCATTACAGAGCAAGCTGACCGGTCTATATCCCTCACATGAAGTCGGATCTTTGCCCTCCTTATGTAATACGGAAATTATGGCTTCTGACCAAGTATCTGGGCGGTTTCCTGTTGATAGCGCATAATTAAAAACTTTACATAATTCTGGTGTTATGTCTTCTGCAAAACATTTATAATACTCCCCTGGGAAGCCATCTGTACCTGGGGATTTGTTACTTTTAAGGGTTTTTATAGTATCGGCTATTTCTTGTGACGAAATTGGTTTTATCATTTCAGATGCTTCTTCTACCTTTAATGCTGGTAAATGTAGTTTTTTGAAAAATTCTTGTGTTTTGGTCTCAGTGAGATTAGATTCTGAGTCACTGTATAAGTTTTTATAATATTCTGCAAAGGCCTTTGCTATCTCTTTTGGCTTAGCCATAATAAAATTGGAAGTGGGATGTCTTATTTTTGTAACTATTCTATTTGTTTGAGCTTTTCGCAGTTGGAATGCCAGTAACCGGCTTGCTCTGTTACCCATCTCATAATATCTTTGATTTATAAAACGAAGAGCTCCTTCTGCTTTATATGTTAAAAGTTCGTCTAACTCTTGTCTCATTTTTTTTAATTCGACGAGAATAGAGTTGTTTCTTGTTCTTTTATGTTCTAACTCCAACTCTCTGATTTTACTTTCTAGCTTTCCTTGCCTTTCCATTCGGGTTTTTTTCAATCTGGAAGTTATCTCTATTATTTTCCCTCTCATGACTGCTTTTACTCCCTCCCATAATGTCGATGGTGAGACCTCGCCATTGTCATTTATTTGAAAATATTCCTTTAAGTTTAGTTTTAGTTCTTTGACAACCTTTTCATCTGATAGGATTGACACATTAAGTCTCCAGTACTTAAAGAAGGATTCCCTGCCCAGCTCAATGGATAGTATGACAGGGGCGTGGTCACTTATAGTTATGGATTCTATACTGCAGTCCCTGACTGTATGTATCTGTTGTTTTGACACACAAAAAAAGTCTATTCTCGAATAACTCCCATGTGGGTTAGAATAAAAGGTAAAATCTCTTCCTTTAGGATTATTATGTCTCCATGGATCAACCAGACCTAATTCTTTTATAACATTATTTAGGACTCTGGATTTTTTTGTTTTTGGTCCCCTCTCAGATGGCAACCTGTCTAAGTTACCCTTCTGTATGGTATTAAAATCCCCTCCCAAAATTATCATCCCTCGTCCGTTACTGGTAAGTATATTGGCTATGTTTTTAAAGAATGTTTCATTTTCTTCATTTGGGGCATAGATGTTTAATATTGAAATACTCATATCTCCTATTGTGCCAACCACCATGATATATCTTCCCATATCACCTTTAATCACTTTCTCTACAGAAAATGGTAGGGATTTATTAATTAGTATGGCCACCCCCCTTTTCTTGCCATATGAAGCATGGAATACTTGGTTTACCCATTCCCTTTTCAGTTTTTTATGTTCATTTTCACTCAAGTGAGTTTCTTGGATTAGTGCAATGGCACATTGTAGTTTCTTCAACTGACTCAATATTTTCTTTCTCTTAATAGGGTGATTTAGACCGTGCACATTATAAGAAACAAGGTTCAACTTATTCATGACATTTTAAGATGTAGGCCATAAACTCGGTTCCTCCTATAAATCAAAACAACTGTGCAAAACGATACACAGCGAAAAAACAAACAAACAATACACATCTCCCTCTGAACTACTATACAAAAATAACATGTGACTCCCAAAAGTCCCGTCATCAGAGAGTGTGGCAATCTCTCTGGGGAAATAGCACAATGTGCACCTGCAACTTCTCAGAATTAAGTTGCTCCTTGCTCAAATTGAGATCCAGCTTTGCTCCTTCAACCAATTTTGACATTATTCAGTATAAGTGTTACTTAAATCCCATAACTAGCTCCTTTTCAATTCTTTGAACATTAAACATAAATTCAGATTGTCCGCATTCTATATACTTCAGGATTGTCATTATTTTTTTACCCTTAGTTCCAGGCTGTTTTTTTTTTTTTTTTTAGTCCTTACCACTGTGAACCTCAGAGTTCACAGACCGAGGGCTTGTATGTCCGCCTCTGTGATGGGTGGCTGTCTCCTCTTTCCCTTCTGTCCTGTCCCCGTAGTCCAGCTGCCCTCCATCCTCACTCTCTGTAGTTTCTCCCACTCGTCCTCCTCCACATGGATCCCCATGTCCTTCAGCATGGGGGCCGCCTCCATCAGTGTATTGAATGTCTTCGTCTCTGTTCCCAGAAACACCTTCAGTCTTGCAGGATATGGGGACTGTGCCTTTATGTTTTTCTCCTTCAACTTTTTTATTACATCCCGCACTTGTTTCCTCTTCTTCTGTATCTCGGTAGTGTAGTCATGGTTGAAGTAAATGGTCCGTTCCTCATATGTTATTTTTTGTTTCCATGCTTGTTGTATGATGCGGTCTTTCACCTGATGGTCAATGAAGCGGGCGATGATGGCTCGCGGCGGAGCCGCACTCTCTTTCGGTTTGGTAGTCAGCGAGCGGTGCGCTCTTTCGATACGGATATCGACGGCCGCCGAGATTTGTAATGTTGTTCGGATGAAATCAGTCACAAATCCTATGGTGTCGCCTTTCTCAGCGCCCTCCGGGATCCCATGTATCCGTATGTTATTACGTCTCGCTCTTGCTTCCAAGTCGTCACATTTTGCGGCTAACGCCGCCTCTCTTTGAAGAAGAAAGGCGACTGATCTTTCCAGCCGCGCTGCCCTGTCTTCCATCTCCCCCAACCTTTCTTCTATGTTCACTGTTCGTCGCTCCAGTGAAGCGGTTCTCTCCAAAAGCTCCTTTAAATTAGTTTCTAGTCTCACCAGAGCTTTTTTGTTGTCATTTACCGCTTCTGTGTGCTCTTGTCTTAACTTGCGTAGCTCCGCCAATATTACGGAGTCTTGTTCCCCACAGCTGGTTCCCTTATCTGGCGTGGCTCTCTTTGCCGAGTCCGTAGCTTTAGTATCCGCATTATCTTTTTTGTTTAACCTTGTCTCCATATTTTTATTTATCGTTAACTTTCGTTGTCGATATAACTTGCGATTGGCCCGCTTCCAGTTGTTACTAATGTTTAAAAGAGCTAGTTTTAATTGGTTTCTTTGAGAGCTAACTTTTTAGATTGTCTAGTCCAACATGGCGCCACCGGAAGTCCATCCACCACTCTTTGTATATAAAAAACTTGTCCCACACATCTTTGTTAAATTTTGCCCCTCTCACCTTAAACCTGTGCTCTCTAATCTTTGACATTTTCACCCTGCGAAAGCTGACGCCTCATATGGACTAACATTACAAAGCAAGAAGCATTACATTCTATGGAGCTCAAGTGCACTGACAGTATCTTGTTTAGAAATATTGCGTGTTTAAAATACATGCATTCATCACCTGCATATTCAAGCATATAGAAAATAAATACACGACACCTTCTGGGTATAACACTGGTAACATTGCCTTCAGTCCTTAACCTCAACTCTCATTTTCTCCAAGGAAATAGGTGTGCATAATATTGTCTGGGTTCAGCAGAACTCTTAACATAAGAACAAAATCAAAAGGAGTTGGTCTTGTGCGCCTACCCCCCCTACCCAACACCCAGTGTGCACTGATCACTCCAAGCAACCAATGGATTGGTCCATACTATGGGCACTACCTTTTTCTTCTATTTTTTTCAGCCAAGGGGGCATTTCTGTTTTGTCTGATTTTCCATGACCATCCCCTTCTCCACTTCAGCTGTTTCTCTTCTGACCGCCTGTGCTTGTCTCACACCATCATACCTTTGTCACTCAATCAATTCCTGACCTCAACCTAATTAAATATCCTTTTCCTCCTTTGCTTCCTTACTCCGAACTTTATACTTCATGACTAGTTGAGTTGAGTTGAGTTTACTTTATTGTCACGTGTACAACAAAAGCATTTGTTCCTTGTTAACCAGTCAGCAACAAGACAACACATGATTACAATCAAGCCATCCAGTGTACAGATACACGATAAAGGGAATAATGTTCAGTGCACGATAAAGTCCAGTAAAGTCCGATAAAAGATAGACCAAGGGTCTCCAAAGAGGTAGATCGTTGCTCAGGACTGCTCTCTAGTTGTTGGTAGGATGGTTCAGTTGTCTGATCACCGATGGGAATAAATTGTCCCTTAATCTGGAGGTGTGTATTTTTATACTTTTATACCTTTTGCCCGATGGGAGAGGGGAGAAGAGGGAGTGGTCACGGTGCAACTCTTTCTTGATTATGTTAGCGGCTTTGCTGAGGCAGTGTGCGGCGTAAAATGGAGGTTGGTTTTTGTGATGGTCTGGGCAGTTGAACATCCCTGGTAACTTCCAGTTTCTGGTGAAAGGTCATCATGCTAAAATCTCCATTTTCTACGGATGCAGATGCTTCTGTTATGCTATTTTCTCTCATTATGTTCAAAGAAACAGGTTTGCTAACCCTGACAATTTGGTATTACAGCAGAACAAACTGATGAAGTCACGAGATAGACAATATCCAAGTATTGCCACACACAACTGACCAGATGATTATGGTGGTATCACAAAATGCTGAAGAAGGGTCTCGACCCGAAACTTCACCCATTCCTTCTCTCCAGAGATGCTGCCTGACCTGCTGAGTTACTCCAGCATTTTGTGATACCTTCGATTTGTACCAGCATCTGCAGTTATTTTCCCACACGACCAGATGATTACTGAGAGTTTGAAGATCTGGACTGCTCATCTAGGATGGAGATTAAATAAGCCATTTTGTAGATTTTCTGCCTGATTTTAAATGACACATTATACATCAGTTTGTAATCTCCAGATGAAGCCTGTTTCACAGCCTCTCTTCATTCTATTTTTTCAGGCAGTAATATTTCCTGTAAATCGCTGTAAAAATGCAGTACTTTGAAAAGAGCACATTGCCTATTTAATAAAGAACACAAAGCTTGTTTAATTTGAACAGCCGAAATTGCTGAAAGTCTTGCATATAGTTAACTTCAGCTGCTATGGGTTATTTAATCTAATCCTGAAGGGCTTTCAAAACAGTAATAATCAATCCTGCAATTTACACCATATTAAATAACTATATTTTCACTCATCTGAAGTCCTAATTCAGATTGGTAGAATAAAAATTACTACTTTCTTTATTTGTCTAGCCCTTAGATATAGATCCATGTGGGCAACATCTGCATCCATTTCATCCCAATGTATTATACTTCAAGCCTTATCACTGCAGACTGCCTCACTTCTGAAAGGTGGCAGAGGAGCCTAACAATATGCCAGCAGCTACAGTAAACTCTGCCCCCTCATCCAATGTTGCCTACAACACTTTCTAAGATATGTCACTGAAGAGAAGTTGGTGGAGGAGGACGATGTTCTTGTTTGTTTTGTTATAATTCATGAGTACAGTCCCTCCCCCATGGAATAGCCCACCAATACCCATTCTCTACACTTAAAGGCCATGTGGCATTCCACTTGCTGTTCCTAACTAACCTCATACTGGTCTATTACTGATGATATCGGTCCAGACTATGATGATGGCTAAATTACGGGAATAATAACTCAGCAGCCTGAGTTGATAACCTCAAGGTCCTTCTCTGTCCACTGATCAATTTAAATTCAGTAAATAATCTATAATCTAAATAGGAAGAAAATCAGCCACAATGACAACCAGGAGCACTGGCTGGTCATTAAAACCCCATTAGTTTCACCAATGTCCCACAAGGAAGGAAATCTGGTATCCTTACTTGGAATGGACTGATGTGACTCCAGATTCACCCCTTAGATCCACCCTGCAGAATGAACTGTGAAACTACTTAGTACAGGAACACCCCCACCTGCAGGCTCCCAGCTTGAACTACATGTCATGCTGACTTCAATAAACAAGGACGATTAGGGATGGGAAATAATTGTTGACCTCACTAGTGATGCTTGCATCTGTAAAAATTGAGTCCTAGCATCATGCAGCGTGGAAACAGGCCCTTTGGCCCAACCAGCCCTCACCGACCAACATGTCCCATCTACACTAGTCCCACCTGCCTGCATTGGCCCATATTCCTCTAAACCTGTCCTATCCATGTACTTGTCAAATTGTTTCCTAAACGTGCAATAGTACCTGCCTCAACTATCTCCTCTGGCAGCTCATTCCATACACTCACTACCTTTGCATGAAAAAGCTACCCCTCAGATTCCTATTAAATCTTTCCCCCTTCACCTAAAACCTGTGCCCTCTGGTTCTTAATTTTCCCTCTCTGGGCAAGAGAGACTGTGCACCTGATCTATTCCTCTCATGATTTTATACACCTCTATAAGACCACTCCTCATCCTCCTGTGCTCCAGGGAATAGAGTCCTAGCCTGTTCAACCTGTCCCTATAGCTCAGACCATCCAGTCTTGGCAATGTTCTCTGCACCCTTTCCAACTTGACAACATCTTTTCTATAACATGGTGCCCAGAACTGAACACAATACTCTATAAATGTGACCTCACCAACATCTTATATCACTACAACATGACATCCCAACTTCTACACTCAGAGCTAAAACTAAAACAAGTTTTCAGCAAACCAACTTAACTATTGGGAAAAACAAAGTCAAACACAAAATGGAGGTGGGCATCCTCAGAGCAGAGGACACAGTTAATGGAAGCTTTACAGAGGGACATCAGAAACGCAGGCTGATTTCAAGACTTTCATCCTTTTATTCAATTAGACCTCTGCTGCATAATCTTCCTGATAATCCAGGACAGGTGAGGCTGCAGGGGAAGGCAAGGAGCCTGCTGCAACAAGCAGCAACTGATGGTGAGGATGAGCTTGGGCACTGCTGGCTTTTTGCTCCATTTCCTTCAAACTCCCAGACCTGTGGAGTTTTGAGTCAGGTTTGCATTTTTTACATCTTATCCAAAGCCAACCCATTCATTTTGGTGGAGGTCAAATTCACCACAACCTTTCAAGACTTTTTTGCCTCACTGACATGAAACAATGGCTCTGTTCATTTCCTGTAACCAGATAGGGTTGTTCTGTATGTTTATCAGTTATATAATGGGTAAATGGAAGTAATTTTGAAGTCATATTCTGTATTTTGAAGTCAATTCTATAGTCCCATGCATCATCATATTAATCTATGCACGGGTTCTTCAGTTCACTCTTTATCTTCTTGGGTATGCATATTTTCAGTAAATATTTTTTCTGGATGTGGCACATGTGTAAATGCTTAGATGTGACACAGCTCTGAAAGAACCTTACTTATGTAAAATCAACCATATGCAGCATTTGGTTTTCTTTCAACAACTGGACAAAGGACCCTATCTCTCTTGGCAACAAGAAAAAGCTCCAAAAAGCTGATGCTACTTCCTCTATTTAACAAAATGCACCGGCAGCTGGAGAAGTGGAGATGCAAATACCAGTTGAAAATGAATTACAAGGAAAATAGTGCAGGTATTCCTTGTTGTAGGAATGTTTAGGTTACGACTTTTCAGAATCATGAAAGCTGAGGCACAATGTCAGTATTCAAAGGATGATAGATGTAAAAAGAAATAAAGGATGGGGGAGGTCAGCAAATACCCTTTCAAAAGGTAGCCAAACAATCAATTAAAAATAAACAGGAAAAAACTAAAAGGACTGAACATTCATACAAAGGAGCATGCTAGGATGTGCGAAACAGGGAATAAAGTGGACCAACAACAATACAATAAAAACAAGACAGCTCAAAAATGTGGCCCAATACTTCAAACAATTCCTAATATAACACACTCCCACTAACATCAGAAATTTCAAGCAAGTAAACATAAACAAATCCGGCAGGTAGAAAATCAAGGCCATGAAAAAGTGATGGTGAATTAGTTTAAAACCAGTTTATTGTCACGTGCACCGAGGTACAGCGTAAATCTTTTTGTTGCGTGTTAACCAGTCAGCAGAAAGACAACACATGTTTACAATCGATCCATTTATAGTGTATAGATACATGATAAGGGAATAACGTTTAATGCAAGGTAAAGCCGAGGGTTGTCAAAGATGTAGATAGTCATTCAGCACTGTTCTCTGGTTGTGGTAGGATGATTCAGTTGCCTGATAACATCTGGGAAGAAACTGTCCTTGAATCTGGTGGTGTGCATTTTCACACTTTGCCTGATGGGAGAGGGGAGAGGAGGGAGTGTCCAGGGTGCGACTCGTCCTTGATTATGCTGCTGGCTTTGCCGAGGTAGTGTGAGGTATGAATGGAGTCAAGGGAAGAGAAGTTGGTTTTTGTGATGGTCTGGGCTGCATCCACAATTTGTCCCCTATCCTCACTGATTGGGTCTGTTGGTCAGGAAGTGTCGAGGATCCAGTTGCAGAGATGAGTGCTGACACCATGTCCTGCTAGTTCGGTGATAAGCTTGGAATTCATCAAGTCCTTTGAGATATTCCAGAAATATAACATATTAAATTATTTTGAGATGTGTTTACGGTTGTAATGTAGGAAATTAAACAGCTAATTTGTGCACAGCTAGGCTCCACACAGAGAAACAAAATAAAAGTATCCATTTTAGGTGTTGGTTGAAAGATAGGTATTGGCTGTTCTGTAATGAGGAGAAGCTACACAAAAACAGGCTCTTTGGACAAGTATTTCTACGTCAGCCATCAACCATCGATTAACTTTAATTCCACATTAATACCAGTTTTTATTCTCACCACATTCTCATCTAATACCCTCTGATTCTACCACTCACCAACACGCAAGGGGCATGTTACAGTGGCCAATTAACCTACCACACCTTTGGGATGTGGGAGAAAACCTAAGCACCAGGAGGAAACCAACAATGTCATAGGGAGAACAAGTAATTTTCACACATCTTCTATCTGTATTCACTATTCTTCTCTATTTTTCTTAGTTTCCTCATTCTTTTTGAAATTGCCTTATATGCAGAACTATAGCTTATCCCATTTTCAGCACCAGGAACAAACCCATCCAGAGATATAAGGTAGCAGTACCATTGTTCTGCTTGGTTTAACATCTGACCCAAATAATGCACCTCCAAAAATTCACTCAGCGTTGTACTGAAGTATGTACTCAAGTCCAAGCAATGGGACATGAACATGGGACATATTCTTTTCTTAGCCTCAACTACACTACAACCGGGAAACGGAAGAGATACAGTATCTGAAGACTGGAAGTATATATTATTATTATCAACAAACATTGAACCCAAAGCATTACATTGTTTCCAGTACCAGAGAAACTTTTTAACCAGAACTGTCCTTGAAAGACAGAAAATAGAATGTAACAGATGGCAAATAGATGAACCGCCTGCTTTTCCAAAACACAAGTGATGTAATGATCACATACGCAATACACAGTGGAACCATCTTCACAGTGGAACCATCAATTGGATGCTCATCTCAATCTCTCAAGTTCACAGCTTTTGAAATGTCATTTGATAGCTATCATCAAAATAGGTTGAGAAATTGATGAAACCACAGAATATTCCAGAAATGTATTCTACTTTCTAACGAACAAACCAAAACCACCCATCATATAGATGAACACATAATGGAACCTTGGTAGAACTTTTAAGAAGAAAATTTGCTATCTGTAAACAGAAAAGCTCAGTACATCAGGCAAATATTGTCTCAGACTAAAACATTTAATCAAACTAATGAAGAGGTTTGATGAATGGTCTTTGACATGAAACATTAATTCTGTTTCTCCTCCCATGGTTGCTTTACGTGTTGAGTTTCTCCTATGTTTTGTTTTTATTTCAATGTTACAGCTTATGCAATTTTTGATTTTAATTTATTTTAATGAGACTGGACAATGCAAAGTACCAAATTTAGACATCTAGTGGACACTTTTTGTCCAGTAGATAATTCTGACATTGCCCCAGGCATTGCCAATACACAAGCAATAATGTACAACAAAACGGATAAATTGTCAACAAGAAAAGTAAAAGGAGATTTGAAAATCAATGTGATAAACTATTGTTCTGCACTGAAGGAACAAAAATAATGAGGAAATTGTGAGGAAAGTAGAGAAGAATAGTGATGGCTGATGGAAGAAGTGTTGGACTTGTCAGGAAACTCACAGTAGAAGCATACTCAGCTGGTCCGTGGTAGGAATGGAAATGCTCCCAAAGGAAAGTGATAATGTCAAGGTCATAGGGAAAGAACAAAATCAACACAACCTGGTGTTACATGAGAGGAGGAATGCTATATAATTGCCGATGGAAGGGCAGAGACAGAAGTGATATTGGTGAGGAAATAGTGCAACAAATTATGAATGAGATATCATACAAAACATTTTGTAACAAAATCTTGTATATGATTACCACAGAAAAGGAACTATAGCAAATGTAATTAAGTTAAAAATATTTTTAAACGATTGGAACAATATGTTGCTAAACTTGGGATTTTAGTTCATTTCTTTGCTACAAATGCCAGAAGGCAAACTACTCTTAAATAGCTGAGATCACTGGGTACATCAAAACCAAAAGAACCAAATGTCAGCCTAACTCTACTACTGAAGATCTGCACTTCAGAACTAGCCACAACTCTTGTCACGCAGTTCTAGCACAGTTACAGTGCAGGCATCAACCCAACTTTGTAGAACATATCCACAGAAGGAAATTAGGAGAGCAAAAAGAGGTGATTAATTATCTTTGGCAGTTATGAGTAAAGAGTCATTCAATATATATATTGAGAAGATTTAATAAGGCTTTTGATAAGGTCCCTCAAGATAGGCTGATCCAGAAGATTAAGACGTGTGAGATTCACAATGACTTGCTTATATGGATTCGGAACTGGCTGATTCATAGAAAACAGGCTTGTTGCGGAAGGTTGATATTCTGCCTGGAAGTCAGTGACCTAATAATAATTAGGTGGGACCTCTGCTGTTTGTAATATATATAAATGACCTAGACCAAAATGTTGGTAGATACAAAATGCTGGAGTAACTCAGCGGGTCAGGCAGCATCTCTTCCGAGACCAAAATGTTGTTGGGTTGGTGAGTGAGTTACTAAGTTTGCTGATGACATCAAAATTGGAGGAGTTGCAGACAGTGAAGAATGCTGCCAGAAGATACAGCGGAATATTGACCAGCTGCAGAAATAGGTGGAAAAATGGCAGACGGAGTTTAATTTGAGCAAGTTAGAGTTGATGTAGTTAGGGAGGTTGAAATTATGGAGAGAGTATACTGTTAATGGCAAGACCCTGAACAGGTTTGACATGCAGAGAGATCTTGGAGTCCAAGTTCACAGCTCATTAAAGGCAGCAGCACAAGTAGATAGGGTGATAAAGAAGTGGTAACATATGGTATGTTTGTCTGCATTGCAAGGGGAATTGAATATAAGAGTCAGGAAGTCATGATGCAGCTCTAGGAATTTGGTTAGGCCTTGCTTGGTATATTGCATGCAGTCCTGGACACTCCATTACAGGAAAGATGTGGAGGCTTTGGAGAGGGTTCGGAGGAGGTTTCTAGAATGCTGCCTTGATTCGAGGGTTTCAGCTACAGGGAGAGATTGGATAGATTTGGATTGTTTTCTTAGGAACCAGAAATTGAGGGGTGACTTGATAGAAGTATATAAAATGACAAAATGACAAAATTAATTTAGTTTACAGATACAGCATGGTAACAGTCCCTTTGGCCCACTGAATCGGCACCAATCAGTGAGTTTATTGCGGGAGTTTGAGGGAGTGTAGTCAAATCACTTTCAGCTGTTTCATCAATTATCTTCCTTCCATCACAATGGAAGTGAGGTTTTTTTTGACAATTGTATAATGTTTTATGCTCAGTAGCTCAAGATTTGATGATATTCAACCATAGGCAGAAATTGCAAGTAACATTGACCTGGCAATGACCATCTCCAACAGGAAGGAATCTAATCACCCACTTATGACATTCAATGGAATTAACATTGTTGATTCCCCATTATCGATATCCTGCAATCTGCACTGACTGGAAACTCAACTGGATCACTCAAATTCACTCCATGGATAAATAACTGGTCAAAGGCTGAGTGTCCTACATTACGACTGCTTCCTAAAATCATAAAATATTTCCACCAGTTGAAAGGCACAAGTCAGATCTACAGTGGAATGCTCTCCATTCGTCTAGATGAGAGGAATTCCAAAAACTGTCAAGAAGCTTCATTGCATCTAAGATAAAGCAGCCCACTTGATCGGCACCCCATCAACCAGCCTAAACATTCATTGTTCAGTCTGAAGAAGGGTCTCGACCCAAAACGTCACCCATTCCTTCTCTCCCGAGATGCTGCCTAACCTGCTGAGTTACTCCAGCATTTTGTGAATAAATCGATTTGTACCAGGATCTGCAGTTATTTTCTTATACTAAACATTCAGTGCTTCCATCACTGATGCACAATGGCTACAGTGCGCACCATCTACAAAATTCCTTGCTTTTACTCCCTTGGACACTCTGACATACTTCCCAAGCCCCCAATCTCTATCATCAGCAGGGCCAGGGCAACAAATGCATGGAAGCACCGTCACCTACAGGTCCTCCTCCAATGCATTTATCTTTCTGACTTGGAAGTGTATCACCATTCCTTCTTTGTTAATAGGTCTAAATCATGGTGTTCCTTTACCAATTGCACAGTGGGTTTACATTCACCAGAGAAAAATGCAGGAGTTCAGAAAGACAGCTCACTGCCACTTTCGCAAAAGTGATAAAGGGCTGGCAATGAAGGCTGGCCTTGCCAATGACATTTGGATCACCCCAAAAATATTCAGAATGTGACCATAACTCGGAAAGTTCTGTGGGACTTACTACAACAACAAGATGGTTAAATTATCAGCCAAACTTTGCAATATCAATGACTGCAGGATTGGACAACTGGTGATCAAATATGCCTAATGATTGGAATGTGCCACGTAAACTTCTGTTCTGCAGCTGCTGATTCATGCTTATTTGCTCTGCTTGACCCACCAAGCACAGAGGATGAGGAAAACCACAAATAACAACAGTTAAAGCATAAGGTATTGGTCCAGCAATATCAAGGGAACTCGACTAAGGTATGTCATGGTCTCCGAGGCTTCAATTCTCTACTCATTTAAGGGTGGATGCTCATCGCCAAACATGCAGTAAAAACACATTGTACTTCGATGGGAAAATGCTATTACAGAATCCTTCTATGTGAAATCAGCTGTGACACAGTCCGACACATAACTAACCATGTTCTTTTGACTCAAACTGCTGGAACATAAAATGTAAAAATGTCAGTTAACCAAATTCCAAGAATAGTTTATGTAGCCAACAGGATTATAAACTGAACTATTACGATTTCTTGAAAGCAGTTATTGTTTTGTTGATGCCATTTATCCACTGATAGAACATGAAATACAACTGTTTGAAACAAACAGAGGAAGAGCAACTTAACACAGCCATTACACTTCATAAGGATATGAGGCAAAGCACCTCTGGTATTTCAACTTGCACAAAGATCCATAAATCATCAAGAGAGATAGTTCAAAGGAACGTTCTCCAGCTCAACAATCGTGTGCACCATCACATGACTGATATGATATCCTTAGAACTTAAACACCTAGGAAATGGCAGCCCACAACCACAAAACACTAAAACATAGTGCAATGTTGTGTCATCCACATGCACAAGTACGTGATTAGTTGAGGAAATGTGGAGCATATAGCTGATCACTAGGGTGATTGGAGCTTTTGCGTAGATGGCTAAGGATTATAACCTTTAGTAATTGTGATTTGACTCAACCATGAGATGACAGGGTTAGAACTCAGTCAGACCAATTTTGGAGCTGCAAGGGACTGACACTAATGCACTGCCATCCACACAGATGAATTCAGCAACAGTCCATCCTACCCCAGATATGAATCCTGGGGTGAAATGTAAAACTGGTTATCAGAATTCTGAACAATCCTACACACTAGGGTACATTCCCAATTCTCCAACCTTGAACACTACAAACACTAACTAAACTATGAAATGTCTTGGTTGCATTAAAGATTTGGGCATTTTGAACTAATTTTGGGGTTTTAAATTTATTGAATATTTTTTGTTTATCGTGTTATCTATGAGCACGGTGTTTATGGGCCTGTTCTACTGCTGCACGTAAGAATTTCATTGTTCTGTTGTTGGTACACACGTATGACAATTAAACACTCTTGACGTGACTCTTGACTCTACGTCAGGACTGGCTACAATACTGAGAAATAGATTCAGAACCCTGGTATCTTTCTCTTTATACTACCTTTTGTACTTGTGTTAGGCTGGATTGTATTAATGTGTAGCTTTATCTGTTTTTAATGGATAGCACACAAACAAAAGTTTTTCACTGTACCTCGGTATATGTGACCATAATAAATTTGTACTTACACCTTCCAGGAAGGTGGAAAGTGATTTAGTTCATATTTACCAAGAAAACTCAAAAGACACATGGCAAAGAGCCAAGAGCGAGAAGATGCTGCGTGGCGATGCGTGTCTACAGATGGGTGGGGGAGCAGAAGTAATAATGAAAGTGGGGTAATAATAATTACAGCTGTAGCTTCAGTGTCATAAAGAGAATACAATACCTATGGCAATGTTGGAGAGACATAGTTTTGCAATGTTGACTGTTTGTGTGAGAGACATTAACGGCTGGGTTTATGTCTACTGCACTGCAGGTCAGAAGTGGAGCATGCAATGATGGCAGTGACATTTAAGGGAAGAAGGTTGTGGATTCTTCGAGAGGCTGAGGAGGCCATCGCGAGATTTTGAAACACACCCATAAGGCAAAATAGGCAGTTGGTCTTAAAAGGAGACCAGATAAGGTGTCACAGAGAAGAAAAAAAGTATTTCTGAATCGGAGGCCAGTGAAAGAGGAGGCCATTTTCACAAGTGATTTTGATAAACCTCAAAAGTGATGTAGCAATTTCAGAATAATTGAAAACAACACAAAGTGCTGGAGTAACTCAGTGGGTCAGGCAGCATCTCTGGAGAACATGGATAAGTAACGTTTCAGTACAGGAACCGTTTTCAGAAATTCTACTGCTCTTCCCTTCCAATTTTAGAAATTCAGGCCTTCCAGAATAATAGAACTATTCCCCAAATCTGAAGGCAACCAGTTCAAAGGCAGAGGCTGAAAACTGCTTCATCAAAGCCGATTCACGGGGATATTGTGAAGAGCAAGGCCAGTCTAAGGGTCCACAGACAAGGTGAGAAGCAAGAAACTAAATGATATCTATACTGACTTTGATGCCAAGTTATATTCATATCTGTACATCTCTTTTATTTGCCTGTACTCATGTTTTTCTAAATGCCTGTTAAACGTTGCGAATGTGTCTGCATCCACTTCCCCTGCAGTGCATTTCAGGCACCTCCCACTCTGTGTAAACAACTTGCCTCGCAGATCTCCTTTGAACTTTCCCCATCTCACCTTAAATCAATGGCCGATAGTACTTGACCTTTCCATGTAAAATTATGAGAGGCATAGATAGGGTAGGTAGTCAGAGTCTTCCAAACAATTCTGTCTGTATACCCTATCTGTGCCTCTCATAATTGTACATACTGTACTTCTATCAGGATTTTAGAACGGCACGGTGGTGCAGCGGTAGAGTTGCTGCTTTACAGCGAATGCAGCGCCGGAGACTCAGGTACGATCCTGACTACGGGTGCTGCACTGTAAGGAGTTTGTACGTTCTCCCCGTGATCTGTGTGGGTTTTCTCCGAGATCTTCGGTTTCCTCCCACACTCCAAAGACGTACAGGTTTGTAGGTTAATTGGCTGGGCAAATGTAAAAATTGTCCCTAGTGGGTGTAGGACAGTGTTAGTGTACGGGGATCGCTGGGCGGCGCGGACCCGGTGGGCCGAAGGGCCCGTTTCCGCGCTGTATCTCTAAATCTAAATCTAAATCAGGTCTCATACTTTGTAGGGCAAGTTGACGTAGGCAGACTACGTGATTTCTGGGGGTAGCTACTATGACCATTAGGGTTTTGCTACCAATGGAATTGTTGAATGGGCTCAACAATGTGTCCTGGTCCAATCTCATCGACACTAATACCAAGAGAGTACACCAATGCCTCTACTTCCTCCAATGATTCAGGAATTTCAGCATGGCTCCAATTACTTTTATCAACTTCAACAGATGCACCATTGAGAGCATCCTATCGGGCTACACCATGGCTTGGTATGGCAACTGTTCTGCCCGAGTGATAGCAATGGCAAGGACTGAAGATATTCAGAAGGATATTAGAGAATACACTGATATTAATTTCAGTCAAAATTTGCATATCTGGAAAGCAGAAGAGAGTCTGGAAACAGATGCCATAGTTGAAGAAGATTGAGAAAGGGAAAGTCAGAGGAAATGCCTTTCTGATTTCATTAGTGGCAGCAGGAAAACGAAATAGCCGAGTTTCTGCAGTGAATCAGAGTGGGAGTGAGAGTCAGGGCAAAATGTGGAGTGAAAGCAGACACATAAAGATGGAGAGCCTTCAGAAGCACCACGGTAAACCAATTATTATGTATAACTATTACTAATGTAGTTAGATAGAATGATTAACCTCTATGTTAACTGTGAAACACTGTTGCACCAGACACTACTGGTCATATCAGGATTATGCTTTCAATAAGGGGAATCTTTTTCATAGCTCTACCTATGTTTATTTGAAACAAAGAATCTTACAGACACAGCAGAAATGATACAAGATGCATAGATGCAACTCACAACCTTACAGTCCATTTGAATCTCTGGATTCGTTGTCGAAATGACCCAAACTGCATTTGACTGCACCTTAGGTAACATGTTAATCAAACAACACAAAAGAAGATTGTTATGTAAAATGATTTCTAAGCAATAATGATTTTTTTCATCTGCCACTGCACAAAATTCCATTACTAACTCCATATTCCTATATTTGAGAGCTCCACGGTTTGAAGACTCAGATAATTAAAAGCAGAAGCGTTTATACAAGTTATTAATCAGTACAAAGGTGCATGTAGCCTGCTTTTAGTGCCAAGGTTTCTCTCAGCCAAATGAAACAGAGGCAAAAGAAAAAAAACCCCACTGAAAACTAAAATCCTTTTTTTTCTTCTGTTTTTATGTCATAAACTGTGAGCCACTGATGCTTTAGAATCAGTCCTTGGCCATTTCTGGCAGGAGTAACAAAGTTTACAAATAAATGTATATTCAAGGTAAAAGGTAATCAACCTATTTTGTAGTTTCATTTGTGTTTCTGAAAGATTCCTATTGTGTTTACATTTCAGAAAGCCTTTCTCCAGAATACACTGAATGGGGTCATGTAACATAATGCAAACAAAGAATGTTTGAAAGGAAATCAAGGTCAGACCATTACATCCATTGAAGTACTATTCTTACCTTCACATCGTTAACATTCATCCTTGTTCCTTCTTTCCCCACAAATATGTCATCAATGTCCACAAGAATGTATCGTTCCAAGGAGAGTGACAACTTTTTCCCTGTGAGGAAGGCGATCGCATCCACAAAAATAAGTTTGTGCAGCCAAAAGTTTACGTTGTTCCCGAACAGGATTCGCTGAATGCCATCTAACAGTCCCAGGTCCTGAACCACAGTGGCATGGAGAACTTCGTCAGTGATCTGGTGAGGAATGCTCTCAGTCAATCTTGATTTGGCGAGCAACACCGGCTGGTAAGTAGAGTGATTGAACTGGAACACAGTCCAGTCCTCGCCTGGAAGTGGGCCTCTCTCAATTTCTTTCGCTTTGGTGATGCGCAGCAGAGGAGATCGTGGGTTGATACAGCAATCCTTCAGAGCAAGGTTGGTGTGCAGGTTCAGTGGGAAACCCTTCAATTGTGAACTCAGTACACTATTCTCATTGGCTTTGTGAAACCCTATAATGCCAACATTATACTCCGTACAGTATTTATCGAGCAGTTCTCTATTCCACGAGTCCATATTCACATATTTTAAAATATTTTCATATATAACAAGTGCATATCTTCCCCTGTCCTTGTTTGTTAAAGCTGGCATGTCCCCTTTGCTAGGGGCAATTTCAGTGTGGTGTTTAAAATGGCTCGACTCCAATATTGCCACAATCTCCTGTCCAAGCTGTGAATATTGAGTCTCAACAAATACCAGAACCATCGGGTCTGCTCTGGACGTGTCAATCGGTTTTGCAGTCTTCATTTCAAATACTCTGTACGGTAAATGTTTTGGATCTCCACAATCTTGTTCCGGGGTGGGTTTAGAAAGTTCCAGTTCTTGTTTGTAACCAGTATAAAGGTAATACGCTGATATAATAACACTCACCATGCAAAAGGCAGCCAGCAAGAACACCATCCTCCGCAAATGCCGAGGAAACCTCATGAAAAAATTCATGATTTGATTGAGGAAACTTTTCCTGCCTTTCTTCCCTTCTACGAGTCGACAGTGAGCTGAATACAAGCAATGTCTGCCCATAGACCACTGCAGCTCATGTAACCATTGCAGAAACAATTACTGCTACTCTTCAGCAAAGCTGGCAGGTTAAGGCAATTGGCACAACTCTCTTCTGGGTCTCTGCAAGTGTTTACACGGTCGATCGTTGGTCAATTTCTCCTGAAGTCGGTCGCGGTTCCATCTTCACATGAAGTCGCAACAAACCTGGGGAGATCGTCCTTCACTGCCAGAGATGACTGCCAGAAATTTCCATCAAACAGATCTCATCTGCAGAAAAAACAATCAAAAAAAGCCCAACATTGTTATACAGACAAGCTGTTTTAATAAAGCACCAGTATTTCATGTGGTCCCGCACAACCAATTATCAGCCATCAAAAGCATATTAAACAAACTTATTCTTCCCTCAATGTGCTGAATGGATTATTTTAAATGTCAATTTAGCTCTGCAAATGGTGCTTGACCATCTGTTTTCCAGAAATCGTTCCATTTTTCTTGAAAAAAAGGAGAAATAACACCATCTTTTATCTTGATGATGAAAGCATTTCCATTAAAACTAAATCCTTTCAACTTTTTCACTCACTAATGTGATATCCTGAGCTCAGACACAGAATAACAAGTTAACTCACTGCTGACTGGAACTTGACTGCACAGCTGTACTGTGGTTTATTCAATCATTTACAATCCTCCAACCAAAGGTGGCACTGTTACAACTCCTTCCACCCTAATTTAAAAAAAAATCCTTGTGGACATTTTGTTTTGAATGTAACCAACGGTATGAAATTATTACAATCTTGTCTGATAGTTTACTTTTATATAACCTGAATAAAATGAGGGCATCATGCATATATGTCGCATATACAATGATATGTGCATTTCAGGAAATAACTTCACAAATTTAACCTAACCACTGGGTTTCTCCTTCTTTCTGGATATCTTCCCTGACCAAAAGTTTCCGACTGTTTAGGACCACTTGGACTTATTTTTAATTGAGTCAAGCCTTCCTTTTGACCTACATTCATAGATTCCAGTCCATCAGTCAATTTTGTTTGACTGTCAACCCCACTTGAACCTCCATTTTCAGGCTGATTCAAACTCTCACTAACTTGTGTACTTTCTTGTACCATTTCTGGTTCATCTGGTACATGTATTTGAGTGGTAACCCAATTATCTGACTCGTATAATTTGTCTGATTTCAACCCTGTCTGTGCTTGCATAGGCATGACATGATCAATGTCTACTTTTCTCATCTTTCCACTTCCAAACATCTTGACCAAGTATGTCCGTGGTCCGCACTTTCTCACTACTCTTCCAGGTAACCACTTCACCCACTTGTGATGATGGTTTTTCACCCTTACCTTCTGATTCAACTCAACACTCCTTTCCTTTACTCTACTTCCGCCATGATATGCTTTTTGTTTCTCCTGTTTCTCTTCTACTGTTTGAGCCAAGTTTGGTTTCAACAGTGAAAACTTTATTCTGGGTTTTCTTTTCAAGAACAGTTCAGCTGGTATTTGACCAGTAGTGGTGTGAGGTGTGTTTCTATATGCAATCAGAAAGTTAGCCGGTTTGTAAAACAAAGACAACTGTCTTTTCTTTGGATTTAGATCCAGCAGTTGTTTGACTAATGTACGCTTCACAATTTGCACTGTGCGTTCTGCTGCTCCATTGGACGCAGGATGGTATGGAGTGTGTTTTGCAGCAATTCCCTTTCATGAATTGTGAAAACTTTTGTGAACAGAATTGTGGTCCGTTATCAGACACAATTTCCTCTGGAAATCCATAGGATGCAAATAACCCTCGCAAAATGTCTATCGTTTTGCTGGATGTCGTTTTTTTCATCAAAAACACCTCAACCCACTTGGAGTGACTATCAATCACAATGAACAATTGTTGTCCCTCTAACTCTGCAAAGTCAATGTGTAATCTTTGCCACACTCTAACCAGCCATTTCCATGGCTGTAGCGATACTGTGGGTTGATTCTTTCCAACTGCTTGACATGTGCTACACTCTTTCACCGTTTGTTCTATCTCCTTATCTAGACCAGACCACCATAGATAGCTTCAAGCTAGACTCTTTGTTAGACACATTCCCAAATGCTGATCATGAAGATCTTCTAGCAATTTTACTCCATATTTTTCAGGTATTACAACTCTCGCTCCCCACATGACACAACCTTAGTCTACTGAGAGTTCATTCCTACGTACAAAGAATGATTTCAATTCTGCCTCTGAATTCGGCAATTTGTTTGGCCATCCATTTGTAATATATTCCTGCACTCTTGACAAAAATCTGTCAGTGCGAGTAGCCTTCCGAATGTCCCCTGATGTGATAGGTAACTCATCTACATGAGAGAAGTAAAACAAGTCCTCTCTGTTTGGGGTAAGCTCCGATTCCAAAGGTAATCTAGACATGGCATCAGCATTGCTGTGCTCTGCTGCCTTACGATACTGAATATAATACTGGTATGCAGACAATATCAATGCCCATCTTTGCATTCTGGCTGCTGCCAGAGTTGGTATGTGTGCTTTTGGATTTAGGATCACTGTCAATGCCTGGTGATCTGTCTTGATTACAAACCTTCTACCATACGTATTTGTGGAACCCCCTAACGGCAAAAGTCAATGCAAGAGCCTCTCGCTCTATTTGCGCATAATTTCTCTCACTGGCATTGAGTGTTCTAGACGCAAATGCTATTGGCCTTTCCTCTCCATTTTCTAACACATGAGAGATCTCAGCACCAACACCGTATGGTGAAGCATCACATGCTAACTTCATTGGCTTATTGACATCGTAATGAACAAGCATTGAACTCTCTGCCAACTGAGCTTTACACGACTTGAAAGCTTGATCACACTTACGTGTCCACTACCATGGTACATCTTTTCTCATAAGCTCATTCAAGGGATGTAAACAGGTGGACAGATTTGGCACAAACTTCCCATAATAATGCACTAATCCTAAAAAGGATCGGATCTCAGATATGATTCTGGGAGTGAGCGCATTCTTGATCGCATCAACTTTACCCTTGATGGGGTGTAGACCATCCTTGTCTATCTTATGACCCAAGTACTCTACCGAGTTTTGAAATAACTCATACTTCTGGGCCTTCACTCTTACACTGTGTGTTTCAAGTCGTTTGAGTACCACTTCCAACCTTTCATCACGTGTCTGCCTGTCAGGGGCTGAGATGAGGATGTCATCCAAGTAACACACCACACCTTCAATTCCCTCTAGAATTTCCCTCTTGAAAAATCCCTGGTGCTGATGATATACCAAATGGAAGCCTATTGAACTGAAACAATCCCAAATGCGTGTTAATAGTTAGCTTGGATTTAGATTTGTCATCTACACCTAACTGCAAGTAGACATTTGTCAAATCCATTTTTGTGAAGACTTGGCCACCTGTGAGGGTGCTAAACAAATCCTCTGCTGTTGGTAGGGTATCTGGTATGCTATCTTCAAGTACCTGATTTACGGTCACCTTATAATCCCCACAAAGTCTAACACTACCATCAGGTTTAGGTACAATTACAATGGGTGTTGCCCATTCACTACTTTCTACCTTACTGATAATGTTCTCAGCTTCAAGTCTTTTCAGTTCTTTCTCAACCTTGTCCTTAAGAGCATACGGCACAACCCATGGTTTGCAATGCACTGGTGTCGCATCCTGCTTCACGCGTACTTTCACCTTGTACCCCTTGATTGGCTCTCCCTGGTTGCTAAACACCTTCGGATGTTGCTTGATTATGTCTTCTGGACACTTGAATTCTTCATGAACGAGGAATATCTCGTTCCAATTGAGCTTCAAGATCTGCAGCCAATTACGACCTAGCAACGCAGGTTTATCTCCCTTTACAACTACGAGGGGCAACTCAGCCTGTTGTTCCTTATACCTAACTGGTACATGTACGCATCCTAACACTGGAATCTTCTCTCCAGAGTAACCACGTAGCTCGATTCGCTTCACTTCCAAAGGAATTTGACTCAGCTTCTCCCGATACACAAATTCTGGAATCACGCTCACAGATGCTCCTGTGTCGACTTCCATGGTAACATGAGCTCCATTCAACTGAACTTGCACGGACACATTCTTTGTCTTCCCGTTTACTAGCTCATTGCTGCAGATGGTGTAAATATAGAGAAGCTCTTCCTCTGCCTGCAGTTGCTCCACAGAATGCAGCTTACTTGTTGTTGAACCTTTTTTCTGCTTAGCCTTTCGACAAGCCTTCACTGGGTGTCCCATCTTGTGACATGAGTAACAACACTCTGCCTTGAAGAACAGACAAGACTGTGCTAGATGTGAGCCCAAACAGTGATAGCATGACTTTGCAGTCGTCTTGCTACCCTTCCATGGATAACGATTCTCTGACGTCTTTGTCGACTTATCCTTCTTTAGTTTACTGGGCTGCAGCTTGTTGTCTAGAAATTGTCCTGACTTCTCTAGAACCACTTTCTGCCATATCCATTGACAAAGCAGTTTTACAAGCTGTTTCAAAGGTCAGGTCATACACTGTCATCAGCTTACTTCGGATCCGCTCACTTCTCAGTCCACACACAAAACGGTCTCTTAACGCCCGGTCTTGGAAATTTCCAAACTTACAATGAATTGATAACCTCTTGAGTGGCACGATAAAATTACTAATATCCTCCTCTGGAAGTTGGCATCTCATTCCAAAACGATAGCTTTCAGCTATTTCTCAGGGCTTAGGGTCATAATGTTCTGTTAACTTCTTCAGAATATCCTTCAAAGGCGTCCTTTGGTTTGGCTGGAGCTAATAAATTCTTTACTGTATCATAAACTTCAGGACCCATTTCAGTGAGAAAAATTGCTCTTTTCCTAGTTTGAGTTGCTTCATTCAACTGTCTTGATTCTGCATCAGAAGTTTCTACTTCAGTGATGTTATTTGCAGCAATAAAAAACATCTCTAAACGTTTGATGTACACACCGAACGTTTCCCGGCTTTGCTGGAACTCACCCAATCTTCCGATATACCCACTGGGCACCGCCATTTTAGATTTTTAAAACATTTTTTTAACAGTCTCACAGAATTCAACTTTGTGACCCGATTTCCAGCTTTCCTTGACCCCAAAAGTTATACAACCTTCTTCGTGCCTCTGCAGAATTCCTTATCTACACAACCAAGTACAGCTGGGGAATCAACGATCCCATCCTCGTCGCCAATTTGTGATATCTTGAGCTCAGACACAGAATAACAAGTTAACTCAGTGCTGACCAGAACATGACCTCTGTACTGTGGTTTATTCAATCATTTACAATCCTCCAACCAAAGGTGGCGCTATTACAACTAAAATTAAAAAAACGTAAATTGATTTTGCTTTTGCTTTTCCTCGACATATTTAATGATCATAGCATGGTAGAAATCCAAGGTCAATTTGAGGGTGAGAGACTTGGATTGGAAACGAATGTCCCGAATTTAGTGAAATGAAATTATGATGGTCTGACATCAGATTTGGCCGATATGGACTGGGGAAATAGATTAAAGGATAAGATGATAGCGAAGCAGTGACAGACACTGATAGAGATATTTCATGAGTCTCCGTAAATTTACATTGTAATGAGGAAAATAAAAGCCTCTACAAGATGAAGGCAGGATTTGTGACTAACTAAGGAATTTAAAAAGGCATATTTTGGAAAGGGCATGGATTAGTCTAAAGAGTTGTCATAAGCTGCAGGGTTGGTTAACTCAGAATCCAGCAAACAAGGACCGAAAATTATATAGAGGCATGTAACAGAGGAAATATGTAGGAAGGAACTGCAGATGCTGGTTTAAACAGAAGATAGACATAAAAAGCTGGAGTAACTGGTAGAAGGGTCTCGACCCAAAATGTCACCCATTCCTTCTCTCCAGAGATGCTGCCTGTCCTACTGAGTTATTCCAGCTTTTTGTGTAGATTTTCCGGTGACAGAGGAGTCAAGAGTCAAGTCAATTCAGAGCACTCAAGCCAAGTGCACCAACAACAGAACAGTGTCATTCTTACTTGCAGCAGCAAAACAGTGTGAGAGTCTTCTGGCAAATAATAAAAGCACCAGCAGTAAGAGTTTCTATCATACATAAAAAAGAGGTAAGCTAAAGTAAACACTGGTCCCTTAGGAGCTGAGACTAGGGAATTAATAATGGGAAATAGAGAAATGGGAAAGACTAAATAATTCTTCTGCATCAGTCTTCAAGCACTAAATGCTAAATCTCAATACAACAGATGATCACAGTGCTACAGTGGAGTCAGGGAGTTCAAATAATCTATTGGATAAACAACTGGGACTCCAGAAAGACAAGTCCCCTGGACATGATAACCTGCATTACAGAGTCTCAATGGGAGTGTCTGCGCGGACAGTGTATGCTTTGGTTGTTCTCTATCAAATTTCCCTGCCTTCTGGAGAGATCCCAGAGGTTAAGAAAACTGCCAATGTAACATCATTAGTTATGAAATGAAAGCAGGAGAAAGCAAGAAGTTATAGAAGCATAGAAAATAGGTGCTGGAGGAGGCCATTTGGCCCTTCGTGCCAGCACCGCCATTCATTGTGATCATGGCTGATCATCCACCATCAGTAACTCATACCTACCTGCCTTCTCCTCATATCCCTTGATTCCGCTTGCCCCGAGAGCTCTCTCTAACTCTCTTTAAATTTATCCAGTGAATTGACCTCTACTGCCTTCTGCGGTAGAGAATTCCACAAATTCATACCTCTCTGGGTGAAATAGTAAAATAATAGACAATGATCCCAATCCATTAATCCTTCAGAGTGGCAACACAGATGGATAGAGTGGCGAAGAAGGCATATGACATGTTTGCCCTCATTGGTTGGGACATTAAGACTTGGGAAGTTATGTTACAATATTACAATTCACTGCACTTGGTTTACCCTGTGCAGTTCGGGTCATCACGCCAAAGGAAGGATGCGATTGTGCTGGAGAGAGTACAAAGAAAATTCACTAGGATAGACACAAAAAGCTGGAGTAACTCAGTGAGTCAGACAGCATCTCTGGAGAAAAGGAATAGGTGATGTTTTGGGTCGAGACCCTTCTTCAGACTGAGAGTTAGGGGAAAGGGTAACAAGAGATATCGAACAAATTAATGAAAGATATGCAAAAAAATAACAATGATAAAGGAGACAGGCTATTGTTAGGTGTGGCCTAGGTGAAAATAAGTTACATACAATGAGATTCACCAAGACGGCTTTCAAGCTAGTGCAATGACTTGGGTAGAGGAGGGACGGAGAAAGAGGGTTGCTTGAAGTTAGAGAAATCAATATTCATACCACTGGGCTGTAAGCTGCCCAAGCAAAATATGAGATGCTGTTCCTCCAATTTGCGTTTGGCCTCGCTCTGACAGTGCATGAAGCCCAGGACAGAAAGTGGGAATGGGAAGGGGAATTAAAGTGTTTGGCAATTGAGAGATCTGGTAGACCCAGGAGGACTGAGCGAAGGTGTTCAGCGAAATGATCGCCCAGTCTACATTTGGTCTCGCCGATGTTTAAGAGTCCGAATCTTGAACAGCGGATTCAGTAGATAAGGTGCAAGTGATCCTCTGCCTAATCGGAAAGGACTGTCAGGGTCCCTGGACAGAGTCCAACATTTCAGGGCATTGGTGTGGTCCTAGCAGGAGTTCTGTGTCCAGGTTTGATGTCTATATATAAGGAAGGAGGTGATTGAAGTATAGGCATTGCAGAGAAGTTTTACTCGATGGATCCCTCCATAGAGGAGTGGATACACGAAGAAAGCTTGAGCAGATTGGTCTGAAACTCTGAAGAAGGGTCTCAACCCAAAATATTTGTCCATTCCCTCCACAGATGCTTCCTGACCCCCGAGTTCTTCTTGCACTTTGTTTTTTGGGCTTAAACTCGTTGGAATATTAAAGAATGAAAAGTGATCTTATTCCAACATACAGGATTTGGGAGGAGGGGAGAATAGATATGATGGATCACGAGATGTTTTCCCTGTTGAGGTAGCTAGAACTAAGGCATTTAATTTTAACATAAAGGATTGCCCATTTCAGAGGGAGATGATGAAATATTTGTAATCTCAAAGTTTCACGAATGTTTGAAATTCTGCACTCTGGAGAGCTGCGGATGAGGAGGAAACACTGAATATATTCAAGATGGAGAGTAGAAGACATCTAAACTGCAGGGTACTGAAGGGCAGAGTGTTTTCAAGGTCAAGATTAGATCAGTCATAAACTTACTGACTGTCGGAGCAGGCTTGAGAGGCCAACTGGTCTGTGTGTGGGTATTCTTCAGCACAGAGCAACTTACATCAGATTTGAATTAAATAAAAACAACATGTCAAGTTGTGACAAGTGTGATAGTTCACCGACGAAAGCTTTCAAGAATATAATTGGTTTCACCTGTGTCCAGAAATATTCTGACACTTTCAGATTGAATATCTTTATTCACCAAGATGATACCTCTGTGCTATATTGCAAAAAAGATCCATGCAGATATGGAGGGTCTTTGGGGGTGGGGTTGGGAAGGGGGATGGGTAGGTTAACTCATATGAAGAGAAACACCTCGAAAATGACTAGTTGAGAGGTGGGGCACTAGAGTTGCAATTAATTTAAATGCTGCATCTATATTTTTCATCTCTTTCTGAATTAACCAGTTTATCTTGCAAGGCAAATTGTGAGCTATAACTTTCTTACTGTCTTTTGAGGGGCACCACCCTTACTACTCTCTCCACCGTCATCAAACCTCAGGCGCTCAGCACTTGCCACAGGAACACAGAAGCTGCCTTTTGTGTATATGCCTCTGTGGAAAATAATGCTTTTTAGAGCCATGACGTTATAGAGAGATACAGCATGGAAGCAGGTCCTTCAGCCCATCCATTCCATGCCATTAACACATCCATCATGAATCCCTATGACCTCCAGTCCTAGATTTTCCCACAAGTGGAAACATCCTCTCCACATCCACTCTATCCAAGCCTTTCACTATTCCTCGCTTCACATTCTCATTAACACACAAATGTCTACCACTCTACCACTAGGGACAATTTACAGTGACCAATTGACCTACAATAAATAAGCACATATCTTTGATTCATTGGCAATCTGTTTTGTGGATGTGTTGGTGTTAATGGCAATGGGATTAAGCTGTTTGGTATTGAGGGGGCTACTGTTTTGATTTAGCAGTTTAGTTCACAACATGAACACACCGATGTACGGCATTCATCTTCATTTCGGGTCTTGCGAAACATACCTTACACAGAAACCACATATAGAGTGCTATAACAGTTCCAAATGATATCGTACAATTAACAAATAATAAGCTATAGATTTTTGGCAATCTCAATGGATAATACACTGTTGACAATATTTTGCTTTGTCACAATGGGTTTTGTGACAAACATTTAGATTTATACAGAAAGTACTGAAGACATGAAATTGCCAAGAGCAACCATGAACATGATTTCAATCAGACTCTGTGATAGAAGAGTAATAAGTTTATCTGGCAAGCATGAGATTGTAGAAAATCCACATTTCAGCTTTCTACAAAGCCAAGGTTCATGCAGCATTTTAATTAGACTATCAGGGACTGAGGCACACATCTGTCTGCATCATCTCCAAATTTCCATTACCATTTTCAGCAAACTACCATTTTGCCAATAGCCTGAAGAAAGTCAGCATTTTAATTTATATGTGTAGAACATAGCACATTCAAAAGTGCTGGAAACAGATTTCTCTTTATAATTGAAAACCTAACATTCAGCTGACTTGGACAACCAAACTAAATATTTCTCCTCATAATAATTTAAGAGCAAACTGCTGCTACCATTCAGTTCAAGTATCAAGCTCCACATTCAATAGTTATCCTTAAATGTAAGTTAGAGCGAAACAGATACATCGTTCAGGAAAGGCAGGTCAGATGTAATAACACATCAATTCCAATAAAACATGGGCACTCAAGAGTCACTGGGCAAAACCTCCTCTGCAGGCTTTGTGCAACAAGGTTATGAAAACTATTATAAGGATTGTGTGAATAATAATGTTACCTATTCTCCAGTTATAGACAATAGACAATAGGTGCAGGAGTAGGGCATTTGGCCCTTCGAGCCAGCACCGCCATTCAATGTGATCATGGCTGATCATTCTCAATCAGTACCCCGTTCCTGCCTTCTCCCCATGCCCCATGACTCTACTATCCTTAAGAGCTCTATCTAGCTCTCTCTTGAATGCATTCAGAGAATTGGCCTCCACTGCCTTCTGAGGCAGAGAATTCCACAGATAAGGGTTGCTAGGAAAGGATGCTGCTTTAAAGGAATGCAATGCAAAATTTTAGACTGCTGACATCTCTGCCTGTGTTTTCCGTATGTACCTTTCCCTGTTTGAAGTGTTTGGTCAACAGGTCACAATGAAAGGGTACAGTTCAGCACTGACCTCTAATTGGTGCTCAATAAATTAGATTTTGGTTGACTTTTGGTTCAACAATAAAGATGCAGGGGAGGTTGTTAAAATATTGCTATAGTAATTTCTCTAATCTCTGTTCGTGCCAAAGTGACTGTTTTTTCCCCCCTCAATTACATGTGGTTTACATTTTCATTCGTGGACGTTTTCTGTGGCCAGTAACTGTAGCTACTGACATCAGAATGTGCAATAATTTCCACTTTGGTCCGGATAAGGTTGCAGCCAAGGACAGATATTGTTCCACTGGCTCAGTTCCAAGCTGCTAGGTTTCATGGGAATAACCAGTGATCTTTGACTTACATGGATTACCTGAAAATGGACACAGGGAATTAAACGTGGTTAACCTGCACAATATTGACTCATGATTGGCAGAATGCACATATTGCGATGCCTGGTGGTTACATTGATTTTCACATTAAGGTGATTAGAACCAGGGAGCAGGGCAGCACATTCAGAAGTCACCTATGTTAACAGTAGACAGCCCTCTACTTAAAGTTAACCTGCACAATTTAGAGAGGAGATGAATTTTGATTTCAACAACTGATGGGAGTGAAAGTAGCAATTTAGGAGAGCTCCCCTTCCACTCACCATCAACAACACCATAGTCACATCTGTGGAGTCATTTAAGTTTCTTGGAACCATCATCTCCAGGGACCTTAAATGGGAAGCCACCATCGACTCCACAGTCAAAAAGGCCCAACAGAGGATGCACTTCCTGGGGCAGCTGAGAAAGTACAGTCTGCCAAAGGCAATGATGGTCCAGTTTTATACTGCCATCATAGAGTCTGTCCTCACCTTCTGAGCCAAACCAGACTTCATGGATGGTTTGGCTCAGCCACCAAGCTTGACATCCGTAGGCTGCAGCGCATCATTCGATCAGCCGAGAAGGTTGATGGATGCAACCTTCCCCCCATCGACGAACTGTACACTGCAAGGGCCAAGAAGAGAGCGGGTAAGATCATATCTGACCCCTCACACCCTGGCCACAAACTCTGGGCGGCACGGTAGCGCAGCGGTAGAGCTGCTGCTTACAGCGAATGCAGCGCCGGAGACTCAGGTTCGATCCTGACTACGGGTGCTGCACTGTAAGGAGTTTGTACGTTCTCCCCGTGACCTGCGTGGGTTTTCTCCGAGATCTTCGGTTTCCTCCCACACTCCAAAGACGGACAGGTATGTAGGTTAATTGGCTGGGTAAATGTAAAAATTGTCCCTAGTGGGTGTAGGATAGTGTTAATGTACGGGGATCGCTGGGCGGCACGGACTTGGTGGGCCGAAAAGGCCTGTTTCCGGCTGTATATATATGATATGATATGAAACACTTCCCTCTGGAAGGCGACTCCGGACTGTCAAAGCCGCACCTTGACTATATACGCTGCCGGTCGCTGCCTTCCAGGCAGACCGCGACCAGACTGACAAGACGATAGCACGTATTGTTACCTCCGCTTGAGTACAAATAAACTATGAGTTGCAACTCTTGTGTATTGGCATGAATACACAGTGTGGTGTCAGGAGTTCTAGACCCACTACCACTGCTTCAGTTTTGTTTTTTTTGCTTAGTTTGTTTTGATTTACTGTCTCACTATGGCTGGAGCGTTTCGCAAGCCTGACCCACTCGTATTTGCTAAAAAAACTAGTTCCGCAGAGAACTCTACAGTTTTTGTCGATGGTGGAAAATTAAATGAATCCATCACCAGCGAAACTTAAGTAGACCATCCAGAAATCTTGGTTACAGATGGAACTACCCTGAATGTTGAACTGAGAAGAGACCACAACAGCAGGGATGGGAATGGCTGCCCTGCCGCTGCTGTCAATCGATTATCCATTGCAAGCCAAGAGGAGCTTCTGGTCAAGCAATACAACCACGACTTCACAATGGGAAAATCTAGAGTTGACACAATGCTGTGAAAAGAATTACAGCTTCAAATGGACAAATTCATCTTCTGGACCGATAGCACAACGGTTCTAAAGTACATCAACAATGAAAGCAAATGCTTTCAAACATTTGTGGCAAACAGGATCTCTTTTGTAAGGGATGTTACTAACGTATCACAATGAGATATGTTAGCACAAAGGAAAATCCTGCAGGTGAAGCATCACGAGGACTTCTCTTAAGTTCGAAGAGAAGAAGACTGAAGAAGATCCTGGCTAATGGGCAGATTATTGGAGACCATGCCAGATGCACAAGGTTTTGTGCATACAGTTCGACTTCAGACTAAGAGCAACATCTTGGAAAGACAGATAACGAAGATATGTCTGCTCCCAGAGGCTGATACCTGAGTATAGCAAAGACTGGTGGCCTTGAAGATTGAAGAATCTCTAAAGTAGATTAGATGCCGCTATATAGTGCATGCTTTTTTGATTAAGTATGAAGTTTATGGCTCCTTTTAATGTTTATTAGTAATTGTTTTGTTATATACTTCGAACTATTAGGGGCTGGTGTGTAGGAGCCATTTTGTGTTTATTAGCTATCTTAGCATATTATTATATTATTTTGTATCCTGCTGTATTATTTTTGGACACCAGGGGGTTGTCGTGAGATAATACTCGGTTCATGTATGGACTGGGAGGAGCCATGGGAGCGACCAGAATTATGAGTATAATTCACCCAGCACGACGTAATGCTTCAGTGACACCAGGAGCCTGCCAGACATGGGGTTTTAGCAGGCCATACAAATTACGTTAGGAGCCTGCTAAGGTTTTAGCAAGTCAATAACAGGATATGAAGGAGTGATGGTGAGACATTAAGTTTTACCAAACAAACAAGTTAACGACAGGAAATGTACTAATCTGCTTTGTATTGCTACTTCAATAAACAACTAACTAAACTGCCACATCGTGAAGATCTCTCTGTTGTTATTTGCATCAAGAAATACCACTCCACCTCCTTCGTCAACGGTAAGCTTAAGGACTTTATTGGGAAGGTCTAAAGTTGCCACTACACCCACCATTTACTCAATGCAGTGCAATTGCTTTGCTCATTTACCAACAATCATCATCAGAACTCAGAGCCGACATTCAGCTGCTACAGTGCTGCCTCATATACTGGGACTGCTTCAATCTTCACTACTCATTTCATAAACTGAACAGATAGCTATTATAACACACCTATGTCAGCACTCCATGACTGACAACTAAGTGCCATTATCTCCTGCAGCAAAAAGTAGCATGTGGTCACCACTAATAACAGCAGATAACTGTCAAGAACACTTTCGCCTTAGCTCCTGGAAGATATAGTATTAACCATAATTGGAATTTCCTAGACTGAGATTGTGGCCAGTAGCAGGATAGAAACTATAAAAACAACAGTAATAAAAACCTTATCTTCATCTTCAGTAACTGTTCTCCATCATTGTCCGTTCTCTTCTGATTTACAAGCTGTAAATAATGAATGCTTGCACTTCTTACATTGCCCCATCCCTTCTCAACTCTGATTTTGTGTTATTCAAATCGCTATGGAACTGTGAACTGACCTTACAAGAGTGACATCAAAGACCCACAACTGTGAGCAAATTTTGGCTCAATATCTGAGGATGGATGTGCTGGCTCTGGAGAGTGGAGGTTTACAAGATTGGTTCCAGGAATGAGTGGGTTAGCATACGATGAGCATTTGACAACACTGGGCCTCTACTCGCTGGAGTTTAGAAGGTTGAGGGAAAACCTCATTGAAACTTACCGAATAATGAAAGGCATAGATTGAGTGGATGTGAAAAGGATGTTTCCACTAGTGGGAGAGTCTAGGAACAGAGGTCATAGCCTCAGTATTAAAGGGCGCTCTTTTAGAAAGGAGGTGAGAAAAAACTTCATTTGTCAGAGGGTATTTAATCTGTGGAACTTATTGCCACAGAGGGTTAAGTCGGTGGATATTTTTAAGGCAGAGATAGACAAATTCTTGATTAGAACGGGTGTCAAAGGTTATGGAGAGAAGACAGGAAATTAGGATTAGGAGGCAGAGATCAGCCATGATTGAATGGAGGAGTTGACTCGATGGGCCAAATGGTCTAATTCTACTCCTATAACATGTGAACCCACAATCCCTGATATATATGTACAAGCTCACGGAGTAATGTGATGATGTATTGTTTGCAGCCACCAAGTGGATATACAAGCACTCTATGACAAGACTTTGGAATGGGACCTATCCCTGTTGTATACAGTGGGTAGTCAACTGTCTATGTATTGAAATTCATTTCCAAACTTAATAATTCAATACATTAAGATAAATTCAATACCGACTATGATATCAACACCATCCTGGCAATGAGGACTTGGTTCATTACTGAAGTGGATCAACCTTGGTGCAAGAATTGGTCTGGTTGGTGATTTTCAAGCTTTGGCTGGTTGTACAACCTAGTGGTTCCGACATCACAGATCATTGGCTAGGGGCAGTAACTAATAGGTGAGCCAACAAAGACACTGGCAGTCTGTGCAGTGTCAGTTGGTACAGCTACAGTACAGGAGGAATCAGGGAGAAGACTGGTAAGATAGCCACCTATTTTTCATTGTGTGATAACAATGTTGGAGCAGAATAAAACACTCCGGCTACAAGCCAGATCAACAGGCAAATTATATTGCAAAGTCCAAGTAAGAATGGAAAATACTTAGGCATTATACCAAATGTTCAAGAAGGAAATGCTTCTTGCTGGCTGAGCCAGGCTCAGAAGCATATCAGAGAGACACTAGAAACTGCAGATGTTGGAATGTTGAGCTAACCACAAAGTGCTCGAAGAACTCAGTGGGTCAGCCAGCATCCGTGGAGGGAATGGACAGGTGATGTTTTGTGTCGGGACCCATTGTCAGACTGATCCAGAAGCATATCAACAGTCCTCAATCATTTGTCCCTCAAATGATTCAGATGGGTGCTCCTTTTGACAATAATTCAGAAGTTAGATGAGTATTATGATGACAATTGCTTAAAGTTATCAAATTGGTACAAGAAAACAAAATTTGGGTGAAATTGTCAGTGACAATGTGATGGCACTCAGAATGTTATTGCAGCTTTGTAATTATGAATTATTTGAATTGTGATAGATTTGCACATAGACTGCATCAGATTCAAAAGACTTATAACATTGCTAAATCACTTGGTGTGACTGAGGAGGATGAAAACTACTTTCGTCTGGTCCCTGCTCCAGCTGCAATGGTGTCTTACAGCTCAAGAGCAAGATCTCAACCTGAAGCAATTTCAATATGAAAAAGGGTCCCGACCCGAAATGTTACCTATCCCCATCCTCCAGAGATGCTCCGTGACCCGCTGAGTTCCTCCAGCACTTGTTACTTTTCTTAACAAAATACTCAGTACTGTGTGGGTCATCAGGCAAGCACATTAGCCACTCAGTGATTATATGCTCTTTTAAGAATGCTTGGTGTTTTGGTAGAATAGAAATGGGCACCTTGCAATTATGTCCAAAGGAGACAAGTCAAGGCACCACTAAACACTATAAATTGGATACAAAGCGAAAAAAGTCCATGAGAGAATAGCGTGAATACATTGAAAGTTCAAAGGAAGATTGAACTTTACAGAACCTATTGCTGTGGGTGGAAAGAATTATCAGTAATCAGACTTCAAGATTATGGTCCAGATAAATGGTTAACCAATCTCAGTGAGAAATGATGCAACAGCAACCTTTCAGCCATGGTAAGTGATGTTTATGAAGATGTCTAGCAATTTACAGTATCTCCAGCAAAACAGACATTTTCACTTACACTCAGGAACAGCAGTGGATATACTTGGCAAGGTACAATTTGCTGTGTTGTATGAAGGTCAACAGGTAGAGCTACCGGTGGTAGCAGTAATTAACACAAGATGCCAAACCCCTCACAGGAAATAATTGACTGGAGTACGAAGAAAACATTAAGTAGATATACTGGGTGCACAAGTTTACACTTCAGGATCAGAGTCCAAAGCAATATCACTGTTTGAGCTTAAAGATGTGTCAAAGGATACAACACCCAAAACAATAAAGGGTAGCACTCAGCAAGATAATGACCAAAAGATCAGAAAGCAGTGACTAGGTCAAAAAGACAAAGAGCCATTAGTTATACAAACATATTACACCTGAGCAGCAAAAGCCACTTGGCTACTTAAGCTTGCTCTGCCATTTAAAGAGATCACAACCAATAGGATTGTAACTTCAATTCTGGATTTATTTTGGCCACTTGGAAATTTGAATTCCAGTGAAAATGTACAAGTCTAAAAGTGGCATGGCACAATTGCTTTAGTAAGGGTGAACTTCTTGTCACAGCAGACCCAATTAGACTGAAGAAGATCCTGGCTAATGGGCAGATTATTGGAGACCATGCCAGATGCACAAGGTTTTGTGCGTACAGTTCGACTTCAGAAAAAGAGCAACATCTTGGAAAGACAGATAATGAAGATATGTCTGCTTCTAGAGGCTGATACCTGAGTACAGCAAAGACTGGTGGCCTTGAAGATTGAAGAATCTCTAAAGTAGATTAGATGCCACTATATAGTGCATGCTTTTTTGATTCAGTATGAAGTTTATGGCTCCGTTTAATGTTTATTAGTAATTGTTTTGTTATATACTTTGAACAATTAGGGGCTGGTGTGTAGGAGCCATTTTGTGTTTATTAGCTATCTTAGCATATTATTATATTATTTTGTATCCTGCTGTATCATTTTTGGTACATTACTGAAGTGGATCAACCTTGGTGCAAGAATTGGTCCTGTTGGTGATTTTCAAGCTTTGGCTGGTTGTACAACCTAGTGGTTCCGACATCACAGATCATTGGCTAGGGGCAGTAACTAATAGGTGAGCCAACAAAGACACTGGCAGTCTGTGCAGTGTCAGTTGGTACAGCTACAGTACAGGAGGAATCAGGGAGGAGACTGGTAAGATAGCCACCTATTTTTCATTGTGTGATAACAATGTTGGAGCAGAATAAAACACACCGGCTACAAGCCAGATCAACAGGCAAATTATATTGCAAAGTCCAAGTAAGAATGGAAAATACTTAGGCATTATACCAAATGTTCAAGAAGGAAATGCTTCTTGCTGGCTGAGCCAGGCTCAGAAGCATATCAGAGAGACACTAGAAACTGCAGATGTTGGAATGTTGAGCTAACCACAAAGTGCTCGAAGAACTCAGTGGGTCAGCCAGCATCCGTGGAGGGAATGGACAGGTGATGTTTTGTGTCGGGACCCATTGTCAGACTGATCCAGAAGCATATCAACAGTCCTCAATCATTTGTCCCTCAAATGATTCAGATGGGTGCTCCTTTTGACAATAATTCAGAAGACAGATGAGTATTATGATGACAATTGCTTAAAGTTATCAAATTGGTACAAGAAAACAAAATTTGGGTGAAATTGTCAGTGACAATGTGATGGCACTCAAAATGTTATTGCAGCTTTGTAATTATGAATTATTTGAATTGTGATAGATTTGCACATAGACTGCATCAGATTCAAAAGACTTATAACATTGCTAAATCACTTGGTGTGACTGAGGAGGATGAAAACTACTTTCGTCTGGTCCCTGCTCCAGCTGCAATGGTGTCTTACAGCTCAAGAGCAAGATCTCAACCTGAAGCAATTTCAATATGAAAAAGGGTCCCGACCCGAAATGTTACCTATCCCCATCCTCCAGAGATGCTCCGTGACCCGCTGAGTTCCTCCAGCACTTGTTACTTTTCTTAACAAAATACTCAGTACTGTGTGGGTCATCAGGCAAGCACATTAGCCACTCAGTGATTATATGCTCTTTTAAGAATGCTTGGTGTTTTGGTAGAATAGAAATGGGCACCTTGCAATTATGTCCAAAGGAGACAAGTCAAGGCACCACTAAACACTATAAATTGGATACAAAGCGAAAAAAGTCCATGAGAGAATAGCGTGAATGCATTGAAAGTTCAAAGGAAGATTGAACTTTACAGAACCTATTGCTGTGGGTGGAAAGAATTATCAGTAATCAGACTTCAAGATTATGGTCCAGATAAATGGTTAACCAGTCTCAGTGAGAAATGATGCAGCAGCAACCTTTCAGCCAGGGTAAGTGATGTTTATGAAGATGTCTAGTTATATACAGTATCTCCAGCAAAACAGACATTTTCACTTACACTCAGGAGCAGTAGTGGATATACTTGGCAAGGTACAATTTGCTGTGTTGTATGAAGGTCAACAGGTAGAGCTACCTACCGGTGGTAGCAGTAATTAACACAAGATGCCAAACCCCTCACAGGAAATAATTGACTGGAGTACGAAGAAAACATTGAGTAGATATACTGGGTGCATAAGTTTACACTTCAGGATCAGAGTCCAAAGCAATATCACTGTTTGAGCTTAAAGATGTGTCAAAGGATACAACACCCAAAACAATAAAGGGTAGCACTCAGCAAGATAATGACCAAAAGATCAGAAAGCAGTGACTAGGTCAAAAAGACAAAGAGCTATTAGTTATACAAACATATTACACCTGAGCAGCTAAAGCCACTTGGCTACTTAAGCTTGCTCTGCCATTTAAAGAGATCACAACCAATAGGATTGTAACTTCAATTCTGGATTTATTTTGGCCACTTGGAAATTTGACTTCCAGTGAAAATGTACAAGTCTAAAGGTGGCATGGCACAATTGCTTTAGTAAGGGTGAACTTCTTGTCACAGCAGACCCAATTAGATCATTAGGAAGTTTGATCATAACATGGCTGTTATGATCAGCCATGATCATATTGAATGGCGATGCAGGCTCGAAGGGCCGAATGGCCTACTCCTCCACCTACTTTGTATGTTTCTATGTTTCTATGTTTGGTTATGTCAATATTCAAGCTGTAAAACAACTGGAAAGAGCATTGATGTTCCAAGGAAACAAAAGTGCTGGTACTTGTCAAAGGTTGTCCTTTCATCACACGAGTACACAATATCATAGAGCATGGAGCAGCACAGTAAAAATGTCATGTGACTATTAACCGAGCTTGGATAGATCTTTGCATGGACTTGTTTTCAGCATGAAAGTTGTGGAGAACTCCATTCATACATATCACTGAATATTTGTAGCCGGCAGGACCTGAAACAAGGCTCTGAATACTAGAGGGCCTAGCAGTGTTAACATTATGTACCAAGACATTATGAGGAACTTAGAGGTGCAGGGGCTCCAAAGGCATTAATTCTGTGGTCCCGGTGGGGTCACTCCACTGGTGTCATTGCTAACTCTTGTCAGCCATCAACCAAGATTGTGTACATGTCTTATAAGGTCTTAAGTGATAGGAGTAGAATTAGGCTATTCTGCCCATCAAGCCTACTCCGCCATTCAATCATGGCTGATCAGCGTGTGATGTCACAATGGGACCCGTGCGACTGTGAGAGATGAGCTCACGCTCCCCCCCCCCCGCCGGTATTCAGCGGGGAGGGGGTGGGAGAGAGTGGGGGTCGGGGTGGGGAGAGAGTGGGGGTCGGGGTGGGGAGAGGGTCGGGGTGGGGGGAGAGTGGGGGTGGGGGTCGTGGAAGAGTGGGGTGGGGGGAAGGGGGTCGGGGGAGAGTGGGGGTGAGGGTGGGGGAAGAGGGGGAAGGGGGTCGGGGGACAGTGGGGGTGGGGGGCAGGGGAGGGTGGGGAGGAGAGGAGGGTGGGGGGGATGGAGGTGGGGGTAGGAGGGGTGGGGGTAAGGAGGGGTGTGGGGGAATGGGGACAGTGGGGGGAGAGTGGGGGTGGGGGGAAAGGGGGGTAGGGGAGAGTGAGAGTGGGGGTGGGGAGGAGGGGAGAGTGGGGGTGGGGGGAAAGGGGGGTAGGGGAGAGTGAGAGTGGGTGTGGGGAGGAGGGGAGCGTGGCGGTGGGGAGGAGGGGGAGCGTGGGCGTGGGGAGGAGGGGAGAGGGGGCGTGGGGAGGAGGGGAGAGGGGGCGTGGGGAGGAGGGAAGATTGGGGGTGGAGGGGAGGATGGGGTGCGGGCATGGAGAGTGGGGTTGGGGGGAGGTGAGGGAGGTGGGGGGAGTGGGGGTGAGGAGAGGGGGACGGGCGAATAGGGGTGGGGAGGGGAGAACGGGGGTGGAGGCAGGGCTGGGGGGAGTGGGGGTGGAGCAGGGGAGGGGCAAGTAGGGGTGGGGGCAGGGGGGGCAAGTGGGGGTGTATTGGGGGGATGGAGTGGGTCAGTGGGGGGAGGAGGGGGATAAGGGGGATTGAGTGGGGGCTTGAGGGTGCTTCACCAATACAGGAGAGGCTTTGGGTCCAGGCTCACTCAGTCACACCCTCTCCCCTTCCCTGTCCCCCCTCTACGAGGAATGGGCCCAACGGGTCCACTTGGTCTAGTAATGTTCTAAATGCGGCCTTACCAGTGCCTTGTAGAACTTTAGCATTACATCCCTGTCAATGTCCATCTCGATGGTGGAATAAAAACCTAGAGACGCTCAAGGTCAAACTCTCTGGCTACTTTGTTTCCTTATATTTTCTAAAGATGTAGAAGGAGACTATTCAGCCCCTGGAGTCCCTGCTGGCCCTCAGAGTAGTCCCATTCATTTCATTTCCACTCTTATTTCTCTACAAGCTATTCTGTTTCACCTGCCCATCAACTTCTCCCAATCTTTTGGTTACCTAAGAGCACTACATGTAATTTACAAAAGGCAATTCACCTATCATCAACCAGTTCTTGTTTTCGGATAGGGGAGAAAATAGTGCACTCAGGAAAAATATGCCAACTCCACACAGACAGTACCAAAGGTCAGGGTCATGCCCAGTTCCCTGAAGCTGCAAGACAGCAGCAGCACTACCTGCTTTCCCATGTACATTAATATTGAGTCTCCACGACTGAAAGTTAGCAGCCTTTTACAAGTGACAATGCAGCCAGTGTGAGATCATTTAGCACCAGGCCAGGGCCAAGCACACAGATTTGGTCATGAGGGAATGGCAGGTTTATAAAAATTGTTTCGCTCTGGGATGTTTATTTTGTGTTGGTTTTTGCTCTAGTATTTTGATCTGGCCGACGCTGTAGATTTGCAAACGAGGCATGATTACACAGTCAGAATTTATGATGTGTTCATTGGCAGGTCAGGTGGATTACTGGCCATTGTGAATCCATCCACATAAGGCTTGCCTATCTGACCTCCTCACTTCCATCTTTGGTCTCCATTCATTATAGTAAGCTTGTAGAGTTTGCATGAATGCAAGAAATTGAGAATCTAATTTGACTGAGTAATGAGCTCTTCCAATCTTTTCAAGTTTGCTGTATCCATTCTGTGCAATAGCAAAGGTTTACTTTTAACGAGGTGCTCACCTGTGCATGAGCTGAATATAAGAGTCAGGAACCAGTATCAGTGCATCTCTGAGTTGCACTATTAATTGCATCCGGCACTATCGGAAAGACATTTGCTGGTTCCTCCTTCTAACCCTGTGCAAGGAAGAATGAGAAGTATTCACTTATCTTGAAAAATAAAGCATCTGCCACCTCCCTTATGAGAGAGTGCATTGCAAACTGGGATGTGTTACAAATACCATCAACTCCATTTTAAAGAAAGTCTGAAATCCTGTCATCTTTTCAGCTGCTGGCAAAGCAGTCTTCGCATGATGCTCCCATCAACTCCCTCCCACAGCCAACATATCACAAATTACGTGGCTTCCACAGAACTCAGTACTAAACTATACACTAGTTCAAAAAGTTGGAATAAAACACTATAAAATCAATAATACACCCAGCTACAATTGAGGTGCACCAAATTGCACTGCCAATGAAATTGGTAAATATCTATTACTCTGACAAGAATGCAGCACACAGCATTCTCGAGGCACGGAGGAAATATAGGAGGAAAAAGCTTTTTCAGGGCATTAAGAGTGATTCACAACTTTATAATTTAAGAATAGATGAATTGATCCTTCACTGAGGTTCAATACACCTTTAGACATTACACACACCTGGGTCATATACTTTCTTTCAACACTAGAGGGCAACTGTTCCTAATGTTAACAAAGTGCAAAGAAAGAAAAACAGTAACCAAAAAACACGAGAGCATATGCATTTAACTCTCCAAATGGCTTGGAGACAAATTAAAAATATAAATTAACAACATTTATCAAACATTAGCTCACAGATTGGAAAGGAATGAAACATAGCAGCTTGGACATCCAGTTCAGTGAGGATTGCTAATTTTTCTACCTCTGAGATTATGCTAGTTGTAAACATCAATTTATGTTTCAAAACTTAAAATAAGCTATCTGGAATTTTTTTCTAAGAAGTTCTAACTCAAGGAACAGAAAAAGTGGGAAACCAAAGCTTATTAATGGGTATAAGTGTAGCTGGTTTGCAATGATGCAAAATAAAATACTTATGTACTTGGTAAACTTTTACCAAGGTTACTTCCTTTTTCCAATGCGCCAACTCTCAATCTTCATTCACAGAATACATACACCATACCAAAACAGTTATGCATTATTGAATCATTTGAAAGGATCATGTCAAGAAGAAGAGACTCATTCTCATATCACCTCTTCGCGTCATAATATGAAATATAATTCTTCTTATTGGGTGGACAGATATTTGAAATAATAATTTTCACATACTAAAGCCCTACAAAAGGCAAATGAATTGCCTTCTTATTTGTTTTGGTGATGTTTTGTTTATCTAAGATGGAAAGGGTGATTAGCCTAATATCTCATTGTGAGATATTGCTTCTGATATTGCACATCTCCAACAACTTAAAAATATTAGATTTTCAGATCTGAGAGTGGAAGAAAGTCTTCCAACGCCAAGATGCAACTTCCTACAATTACGGCATACATTTCATGGAATTTTGTTTAACCTTGAATACTGGAAAAATCACCAATTGGTAAACTTTTATTTCCTTACGAAAATACTTTCTATTCTGATTGGGAGGGATTGGGGGATTTATTTCTGCTCTTTCAAAGGCAGCGCACTAATATATTTGGGAATTGTCAAGAGAACACAACCCAATAAACGGTTAATACTCTGCAAGTAGCAATTTATCGTGTCTATCATACAGCCCACACAATCACTGTAACAATCAGCAGGGGTTCATATTCTCATTGTTATACAATAGATAAACTACCATATCATCACTAAACTTCAGTGAAGCCAACTTTAATACAGTTCTGATGCAAGCAAACTCCCCCAGTTTTATATTACACGGAAGCCTGATTTGTTTTGATTTTTTTGCTTTAGATCTATTATATTTGATAAGGTTCTTTAATGGAAGATTATTTTCTTTCATCTAAGACCCTTAAATAATGTAATGCAGAACCCTTGAATATATGGAATAAAAACAAAAAATGCTGGAAACACAGTGGGAAACATCTATGGGAAAAGTGACAGAAATAACATTTCAAATCAACAGCCCTTTCTCAGAACATTTGAATAGATGGAGTTACATTCTCTGTTATTTTGGTGCATACAGTAAGTTGTTTTTAATAAATAAATCAATAACTTTTAATAGCAAATGAAACAATCTGCGGCAAATAAATTCAACATCTGTACACGTATCTCTCACCATAATTTGAGATTCTTGATGCTTTGTTAATAAGAATAGTGAAATAGCGTACTATTGGAAATTGATGATTTTGTGGTTGAATAGTGGTTTATGGGAACAAATTAAAAGGTAACCTCTCTGTGATCGCATTTCTTACAAGTTGTTTGTGCTTACCGAACGGATGGAAGTCATTACTGCCTTATTTTGGCATGTCAGGGAAATTCACTTATCTCTTTTGACATAATTTATGCCATTTAGTATTTAATAGAAAATAAAACATTTGGATGTACTTTTGCATCAAGAAAGCTTAACTACGAAGTGAATATATATATATATATATATATATATATATATATATATATATGGACAGTTGATTAATAAATTTACCTGATTTTTTTTACCGAGGCCAGGAATTATCTCATGCATTATCAAAATTGCAAAAAAGCCTCCAGCAAACAATGGGACATTTCAGAGTTTCCAATATTCAGAATTCATGAGCCATGATTCAAAGTAAGCATTTCAGCATTTCCTATTTCCTGTCCCCACGTTTGTGCTACCCCATTTACACTGGAGCAACTTTACTACATCTATTGTCAAATTCGGATGGACAGCGATCAAGCTGAGATTCTCATGTAAATCTGGAATACTCTGACACTGTTAGCAACTTCAGTGGACTCAGCAGAGGGAGATACAAATAGGAACTGATTGTAACAAGCATGCTGAATGTTGTGACATGTGCTTTGAAGGTAGCTGAGACACTTAGACTCTATAATTTGTAGCACCTTACTCTGATCAAGCCAAACACTATTTCCAGGTAATACTACCTGTCAGCACTACCGGCTCATAAGCTCATGTTATAGGAGAAGGATTAGACCATTCGGCCCATCAAGTCTACTCCGCCATTCTATCATGGCTGATCTATCTTTCCCTCTCAACCCCATTCTCCTGCCTTCTCCCCATAACCGCTGACACATGTACTAATCAAAAATATATCAATCTCCGCCTTAAAAATATCCATTGACTTGGCCTCCACAGCCTTATCTGGGAAAGATTAGGACTAAGGAGAAATGTCTTTAAGTTAAGAGGCTGTGAACCTTTGGCATTCTCTGGCTCAGAGGACTGTGGATGCAGTTGTTATGTATACACACGGCTGAGATTGATGAGATTTTGTAAACTAGAATTATTGAGAGATTTAGGGAATCGGGCTGAATACAGGACTGTCAGTGCTCTTGGTATTTATGCAGGAAATAATTGTTGAGCGTCTGAGTGTATACTTTTGCAGAAAGGTTCCCCATCCTCCATGAGTAGAGGGTTAAATTATTAATGACAAATGATGAATGAGCTGCCATTCTTTTTAAACAATGAGAGTGCTCAGACTGTCCAACTGGGCACAAATGACCAAAACATTAAGACGCAAGTTATTTCCTACATGATTCAAAAACATCGGACAAAAATGCCACTTGTTAGTGACAACATCTTTGATTCTGACAATGTCACGGCAATGTCAGCCGGATGAAAATGGCAAAGCAATGTTTTTTCATGTCAAGGGGAAAGAAGATCCTTTAAGAAGTTCGTGTAACATTCAAGAAGAGACAGGATAAAAAGTTCCAGGAGATCTTTTAGTTTAATTTTTAATTGTTGAAATGGGTGACATTCAGCGTAGAAGCACAAACAGTACTTATATATTTTCAAAGCAAAACCATGTTAATTTAAAATACAGTGTTGTAAAAACTGCAACAGGAAATATTGGAATCCAGGATTAGACATAAAGATTCCTTTAGCCGTTTTGAAGGTGCTCTTTTCTTAGTTTCTGATTTTCAGTTGGTGGCAGCTGATTTACTTGTTGGGTAGCATTCTCTACCAAGCTCCCTGGGGAATCACAATCCCTGTCGGTGGTTTAAGTTAATCAGTTGTGCAAGTTTTACTCATGTTGGAGCCGGACTCTGATAAGTGCACTCGGACTCGTCCTTTATGTATTTGTGCAGTCAATACTCTTTAAACAGATATGTGGACATTGCTCTGTGACAGCCTGATGACTTTGTTTTAGTGCATTGGATCAATAATCTTTTGCTAGGTCTCATGTCACTGGGTACCCACATTTCTCAGCTCTCCCAACTTTTGATGTATGTCAAAAAATGCAGTTATCTAACATGCCATGGTGCCAGAGTAACCTACCACTTTCAAAAAGATTACTCTACCCACTCTGAAAATAATTAATAACGCAATTTTTATTTTGTTAAGTATATTAGAAAATGTGTCTTAAAATGTACCTGAAACTCCTAGTTAATATGCAAAATATTATCGGTTTACTCCACTCCAGCAAATAAATGATTTAAACAGTCTGGGTTTAACTTACATTATTTTTTGCATTGCCTGCAATCATCATTCCTAAGCTTTAATACAAAAGAGGATTATAAAGCTTTGCATGCTTTCTGTCATTTTCAGATTTCACCCCAAACCCCCACCTCCACATCTCCACCCACCTAACCACTGAATCAACAGGGATTGAATGAAGTCAGAGTATACATAGTGCTGTGACAAGCATTGAGAAGGTTACAGAGTTATGTTTAAAGTATTGCTTTGTACAAAAGATGTTTGTTTGTCCAAACTGTGATAACTGATTCAGTGTTGTAAGTAATCACTGAGAGAATGCCGGTAAAACAAGGGGCTTCAACCATTTCATTCTGAACTGTTAAAATTAAAGCATACTGTGCTCTGTACGAATGATAAGCATGTGGTTATTTTTCAATTTTCTGTATATTGTATTGTTAAACTTTTTATGCCATTTTAAGGGCAGTGAAGAGCAGATCTTTACTATTGCCAGAATTTAAACAATTATGCCAAATATTACACATGCCTAACATTCTTTATTTGAAACTGCAAATTAAAAATTAAATAATACAGTATTGGAATATTAAAATCATTTACTTCCCTGTCTATTCTCCCAACTACAGAGCTGCAGCTGTATTGTTCTGTTATATATTTTTTTAAAAGCAAGCAAGGTACTTACAAAGGAGTTTTATGTAAATAATTCAAAGAAAGCAGGACGTTCATTGCTGAAGCACAGTTGCGCTGTGGGAGAGATTCAGAGCTCTCCTTTGTCAGCCGCTGAGATAAGTAATCAGCAGCAGTTTCCAAGGCATTCAGGAAATACCCCAAAGCATTTAAACCTTACATTTAATAATTTAGCTCACCACATTTCACACCGAAACTGCCACTTTATGCTCTCTGCTCAAACAGCTGCACACAGAAAGCCCTTAAACATCCCACAACTCCTGTGATTCGACACTTGCTATACCGTCCCTCTTTAAGACTCACCCAGCCGGAATGATTTAATGTTCTATTCACGATTATGTTCATTGCAATCTCTTCTTTGACACAAGGATTATAGCAGTGCAAATTTTGCAGCAAAACAAGGTCCACTTCATCACGAAAGAACAGCAAATGCAGTGATCTCTCCTTCATCTGAGGCAAGTCTATCGCTGTTACATGGAAGTCAGTGGAAATAGCTGTAAAACAGTGTGATTGACAGAAACAGCCAATTCTCCTAGCTAATCACTGTAAAGACCTTCAAGGACTTGGAGCCATTTTGGTGTCATCCAGATAGTGGGTTGTTACACATGAATACATTCTGTTCTGAGCTAATTCAGTGTTCGACTGAATTCCACTCACAGTCAAGTGATTGATTGGAAACTCCCGAAGGATCTTCAGATCTGCCACAATGCACTTGCGCAAGAAAGTGCCATCCTTTCAGGATCAGACTCATGACAGGCATAGGAGTAAAATATCACATGTTACTACAGACGCTGGGAACTGAAGATGTCACAAACAAACCTTTATTTTACCAGGAATAAATCTCACAAGCACGGTTTATGTGCTCTGTTAGATCTGCTGCCAAGTCTTGTGGGAACATAATTAATAAAATACTTTGCTAAGCCAGTCGCTATCTTGTTTTGTTTTCACACAAACAATTGCATACAGCTAAATCAAATCCCAGGGTCACAAGGCTGAACTTATTTTTCAAGCATTTATGAAAATTGCAAAGTGCTTCTGCAGGAAATAAAATTTCCGCCAATTGCTTTGTTATTAATGCAATTAATGTATGTGAACTGAACTCTTCACTTAGCTATATGTTTCTTCGGAACATCTGCTATTTCTTATATATCACGTTTTAAATATGATGAGGAAATAGCTATTGATTTTTCTTCAGAACAGAGAAACACAGAAGTTTATGAACAAAACAATGTTAAAATGTTCCAACTATCTAAATAAGGATTTAATAGTTTTTCCAACAGCATTTATGCAAATGTGTTAAGTTAAAAAGATACTAAAAATTGCTCGGCAAGAATTTATTAACTTTATTGCAAAGTTATGGAAACTAAAGTTTATCCAAAAATTTCAATCTGAATGGAAAATCTAGTTTGGTTGTGTACTGAAATTGTACTGTGTACAGAGCATAATGATACTCCTGTAAACTTGTCCCCCTCGCCCCCCCCCCCCCCCCCCCCCCCCGATTGAAACGCCAGTAAGATACATGCTCTGCCAACATTATTTTTTTCAGAAAGCAAGTGAGGTGGGAATTCTGAGTAAAACACAATGTGTTGGAGTAAATCAGCGGGTCAGGCAGCATCTCCAGAGGACATGGACAGGTGACGCTTCAGGTCGGGACCCTTCTCCAGACTGATTGTAGTCAGGGGGGAGGGTGGGTGGTGAGAAAGCTGGAAGACAGAGGTTCAGTTGGGATAAAGCCTGGAAAGTTTTATGTGCATACAGGTGACAGGGTGGGGTGCTTTACTGGCAGATGGGTGGGCAATGGCTAAAAATGAAAAGGAGACAAAAGGGTGTCAGGTAAAGAGAGATTTTTACTTGTTAAAGCCAAAAGGTTTTAAAGATGGAAGGGGATAAAGGTGGAAGGGGATGTTGTGAGTGGGGGGGGGTTGTTAGGGGAAGAAAAGGAGGGTGAGATAGTGAGTAAATGGGTGCACACTGGGATGATGGAGGAGAGACGGGGGGGGGGGGGGGGGGGGAGGGGGGGGAAGAGTGGTAGGATTCATGTCTCTAGGTATGAACAGGAATTTCAGTTGTAAGCTTACAGCAACAAAGCAGGAGCAGCTCCAAGGAGGTTCTCTGATAAACTTTAAAGCATAACATAAATGAAGGAGCGAAACCCATTTACAACTCAATCCATGCTGATTGTTAGCAACATCAAAATGAACAATAAAATTATCACATAACTACAAGTGAGGAGGGCATGTTCTGCCTGCCACCATTTAAGTAATGTAGGGAAAGTGGGGGCTTTGCAGAAGGACTTGGAATGGTTGGAAGAATGGGCAAAAAAGTGACAGATGTAATACAGCGTAGCAAAATGTATTACATCTGTCACTTGCTAGTAGGAATAAAGGCATAAATAAGGAGATAATTCAGGAATTAAAGGTACAAAGGGACTCGGGAGTGCAGGTACAGGATTCCCAAAAAGTTACTTTGCAAGTCTGATCGATAGTAAAGAAGGCAATTGCAATTTTAGGCAAAAGGTATAGAAATGTGAAAATGCGCACCTCCAGTTTCTTCCCAGCTGTTATCAGGCAACTGAATCTTCCTACTACATCCAGAGAGCAATGCTGAACTACTGTCTACCTCCTTGGTGACCCTCGGACTATCCTTGATCGGACTTTGCTGGAGTTTAGAAGGCTAAGGGAGGACTTCATTGATATTTACCGAATAGTGGAATTAATTGCCACAGAAGGCCGTGGAGGCCAAGTCAATGGATATTTTTAACACGGAGATTGACAGATTCCTTATTATCATGGGTTTCAAGGGTTATGGGGAGAAGGCAGTAGAATGGGGTTAAGAGAGAAAGATAGATCAGCCATCATTGAATGGCAGAGTAGATTTGAATATTCTAATTCTGCTCCCATAACCTAGGAACATGAAATGAAAGTTACTTTTGGCTCCATCAATCCAAGTTTTCAAATTCAGTTTTAATCTGTCTGAATTAATTGGGGAAATATCAGAATGTTACTTTTAAAAAATCAAAACAAACAAAGGAAGCTTTGAAAAAACTGTAATCTGGCCACAATTAAGAGTGATTTATTTCTCACTTATTAAAATGTTTATTAGCATTTACTAAAAGTACGTGAGATTACTTCATGGAATTTTACGACAATATTACACAATTTTCCAAGATACAAATAACTCAGCTTTTCACATAAATAAAATTTTGTGCCTTTGTGAAATATTCCACAAGATTAGAACTAACCTGACAGCAAACATGAATGTCAATACGTCAGTATCACACTCTAGCGATTACATACATTTGTGACAAGATTCCCTTTCTACGTCCTAAAAATTCAGCAGATGAATGAGGAATGAATGGACTGATGATTGTTTGGTTATGGGTCTTATGACAGACCATTTATGAAGTTGTTGAAAGAGCAAAGTTTTTGCACTGACCTTTATCAGTACAGTATTTGCCTCCAGTACATATACTGATAAGAGTGTGATAGACCACAAAGTACTGTAACTGAAACACTGAAACAGCAATAAAAGTTAATTTTATGTGGCAGTTTTTAAATTGTTATCAGAATTCTGATGTTTACTTGTGATGAGCTGCTGTCACAACCTTCAGTGTAAATGTGTAAGAAGGAACTGCAGATGCTGGTTTAAACCGAAGATAGACACAAAAAGCTGGAATAACACAGCGGGTCAGGTAGCATCTCTGGAGAGAAAGAATGGGTGATGTTTCGGGTCGAGACTTCTTGTCTTGTCTTATCTAATCTTGTCCTAATTATCAACACTCATGCCCCTCAAGTATACGTTCTCACCCCTTCCTATATTCCTTTTTCACTCATGATTATTCCAACTGCTAACATCTGCTCTGTCATCAATCCAATTTGAACACTTTAGCATTTTGATGCCATTGTCTTGAAGGGATAGTATCTTAATACTGACCTAATTATCAACACTCGTGCCCCTCACGGATATGTTCACAGCCCCTTCCTATATTACTTTTTCACTCAATTGTGACTAGATTCTGCTCTAACTCCATTTACATTTTTGCAGTTGGCACCAATGCAGTGGGTCGGATGTCCAATAAAGACAAGACCGAGTACAGAAAGTAGATAGAGAGCTTAATAACATAGTGTCAAGGCAACATCCTCTCCCTTAATATCAGCAAAACAAAGGAACTAGTTATTGACTTCAGGAAACGTGGTGGCGTACGCAACCCAGTAAGTTACAATTGTGCAGTTGGTCAAGAGCTTCAAGTTCCTTTCAAATATTACCAACAATTTTTCCTGGACCAACCACATTGAAGCTATGGCCAAGAAAGCACACCAACAACTCCAATGACTGTTACCAACTTATACAGATGCACCGAAGAAAGCATCCTATTAGAAACATAAAATGGGTGCAGGAGGAGGCCATTCAGCCATTCGAGCCAGCACCAACATTCATTGTGATCATGACTGATCATCCACAATCAGTAACCCGTGCCTGCCTTCTCCCCAGACCCCTTGAATCTGCTAGCCCCCAAGAGCTCTATCTAACTATCTTAAATTCATCCAGTGAATGGGCCTCCACTGCCTTCCTTGGCAGAGAATTCCACAAATTGGACTTTGGAGTGCGGGGCGCACTCCAAAGGATCTTCTACAACACGGTGGTTGCATCGGCCATTTTCTATGGAGTGGTCTGCTGGAGCAGCAGCATCTCAGCGGCGGAAGGGAAGAGACTCGACAAGCTGGTCAGGAAGGCCAGCTCTGTCCTGGGTTGCCCCCTCGACTCAGTGCAGGTGGTGGGGGAGAGGAGGATGATGGCAAAACTAACATCGTTGCTGGACAATGACTCCCACCCCATGCAGGACACTGTCACTGCACTGAGCCCCTTCAGTCACAGACTCCTTCACCCCAAGTGCGTGAAGGAGAGATATAGGAGGTCCTTCCTTCCCGCTGCTGTGAGACTGCACAACCAGCACTGCTCCCAGCAGACGAGTCAACAATAACATCTAAGAACACACAGAAAAGTGATGACAATATATGTATCTTTTATTTATAATGAATGATCTCTTGCTCTCTTGCTATCCACTTTGCTGCTGTAACACTGTCAATTTCCCCGGTGTGGGACGAATAAAGAAATATAGTAAATTCACAACTCTCTGCGGTGAAAACGTTTTTTCTCATCTCAGTTTTAAATGGCCAACCCTTTATTCGTAGACTGTGGCCCCTGGTTGTCAACTCCCCCAACATTGGAATTTTTTTTCCTGCATCTAGCTTGTCCAGTCCTTTTATAATTGTATATGTTTCATAAGATCCCCCCTCACCCTTCTAAATCCCAGTGAATATAAGCCCAGTCTTTCCAATATTTCCTCATATAACTGTCCCGCCAGCCCGGGGATTAACCTCGTGAACCTATGCTGCACTCCCTCAATAACAAGGATGTCCTTCCTTAAATAAGGAGACCAAAACTGCTCACAATACTCCAGATGTGGTCTCACCAGGGCCCTGTACAACTGCAGAAGGACCTCTTTACTCCTATACTCAAATCCTTTCAATGTGAAGGCCAACATACCCTTAGCTTTCTTCACTGCCTCCCTTAGGATGCATCACAGCTTGCTTTGGCAACAGCTCTACATAAGACTGTAAAAAATTGCAGATGGGTTGAGGATGTAACCCAATCCATGCACAATACATCCTCCTCTCCTCCACCAACCCCACCTCTCCCGACAGGAAGTGCAACACCTGTTCTTATACCTCCTTCCTGGGCTCCTTCCAGGCACCCGAGCAGTCCTCCCAGATGAGACAGAGGTTCATATGCACCTCCTCGAACCTTATTTACTGTGCCTAGTGTTCCCAACATAGCTTCCTGCATGTCGGCCAGACCAAGCATAGACGTGCCTACTGTTTTGCTGAACAGTTACGGTGGTTCGCCACTCCAGTTGCTAACCATTTTAACTCCTCTTCCTATTCCGATACTAACCTATGTTCTGGGCCTCCTCCATCGACACAGTGAGGCTACACGCAAACTAGGATAACAGTATCTCATATTCCATTTGGGTAGTTTACAATCCAACTGTATGAACATTGAATTCTCCAATTTTAAGTAACCCTATAAACACCCCCCCCCCCTTCAACGCTCCTCCCCCCTTCCCTCCCCTGTGCTTCACCTATTCCCCCCCCCCCCCCCCCTTCCTCCATGCCAATTTTCTCGCTCTGGCTTTACAATCCGCAACTCTTCAAACTTACTTCACACCTTCTTTCTTTTTGTTATCTTTGGGCAATGTTCCAACCAGCCGCCTATCACCTCCCCTCCCCCTCCCTCTCCTGTGTTGATCTATTACCTGCATGTAGGTCCTGTCTCTCCCCTTTTCTAGCTTTCTTCTTGCCCCCTACAATCAGTCCGAAGAAAGTTCTCAACCCAAAATATCACCTAATCATGTTTTCCAAGATGACCCGCGGAAGTCTGCTATGGGAACGGATCTGCCGGTTCCTGGACCAGAGTTCAAGCCCAGGTTACAGGGGGCAAATGCGACCTGCCGATTGGAGTGGAAGTCGCGATACGGTCAAGACCGGCCGCCTCACTCGGCCTAGGCGCCGAATTATCAGGGAGACTTCTTGGGGGAGATTGTCCGGTTTAAAAGAGGTGGCAGACTACTAGTTGCTGGAAAATCGGTTGTTGACCTGTATATGCTTTGAAGCATAATCCTTTCTGCTCTTAATTAAATTGAATTGCTGATAAAAATTTTGATTTGTGCCTTGAGCTAAGAATTATCTGTGATACTTTACAATGAACAAGAGAATCCATCGAAAGTCTGGCATGAGAGCACAAAATAAGTATTATGGAGCATTCTATTGAAATTAAAACTCCAAGTATTGAATAGAAACAGACAATGCAAATATTCAACCAGTCAAACAACATCGATGTGAAGAAAAATAGTTAATGGTTCAGATGGAGTCTGCAAGGATGATCCTGAGCTTCCAGTTGCCTGGCACTATAAACTTTTTCCATTTCAAGCCTGGCTTTCTTGATTTTGATCACCTACACTCTTCTAACAAAGCCCTTTATAAACTTGAGGAATTCAATATTAAACTTGAAGAAACTTGTTTCTTAATACGCAATAAACTTGGATCTTATACTTGGGTGAGAAATTCTCACCTTTAATCTAGGAACTGATTGTAATCCTTGAGACTCAATATTGAATTCAACAATTTCAGCTAATGTGCCTTCCCTGTGTGTGTTAGAGCTCGACAGTTCAAGAGTCAGCTAATCAGTCTGTTACAATACTTCTGCATTAACGCTGTCGGATCATCTGAGTATTTCAGTGGAGAGAAAAAGAGAGTCAACATTTCAAGCCAATTAACTTTATTCAGAACCGGATAAATATCACTAACAATCTGCCATCACCCAACCACATTGATGCTATGGCCATTGCTCTACTTCTTCAGAAGGTTAAGAAATGTTATCGTGTCGCCAATGATTCTTATCAACTTCTACAGATACACAACATATGCATCCAATCCCACATCACAGATTGATATGGCAATTGCTTTGCCCAAGACTGCATAGAGTTGCGATGGCAACCCGATCCATAACACAAACCAGCCTCCCTGACCTCATCAACTCCGCCTTCACTTCCTGCTGCCTCGGGAAAGCTGTCAAGCACCCACACCCTGATCACTCTCTCTTCTACCCTTTCCCTTCGGCCAGAAGATACAAAAATTCAAGAACACGTACCACTGGATTCAAGAACCGCTCCTTTCCCACTTTAGTCAGACTCTTGATGAGACCTCGCATAAGCTAAGGATGAATTTCTGAGTACACCCTAGTGCATTTTTTTAACTGCAATTTATTTATAGCTATAACACTATATTCTCTTTATTTTCTCACTTGCCTGATGTTCTTTTTGCATGTAATGATTTGTACGGATAATTTATCAATAATAGTAAAGTCTTATACATTGAGGTAAGGGTGCACATAGCAGGAGAGGGTATTGTTGCAAAAAAAGACTTTAAAAAAATCCTTTCTTTACACTACTGTTTTTCAGCCTTTGCAATCACCCTTCTCATTGTGGTACAAGGTGTTTAATCTTCCTCCCTATTTCCTACATTGTCACGAAAAGCACCATTCCCCACTGAGAGGCTGCAGACACTGCCACAGATGCATAAGGTAGGCTTCTTAACTCCGACTCCACTGGGTGGAATTATTTTAATCAAAAATGATTACTGCAACTGCTTGCATTCATGGATCATATTATACAATACATTGGTGTGGCAGAGTTTCCCTCTTGAGGCTTTCGTCAGTAATCCTCAGGTAAATCTAAATTGCTGCAGTGGATGCAACTTGCAAAGTGCTACGGCAAGCAACAATAAGGCAAATAATTCCCTAATAACAAAATTTGCATCATTGGCAAAATACAGCCCTTCCTCACCAGGAATAGCCAAGTTCACCTGCAAATTTAAAAAAAGCTTGAAGCATTACAAACACTTGTACTTACACTTGCAATAAATCATCAAACCCTGCAATAATGGCCAGGGCTATATCACCCCTCCTTTACCAGCCACCTTTAGACCATTCTGTTGTAAGGTCACCCAAAGAGAGTTTGTCACCTAATTTCATGGGTTGCCCCCCTACTTTCAAACATGGCAGCAACGATCTTGTGCGTCTATTTCAAACAGAAAACAAAACAAAGTACAAATTAATTTATTTAAGGTATTGGATAAACTTGTCACTCAATGCCTTTGGAACATTTACATCCAACTAGTCTGATGGAACCACGATTCAATGTGTCGCTCAAACTTCGCGTGTGGTTTTCAAATTGCACCTACATTTATTTGTTCATTCATTGTTGGTAATACGAATATCACTGTACCTTAATTGGTGCACTTGATAATAAAATACCTTTGAAGCCTTTGTTGACTTTTAAAATGTTTCTCAGTGATAGCAATCAAAAAAGGGTTCCAACATATTGAGAATTATTAAATAATAATTTATATGGATGCACCTCAATTAGCTGATCTAGTTTTAAGAATATTTTGCATTAACTGTGCACACAATTCAGAGGGTAAATTCATTGTTTTCTGGCAGATTCTTTTCATTGATCATACTGGATAGGCATAAAATAAGGAATGCATGTCAAACAGGCACCACAATGGAGCAGTGATTCTCTTTTCTCAAATATTATCTAGGCAAGGAATCAAAAAGATTGCCCTGATATTTAATAACACGAACACACCGTCATTCTGTTGGCAGACTATTGATAAGCAGTTCAGTGAGATGGAACCTCAATATATCTCCTCGTGTTGCCCACTGCAGCCAATTTAAATATTCAACTACCTCCCTTATTTCAAGCCATTGTCATAACATATGTGGTAAAGGAGGACAATTAGCGACAAAGTGGCAGACTAGCATGGGCCCCTGCACAGAGTTGGTCAGTAATTAATGGAGCCTTGGGTTTCTGATAACCTGGACAAATTAACAAACTTTTACAAGATGCATTGAATAAACACACACAAAATTGAAATTTTAACTATAAATTATTTTCAATACAAATAAAATTTACACAATCTATTGAGTTAGTTCAGGAGTATCACACTGGATGCAGGCCCTGCCTAAAAGATTGTTCAAGCTTTCAATTCAAAGTAACCTTCTGTTGATTTTAAGGCCTTTGAGTGGGTTTTATATTTTTATTTAGGTACTTACTGGTATTTACAAATATATGAAAGATATATGAAATGAAAAAAAATGTCTTATTGAACTTTACCAGGGACTGAGATGTTTGGCCATCAGGAAGGATGTCCTCATTGGGACCTTTGTCTGGGAGTAGCCATATATGCAGCGTTAAGCAAAGCAGGGTCTGTACCAGTTGTCAGGTTACTATGGAACTACACCACTATGTGTTTGGATTTTCCATGGTTGTTACTGCAGGTATTTCTAGCTGTTTGCTATCCAATGGTGAGATCACTATTCAAAGAGAGCTAATTGTATTTTATTATTTTGTAAGCAAAATTCTTTCCAAGGATTTGATGATTTTGCTAGGTTAAGATTGTATTTATCACACATTTGTTGATTGCACTTGACAACCTATCCTTGTTTTAGAATTGAAAGGGAATCCTTATCCTAAATTCCAGTGAAAATATGATAGGATGGGCTGGGCGGAACACATATACAAATAAATCAATATTGTTCTAAGAAAGACTATAGTCAAATGACAGGCATGGATCAAGATGCTGCTATTTAATTCATCATAGAGTGTGGTACGTGATCGAATGCGGTGACAATACCGGGACAAACATGAATCCCAATATAATCATTCGGACACATGCAGAATGTGGCAAGGACTGAATACTACAACTGGCTGCAAAGTGAAGTCGGCCAACATCGCTGGTGATAGTGCGGCCCTACCTGATCAACCTAATGCTTTCTGTGCTTTCTTTGAGCAAAAGGTCAACAGGGCGATGACAATTGTCGCTTCAGACTCAAGTGTGCCTATTCTCAGGGTCACTGTTGCAGAGGTTAGATTGGCCTTCCTGGGGGTGAACCCACGGAAAGCAACTGGCCTGGATGGAGCTCCTGGCCTCGTGGACCAACTAGCGGGAGTATTCACGGACATCCTTAATCCCTCCCTACTCGGTTTTGAGGTACCCACCTGCTTCAAGACCAGTATCATCCCGGTGCCGAAGAAAAGCAAGATTTCATGCCTTAACAATTACCATCCAGTGGTCTTGACATCCACTATCATGTAATGCTTTGAGAGGCTAGTTATGGAACACATTAAATCCAGTCTACCCACTGCAGTTTGCCTGCCACTACAACAGGTCCACGGATGATGCCATCCCCCCGCCCTACATTCATCCTTGGAAAACCTGGATAGGAGAGGCACCTACGTCAGACTCCTAATCATAGACTACAGCTCTGCCTTTAATACCATTATACCTTCCAAGCTTATCACCAAACTCGTGGAACTTGAGTCAGCACTCATCTCTGCAACTGGATCCTCGACTTCCTGACCAACAGATCCCAATCAGTGAGGATAGGGAATAAATCATCCTCTACAATAATCCTTAACACTGGTTCTCAGACCCCTTATTTATTCCTTGTACACCCACATCTGTGCAGCCAAGTACAAATCCAATTAAATTTACAAATGACAACCACTATTGTGGGCCGGATATCCAATAATGATGAGTCAAAGTACAGGAAGGAGATTCAGAACCTCATGACCTGGTGTCGAGACAACCGCTTTTCAACGTCAGCAAGACAAAGGAGATAGTAATTGACTTCAGTAAGCGAAGCGGTACACATACCGTGCATGTTATGCATTAACAGCGCCGAAGTAGAGATGGTTGAAAGCTTCAAATTCCTCGGAGTCAATATCACCAGCAACTTATCCTAGACCACCCATAATGAAGCAATGACCAAGAAAGCACACCAATACCTTTACTTCCTTAAAAGATTTCGGAAATTCGGCACTTCTTCAAGCACTCTCACCAACTTCGACAGATGCGCTGCAGAAAATTTTATCGGGATGCATCACAGCTCAACATCACATCACACAAAGCAACTTCTCTGCCATTAACTCCATCTAGACATCACACTGCCTCGGCAAGGTCATTAGCATAATCAAGGATGAGTCACACTCCCTCTTTTCCCCTCTGTCATCAGGCAAGAGGTATAGAAATGTGCAAACGCACACCTCCAGATTCAGGGACAGTTTCTTCACAGCTATTGCCAGGAAACTGAACCATCTACCAACAACTAGAGAGCAGTCCTTAGCTACTATCTACCTCATTGGAGACCCTTGGACTATCTTTAATAGGACTTTATCTTGCACTAACTATCACCTCCTTTATCATGTATCTGCATACTGTGGGTGGCTCGATTGTAATAATAAATTGTCTTTCCGCTGACTAATTAGCATCCAACAAAAGCTTTTCACTGTAAATTGGTATGTGACAGTAAACTAAACTAGATGTCTACTGGACATCATTTCCATCATGAGGACATTACCCTTACCACTTGCAATATGGCAAGCACATTATTTTAAAAGTTTCTGTTGTAGTTCCTCCTACTCTTTCAGGTAGTATATTAAGCCAAATCAAGCCAATTGCACCTTCTAACTGTCAAAAGCACTCAATGTGCCACAGATGTTCAATTCTTCTCAGTTGAATCAATGATTTCACGTCTGATAAAGGCAGATGAAAACAACAGATATAGAAACAAGCAACAATTGAAAAAGAAATTAGCTGTTTCAAGATAAATTATATCCTTCTTAAAAAGTAGGTCTGTGCTTTTCTTACAAATACATATGTTCATTCTCAAAACTTACTCAGCGGAACTGATATGTCAGTGTTGTATCATGATAATGATGGGAAAAATACATAAATGGCCATGTCTTTTCATGAATTTAGAATTTTCTGCCATTTGCAAAATAGTAATTAATTTTAAGATGAAGTATTATCTTTCAGAGAATCAATATGTGATGTCAGATGTGTCATTGATAAGACTGATGGAGCTTTTACCTACCTGCAGTTAAGGCATTCACTCGCTATTTACAGACAGGTCTTCTCAAGATCAATAATGATATATTGACAGAATAATGTATCAGCATAAAGTGCAATTTATAGTCTTTCAGTTGTCCAAATTCACAACACAGATTCTTCTGTTACCTCTGCTCAGTGAACTCATGGGGCCAAGGAAAGAGCGTTGATGGCACGGCCCTGTTTCCACCAATCTATCCACCACTACGCATGGCACCATTGTATGTAGATGCCGAGAAGTGTGTTCAGCTCTGGCTGAACAATTTCTAATCTTGTGATGTGGACTCGATAAGAAGTGAACTCATGTGGGTGAAATTAGGTCAGTTCCTGCCATGACAAACAAAAGCCATCAACATTACCTTTGTTTGGCAGTGGGTTCAAAGAAGGGAAGTTATTTCAGTTATGTTCAAAACAATAACCACACATATATTAGATTCCTTTTATTATTATTTGAATGGAGAGATTAACCTGTTCATTTTAAATATGCCAAAACTTCATTTGCATGCACAGAGGGCAGAGACAGCAATTAGTTAAGTAGCTTCTGCAAAAGTAGTTCAGAAGAGCCTTTGTTTCCTCATGCATCTGAATTCTGGAACTGTTCCTGCTGTGCCTTTTTTGTAGTCATTGCCACCCACTGCGGGATAAACACATGTCTCCACAATTTAATTTTAATGGTGCCCAATATATATATATATATGTGAGCTTCTTAAAAGCAAAATGATAAATCCAATTCAAATTATGTTTTATCTAAATCATGTCTCATTTTGAGAGCAACTGATGCACTGGTCTGACTGGGTTCAGTCAGAAATAATTTTAATTGGGGAAGGTAAAATATGTTGCATACAAATGCCAAAATACCTCTGCTTGTATAACTCTTTTAATAATGTAATACATCCCAAATTACATAGAGGACCATTTTTAAAAGGACAACGATGCAATCCCTGTTAGGGCAGATGACCAAAATCTGAGCAGATAAAGGGTTTTAAGCTGCATCTTAAAATATAAGAAAAAGGTTTAGGGAGGGAATTCAAGAGCTCAGGGCCTAAGCAGTTGAAAGCTTTACTGCCAATTATTGAGCGATTACAATTGGGGATGCACAAGAGGCTCCAGCTTGAGCACAGTGATTCAGGATGCTGTAGAGCTGGTGGAATGTGGAAATTAGAAGGAGCTTGCTATGGAGAGATTTGAAAGCAAAGATGAGAAGTTTAGAACTGCAGTGCTCCTCAACCAAGCATGGTGCAAAAGCAACCACAGGATTGTTGCATGAAGTGGTTTTGGTGCCATTAAAAAACTGGGCATCAGAGGTTACGTTTACATAGGGTGGCCAGGAATGTGCTGGAATAGTCAGGTATCTAAAGGCAAGAAGGTGGTTTCGGCAGCTGATGAGCCTGGATCAAGTGATGGGAATACATCCTAACAAAACCTGGGGCATGGTTTTGAAAGGATCATCTCAAGGGTCAAATATGACTCACAGGTTGTGAATTGTTTGGTTCAGGCTCAGATTTTTATAAGGAGGAGGGATGTAAAAGTTTCCATCAGAAGGAAGTTGGTGTTATTAATTGATCTGTGAATAAAAGCAAGCTATATCCCTTTTATTTGTATATCAATGTTCCATTGTTTTATTAATCTTTTCTTGACCTTCTTTTTGATAATAAACACTCCTAAAGTAGAAAAACGGTCAAAATGATCTGCATTAAAGCACTTGATGGAAATTAAAAGGCAATTCAAAACGGTAAGCTGCATTCAAGTGAAGTTTCAGATTTCACAACCCATTCTTGGTCCATTCCATTCTTACATGAGTCCCACAAGCAGCTGGTTTAATTGGATACACTAAATTCCTCTCACTGTTTCCAATCATTGGAAGAATTGGCAGAATCAATTCCCTGCTACTTGTAAATTCGGATTTGAAGAAATACATTTTATTACCAAAAGGCACTTCAGTGAATAGAGTTCATAGTGAAATAAGTGGTCTCCAGATTAATTATGTGCAATAAAGGTTGAGTTTTTAAATTGACAATTTCACACTTTACAGAGGTCAGATTTTGAGGTCAACATAAATCTATTTTAAGTGGCTGTTTGTATAGTTGACACTGGAACAAGAGAGGTACACACATCATTACCCTTGGTTTCCTCTGGACCCATAAATCTCCAAAGGCTAGAGGCACTTTTATCTATTGTCTGACAACGACGTTGAATAATGACTTTGTTAATATACAAGAAGAGGTACAGGCAAAGTTTATAAAACCATAAAAGGGATAGACAAGTTGTGCACATTATCTGATGTGTGACTAGTTTAAGAAATATTTCAGCTGGTGACAAATTGTTAATTTAATTTATATTTCAAAATTTCAGACTTGGTTATTTGCAGAAAAAATAAGATACTGCTTTGAAAGGGTGGGAACTACAGTATTTGTTCTTCTCTACTTCACATTGCATTTTATAAATTACTTTCTCACCTTTCGATTCTTTTGTGTATAATAATTTGTTTTCTAATTGAAGTAGAAGGCCTGTATCAGCTATGTCGATACTGGGCAATATTAAGATGTTCAGCTGTGATGAGAAAGAGGAGTTTGCTCAAATAGTTTCCCTACTATAGATAGTGTGGTATTCCATGCCACTAATATTTTCCTGTAATCTTTCTACTGGTCACTTCAAGCCCACCAATGGATCTGATTTCACCCAATAATAGAGATAAGTGAACAAAGTGCTCATTGCTTTCCTGCTACAGTCAATATATTTTTTTTAATTGCTAATTTTCTGGATATGAACCAGCTTCTCGTAACTGTCAGTGAAGTATGTGGCTCCATGTATATTTGTATGTAAGCAACATTTGGAAGCACAAAGTAAATGTATGTTACCATTTCTAACTAAACCTTGGTCCAAACCGCATTGCACGTTTCGCTCAGAATTTACAAACAATGGGCAAGCAATGGGGGACAAAGGTCCAGTGCAAAGGGAGAAGTAAAATAAATCAGTCTCAGACAAAACAAAATTCTCCTTGTTAATGAGTGTTAAGACACTGGTCTTAGCTGGAAAAATGCTGGCATTATATTGAAGGAAGTGATGAAATGGCGCCTAGACAACAATGGCATGATTGAACAGTAAGCATTCATTTATTCCATATCTAATCTGCCATAAGTTACATTCACATTTGCTTCAGGTTACTGACAGAGGTTTTGTGGGGTGTCCGACATGCTTTTTTTGCTCATTTTCCTTATGTTGACCATCCATCCATGACCAGCTCGGTAAATTGGCCCATACATTAACATCCTTTTTGTTACCGACACACTCATTCCAATACCCTGATATTCTGCCTCTTGCTCCTGGCATCTCTAAGTGTCCTGCTTTAGCTCACTGATTTCAGAGGTCACTTCTGCCTTGCCCTAGACTGGATCACTCATTTCTCGAAGTTTCCTTTGCTGTTTGCATTTGCCATTTATCTAAGAGGTGTCTTCATCACGCATTCTGCAGACAAGTGCAATCCTCACCCAGCTGTGCCAAACTTCTCCTCTGTGATCTTCACCCCCTTGAGAGCCAAAGGTCCAGTGCAAAGGGAGAAGTAAAATCAATCACTCTCAGACAAAACAAAATTCTCCTTGTTAATGAGTCTTAAGACACTGGTAGCACTGGTACCTGGAAAAATGCTGGCATTATATTGAAGGAAGTGATGAAATGACACCTGGACAACAATGACATGATTGAACAGAGTAAGCATTCATTTATGTAAGAAAAAGCATCTGTGACTGAGTCTAAACAAAGAGAGTACATAGAAAAGCTTAACATGCTGGTGTAACTCAGGGTCAGGCAGCATCTCTGGAGAATATGGATAGCTTTAGTTTAGTTTTGTTTAGTTTCGTTCATTGTCACGTATACCGAGGTACAGTGAAAAGTTTTTCGTTGCGTGCTGACCAGTCAGCAGAAAGGCAACACATGATTACAATCAATACATTAACAGCGTATAGATAAATGATAAGGGAATAACGTTTAGTGCAAGGTAAAGCCAGCAAAGTCCAGTCAAGGATAGTCCGAGGGACATCAAAGACGTAGATAGTAGTTCAGCACTGCTCTCTGGTTGTGGTACGATGATAAGAGCTGGGAAGAAACTGTCCCTAAATCTGGTGGTGTGCATTTTCACATTACCTTTTGCCTGATGGGAGAGGGGAGAAGAGGGAACGGCCAGGGTGCGACTCATCCTTGATTATGCTGCTGGCCTTGCCGAAGCAGCACAAGGTTTTCATTGAATCAATAGAAGGGAGGTTGGTTTGTGTGATGGCATGGGCTGCATCCACAATTCTCTGCAATTTCTTAGTCCTGGCTGGAGCTGTTCTCAAACCAAGCTATGACGTTTTGGGTCAGGACACATCTTCAGACTGATTGTGGTGGTTGGGGGGGTGGGGGGGTGGGGGGGTGGGGGTGTGTGGGGGGGGTGGGTGGGGGGGTGGGGTGGGGGAGATGTGGATGGCCAAAGCCTGGCGAATGATAGAAGGATACAGGTGAGGGTGGGTTTTGATAGACAGATGGTTGGACAAAGGCAGTGATGAATAAACAAAAAGTGTGAGATAAGAATAGAAGAGGAGCGAATTGTGAAGCCAGAGGAAGGAAAACAGATTGAAGAGGATGGGGGAGGGGTAGAAGAGAAATAGGTGTGAATCCAAGTGAGGCACAGGGAAGAGAGTGGGAAGGAAAATAAAAACAGATCATTGCCTGTAGGTTATTCATTTAAAATTGGAGAATTCACTGTTAGGTTGAAAGCTACCCAAGATTGTGAGGAGCTGTTCCTCCAGTTTGCTCGTGGCCTCACTCTGGCAATGGAGGAGGCCCAGGTCAGAAAGGTCAATATGGGAATGGGAAGGAGAGTTAAAATGGTTAGCATCCAGAAAATCAGCAAGCGTTTGGCGGACCTAGCGCAAATTTCGGTGAAATGGTTGCCGAGTCAATGCTTGGTCTCGCTGATGTAAATAAGTATTTTCATCTCTGGCCTCTGTCTTACCATCTACCTATAAACTCCCAACCTCACCTGTACACACCTATCACTTGCTATGCTTTTTCCAGCTGCCACCTCTCTTCCAGCTTTCTTCCCACCCTCCCACCACAATCAGTCTGAAGAAGGCCCCCAACCCAGAACATCACCTACTCACATTCTCCAGAGATGCTGTCTGACCCGCTGATTCACTCCAACAATTTGTGCCATTTTTTGTAAAAAACAATTTCTGCAATACCTTGTATCTTCTTAGAGCATATGGAATTGTGTAATAGATCTGTGTGGTTTGAGATAGAAACATAGAAAATAGGTACAGGAGTAGGCCATTCGACCCTTCGAGCCAGCACCGCCATTCAATATGATCATGGCTGATCATCCAAAATCAGTACTCCGTTCCTGCTTTCTCCGCATATACATTGATTCCGTTAGACCGAAGAGCTCTATCTAACTCTCTCTTAAATTTATCCAGTGAATTGGCCTCCACTGTTCTTGGTTCTTTGTCCTCCAAAATATTCCAAATGGAATTTAAACTGGAGGTGCCACTGTCTTCTGTGGCAGAGAATTCCACAGATTCACAACACTTTGGGTGAAAAAAAATATCCTCATCTCAGTCCCAAATGGCCTACCCCTTATTCTTAATTAGATTAGGTTAACAGATGGAAAACAGGGAGCAGGAATAAATGTGTAAAACTGTGACAAGTTGGTACCATAGCAGGGATTGTTGTATCGGGCCCAACTATTCATGGCCTATATCAATGATTTGGTTGAGAGGATGAATTATAACAATATCAAACTTACTGACGACATGAATCTAACATGGAATAGTAAATCCTGACGAGTGTGTAAAGAGGCTTCAAATATTAGTGCGCTCTCACCACTAAAATTGCTACACTTGCCCGGTTATCACTAGTCAAGTCAAGTCAAGTCAAATTTATTTGTCACATACACATACACGATGTGCAGTGAAATGAAAGTGGCAATGCCTGCGGGTTGTGCACAAAAAGAATTACAGTTACAGCATATAAATAAAGTTAATAAGTTACTATTAGTGTCGACAAAAATTTAGTCTCTGGGGTTATAAAAGTTGACATGACTTAAAACTCATGCCACATGCTGAATGATGGATGAAAAACTTTCCCCTGGGTGTTTTGCAGCTGAGCAGAGCTCATGATGGTTGGGTTTTTCTCCTGAATTGATCCACCATGGACCTGAATAATTCTGATGCTAGGCCCTTTTAAAAGCTTCATTAGAGGGGGGTGTAGATTCTTTTCCAGTGGTCAATAGGCATTCTCAGCAGGGTATAGATTTTGTTAAATATTTGGTGCGGTGGTGCAGATGGGGGCATGGGTGGGGGGAGGGGGGCATGGGGGGGGGGGGGAAGAAAGTTGTCCAATATGTTGCTACCTTTTAAGAAAGGTGATTTTCTATCATCTGTCACCTGAGAAAGGTGACCTGCAAAACACCGGTCACAATAATTGGTCCCAATGCTTTGTCCGCTGACCCGGCTTTCTTTATTCCTGATAAATATCTTAGGCATTCCCTATCCAGGGGTGTTGTGGTCTCCCAGCACCTCTGTGCTCCCAGACCTATCACATAAATGTAACATTCTCATTTAAAATGATCTATGGCCAAAACCCTTCCTAAAAAGTCACAAAACACTGGAGTAATTCAGCAAGCCAGGCAGCATATCTGGAGAACATGGATAGGTGATGTTTCAGGTCGAGACCTTCCTTCAGTCTCCCCCACTGAACTCTTTCAACTTCTGTAACTAATAATCCCCAGCACTTTCAAATCTTTATTCATCTTCTCATTCTTGCCTTTCTGCTTCTTTCACTCCATTTTAAGCTTGCTGCCCTTCCTTCATTAGCGGGTGAAGATAGCTTCCCTGCCGGTCACTCCATCGTCCCTTCCTGAGCTTCTCGGAAGTTTTGAAATAATGCAAAGCAGCAACACAAAATGCTGATCGTAGAGAGATATCCATGTAAGTCAACTTCAAATGGATTCTACGAACTTCAGTATTTTCTCCTTTAAAGACCGTTCCCAAGCTGATGATCAATGATCTTAATGAATGGGGTATATTCTGCGAGAACTGAATGGCTAACTCTTGCTCCTGTGGCCTTTTTTGCCTGTGCTCAAAATGCCATTTCATAGCTGGTCTAGCACTGAGCATTACCTTTTGCTTTTTCCAATGATATTGACATTAGAGTCTCATCGACACCATGACTTCAATGGTTTAACGGGGCACCAATTTTGCTTCAGCCTATTCACTTTAAAAAATGACATCAGTGCTCCACCAGTGGAGGTAATTACCCCCTTGTTATTTAAAGAACCACAATAGTCAATTTCAATTCCAGTGGCAGATCGAAATCCTGTTACTTTAAGTTTAAAATTATACTACATGAAGAATTGAAATCTTCTGCTGATATATATTCAGAGAAGTTTCAGAACCATACCACTTATTTATTTCATACTCAACAACATGAAACATGTTGCCAAATAAAATAAAATTTATAAGGCAAATCAGGCCATGCAACAAAATGGTTGGTTGCTATAATTATGGATCCTGGAGGTCTCACATCATTGTGCTGTGATTTCCTGTGCAATTCTGTCAGCATTTCTCCTGTAGTGTCTTCAATTATGTACAGATGTATTCCTGGGAATTACACCATCCTCTCGGGAAAGCAAAAACTTGACGATAATGGCATGAGACACGTGAAGGGCTGACTAGATAGAAAAAAATTTAGTTGGAAAATTCAGGGTAAGTAATGAAATTATTTAATGTGACATCTTATCCATCCATGTGTAGAAAAAAAATAGAATCTAGTAAAGAATCTGAAGAACCGTGTCAGAGTGCAGGGCAACAAAACACCCGTTTGGTTTGCTCATAATAAAATGACCGCCATTAAATCGATATTCTTCATATATTTACAATTGCTTTTCTGCCTCCATCCATGCCAATAACTTTGGTGCATTCCCATCTAAATGTTGATATTTTCATTGTTTTTTGGTGATGGAAGCAATGGAAATGCTTGTTTCAGCAACTGCAACTGCAAATGCCTATGCAAACTTCACAGTTCCTCACCTGGGCATATATGCAGGTCTTTCACCATGACTACAAACTCTAGCAGTGAAAAAGCCCTTCGCCTCTCCCCCTCCCCCCACTTCTCAGGATAACGATTGACTTCACAGGGCAATTATTACTGACAATAAGTAGACCTTGCACCATTTCCCATAATGTGAAAAGAAAATAGAAATGAATTGTTTTTTTATATAATAATCCCAGCACTTTATTCTCCCCTAACTCCAATCACAGACGGAAGACCAGGCAAATTTTAAAGAATTGCAATGTAAGGAAATATATAATGCATGTATAACAGGAGTTCAATAGTAGCAGTAGAAAAATCTTAATCTTACTTCGATAACACTTTCCCACAAAATCTCCAAGGTAATTTCATGTATTTTATGTTCAGTTGCCAAACTTTGCCTATGAAGACTTTGTCAGACTTTGTCTATTTGGATGTTAGAACCACATAGATAAAAATAAACAAGTCACCAATTACAAAGAACTATTAAAAGATCTTGAAAACATAACACATTCTGCAAATATATCTACTCCATGTTTAATAAATATAATTACTGAGAACAAAAAAAACCCTAATTCATTTCAATAAAGCAGTCCATTTTTGTACATTCAGTGCATCAACACACTGTTGGTGCACATCTGGATCCGATGCTTGCATTGATACGATGGAAGTGTTTTTGCCTTTCTGTGAGTCTTTTGTAAAATTCCTTCTTGTACATGGTTCCACAACACCTAATTAGCCATACCCAGCATGCAATGGAACAACAGTACAGGGAAAGAAAAAAATAAGTGATGCAATGAAAGTTAGACTTAAAGCAGAAATTTTTAACTTTGGCTGAATACCACCATGATGCGGGTAGCACAATGGCATAGCTGGTAAAGCTACTGCCTCATAGCTTCAGCAACATTGGTTCAATCCTGATCTCACTTGCTGCCATTATGGAGTTTGCGTATTCTCCCTGAGTCTGTGGTTTCCTCTGAGTATTCTGGTTTCTTCACATATCTCAAAGGTTTACTTGCCATTATATATTACCCTTAGTGTATAGAATTTGGCAGAATTCATTGGAACACAGGGAGAATATGAAAAATGGGATGGGAATAGTATTAGTGTGAATGGGCGCGTCATGTTCATCATGTTCACCTGGGCCGAAGGGCCTTTTTCTGTGCTGTATACTTCTATGAATCTTAGTGCATCAGAGATTGAGTAACCCATTTTTCAGTAAAACATCCTTGAATTTTCTAGGGTTAAGACATTGTTTGTATCTTAGGTTGACTTTGAATGGAATTCTTGCCATCGCTGGATGAGCAAAATAAACCTCAAATCCATAGTGAATTGGTTTCAAAACCTGAGATAATCATTTAAATTTTAAAGGATAATAATAATAATAATAATAATAATAATGCATTACATTTATATAGCGCTTTTCTAGAAACCCAAAGACGCTTTTATCACCATAAGTCATAAGATCATAAGTGATAGAAGTAGAATTAGGCCATTCGCCCCATCGTCTACTCCGCCATTCAATCATGGCTGATCTATCTCTCCCTCGTAACCCCATTCTCCTGCCTTCTCCCCATAACCTCTGACACCTGTACTAATCAAGAGTCTCTCTATCTCTGCCTTAAAAATATCCACTGACGTTACCTCCACAGCCTTCTGTGGCAAAGAAATCCACAGATTCACCACCCTCTGACTAAAGAAATTCCTCTTCATCTCCTTCCGAAAAGAATGTCCTTTAATTCTCAGGCTAGGACCTCTAGTCCAAGACGCTTCCACCAGTGGAAACATCCTCTTCACATCTACTCTGTCAAAGCCTTTCACTATTCTGTATGTTTCAATGAGGTCCCCCCTCATTCTTCTAAACTCCAGTGAATATAGACCTAGTGCGGTCAAACGCTCTGGCATCTAAGCAACCTGGCTTCCAAGTGCATAATTGTCTTATTATTATTATTCAGCAAGAATGGAGATGCATAAGATGATGTAATTCCATTATTTGCACATCTTTTGAATACTCCCATCAGGCACCTTCTATACCATTGCTGACACCACACCTTAGGAGTGGTAGGGTGGAGCCAGGTCTGCCAGGGACAATCCTGTGAAGAATATCAACTCTGGTGCAATTTCCCTTTGTAAGGTTCACATTTGATGTAGAATGCATGAAATTTCACTCTGCATTCAGCTAAGATTATGTTTAATCAAAATATTGCATCAACATTCAGAGTGTGGCATTTCAGTGAACTTATTCAATGTACCCTTCTGAAAGGGCATACTAAGAGAAAACTCTAGATCACACTGAATTCAGCAATCCTCCTTCAATCACTACAATAAAAAGATTATCTGGCCATCTGATGCTGCTGTGTATAACTGCCTGACTCATTTTGCAAAACACACACAGCTACTAAATGTGAGCAATTCACTGAAGCACAATTCACACTGCCATTTTCTTTCTTCCTTTTCCTTCATTAATCATTTATATTATTAAAATATACTTATGCATGCTTTGTTCTCTAAATTACCCTTAAAATTTTTCATCTTTGGTTTAGTGCTGTCTCTCCTTCCATTATTATCCAATTTATCATTCACATTTCAATCCTTATAGATTGAGAATAATTTTCACAAAAAAGCCAAAGTGTTAATACTTTCATCTATTTTGCTCATACTAATATCTTAATGTGAGATTTAGCAGTGTTATGATCAGTGGTAACCAAGTGCTTGCTGAATCCAACAACTTCTAGAATTTCACACTTACTATGAACTACAAGATCAATCTCTCAATCTGCTGTAGGATTGCATTAGGAATCTGTTATAGTTTAAATCCTCCTCTTCGAAGGATTTTCATCACAATTCTGCTGTCATTTAAAAATAATGCATCTTAGTCCTTCCCTTTTTTGTTCAACTACTTCTCATCTCCTTTTCCGTTTGTGGTCTATAGCAATTTCCAATTATTGCTCTAATTTCTCCCTTCCCTCCCCCTCCCCCTCCTCCCCACTCCATCCCCCTCAACCCCCCTTATCCTCCCCACTCCATCCCCCTCAACCCCCCTTATCCTCCCCCTCCCTCCCTAGGAGGTAGATTTAAACTTTAAAATGTGAATAACTTTAAAAATATAACACTGATTTCAATGAAACATTTTCCATTAGCACCAAGGGATAATGGGTGGTTAAGTTGGGCCTAAAATTGTCATGCTATCGTGTACCGTTTTGGCTGTAGTTCAGGAACAAACAAACATACAAATGAGAGTTTTAGTATATAGATAGATGCTTTCCTACATATTATTGCCTTCATCCATTGTAAGAATGTAAAACAATCAGCAGTTTTTAATTTTGGCCGTGTAGTTCAAACAAACTCTTCCAGTTCTCCAAGTCAATCTTAACATCTTACCCCTGCACCATATCTCTTGCCTTCAAGGATGATTACACACAAGTGAAGTCACACACAACCACTATGAACTTGACAAGATGTGCAGAGTGAAGGTAAATGTTATGCTCCAGTGCAGTCTAGCAAAGTTATCTGATTTATCAGCCGACTAATTCATCCCCAAAGGGCGGAACAGTGGCGCAGCGGTAGAGCTTCTGCCTTACAGCGCCAGAGACCCGGATTCGATCCTGACCATGGATGCTGTCTGTACGGAGTTTGTACATTCTGCCCGTGACCTGTATGGGTTTTCTCCAAAATCGTTGGTTTCCTCCCACACTCTAAAGATGTACAGGTTTGTAGGTTAATTGGCTTGGCATAAAACCATTTTAAATTGTCCCAAGTGTGTGTAGGGTAGTGTTAATGTGCGGGGATCGCAGGTCAGTGTGGACTCGGTGGGCAGAAGGGTCTGTTTCCGCACTAAAAGTTGAAGAAACAGAACTCTGAGTGCAAAGTATCAGCAAATCAATGAAAAACTCCAAGAACATAGAAATCCGCTGATGTTTCAGACGGTTTACGCCTTGAAATGCCAAGTTATTTGTTTTCTAGAGAGAGATTAAATAATTAATATGACCCCATTATTGTTAAGACCTTCCAGTATCGGGACACCTTAGATCTTGGTTTTCATTCAGTTCGGAAAAGACCTAGGCACTGAAGTCTTAAGTTATAAAAAAATACTTGCAAAACTTGCAGTATTCATTCTTGGAGGTAATTGAAAAGTACAGTTAAAGAGTTAGATACTTTGAAAATTGCTGAAATTAAATCCAAAATATTGTGTTATGACAAAAGAACAGCTTGCATAAACACAACTGATGTCAAGAAGTTTTTCACAAAAAAAACTAATTACCAGGTGGAATTCATTCCTACAAATGATGAGGAAGCACAACCTGAAATGAATTTAAGAAACAACTGAAGCGGTAGTTAGACCTTTCTCAGGTGGATGAGATGGGATGGATTTATTAACATTCCTCATCATTTTTGGAAACTTAGAATATCATTAACCATACAATTGTAGACCAAATGATATGCTACCTGCAACAAAGTACAATTTTGGAAAATAATATTAAAGGCATTGAATTTATTGGTTTGTTTAATTTGTAGCCCAAATTTCAAACAAGGAGATAGCTAACATGTATTCTGCTCATTCCAGCAACACCTTGCAAATAAACCATAGAACTGATTTGAACATGAAAACAATTGATTTTTTTGCAATAGGAAAATAAAACCATTCATTTTCCATGAGCAAAAAAATTCATACCCTCTCTAGATTTACTCATCATTAAGCATTAAAATGACATTTTATGACCTAACTTATTCATTGCCCATAAATTACACCTCTGAACAAGCAGCACTGTGCTTATTAAAAATGAATGCCTTCATCATAATTGCCAAACAGCTGCTGCTACAGCGAATTGGCAAACTGACCTCCATCTTGCACATGTCTCCTCACACTTGGCTCTGGATTACAATCCCACCACTGAACATCCATCCATTTTATTCCAGATAGTTACGGACTTCATGTCCTTAGGAGGGCTTCCTTCCACAGCATATAGCCTCCTACCCCAACCCCACACAGCCCACATCCATCTCAAGACCCATAAGCAGATAACTTCTTTCAGCCAGCATTTGCAGTCCCAAACATATTTTTTTCAAACTTTGATTCTATCCTTTCTCCTCTGGTCCCGTCCCATCCCAATTAGATCCATGTCATTCCTCACACTATCCATTTCTAATATTTTCCAAATTGCAGATCCTAACCAGCTCACCTTCACCATGATTCTACAATGTCTCTGCAATTCCATCCCACACCAGGATGGTATAAAGACCCTCCCTTTCTTCATTGATCAGAAGTCCAATCAGTTTGTGTGCACCAACATACCTATGTGCCGAGTTAAGCTTGTTCTTATAATGAACTATTTCTTCTTCACTCATTTTCTGCACCTCTCTTTTGCAGGCAAATAGAAAAGTCCTTGTTTTAGTCCTGTTCAGGCCCTTTGCCTCAACCCTTTATCTGATACCCTGTTGCTTGCATTGGGCTGCATCATGCCCTCATATAGAACTCTGGACTGTCATTAGTTTTGCTGCCAATTTCGAGCTTGTTCTTACTTTGACAGGTTCATCTCCAAAATGTCATTTTCCTTTCTCTGCCTCAGAGGGCAGGTTAACAACCAACTTCAATTACAAGCTCGCAGATTCATACCATAATCTTGACTGGACTTCTTCTCATCCTGCCTTCGACAATGATTCCATTTCATTCTCCATTCCCATCTCTATTTTGGCTGCTCTGATGTTGATGCTTCCCACTTAGATGCCTCTGAAATGTTTCCCTTTACCCTTAACCATAACTTCCCCTCTACCATAGGTAAGAGAGCCCTCAAATACACATCATCTATTCTTGCACCTTTATTCTATCCCTTCCTCCTGTGAAGAACAAGGACAGATTCCTCTCCGTCCTTACTTTCCACCCCATCAGCCTCCACATTCAGTGATCATCCTTCTCAATTTCCACCACCTTCAACAAGATTCCTCCACCAGACTTACCTTCTCTCTTTCTGAAAGAGCCTTATCTTTTGTGACTCCCTGATCTGCACTTCCATCCTCATCATCCACTCCCTTCCATACAATGCTTTTCCATGCAATACCTACCCTTTTACCAGTTCCCTTCCAACCACCCAGGGACCTAAACAGTCCCTCCCAGTGAAACAGCAGTTTACATACTGTTTCTAGTCTAGTGCACTGCAACAATGTACTTGATATGACTTCATCTGCATCAGGCGAACCAAATACAAATGGGGTGAATGCTTTGCAGAGCACCTCCATTCAGTCCATGTGTGGTTTTTAGTTTCTGGTGACCTATTACTTCTCCATCACTTCTCTCACATTCTGATCTATGTGCTGTCATTTTCTCCAATCAGCCTCAATGTGAGGTTAAGGAACATCATCTCATCTTCTGTCTGGGCTTGTTGCGTCCCATGGGAGTCAGTAATGTATTCAACAATTTCAGATCACACACTTTATCTTTTTGTATCAGTTCTGCCCTATGGTTATCCACGTGTAATATTAACTTTGTTGGTTTATCTATTCCCCCATCCTGCCTCATCTAATGGACATGTTCAACTTTTTCATTTTGATTTAGGTTCTGCAACGGCTCCACAGCATTTTACAGCTTTCATATGTCTCCTGCTTTGCTTCCTTGGCAATTGTCTTCTCACTATTCTAGTTCTGATGAAGGTCTTTTGATCTGAAACATTAACTCTGTATCTCCTCCACAGATGCTGCCCGAATTGCTGAATGTTTCCAGAATTTGTTGTAATTATTGGAAAACATCATTTTTGTAATGTCATTTCACATAAAGCAAATTGTAACTTCTAGGAGTTTAGCTGGATAAAATTTCTGCCATTACAAAGGCAGAAATATTTGAAAACGGTAAAGCCTGGCATTGAATGGAAGTGCAAGCTGGAATTTTCCCAAGTGCTGAAAATTCAATGTCAACTGCACCATCAAATTGGTCAGCATTATTATTTGTGCCCTCAGGAAAACCAATTTATAGCACAAAGGTCACGAGAGTTTACTCCAACTCAGTGCAGATATGTCCACATAAGCAAATTATTTTTACCTTTCATCATGCAATACGGAGCTCCATTAATACGTCTATGAAATAAATGGAAATAGTGCAAATTATTCAAAATTTCCTCAAGCCACAGGCATCCTGTTGTATTAATCTGAGGAATTACTTTAGTTTATAGGAAATTATGCACAGCCACTATGTTCAGAGGTAGAATCAAAGGAGGAGTGGTAGTGAGGATGACGTGTGTACCTTCAGTCCTTGTCATTGAAGCTTGAATGCAAGGAGATGGACGTACCTTGCAGTAGAAGTTATGTTTTATCCAAAGCCACCTATTGTCTTTTCATCTCTGGTTTCTATCCAACAATCTGCACATAAAAAACTCCTCATCTGTACCCACTTATCACTTGCCAGGCTTTGTCCTGCATCTCCTTTCTTCAGTTTGAAGAAGGGTCCCAATCCAAAATGTCACCTATCCATGTTCTCCAGAGAAGCTACCTGACCCACTGAGATATTCCAACACTGTATTTTTTCCTGTTTTGCTTGGCCTCCATTATTCCTATTATAAAGAGGTCCGAAAGAAGCTGTCAATGAATACAGTGAAAGAGTGAAGATGCCTCCCTTAAAAGGGCGGCGCAGTGGCGCAACTTGTGGAGCAACTGCCTCACAGCGCCAGAGATTTGAATTTGATCCTGATCTTGGGTGCTGTCTGTGTAGAGTTTGCATATTCTTCCTGTGACCACGTGGGTTTCTTCCAGTGCTCTGGTTTCTTTCCACATCCCAAAGATGAACAGGTTGGTAGGTCAATCAGCTTCTGAGAAAACTGCTCCTAGTGTTTATGGAGTGGATGCGAAAGTGGAATATGATAGAACTAGTGTAAATAGGCTACATGGATAGGACAGGTTTGGAGGGATATGGACTAAGCACAGGCAAGTTGGACTTGTGTAGCTGGGACATGTTGGCCGGTGTGGGCAAGTTGGGCCGAAGGGCCTGTTTCCACCGTGTTACTCTAATGACTCTATAACAGGCAATTGATTGGTGGCGTGGACTCCATGGGCCGAATGACCAGTTTCCATGTATCTCTAAACTGAACTGAAATACATGTCCCCACTGAAAATCAAAATGAGTCTCCCTCCATCCTAACAATGAATACAGTGAAAGAGTGAAGATGCCTCCTTTAAAAGGGCGGCACGGTAGCGCAGCGGTAGAGTTGCTGCTTTACAGCGAATGCAGCGCCGGAGACTCAGGTTCGATCCTGACTACGGGTGCTGCACTGTAAGGAGTTTGTACGTTCTCCCCGTGACCTGCGTGGGTTTTCTCCGAGATCTTCGGTTTCCTCCCACACTCCAAAGACGTACAGGTATGTAGGTTAATTGGCTGGGTAAATGTAAAAAAATGTTCCTAGTGGGTGTAGGATAGTGTTAATGTGCGGGGATCGCTGGGCGGCGCGGACTTGGAGGGCCGAAAAGGCCTGTTTCCGGCTGTATATATATGATATGATATGATCATTAGTCATGTGTTCAATGAATTAAAATGAAAGATATTGGCTCAAATCAATTAAAATAGCCAAAAAAAACCTTTATAGACTTAGTGCTGCAGTAATTAAGAGAATGTGGAGAAGGGAAAACATCCAATCTCCCACACAGAAACAAAAGTACTCTTCAATAAAATTGAACAGGTTTAAAATAAAACTTAATTTCAGCAGATAATATGTATAAAACAATTCCTTTGGTTTGAAACGATAAATTAATCAGGGATTCTGTTAATCTCTGGACAAAGCGGCAAGAATGAATTTATGGGTTTAGCAGTTGCAATATAGCACAGGCTGAGGTTTTCCTTTTGACTTGTTTTTGCATCGACAGAGCCATGTGGTCTGGGTGAGTGTGCAGTCCTGTTTACTAACAATTGCAGCAGCCAGATGATGCCGATCACACAGTTGTTATGTTCAGCTGCAGTCGCATGACGAACATCATCGGCCAGCTGGGTCAACAACTCTCATTCTATATTTTTGATTTGAATTCCAATTGAAAAGGTTGAAATGGGAACTGTTAAGATACTGATTTTTGTTACAACATTTCAAAAACTGCTTAGTCTGTGAACTTTCCAAAGAAATCCAATGCCCACGAGAAAACCATTAAGTTTAACTTTATGGAAGGGTAACCTTGAAAAACCAATCCTCCAGGTGTGGATATAAATATTCTAACCTGGGATTAATGGGTTGTGCATAATTTGCAATGGTTATTTCCAATATAAATCAACGGAGTAACAGGCAGATGTTTTTTCAAAAATTCTTATCAAAGTTGTCAACACTTTATTTTATGATTTCCCCTTTGGAGACCGTGCGATGTTTGTTAATGGTGCAATGGAATTATAGTCCAAAAGCAGCAAGATATCAGTACAAATTTGGACTTTTCTATTTCACCTATTCTTTGACATTTGGATATTGAAAGAATATTTTGAGTTTACTTTTTTTTAATGACCAATTCAGGAGCTGAATTTGCATTTACAATTTGTGTAGCTCCAAATGCTTATGAAGCTAAACAGGCTCCATGTGTTGGATGACGTCAAAAGTAGAGAAACTGCACCTAATACATGTTTTTTTTTTAATGCACAAACAGAACATGAGAGCAGTTTCCTGCAGAACAGATCACACCAGTGATATTTTCTGGGTCAACTATTGGTCCAGGCACAGCACTGTTCCAGTCCCTTCAGTATAGCTGACATTTGCCCAGCAGCAGTTGAGCAGCTTATGATATCACTATATCAGCCAGTTCTACAATTACCCAACTGGAATTATAGTCCAAAAGCAGCAAGATATCAGTACAAATTTGGACTTTTCTATTTCACCTATTCTTTGACATTTGGATATTGAAAGAATATTTTGAGTTTACTTTTTTTTAATGACCAATTCAGGAGCTGAATTTGCATTTACAATTTGTGTAGCTCCAAATGCTTATGAAGCTAAAACAGCTCCATGTGTTGGATGACGTCAAAAGTAGAGAAACTGCACCTAATACATGTTTTTTTTTTAATGCACAAACAGAACATGAGAGCAGTTTCCTGCAGAACAGATCACACCAGTGATATTTTCTGGGTCAACTATTGGTCCAGGCACAGCACTGTTCCAGTCCCTTCAGTATAGCTGACATTTGCCCAGCAGCAGTTGAGCAGCTTATGATATCACTATATCAGCCAGTTCTACAATTACCCAACTAAATTGGTGTACATCAATGCAAATATACAACCTTGATTTAATAGGCACAAAAAAATCAAGAAGGAAACCCTGCAGATGATTAACAGAGACAAGGCCTGGTATGAGTTTGATGATTAACTTACAATTGCTGCCAGACTTTTTTTGTTGCTTGGTGCTTAGACAAACCATCACTGTCCACCCTCATTTGTCATTGCATTTCTCTGCTCTTGCTCTCTTTTCAAGATGCAGCCATCTTTGCCTTATAACTCACACCACAGTGGGGTTTCCTGCAACACAAGCCGCTGAAGCTCACTGACTAGCTCCCATCTCCTGCAATATCGCTCACCTCCAAAGTAAACATTCTGTAGCTGCCATGGAGGGAAGTTACTGTGGGTCTAATTATCCTCCCTGTGGTCTGCAGTGCCTGGCCACAGTAGTGCTGAGCTTTCCCTATAACTCCAATTCAACTTGTTCATTACAAGAATCATCATGAGGAGTGCAATACTGCTGTTTTAAACATATTTTTGCCAAATTCCACGATTTCTTTCCGGACATTAAAGCAAACGTTCATGCTCCATGAAGCATATGTTTTGCACATAAAAACCAGAAGAGCTCTATTTTCTAAGCAATAGAATCCAGTTGGAGTTTATGAATGCATCTTGGTTTTCTGCTTACGAAGGATCATTCGGGATTTGTTTGTATAGGGAGCTATCTTAGATATACTCTCAAAGTTAGAACGGGAAAAAAACAGTGTTATAAAAGTCAGCAGGTCTGGCACCATTTGTGGAAAGAAAAATAGTGTTTCAGATCAGGGACCGATCATCAAAACAGTTTTGTTCAAGTGTTCTGGATCTGACTCATTAACTGTTTCTCTTTTGCCAGATGCTGCCTAACATGTTGTGATTTTCTAGCATTTTCTGGTTTCATTTCACATTTCCAGCCTCTGCAGTTTCACTTCCAATTTTCAAAACAGTTGTCAGTATGTTGTCATTTACTGAATAATGCACCACACAGTCAGATTGATTAATCTTGTGAGCATTGTCTCATACTCTGAGCAGGAATAATGCTGAGTATTTTAAATGTGAAAATACTTCAAAGATCTTTCACTATGCCAGTAATGTTAAACTCACTACGATATTAGTTAACACCTTGAGGTGCAGGTGAAGTCCTTCAAAATGGCAACCAATCCAATATCTTAAATGTCTGCAGAAAATGCAGATGTAAATTTCACAGACTGTTTAATCATGTCAGAAATCTATTGGAAAGATGGCTCAACCGTTTTCTTTTTAATTGAGAGCTTCACAGTACTCTGAGAAATGATCAAAGTGCAAACTTAATGAAACGGATCAGTGAACATCAATTTCATTTGACGGATGTGTGGCAGAACCATACCTCACCCTGCAAGGATAGGGAACTATTTACTTCTTATTCTGGCCCCATCTCAAACTTACTTCCTTCTCCCAGTGGATCTAAGATATACTTCCTCTATTTTCACACCCTGTGAGCAAATAAAAATCAGATCTGTACATTTTTCATTATCAGTTTAATGGAATCCCGAAAAGCAATGATGCAGAGGCCCTGTCCAGCCTGACACGTTATTATAATTTGCATTGATGCCTAATACTGTGTAGGAACATAAAAAAATCATGAGGATAGGAAGTATAAAAGTTGATCCCATACTTGGTAAAGCAAGCATTTACTGCTAACTGTGTGAGACATTTTGAAAACAAAACTAGCAAGTTTCAGTACCAATGATGGGAATAGAATTCTCCACTCCTTTCTCCACCAGACACGCTCCTCAGGTCGACACAAGGTTTGGGAAAGAACAGAATAGTGAGTAATCTTTCCCCCTGTTCCTTCAGAAGTAAGAGAACTTTTAATTGAAAGGTATATTGAATTGCATGAGATACACTGAAGAGAAACACTCCTTGCAACCCAACTGGAAAACAATCACGTCAGTGTTTATGATACACATGAGCCTTCCACTGGCCATCCTCATTTAACCCTTTCAACCTTACTTTAAGTGTACACATACTGCCTCTTCTTAAATGCATCTGCACCATTTGGCCCAATCAAGTTGTAATTAACTACATTTGTCCTGGAAAATTTGAGCTTCTTAGCTGGGTGTTTCACCGTAAAGATAGAATGGTCGGAATCCCCCAGGTCATTTGCAATCTGTGTATGGGTAGGTTCGGTTAAAAGTTTCTTTCCCTTCCCCCCACTCCCATTCCCCCCACTCCCACGATTTATGATTCTGGTATGTAGGCCACAACCCAAAGTCTCCGTATACCACCAGCCAAATGCAGCTCATCTCCAGCCTTAACCTCTCCAGTGTTGAATTGCAGGATGGTAATGGTATGCAATAGTAAAAAGTTACATTTCTTTATTAATACTGATTTTTTTTAAAGTATTGAAAGCTATATGGTTCACACAAGGTGCATGGGAAAATAGTAGTTGTACAAGCTCAAATAAATATTATTTTGTGTTAACAGCTTAGACTGCAGATATGTTTGCTATATTAACATTTCAGTATGTCTCCAATGTGAGGAATTGACAGCATTAGTTGAAGATCAGATTCTGATCTGCCATCTATGTGAAACTGAAGGAAGGGGTGAGAAATACTTATCCAGGAGAGGCCAACTCCTATTTCTCCCACAATCCTGACCCCCCCTTTCCCACTTCACCAGCCCTTTCACCAATATCCCTTTCTGGCTTCATATTTCATATCTCTTTTCTCCTTATTTCAGTTGGTTTAGTTTAGAGATACAGCATTGAAACAGGCCCTTCGGCCCACTGAGCCCACGCCAACCAGCCACCCCCACACACTAACGCTATCTACACACACACACGGTACAATTTTACTGGTCAATTAACCTACAAACCTGTATGTCTTTGGAGTGTGGAGGAGACCAGAGCTCCAGGGAGAAAACCCACACAGGTCACGGGGAGAACATACAAACTCTTTACAGACCGAACCCATAGTCAGGATCAAACCTGTGTCTCTGGTGCTGTAAGGCAGCAACTCTACCGCTGTGCCACTGTGTCACCCTTATATCGCAGTATTTTGTCTTGTCATCTCTGGTCTTTGCCCAACCATCTTCCAATTCAATCTCACTCACCTGTATCCACCATTCACTTTCCTGTCTTTGTCCTGCCCCCACCTCTCTTCCAGCTCCCCCCCCCCCCCCCCATACTACAAACAGTCTGAAAAGGGTCCCAATCCAAAACGTCATCTATTCATTCCTCCAGGGACGCTGCCTAACCCGCTGAGTTATTCCAGCACTTTGTGTCTTTCCTCACTCACCTTGGCGTTTGCAACGTCAAATTACAAAGCTGAGTTGTAAAAATGCTGAAACCATTTGATCTATTGAGCATTTTATAAATTTAAGATCAATCCTTTATTATGCAAAGTGCACACTGCCAGGGAGTAGGGCTTTGCAGATGCAGAAATCATAAGCGTGCACAGTTCACAGCATAATCCTGATTTACAGGTACCAGTGGATAAGTAGACTAGTCGAACTTCAGCCTTTGCCTTGCAATTAAATTAATCAAGGTAGAACCCATTAAATTGATTAATTTATTTGGCTCAGATAGTTTTCAAGGCAAAGTGTCTGGTAGATGCTTTATGTTGCAACATCTACCAATACTCCACTCCAGCAAATTACCACCCAGGCATTGAAGACAAACATTTACCCCTATGTATCGACGTCTCTGCTGTAACTGCAAATTGAACAAAGTATAATAGTGTCATATTTCTTCTTTTTAAATTAAAAACAAAATGCTTCTCCACTTGATAACAATAAATATTGGTATTTTAGTTAGCAGTCTTCTGTCAAACTGGCCCAGGGAATACATTTCAGTGTTCAGTCAGACTTTGGCTTTCATATAACTCAAGCTCCCTCTAATCCCAAATTGTGACAACAAACTGAAACTACAGAATGATGAATAAACAGGCTAAAACAGAAGAACCTTGATTTCTGAAGTTTTATACTTAATTGTTGGATATCAAATAATTGATTACATTAGTTCAGTTTTAGTTAACAAAAGATTCATTGAGAAGACCACATTAGATAGCTCTGAATCATAGGTATGGGAATTGAGATGCACAATTACGTGATGGCCCTCCGTGCTGGTGGAAAACAAGCACAAAGTTGATGCTGAAATATCTCAGTGACATGAATGTCGCTACAAGCCAGTGCTGACATTTGCTCGTGTGCAACCTCCTGGCATAATTTCGTCCATGAGAAGCATAAACTCGATTGCGCAGATGAAAGGCATGACATGACGGAAGCTCAAAATAGGAGCTGCTTTGTGCTTGACAGTCATTGTCATTACTGAGCTTGGTGGACAGAAAATGTCCTTCCATTTCTTCTTCTTCTTGCGTTTGAGGCAGCAGAAATTATGCAACGCCCTCCAGGCGCTGTAGCCAGTGCAATGTGCTGTTGTCGAGGGCCGTGAGGTCTACCCCTCCACCAGGGGGGTGGAGGACAGTGCAGTCTAAAATGACGTGCTGCGCTGTTTGCTAGTCTGCTCCACACACGCAGGCTGCTGATGAACGCAGTCCCCAACAATGCATGTTGGCGTTGAACCGGCCGACCCCTGTCCGGAGCCGGTTCAGGGCGACCCACTCTTTGCAGGGGCATGTCCGAGCCGGGTGGGGCTGTGGTGTTCGGTGCAACAGTGTATAATGGAGGTCGAGATGTCTGTTCCCAGCTGGTTCTCCATGCTCCTAGTATATTGAAACTGGAGCCACAGAGGGTCGCTGCATGACAGGAGAAAGGGCGACGAGATGACAGGCGTTGAGGTCCCAGTTGCTGTGAATCCTGGGCGAGGTGGTGCAAAGGATGTTTGGCCTCCGATGGGGCCTTGCACACCAGCCTATGAGTGAAGAACTCTCTGCGAAGCTTGGTGGGTGATACCTGCGCGGGCCAGGAGAAGCCGTTCGAGGAGCTTGTACGGGACACAGAGGAGTGAGATGGGCCGATAGTTCCTTGGGTCGTCCGCAGGCTTGTTTGGTTTTGGTAGCGCAATGACGGTGGCTTTCCGCCAGATCTTCCGAATGGATTGACCAATGAGGCAAGAGGAGTAAAACTCATGGAGCCAGGCCAGGCATTTAGGACCGCAGTGTTTCAGGAATTCTGGGGGGATTTTATCAGGACCCTGAACTTTTCCACATTTCAGTTGAGAGATGACAGTAGAAAGTTCTGCGGAGGAAAAGGGTGCGGACAGGTGTCCATCAGTGCCTCAATCTGCCTAACAGCCACCTGGTCCAATACTAATTCTTTGCAGTTCATCAGAACTTTGACTGAAACTTTTAAGTCTGTTTCACTTCCCACAGAAGCAGCCCTGCTGGGTAGAGTATGAAGGTGTTTCATTGTCATATGCACTGGGACAGGAAAAATGACATATCATATCATATCATCATATCATATCATATATATACAGCCGGAAACAGGCCTTTTCGGCCCTCCAAGTCCGTGCCGCCCAGTGATCCCCGTACTTAACACTATCCTACACCCACTAGGGACAATTTTTACATTTACCCAGCCAATTAACCTACATACCTGTACGTCTGTGGACATTCTTACTTGCTGCTGCTACTGCTTTATGGGCACATTAAATGCAACAACACAACACATAGATATATAATAAATTATGGTTTATGCCAGCTAAACAAGACCGTAATAATGCAAGCCAAAAAATGTAGGCGGTAGTCGTACAAAGCACATGGTTGTTTGATGCCTAGGTAGAGTTGTGGTTAAGATTATGCAGTGTGGTTCATGAGCCTGATGGTTGTTCTTGAACCTGGAGGTAACGGTTCTCAGACTTCTGCATCTGATTCCCATTGGTCGCAGTTTCATTATCATTTTCTGTTCTTATTTTAGACTTCCAAAATCTCTTGTTTTTGGATTGGCATTCATGTTACCTGTCCTGCCACTTTGCCAAGACATCAGCTCATCAACACGCCAACCCAGAGTGCTGCCACCTGCACCACGAAGCCACACTCCAAACTCACACTTTAGGGCATGAGTTCCAAAGTTCACTTCTCAAGACCACCTGCAGCCTCATTCACAGAATCACAAGATTGGTAGAGCTTGTTAGGAGGCCATTCTGCCTATTGAGTCTGTGCCAGCCCTATGTAAGATAAATCAAACTTGTTCCATTCTAATATCCTCTACTGATAGCCATGTAAATTATTTCTTTTCAGATCCATATCCAGTTCCTTTCTGAACATGACAATTGGATCCACCTCGAGCAAATTTCAGACCTTGACCATTTGCGACATAAAAATGTTTTCGCTCATGTCACTTTTGTTTTTTTTGCCAATCATTGTCATTATACCTTCCCTGGTTCTTGACACTGGGCAGTGTTTCTCCCTATCTGTTCTGTTTATATCCTTTTCAATTTTAAATAGCTCTCTCCTGAGGGGCACCTTTTCCACTCAGAGGGTGATGGGTACATGGAATGAGCTGCCAGAGAAGGTAGTTGAGGTGGGTACTATAACAGTATTTAAAAGACACTTGGAAAGGTACATGGATAGGAAAGGCTTAGTGGGTCATGGGTCAAATACAGATACATTTGACTAGCTTAGATGGGACATCTTAGTTGGGCCAAAGGATCTGTTTCCATGTTGCATGACACTATGGCTATAAAACTGATATCCTTCACTTTGTCCACAAGCTTCAACCAGTCAGTCTGGGTTTTCTAAGGTAGTACCATGTAGGAGCAGTGAGACAAGCACATGGAAGGCACCTGCACCTAGTGATTCATGTTTATGATTGTACTGTAAAATATAGTTCAGAAAGTTGAATAGGGAGATGCTTGTCATGCATCAATTGTGTCCAAATGTGCTTTGAGATGATGAGAATTGCAGGAAAGGTAAGGTGCAAAGAGTTGAAGAAACATTGTGAACATGGGCACTCTCACTCTCAACAAGTTCACAAACAGGCACAATCTCAGAATTGTTTCTGTTTCTTCGCATAAGATATTCTTACAGTGCTCTGGGTAGAGTCTCAACATTGACATAGAAAAAATGGATGAACGACAATATTTGTTCAAGACAGGATAGTGAACAACTATAAGGAGAACTTGAAGTTGGAGGTTTCCCCCTGTTCCTGTGCCTTTGTTGCAGGAGGTGGTGGAGTTTCTGAGTTTGTAAGGTGCAGATTAAATTGCAATGAGGTATTGCAATTGCTGCAGTGTACAGGGTGGATGACACACACTGTAACCTGTAGTGGAATAAGGGAATTTTCAGGATGAAAAATGCAATGGCAATCCTGTGGGCCTCTCTATCCTGAATTATGCCATGTTTTTTGTTGTTGCGGCTATGCTCGTACCAACAAAAGGAGATATTCTTGTCACACTCAGCACTGGATACTGCCTACCAGAATAACTGTTGGTGACTGCAGGATTTAGGTCGTCAATTTATCAGCATTGCAGAAGGATCAACCTGATGATTTGCCAGCTTTGCTTATTTACATATTACTGGTACAGTCAAATCACTCCATTTTTAGTTTGGATTAGTTTTTGAGATACAGCGCGGAAACAGGCCCTTCAGCCCACTGGGTCCACACCGACCAGCGATCCCGCACATTAACACTATCCTACACAAGGGACAATTTTAATATTTATAGCAACCGAATGAACCAACAAACCTGTCTGTCTTTGGAGTAAAGGAGGAAGCCAAAGTTCTCGGCGAATACCCTTGCAGGTTATGGGGAGAACGTACAAACTCCGTACAGACAGCACCGGTATCCAGGATCAAACCTGGGTCACTGGCACTGTAAGCGCTGTAAGGCAGCAACTCTACCATTCTTACCACCCTTTCAAAAACGATGGACAGCTATAAAGGTGCATGCTGAAATACAAGAAATTCAGGTCAAGTTTTCACCCTTAGCAACCAGACAAGGAGCATAACAAGACACATTTCACAGCCTTATTCTTTATCGTCCTCTGGTCACACTGTTTCTGTACATCTCAGCTAAATGAGGCAAACAGGAATGGTTTGTTTTAAATGGTTTGTAAAAAAGAACCTTTTTCACAAATTATTTTGGCATATATAATGCCATGGATAGCTTTTATTCAAATCAATTATTTGTAAAATAACTGAAAACAATGGATTCAAAAGGCTGATCCAAGTACTTGAATTGATGTTCAATTTCAGTACCAAGTGCTATTTAATTGGTCAAATAGCTCATATATTTTTCTAAATTTCTTTCAATGTAAGACAGGGGCTTTGAGGATTTTTAGAAGAAATTTGGCAAGCGTAATAATGACTTGACCAAACCTTAATTAGCGTAAACTCAGAATTACTGCAGTTAATCAGACTGTGTATAAAATAGGTAAGACCCTTAACAGTTGAAAATCAAGGTTAAAGCTAAAAAAAAAAAAAAGTTTGCATAGAAACTGACTTTATTTGTATATCTATCGCAATGTTAGAAAGTGATTGCCTGTTGTGGGTGAAACCCAGATCTGGTGAACTATTGTAGGACTGGCCCAGACCTGTACCTGGGTTGAAGATCTTTTTTTTGGCAACACCTGACTTGGTCAGGCACATGGATATGGAAGGAATGGAGGGATATGTCCAGGCAGATAAGAGTTAGTATTGGCATCATGTCCAGCACAGATTTGTGGGCTGAAGGGGCTGTTCTTGTGCTGTACTGTTCTATGTTCTAAGAAATGTGGTTACATTGTTGTTGCACCATTTGGGTCTGGAGTAGTTTGGATTGGCAGTATTACAGCTATCATAGATCCTGCATGACAGAACAGGAGAGAAACTCCAGTCAGTTGGCCCAAGGGATTAGAATCATCTGACATGCAGAAAGGAACTGCAGATGCTGATTTATACTGCAGAGAGACACAAAGTTCCGGAGTATCTCAGCAGATCAGGCAGCATCACTGGAGGAAAAAGATGGGTGACATTTTGGGTAGGGACCCTTCTTCACACTCTTCAGAGACCTATAGGAATGTAGGTTAATTGGCTTGGTAAATGTAAAAAATGTCCGTAGTGGGTATAGGATAATGTTAATGTGCAGGGATCGCTGGTCAGTGTGGACCCGGTGGGCTGAAAGGGCCTGTTTCCACGCTGTATCTCTAAACTCAAACTAAAGATGAGACCGGAACCAAAATTCCCTACCTTCCTTCTCCCTGGTTTCTGCTTGACCCAGTGAGTTACTCCAGCATTTAGGGTCATCTTCAGAATCATCTGATACCCCATCACGGTTGAGCAAGTTGCCAATTCTCAATTCCAAATTGAAACTGGATCAAATTTACAGCAGTGATTTACTTCAAATCAGGGATACTAATGGCACAATAGGAAGCTCTATGGCCAATCTTATTCACGGAAGTCCACATGGATGTGCAGGAAATCACACGGATGGGCTGGGAATGGGGGGATGTGGATCATACGCAGGTAGAGGAGGAGTTTAGCTGGGCAACATGTTCAGTGCAGACACAGTGGGCCGAAGGACCTATTCTTGTGCTGTACTTTTCTATGTTCTATGTTATTCTCCTGGGATTCCAATCGTGCCCTCCAACATCAAAATGTAATTAGTGCCTGAATTATGTAATCAGACCCTGATTTATACATTTCTGTGAGTCACATCGAAGCAATGTTCAAAAGCATGATGGCTGCTGGGAAGAAGCTGTTCTTTAACCTGGGGATCACTGTTCTCGGGCTCCTGTAGATTCTTTCCACATTTAGTAACAAGGCGAGAGTGTGGCCAAGGTAGTGTGGGCCTTTGATGATGTTAGCTGCCTTTTTGAGGCATGGTCAAAACAAAACTAATTTTAGTTTAGTTTAGTTTAGAGACACAGCATGAAAACAGATCCTTCGGCTCACTGAGTCCTCGCCGACCATCGATCACCCCATTCACACGAGTTGTACATTATCCCACTTTCTCGCCAGCTCCCGACACATTAGGGGCAATTTGCAGAGGCCAATTAACCTACAAACCCACATGTCTTTGGGTTGTTGGAGGAAACTGGAGCACCCAGAGAAACCCCACGGGTCACAGGGAGAACTTGCAAAGTCTACATAGACAGCACCGTCCGGGAGGATTTGCAAACTTCACTGCACCCGAGGTTAGAATGGAGCCCCAGTCTCCGGTGCTATGAGGCAACAGCTCTACCAGCTGCGCCACTCTGCCACCCTTTTAATATAAAACAAGCAGCGCCCCATAGGCCACTCTGCCCACAGTCCCCAACAATTACAGGAAACAGTTCACCACAGAACTTTCAGGTTATGCCACACGGAAATTAATTAGACTGTCTGAGGTAATGCTCACAATTATCTTATTTGTAGCTTAGCATTGAAACCTTCAACACACAAGTCTTCCCATCCTTTTTGCCCTTCACTCCCCATTTGGATCAGCATTCTACCTTCTGCGGATGTCACCATCACATTCTGCACCTGCCAACGGCCTCCAACTATAACCTCCAACTTTACCTCTTTTACTCGAAATTTTACCTCCTCCTTCTTTCTGACTGTGCTCTTACCTTCATGATCATAATTATTAATTGGGTCTACATTGAACTGGAACTTACCCACCCCCACCCATTTTTGACCATTAACCTAAGTCACTCTCCATTTCCTTTCGCCATCTCAACAGTTAATTACAAATAATCAGTAAACTACTGCTGGTTTAAGATCAGCTCCTAGACGGCTAACAATTATTAATGTCAGTGCAGCACTCATCACAGTTCATCCATGTCTGATTGCAATGCAAAAGTGGAGGTCTACTTTTGGCAATAAGTTAAATTTCTCCCACCCTGAAACTAAACTGTTTGGTGATTGCTCACTGTATATCTGTCAGAGGTGACATGATATATCTTTGCTTCCTGGGTTTAACAATAGACAATAGACAATAGACAATAGGTGCAGGAGTAGGCCATTCAGCCCTTCGAGCCAGCACCGCCATTCAATGCGATCATGGCTGATCACTATCAATCAGTACCCCGTTCCTGCCTTCTCCCCATACCCCCTCACTCCGCTATCCTTAAGAGCTCTATCCAGCTCTCTCTTGAAAGCATCCAACGAACTGGCCTCCACTGCCTTCTGAGGCAGAGAATTCCACACCTTCACCACCCTCTGACTGAAAAAGTTCTTCCTCATCTCCGTTCTAAATGGCCTACCCCTTATTCTCAAACTGTGGCCCCTTGTTCTGGACTCCCCCAACATTGGGAACATGTTATCTGCCTCTAATGTGTCCAATCCCCTAATTATCTTATATGTTTCAATAAGATCCCCCCTCATCCTTCTAAATTCCAGTGTATACAAGCCCAATCGCTCCAGCCTTTCAACATACGACAGTCCCGCCATTCCGGGAATTAATCTAGTGAACCTACGCTGCACGCCCTCCATAGCAAGAATATCCTTCCTCAAATTTGGAGACCAAAACTGCACACAGTACTCCAGGTGCGGTCTCACCAGGGCCCGGTACAACTGTAGAAGGACCTCTTTGCTCCTATACTCAACTCCTCTTGTTACGAAGGCCAACATTCCATTGGCTTTCTTCACTGCCTGCTGAACCTGCATGCTTCCTTTCATTGACTGATGCACTAGGACACCCAGATCTCGTTGAACTCCCCCTCCTCCTAACTTGACACCATTCAGATAATAATCTGCCTTTCTATTCTTACTTCCAAAGTGAATAACCTCACACTTATCTACATTAAACTGCATCTGCCATGTATCCGCCCACTCACACAACCTGTCCAGGTCACCCTGCAGCCTTATTGCATCTTCCTCACAATTCACACTACCCCCCAACTTAGTATCATCTGCAAATTTGCTAATGGTACTTTTAATCCCTTCGTCTAAGTCATTAATGTATATCGTAAATAGCTGGGGTCCCAGCACCGAACCTTGCGGTACCCCACTGGTCACTGCCTGCCATTCCGAAAGGGACCCATTTATCCCCACTCTTTGCTTTCTGTCTGTTAACCAATTTTCTATCCATGTCAGTACCCTACCCCCAATACCATGTGCCCTAATTTTGCCCACTAATCTCCTATGTGGGACCTTGTCGAAGGCTTTCTGAAAGTCGAGGTACACCACATCCACTGACTCTCCCTTGTCAATTTTCCTAGTTACATCCTCAAAAAATTCCAGTAGATTTGTCAAGCATGATTTCCCCTTCGTAAATCCATGCTGACTCGGAACGATCCCGTTACTGCTATCCAAATGCTCAGCAATTTCGTCTTTTATAATTGACTCCAGCATTTTCCCCACCACTGATGTCAGACTAACTGGTCTATAATTACCCGTTTTCTCTCTCCCTCCTTTCTTAAAAAGTGGGATAACATTTGCTATTCTCCAATCCACAGGAACTGATCCTGAATCTATAGAACATTGAAAAATGATCTCCAATGCTTCCACTATTTCTAGAGCCACCTCCTTAAGTACTCTGGGATGCAGACCATCAGGCCCTGGGGATTTATCAGCCTTCAGTCCCATCAGTCTACCCAAAACCATTTCCTGCCTAATGTGGATTTCCTTCAGTTCCTCCATCACCCTAGGTTCTCCAGCCCCTAGAACATTTGGGAGATTGTGTGTATCTTCCTCAGTGAAGACAGATCCAAAGTAACGGTTTAACTCGTCTGCCATTTCTTTGTTCCCCATAATAAATTCCCCTGCTTCTGTCTTCAAGGGACCCACATTTGCCTTGACTATTTTTTTCCTCTTCACGTACCTAAAAAAACTTTTGCTATCCTCCTTTATATTATTGGCTAGTTTACCCTCGTACCTCATCTTTTCTCCTCGTATTGCCTTTTTAGTTAACTTTTGTTGCTCTTTAAAAGAGTCCCAATCCTCTGTCTTCCCACTCAGTTTAGTTTAATTTTGTTTTGTTAAGAGATACAGCATGGAAACAGGTTATTCGGCCCAACCGAGTCCACGCCGACCAGCGATCTCTGCACATTAACACTATCCTACACACTCTAGGGACAATTTACATTTTATACCAAGCCAATTAACCTAAAAACCTGTACGTCTTTGGAGTGTGGGAGGAAATCGAAGATCTCAGAAAAAACCCACGCAGGTCACGGGGAGAACGTACAAACTCCATACAGATGCGCATTCCCAGTCAGGATGGAACCTGGGTCTCTGGAGCTGCAATGCAGTAGCTCTACTGCTACGCCACCATGCCGCCCCATGGGTACCAAGGTCAGATAGAGTACCCTAATCAATCTGGGCTTATGTCTTTCTGTGTCAAACCAACTAACCCAGCAAAGGATTGAAGAGATTTGGGATCCAAAGTTTTCCTGGCATACTGTAATCTCTGTATCGATTGGACATTTTTCTATGATTGAGTTGTCCATGGGTTCTGAAAAATTGCTACTCTCACCACAAGAAGATAGAAAAGCATGCCTTAATATAATGCCTTTCACAATCTCTGAACATTTAAGGCACTTTAGCGTTTTTAAAGTGTAGCCATTATTGCAGTATAAGAAATGCGATAACTAATTTGCACACCACAAATCCCGCAAATGGCAGGGACATAATGACCAGATTATTAATCTTAAGTATTGGCTGAGGGATGCTTAAAATTTCACGTAAATTGCTGATCTGAACTAGCATGCACAAAATATTCAAATGTCTACCCCTCCCAACCCAGTTGTGGGGAAGCTAAGTGTCAACATTTTAAAATTTTGTATTCAACCAGCAAAAAAAGACATTAAAAAGAGGGCCTCCAGCCAAGTCCGATCCTGAGAACACACAATTATTGTTTGAAACATCCCTTTCACTTCAGCCTCCAATCTTTATCAACATTACTTTGTGATAACATGATCCCAAATGTTGAGAATTACTCCAAGGTCAAACTTTCTAGATAAACAACCACACTTTGTCAAACAGACATTAACATCCTTGAACACATCTGGGTTGAGCAATTAAGCCAGAGAATGTCATTAAGGTAACATCAAGGTTTTCATATGGTACAGGAAGGTAGTTAAATATCCAAATGTTTCTCATTCTCTGCCGTGTTATTGAAATCTATAAACTGCTGTATTTTCTTCATATACGTGAACCAAAACTGCTGCGGATATTCAGGGTTGGTGATTAGTGGTGGAAGCTTTCTTTTAGCAAAGTGAACTTTGTAGCATCTCCAATATTGTTCTAGTTAGGGCAGTGCATTACCTGTTATATGATTTAATAGAATTAATGGCTGAATGAACCTGGCAGTGCTCAATCATTGCCTCTATCTGCTTCAGAGATATACAAAATGCTGAAGTAGCTCAGCAGGACAGGCAGCATCTCTGGTTTCAAAGAATCGGTGACATTTTGGGTCAAGACCCTTCTTCAGACTGAGCATCTGGGGAGACAGACACACAGAGGTAAGGAAGTGTAAGGTGTGAAAATGAGACATCAAAGGGGATGCAGCTCAAGGAAAATGTAGAATAGATCATTGTTAGCTAGGAAGAGGTGACAATGAAACATACAGAGAAAACATTTAATCAGGGGGACAGTCAGACTGGTCGGAGGAAGGGGGAGGGATGGAGAGAGAGGGAAAGCAAGTTAGAAAAATCAATATTCATACCAGTGGGGTGTAAGCTGCCCAAGTGAAATATGATGTACTCTTCCTCCAATTTGCGCTCTGCCTCACTCTGACAATGGAGGAGGCCCATGACAGAAAGGTCAGTGTGGGGATGGGAGGGAAAGTTAAAGTGTTTAGCAACCGGGAGATCAGGTAGGCTCAGGTGGACTGAGCGGAGGTGTTCAGCGAAACGATCACCGAGCCTGCGCTTGGTCTCGCCAATATATAGAAGTTCACACCTGAAACAGCGGATACAGTACATGTGGTTGGAGGAGGTGCAAGTGAACCTCTGACTCACCTGAAAAGACTGTCGGAGTTCTTGGACGGAATCGAGGGAGGAAGTATAGGGAGAAGTGTTGCATCTCCTGTGGTTGCAGGGGAAAGTACCTGGGGAAACCTACCTGATCTCCCCGTAGCTAAGCACTTTAACTCCCCACCCATTCCCATATCACCACAATACCTATTATGTTCTGTAGACCAATTAGTGAACAGATGTCAACTTCCCCAGCCTGAATTACATTCTCTTTGATACAATTTGTTTGCATGCCTAACACAGGGTTCCTAAAATAAATGCGTTCTTTTTTTTGTCATAAAAAGAGATTACCCGAAGGACAAAGAAAAAATGTCAAGAATGTGCTCAAAGTCCTTGGCCACTCATTGCCCAAAGTGGAGCCGAGCATTTAGGTTGGTGTTAAGCAAAAGGAATGCACCCCCTCGGATTATACCAGTGGGGTGTAAGCTGCCCAAGCGAAATATGATGTATATATATGTATATATATATCATGTATATATATATGCTATGATTATTACACACCCACTCATACCATGAGCTATCTCCTGTCCCCACTGTGAAGACTCTGCAGTTCCGATCTTGGTTACATCAGTTACTTCAGATCCCACAAAACCAGAATAGAAGCTAATCATTCTCAATCCTGAGGGTCTGCCAAAGGGGAGAAGACCTTGCTGTTCAATTGTTGTCAGCAATTTTACAGTCCGTGCACTGATCAATTCACACCCTTAATTTGGCCTTGATTTTACTGGTAAATTCAGGTCACCCATGCATGGAACACAAACACTGGTCTAATGTTTATTCAGCACCAATTGCTGCTGCATGCTTCAACCATCAAATTCCTGATTTTTACCTGGATTGGCATGGTTTGGAAAGATATGGCCCAGTGGGACTAGCTTTGTTAGGCAACTTGGTTGGCACGGACGGGTTGGGTCAGGGAGCCTGCTTCCATGCTGTGTGGCTCCGTGTCTCTGTGGCTGAGCAGTTGAGTTCCATCTTGTCAAGGGTCTCTAGCCATCATTGAAGTCAGAGACATCTTAAAAAAACATGACAGTTTTTATAGCTGGCAAACCTTGGGGGCAGTGCACTGCCCACCTGCAAAGATTTCCAGGGGAACTTCATCAGCTTCGCCTCTTCAGTGAGCCACTCAAGGTTGTGCTGTTCTTCAAGCCTTGCCACAGAGTCCATGGTGAAGTAGGACAGCTAAAATTAACTTCTGCTTCTCAACCAAGTAGTTTTGGTGCGGGGTAGCTAGGCGATGGATCTGCCAGTAAGACCTGGCTCAACGTTCAAAGGTGACACGTGATCACATGAAGTTGGAGCATTTTTAAAGAGGCACAAACTTCATGAAAAATTGAATAACAACTATTTTCAGTCACATAACGCAATGATCTAAATCGCATTAAAGGAATATTGAATTAATGTCTTTGATTTCATCAAGCTGAAAAAGACAACTGGCTCTTAGTTTACTTACTCTCAAGAGGAAATAAGATCTCGTGAAGAAAGAGCCTCTTTAAATAATTCGCAACAAACACACTTTGTAGGTTCTGAATAGATTCAAAAAGGTTTTATGTTTCTGCACCTTTCACAGGAATATGGAAAGTATATAACTAGATTCAAATAGATACGATTTTTGATCAAGTCACAAGCAAGTAATGCAGTCCCATCAGTTTCTTATTTATATTAATGCAGCCTTCAAAATGGTGATGCATTGTGTTTAAACTCTGGGGCTGGAATGTGTGATGATGTGGAGGTTAAATTTGTGAACATGCTAAAACTTAACAGATAGATCTTAGATGGACAATTGGAAAAACACTGTCAGGGAAATCCAACCATGGAGGTAGATTTGATTTGGTACTCGTAAGGAAAGAACTAGGGAAAGCTAACAATAATACTTGCTGTGTGAGCTACTGAGAGGTATACAGGGGAAGGCATTAGTTTCAAGATAAGCCTTATTGTTAGAGAAAGGGACTGTCATGCAGGAAGCTGACCTCGTGCAGCAATAGTTTAGATTTTCAGCAAGGAAACAGGCCCTTCAGCACACCGAGTTCACGCCGACCTTTCTCACTAGTTCCGTTAACCCACTTTCTCATCCATTCCTTGCACACTTGGGGCAATTTATAGAGGTCAATTAACCTACAAACCTGCACGTCTTTGGGATGTGGGTGGAAACCGGATCATCTGGAAGAAACCTAGATGGTCACAGGGAGAGTATAAAAACTCCACACAGACAGCACCCGAGGTCAGGATCGAATCCAGATATCTGGTGCTGTGAGGCAGTCACTGCAGCAGCGCAGATGATTTTTGCAGGGAGCAAAGTGGGAGACTCTTCAGCCAATTGAAACTGTGGTGGTGTTGCTAATAGACCCAGCCCATTTTCCTCTAAAACGGTATGCATCTCACACAATCCTGATTTGCCTTTAGACGGCACAAACTGGATGCTTTAGGTTGTACAGTGTTTGGACCTTCTGAAACAGAAATGAGGTCTAATGAGAGGTGGCTCATCAGTGCAGGATGGGTGCAAGTTTCGTTTTGAATAGAGGATGGGATCACTACACCAAAGGAGCAATACGTTCACATAAAATAACATTAAATTTACAGCCTGTCTCAGAGAGGCTATAAAGATGTGTTGGTGTGGGAACAGCTGGTACAACTTTATAGAGTTAATTCATGATGTTGGAACAGAACAGAACAGAACTTCTGTGTTATGTCTGTCAGATGATAGGATGATATTGCCAATGGAAGGTAGATTTTAGGAATTTATTTTCCAAGCATAGAGCTTGCTTGTGCAGGGATTATACTATGAGATTTTGACTGTGGACGTCATTTTAATCTGGTAGCAATTTTAGTCCACCCTTCTCTCCTCCATCTAACTCATCCACAAATCAAACCCCCCTTCCCTGGATCCAGCTACCACTTGCCCAGCTTTTCCTCCACCACTTCCCTACATCACTTTCCACCAGCTATCTTCCCTCTCTACCCCAGCAGTCTGAAGATGATGAAACCTCATCCATCCATAAATGCTGCCTGACATGCTGAGTTCCTGCAGGTGTTGGGGTTTTTTGCTCATGATTTTAAGTCATTTCACTAAACTGGATGGGAAATCTTACGGAGCCTGCAAAGTCTAGATGCACGTTCTCAGTAGGAAATAATAAGTGGGATATTCAAACCTAGGTTCTGAAACTCCTCACCATAGTGAAGAAATGGGAAAGTGTCACAATGGATTGTTAGAGTAAATACTTTGTCTTCATTTATAATCTTTTATGGCCAGCATAATTTGCCATCCATAATCCGTGTTGTACCAGGAAATAAACTTATTGAAATGTGTATCCAAGAGGATCCAGATTCATTGTATTCTAGAATTTCACAAACTCACGTTTTTTTAATAAATATTATGCTTTTCATTTATTTCCTGTCAAAGCCTGATCATTTAATATTTTCCTCCATTTTTCTCCAATTGCCACCCTTAATCGCATCCACTTAACTCATCAGCCATATTACATCTCACTCACGCATCAGTCTCCATTTATCTTTGCATTATCAGCAAACTTTGATACATTTCACTGATGCCCACATCTAAGTCAGTGGTTTCCGACCTTTTTGAATGAACCACCAAATAGTGTGTTGGCTTCTTCCTTTTATGGGTGTTGAAGTTGTCCTAGTATTTCTGGGGACTTCAGGCAACTCTACAGCCAAGACAGCCATCATGCCGAGTTTATTTTAATTTATTTTTAAATTTCCTTTTGAACCTAACTGCAAATCCTGGGTATTATAAAGTCACACATTATAGCACGACACTTTTAGATCCATTATTATATCTATGCTGATCATCCAGTACTTATCCATGCTAATCCCATGTACTCAGTCTGTGGCCTGCTTTGCCTTGACAATTCAAGTCCTTGTCTTGATACTTCTTAAATGTTGTGGAGGGTGGAGAGTATTTACTGTGCTCCAGATTGCAACCACCCTTTGAGCGCTGAAGTTCTTCCTCAGATACCCTCTGAACTATTTACCCCTTACCTTAAACCTACACCCTTGGGTTTTAGATGGCTCTATTATGGGGAATAGTTTCCATCTATCAACCCTAGCTCTGCCTCTCATAACTTTATATACCTCTATCAGATGCCCCATCAAATGCCTCTGCTCCCAAACAAACTCAGCCAATCTAGTGTCCTCTTGTATCTAGTATGTTCCATTCCAAGTGGCATCCTGATGAATTGTCTCTGCCCTCTCTCCAGTGCAATAATGTTCTTCATTTGGAGAGGCAATTGATGTCTCTCAATCTCCTGCATTCCTTGTTCTTGATCCCTACTACAGTTGTCCAGTTTGAGAAGGGGGATGTACTCACAGGTTGGCAACCTCTGATCCAAATTAATAACATAGATGCTAAATAGGAGAGACACATGAGCTGATTCTTGTGGCCCTTCAATGGTTACAGCCTACAAATGTAAAATAAACTATTTATTATTACTTTCCATTGCCTTTTTGATATTTAATCCTCAACACACACTAATATATTGCCCCGTCTGATGAGTTGACATTTTGCGCAAGTGTCACATTAACGTGCTTCCACTCAATTCAGAACGGGAACTATTTGTTTTGTAAAGAAAATTCCTCTTGAATGTAATCCAAGGGTAGCAAGCAATGACTTCCACAGCCTCTTGACTTCTCCTATAACTTGCATTTAATTTTGACTCCCAGGACTAACCATGTGCTGTTGATTTATGGCTGCAGAAGCTCCTGTGGCCTTCCTGTCACCTGACCAACCTTTAATCTTTGCCACTTGGCCACAGTGAGAAATTTACAGATTTGGCTCTTTATACTGCTGGAGCTAATTTTAAATGAATCATTAAATGATCGCTTCCAAATGTTCTAAAAATTGCATTTACACTGGAGTAACATTTAATTAATTGAAACATTTAAAAAACGGCTTTGCAAACATGGGGCATGAGCCGTACGCGTGTTCCAGCAACCGAAAGTGCTTTTTCCCCATTTTCCATTTTCTGCCAGCAGCACTACCATAATAAGACAAATCCTTTCTTTGTGATTTACCGTTATTGCAATCAGATGCAGAAAAGAACAGGCCCAAATGTTGCATCACAACTAATGGTATTTTTAAGTTAAGTCAAAAATACACCTGAATTGCATGTTGTCAAAGTGGAAATGTAATAAACAATTTCTGTTGCAGAATGACAACCCGGGAAGTCGGGAGCATGACCTTGTGATCAAATAACCTGGAAAGCAAAGGCATTTTATATCTGCAAACTCAGATTAGATTTATGCTAGTGTTTAAATGAATGAAAAGGAATAACATTCTAATTATTTTTTTCCTCTCAACTGCATATTTCAGGAAATCATCAGCATACATTCTGCAATTTACTAATATAGCGTCTGAATGAGCTCGAGTTAGTGACGTGAATTGACATTGAGAATATAATAAAGCTAAAAGGATAAGACTTTGAGACAATGCTGCACAATTTAAAACAGTTAATAGCCAGACCCTTAACAGCATTGATGTGCAGAGGGATCTTGAAGTCCAGTTCATCTATCTATCTTTTATATTACTAAAACTCTCATCTTGTATATTTGTCTGTCTGTGCGCACCCAAAATACAGCCAAAACGGTACACGATAGCGCAATTTTAGGCACACCCTACTCACCATTCACCTGCGGTCTCGATTGATCAAGTTTTGTTCCATTTTAAAAGCAATTAACTTAATAAACTTTAATAAATGCGTTCCCCCCAGCCGGGAGGACCGGCACCCATCGCGGCGTCCCCCGCTCCTGACCTTCCTCCCGTGGTGTAGTGTGGCAGCAGAGGGTCAAAGAAGATGGCCGCCGGCAGGACGAACATGACACAGCGCCTTGCGGCCGCTCTCCTACTGCTAGCCGCCGCGATGGCCACCCGGGGCAGGGTGAGTGGCTCCCTGTCCCCTTTCCTCTCCTCCCTCACCCGCCCCTGGCCCCAGGGAAGACTCCCCTGCCAGCAACGGGTCCACGGGTCATCAGTTGGGGGAGAGCTGGAGAGGTTTGGACAGAGGGTTGCCGGGCCTGCAGGAGAAGTTTAACCCAAAGGGTCCACGCCCATCTAGTAGCTCATTAAAGGTGACAACACACGTAGATTGGGCAGTAAAGAAGGCATAAGGTATGTTTGCTTTAGTTTCTCGGGGCATTGAATAAAAGAGCCAGGAATTCGTACGGTTTGTCGGCCTGTAGGCTAATTGGCTTGGTAAGATTGTAAATTGTGCCTAGTGTGTAAAGGATAGTGTTGGTGTGTGGGGATCGCTGATCAGCACGGACTCAGTTTGCCGAAGGGCCTATTTCCGCGCTGTATCTCTAACCTAAACTAAACTAAAGTCATGATGTAGCTCTATAGGACTTTGATTAGGCCATATTTGGAATATTGCGTACAGTTCTGGTCACCACATTATAGGAAAGACGTGGAAGCTTTGGAGAGGGTTCAGAGGAAGTTTACCAGAATGTTGCCTGAATTAGAAGGTTTCAGCTACAGGGAGAGGTTGGATAGACTTGGACTGTTTTCTCCGGAATGTCAGAGGTGGAGGGGAGACTTGATAAAGAAAATAAAATTATGAGAAGCATAGATAGAGTAGACAACCAGAACCTTTTACCCAGGGTGGAAATGTCAAACACTAGAGGGCATAGCTACAAGGTGAGAGGAGGATAGATTATTGGAGATATGCGGGGCAAGTTTTTTTACACAGAGGGTGGTGGGGGCCTAAAACGCATTGTCAGGGGTAATGGCGCAGGCATTTTCTCCAGTGGCGTTTAAGAGGTTTTTGAATAGACACATGGAAGTGCAGGGAATGGATGGATATGGATCATGTGCAGACCGATGAGATCAGTTCAGCTCAGCATCATGTTCGGCACAAACATTGTGGGCCGAAGGGCCCATTCCTGAGCTGTACAACTCTATGTTCTATTTACTGGAGTTATTTTCCAATAAAAGGATGAGAATGATTATTATTGGCATAATTTGTAATTTGCCAATGAAATTTACAGGATTACATATCATTTGTGTGTGAGACATAAGCAGATTTCATTAGTGAATTATTAATTTGCAGAATCATTACTATCTTTATTTCTTTCAATATTAATTTTCAACAATGTTTTCAAGCATTGTCAAAAATCTGGATGTTATTGAGTATTTAACGCTATTGCCAGAACTTCAACAGAAATTACTTTCAAGAGGACAGTAACACCAGCACATTTGTCAGGTGAGAATTCTGCAAAGATGATTCACCAGCTAAACTGAACAGGACAAATAAAGTGAAACTTACCAATTAAAAACATCAGACCGTGAAGGTGTTCCTCGCTAAACAATTTTGTACTTCTTAACCGCAAACTTCATCAGTTTTATGGAGAAATTATTTTTTTCATTCAGTCATCCGCAAGTATCCAAATATTCTGTTGCTTGTACACATAGCCCATTGAGGAACCTTAAATGTTTGTGGTTCCACTTTTCAATATCAAGTTTAGTTGCCTTAAAGAAACGCAGCATATTTGTGAAAGCTGTAACTACATTTCTTCTGCCAAAGATGCAGCAGAAATCTGTAAAAGTTTCCTACTGGCACAGAGTGAAAATGGAAATGAGAGTCAAAGAATTTTCATGTTTGCAATGAAGGTCTGATTTTACATCCTGTCATGCGAAGTGCTGAATGACATTTAAGGTGCTGCATCATAAACCAGACATATTGTCATTTTGTATTTTCTGCCTAGAAGAAATGAAACAGCTGACAGATTTCAGTTGTTTGTAAAGCTGAGAATTTCTATGAACAAGCCAAACAGGCTATTTTTAAGCTTATTTCTCGAATAACAGATATTGTTGGAATCTGGAAAGATGTGGAGTGGCATCTTGGGATCTCTTCACAGTTCATGTTTACCTAATGACTTAGACATTAACAAACTAACATACGCAGCAATGTGTGAAGTTGATTAAAGCACTAAATGAGGCAATACACTGCTCACAGAGCAGAAAGAATGCATGGTTGACAATATGTAGCTTGCAAGTAAGTCACAGGGCCAGTACTAGCTGACTCTCAGATTTGCTATGTTCAATTGCAAGTGTTACCAGCTCTTGCCAACTTATGATGGCAGAGCTTCCAGATGGGTGGCCAGATGCTGCTGATGTCCTCAGTTCCTGCTTTGCAATAAGCACCCTGCCTTCAGCCTGATCACTGTACACTCTCTGCTGCAGCTAAAGAGATGCCTGGCATTCTGCTAGAAACTTATCCTGGTCATATAGATTGCAGTTGTCAAGAAAAGCAGTTACATTATTAAATCCCTCATATTACAGTCCAGAAATGTACCACCCTGAGATGCACTAAATGTGCTATCGTGTAGTCACTGTGTCTGCCTGCAAAATTTACTTGCACAATATAATCAAATTTCAGAAATGGAATGAAATGTACAGCTGCTATCCTGGTGACTTTAGCACTAACAAGCCGAGATGGATTTGTAGACATGCACACCTGTAAAGCATTTTTGAAGTATCGTTGTTTTTCTAACATAGGAACTGCATGAGCTAACTCAGACACAGCAAGCTCCCACAAACAGCAGTAGAAAAGAACTCCAGATGATTTTTAAAATTTGACACGAGATAATATGAAAACTTCTAAATGGTTGGTGAAACTTAGTTTTGGTATCTCGCAGCAAAATATGGAAGATATATAATTTTAATTTTTCAAGAATACAATTATGTGATTTAAATGAATTGGTACCAATTTATTGTGCGGCTGAATGCAGGTTTACTAAATGTTTTTAAAGCATTCTCTGCCTTTACTTTGTGAAGGATGGCTCTGTACTGGTTGTTCTTGCTTCTGCTCATCAACAATTAATGATAAATATAAAGGAGAAATTATCATTCATACTCCTCCTTCCACATATTGCTTTATAGTCAGTGAGGTATTTCACCTGTGTGTAGCCATTCAGCAAATGCAACAGGCAATCTGTTCACAGCAAGATCCAAAACGAATCACTATATTGACCAGAGAAACTGTTTGTTGTATTGCCGGTTGAGAGAAAACTATTGGTCATAACACCATAGCTAATTCTTCTCTGAATTTGTACCACTTGATCCTTAACATCAACAAGCGTGTGATCTTCATAAATTCTAGGTGCACAATTAGACCATTTAGCCCATCATGTTTACTCCGCCATTCAGTCTTGGCTGATCTATCTTTCCCTCTCAACCCCACTTTCCTGCCTTCTCCTCATAACCCGATACCCATACTCATCAAGAATTTGTCAATCTCCGCCTTAAAAATATCATTTGACTTTGCCTCCACAGCCTTCTGTGGCAAGGAATTCCATAGATTTACCACCCTCTGTCTAAAGAAATTCCTACTCTTCTCCTTTCTAAAGGTACGTCCTTTTATTCTGAGTTTAATGAATTATTTGAAAGAAGACATCTCCAACAATGCAATAATCTGCTGGCACTGCACATACTCTCGAGTAGAACATGAACATTCAGGTTTCACATTGAAACCCAAAATTGTTTCCATGTGTGCCATTGCCAGCTGTTGAAGATGACTTCATTGACTTCAATTAAAATAAAGATTGTGAGAGGCATAAACCAGACAGCAACTTGTTCTTGCCATGATTGCACAGATACAAGTTCTGCCCTAAGACTCTGTCATCCCTGCAGGTGATGCCTGTGAAAGTGGCTAACATGGAAAATGCCAGCACTGCCAGTTCAGTCCAGGAACTGCTCTGATGTGTTTTCTCACAAAGTCGCTTAAGATGGTTCCAGAATTTACAATAGCTCCAAGCCACCAGACTTCCACGAAGCCAACTGGTTGTGGTTAAAACCCTCAAGTCACTAATATCCTTTTTGGGAATATCCGTGCCATCTCCAATTGGTCTGATCTACGTATGATTCCAGTCACACACTAATGCCATTTATTGAATGAGCCACTCGCAATTCAAGAAAGTACTTCAGTGCCAATTGTGCAGGACCACCAGGAATGGACAATAAATGCCAACCTTTCCATCCCCTGCTGCTGGCAGGGAGGTGCACCAATTGCAACACAATTGCAGGTTTTCTGTCATGTCCACGGTTCCCTAATTGTGATCAAACAAGCATTAGCAATGTAAGTCCCAGTTCATTCTATACCAGTGGTAAGGGTGCAGAGAGTATGATTTCATTTTATCTTCCTGTATTAAGCTCATTTGACAACAGACATGTTAAACATGGATGTTTGTTAAGATTGATTCAATCTGACTTTCTTCGACTCAGATCAAATAGAACAATTAAAATAAGCAGAACCACAGATGTTGTTTCACAAAGTACTGGAACATCTCAGTGGGTCAGGCAGCATCTCTGGAGGACATGGTGAGGCAAATTTTCGGGTCAGGATGCTTCTTCAGACTAAAAGCAGCTTTAATTTAAATACTATTACCCTGATTTAAGTCATTCTAGAGATGAAAATGGGTGGGGTTACCCAGATCTATTGGAAAAGATGTTTCCAGGCCATCCCTTGACCGATCTTTTGTGAATTGTAAATAGATTTGTTGTCATGCCATAAACATGTTGCAGCAGCAGAAGGGTTCTGAAACCATTATCAAAAATTCCTGACAGGAAATCAATGGTAAAAATAATGCCTTGAGGCTAAGCAGAATGGTTCAATGAACACAAAGTCTCAAAATCGACCCTACATTACGGGAACAAAAGTTGGGCTCTATTTATTCTTAATCTTTCTGTTGTTGGGTTTTGTAAAGAGACTTCTGATGAGGGCATTCTGTCTACTATTTGTAACTGCTTATAGAACCATTATACTTACAGTCAAGGTCCCTTCATCTTGTCTCAGATCAAATAAAACTGAGTATTTCATATGTCAGTGTAATTTTTGTTAATCTACTGCACCTCAGCACAAGGTAATAGCTCATGGCATCGGAACTAATATACACATGCAAGTATAGAGAGTCAGATATTATCAGATAGAATAAATGAATTGATTTCATATTGTCCATCTGTAATTATTCACTGTCACAGGATCGGTGCAGGGCATTGTCTATTTGCCAACTCACAATGAAGGGATCGAGGGAACTGTAGTCAAATTTGCTGATGATATGGACCAAAAGGGGAAATCAAATTGTGAGGACTGAAGGAATTACAAAAGAGTGAGGAAAAAAGGCAGATGTGGTGTAAAAGCAGCAAATATGAGGTTGGAAAAATAGAAAAATTATAATATTGTTGCAATGTGCAGAGACTGCATGGAATGTTGTTTACAAAGTGATCTGAGCAACCTCAAACATGGAAAATTTAAAAGTACAGAAATTAATTTGGAAGGGAAATGGCTTTTATTGCAAAGTGAATGGTGCATAAAATGGACAAGTCTTGAAACAAATGTATTGGGTGTTGACGGTAGCATAACTCCATCAGTTTTGATCTGCTTACATAAGGAAGGATACTGCCATTGGAGGCAGTTCAAATAAAGTTTACCTAATTTGTTTGTAGCTTGAGGCTGTCGAGTGATGAAAGGTTGAGTAAGATAGGCCAATATTTATTTTATGCATAAGAACAAGAGGTGATTTGGTTGAAACACATATTATTCCGAGGGCGTTTGTGAGGTAGGTGTTGTAAAATGTTGCTCCTTGATGAAGGGATTCAGGATCACGGGGCATAGATTTAGAATAAGGGGTCAGCCATTTAAGATGCAGATGAGGGGAATTATTTAACTCAAACGGTCATGAATCTTTGGTATTTGCTGTCCCAAAGATGATTGAATCTTTTAAAACCTGGACAGACAGGTTTTTGATGGAAAACAGGCAAGAAATTGCAGCTGAGGGCAAGATGAGATCAGTCAGAATCTTATTAAATGGTGAAGTAGGCTCCAGGGGCATTTGACCTGCTTCTGTTTAGTTTGGTTTATTATTGTCATATGCGTGGAGTTAGTGAAAAGATTGTTCTGCATGCTACCCCGTCAAATCATTCGATATATGACTACAATCGATTCTCTTGGAATAGCATGCGGAGAATCGCCATGTTCTGGCATCAACTCTCAACCCGCTAATCTTTGAAAAGTCTGATCTAGACCAGCAATATCTTCTATTCTCTCTTTAAGGCCTGGTGACTTGTTGGCACTGGATTGATGACCTAGCTCCAATTTCTAATGCTGTTTGTTTAATTCCTCGGTCACTTTAAAAGGTTGACTTTAGAATTTCCATACCAAGTGAAATTATATGAGAAAATGCACTGGTAGAGAGGTTGCATTCAATTTCTTACTGCCCTGTTTAAAACAATTAGTAACCCATTGTCCATAACTGGAGCTCACAACTGTGCAAAATAAATGTGAATCATACAAGGATAAATGACTGCTTTTGGAAACAAATGGTGTAGGAAAATAACTGCAGATGCTGGTACAAATCGAAGGTATTTATTCACAAATACTTTTGGAAACAATCACTGCCTCTCTCTGCTGGTAGTAATAAATACAGTGGAATAGGCTTCCTTACAAAATAGACCTTTTAAAACATAATCTCATCAGAAAACATATTGGCAAGTTATTTGTATGTGTAGGGAGAAAATTATTTGTACATGTAGGGAGTCAAAAATAAGTTCCCATTCACTTCTGATGAGAGCAAAAACAGCTGAGCTACAGAGGTATTGTTTCATAATGCTAACATTTGATTAAAAACTGGTTTCGTTAAAACTTTAATGCAGTTTCTGACTCTGCAGATGCTAACTTCTGTTTACTGGCACCTGTACTGTTCTTGTTTTGAGTAATTCACTTTGTTAGATCTGTCCTATGGAACAGGGATGATTCATTGTGCGTCAATGGTGAAGATTAAAGTATGTGATAAACCAGAAATTAGAAGCAGCCTGTTTAGCAGCATCTCTCAAAACCAAAAAGCAAGATAGGATCAGCAGATCCTCCACAGCACCATAACTAAGCTGTTCCCACTCAGGTCCACACCATCCCAACTTAGAAATGTATTTCTCTATCATCCCTGGGTCAAACTTCTGGATCTTCTGACACAACGTCATTGTAGGAGTACGGTTGCCATGAGGATTGCAGCACTTAAACTTTGTGATATTTCTATGATTGATCTTGTTGGTGCCCACAGCCCACGAGGAAAACAAAGTACAAAATTATTTATCATCGCCCCTCATAATTTTTCTGCCTTATTAAAGCTTCAGCATCTCACACAACAAAAGAGGGACAGATTTCTCTACAAGTATCCAGATGCAAGTGCTTGGCGAGCAATAGCTCTTGTAACAGATTGATTCACATGATTTTCCGTCATTAAAATGAATGAGTGCAACATTTTGAGTAACATGCCAAATTTAGCGCAAGTAATTCCAGCCCACCTATCCCTTCTTTAAAAGTGGGAAAGCTGATCAACACAAATGTTAAATGAAAGCCACTACCTGAAATTAAATGACTATTTTTTTACCCCCGAACTCCGCATGATGAAAACTCATGCCCGCCAACTTGAAAGACTCCGCAACAAAACAGGTCTCACAATTCACTCCCAAGCCTACAAAGACCACCTGCAGCACTACAAAGATGCCCTCTCCCGCGCCCACTCCACCTATTACCTAGTCAAATAATTCACTCTGGCTCTGGAAACCCAAAAGCACTCTTCTCTACAATAAACAAACTCCTCAGCCCCCTGGACACCATCTCCCAATCATTCACAGTTGACAAATGCACCACTTTCCTTTCATTCTTCCAAAGCAAAATAGACAGCATCTACAGCACCTTAACCACCAACGCACCTGCTCCCCCTCAAACCACCTGCCCCCCCTTATCCTGTCAACCCCTGCCTCAGTTCTCCCCAGTCTCCAACACCGACCTCTCTGACCTCTTCACAGGAATAAAAACTGCCACCTGCTCTCTGGACCCCATCCCCTCCAGCTTTGTCAAGGCCTGCCTTCCTGCTCTCTCTCCACTTATCACTGCAACAATAACCTCCTCCCTGTCCACTGGCATCGTCCCGCCATCCCTCAAAATCGCTGCTGTCACCCCCATTCTGAAAAAACCTGGTATCAACCCCGACACCCCAAACAACTTCAGACCAATCTCCAACCTACCCTTTCTGTCCAAAGTTTTGGAACGTGCTGTAGCTTCCCAACTCAAATACCACCTCTCTACCAATAACCTGTATGAAACTTTCCAATCCGGATTCCGCTCCAACCACAGTACTGAAACTGCGCTCCTCAAAATCACAAACGACCTTTTCCTCTCCTCTGACGCTGGCAACCTCAACATCCTCATCCTACTTGACCTCAGCGCCGCCTTTGACACCATAAATCACTCCATTCTCCTCACCCGACTTGAAACATCCTTTAACATCACCGGCACAGCCCTATCCTGGATCAAATCTTACCTCTCTGACAGGCACCAGTTCATCTCCATTAACAACTGTAAATCCCCCACCGCTCCCCTCCCCCAAGGTGTCCCCCAAGGCTCAGTCCTTGGCCCCCTCCTCTTCATCCTCTACCTGTTCCCCCTTGGTCAATTAATCCACCGTCATGGTCTCAACTTCCACTGCTTCGCCGATGATATCCAGCTCCTCATCTCCACCAAGTCAATCTCCATCACCACACACTCTACACTGACAAACTGCATCACTGAAATAAAATCTTGGCTTCAAACAAATTTCCTCAAACTCAACTGCAACAAATCTGAAATCATCATCATTGGTCCAAAAACGCTCACCAAATCCACCAAAAACTTCATCCTCAATATTGATGGTCTCCCAGTATCCACCTCCCCTCACATCCGGAATCTTGGAATCATCTTTGATCAAACCCTCTCCTTCGACAAACACATCAAACACATCACAAAGACAGCCTTCTTCCACCTCAAAAACATCGCCCGTCTCCGTCCATCCCTCTCCTCCACAGCTGCAGAAACCCTCATCCACGCCTTCATCACCTCCCGTCTGGACTACTGCAACAGCCTCCTCTATGGCTCACCCTCAAAAATCATCAGTAAACTTCAATACATTCAAAACTCCGCTGCCCGTCTACTCACCCACTCCCCGATCCGTGACCATATCACCCCCGTCCTTTACAAGCTCCACTGGCTCCCCATCCCCCAGAGAATCCAGTACAAAATCCTCCTCATGACCTACAAAGCCCTCCATAACCTGGCCCCATCCTACCTGACTGACCTCCTCCCCAGGCACACTCCCACCTGCACCCTCCGCTCTGCAGCTGCCAACCTCCTGTCCCCCCCCATCCGGACCAAACTCAGATCCTGGGGGGACAGGGCTTTCTCCATCGCTGCTCCCACCCTATGGAACTCACTACCCCAAACCGTCAGAGACTCCTCCTCACTCACCACATTCAAAACATCACTGAAGTCTCACCTGTTCAGCACTGCCTTCAACCACTGACCGTCACCTCACCTTCTGTCTCCTTTTTCTGTTCGTTTACTTATTTATCTATTTATTTTCTTCTCTATGTTCTAGTAATCCCTGTAAAGCGTCTTTGAGTGTTTGAAAAGCGCTATATAAATGTAATGCATTATTATTATTATTATTATTATTAGTTATAAAAATACTCTTCCACCTGAAATCTTCAACAGGTTTTTGTGCAGGTCTTTCAGCCTGAAGGAAATGATGTTAATGTGGAATCCACCAGAATTGCCTTCAGTAATTTAATTTAGTTTAGAAATAGAGCATGGAAACAGGCCCTTCAGCCCACTGAGTCCGCACCGACCAGCGATTCCCGCACATTAACATTATCCTACACTAATGACAATTTTACAATTATACCAAGTCAATTAATCTACAAACCTATACGTCTTTGGAGTGTGGGAGGAAACCGAAGAAAGGAGAAAACCCACGCGGTCACGGGGCAAACATACAAACTCTGTACAGACAGCACCTGTGGTCAGGATCAAACCCGAGTCTCCAAAGCTGCAAGCGCTGCAAGGAAGCAACTCTACCACTGTGCCACCATGCCATGCCGCCCTATTGAAATGGTGGAAAATCTGCTTTTTAGTCACTTAATATTTTGAAATTCATTGCAGACGAATTGCCCTTTACACACAATCGAATCAAACGTCTAAGTGATTCCAAAGAGTGTCACGTGATCCATTTCTCCCGGCAATTTACTGCAATCAGGCAATTTATAACGTTCGTTGTGCTGAGGTGTTTAATTATGCCCAGACATTTTGGACACAACAATGGGACATGCATCAAACTTATTGATTTCTCCATCCTGGGACAGACAGAATATTTTTCTCAACGTGGACAAATCAAATGCCAGAGGGTGTCACTTTAAACGGAGAGCGGGCAAAGTTTAAAGAATCTTGACCTTTAAAGGATTTTTTACCCAGAGGGTGGTAAGTGCCTGCAATGCACTGCTGGAGGTGATGGTTGAACCAGATACGTTAGTGGCATATAAAAGACTTTTGGGTAGGCATATGGATATGCAAGGAATAGAGGTATATACGTTACGTGCAGGTTGATAAGTGATGATGTTGGCATCATGTTCAGCACAAATATTGTGGGTTGAAAGGACTGTTCTTGTGCTGTACTGTTCTATGTCAGTCCTCCTAGGTTACAGCAGGGTTCCTTATCTGATAAATGATCATAACTCAACAGTTCTGAAGTTGGAAAAGGGGAACTTTGCTTTTATGTACATACTGTATTTAAATCAGACATTCATAACCTAGGAGAGATCTGCACATTGAAAAAGCTTGGATTCTCAAATATAAATGGAGTACCTCAGTCCGGGGATAGATGAGGGAACATTAACATCGTCACATCATGTTCACTGATCTGGTTGAAAAGATTAATTTTCTCTGCTACCATCACCAATGTTTTACTCCTCACACACAATCCCCAATGTCCAGTTACATTAGAAAACATGCCTGATTTTCATTCATTGACTTCAGTCGAATAAAATCATATATTTATTATGCTGAAGTCTGAAGAAGGATCACAGCCCAAAATGTCATCTTTCCATTCCCTCCACAGATGCTGCCTCCCGTCATGTTCTTCCTGCACTTTATGGTTTGCTCAAGATTCCAGCATCTCCCTTTGTTATTCCTCCATATACTTATTATAATGGGCAACCAATCTATTCCATGAGATCATGTTCTCCATGCTATGCAGTTTTAGATTAAATTTACTCCTCTCATTTTGAATAATGGCCTCTTTTGTACATTATTACAGGTTACTTTAGCATTTCCTTTTAGGAGCATTTTTGATCTTGGTAACAGTAACTGTTTACTAAGCATTATCTCACTGCTACCAAGAGCATTATAAAAATATTTTTAGAAACAATAGAACATCCAGGTAAGCTATTAATAGATGTATATTCGCAGAATAATCCCCACTGAATATTTTAGATGTTCGCTGACATTTTCATATCTGTTCCATATGGAATTAGTGCAGAATAAAAACCAAGTTAAAAGTTATTTAAAGTCATATTCTCCTGAGACCAAGTTGCACAGCATTCAGCAAGGTGTACATTCAATAATAAACAATTTTTCCTGAAAAGTAAGGAACTTTCAACATTATTGGAATGCACAGCGATGCACTGTGGCTTATGGGATCATATTTATATTGGTCTCACACCACACCAATCGCCAAGACTATTTCACAAGCAATCTTGGACACCAGGTGGTGCTCACTATTAAAATTTAAAATGCTAGGAATAGTCAGCAGATCAGGCTGCAACTGAAGGAAGAGAAACAGGGTTAATCTTTCAGGTCCCTTTGTCTGATTAGGGATGAGACAAAAGTAGTTTGTTAAACTGTGGTGAGGCTGAGAAAGAGCAAATGTTGCTTGCATCGATAAGCAGCGGGATAATCTGCAAACATAGTTTTCTGATCAATGAGTGAGTGGGGACAGTTCGAGAGTGAGAGCAGAGACAGAAGAATGTAGGAGTTGTGAAATGCAGAGAAGGAGGTTATGCCTGGCAGGTGAGGCTCAGCTTATCCACCATCCCAGGGAGAAGAAAAGAGAAGAAGGGGAAAAAAAGGACAAGTTGAGCCAAGACCACAGATGGATGACTGATGCCAACAGAGAAATCAATCCAGCTGAATCTGCAGCATTCAATATTGAGTCAAAAAAGCTGCGATATGCCAAGATCCATGAGGTGCTGTTCCTCCAGCTTCCTTTGAGTCTTGTTGTAACAGCGATGTGGAGAATTACAGAGGCAGACAACGGGAAGTGTGAACAATCCGCATAGTGGTCACCCAGACTATGTTTAGTTTCTGCTGTGTAGAGGAGACCATATTGCAAACACCAAATGCAGTACATTAGGTTGGAAGATAGACGCAAAAAGATGGAGAAACTCAGCGGGACAGGCAGCATCACTGGAGAAAAGGAATGGGTGATGTTTTGGGTCGAGACCCTTCTGAAGAACGTCACCCATTCCTTCTCTCCAGTGATGCTGCTTGTCCTGCTGAGTTACTCCAATTTTTTTGTGTCTATCTTCAGTTTAAACCAGCATCCGCAGTTCCTTCTTACACATTAGGTTGGAAGAAGTCTATGTGAATCGTTATTTCAGCTGGAAAGACTATTTGGGTCTGCGCATGGTGGGAAGGGAAGAGGTGAAAGGAGAATTGCTGTATCGCCTGCAGTTACAAAGAAAAGTATCTTATGGAAGGGACTTACCCCACGAAATTCAACATTTCCACTATTCCGTTCACATCAAACACTGCATATATTATGGCACCTGCCCTTGCAAACACAGACAATGTAATACTGGCCTTTAGACACACAGCACAGAAACTGGCCCTTCAGCCAATGCCGACTAGCGATCACCCCGTACACTAGCACTATCCTACCAACTAGGGATAATCTACAATTTTTTACCAAAGTCAATTAACCTACAAACCTGTACGTCTTTGGAGTGTAGGAGGAAACCCGGAGTACCCGGAGAAAACCCACGTGGTCACAGGGAGAACATAAAAATTCTGTACAGACAGCACCCACAGCTCGGATCGAACACAGGTATCTGGCTGTAAGCAGCAACTCTATGTGTCGTCCCAGACCTTTGCAGAACAAACAGCGTTCAGACTGTAGCGGTCAAGCTGAGATTCCTGCCACTTTAATTTTCCATCCCACTTTCACTCTGATTGATCAGGTTGTAGTCTCCTGCACTGTTACAATGAGCCGTTGCTCATGAACGTTACTGTTATACAAGCTCAAGCTCATCTTCCATCTGGGTAGGTTACAGCCTTGTGGACTTGATACTGAATTCTACAACTTCAGGTACCTGGAGGGAAAGAATGGTGCCAGTGTGTGGGCGCAGGGCTCGTCTCCTGCACTCGTGGATACACTCAGGGGCTCTGAGGTCGGCTGCTGGAGGCACTCCAGAGCATGGAAGTTGAGTAGTAGTCGCATATCCTACAATGGATGGCTGGTTGTGGGTCGATGTGCCCCGATAGCTGTGTTGGTGGAGTGGGCCGCTGGAGGCCCTGCAACATCCGGGGGCTCAATTGGATGAGGAGCCACTCCAGGAGGCTGAGCGCGCGGATCAGATGTAACCTGTAGTGGCACAGAGCGGCGATGGAGGACATAGACTGGCCAAGCCGTTCCCTACAACTCCAACCCGGTGCCACTGCCAGGACAACGGGCTTTTAAGGGGAAGCTGAGATGCTACATTTTTAACATCTTTGAAACTTGAAAGATACAAGATGGCGCCGGAAACGTGGTGACTCTTGTACACTGTCTCAGTGTAGCAAATCTACTATTCGCACACACATGTACTTTAGTGTGATTGGGCCTATGTATAGTAATATTTTTACTGAACTACGTTAAAAAGGAATTTAATTGTACTTAGGCACATGTGACAACATTGAATTTCTGTCTTTATAATCATCCAACTGGGATAATGGTTTAGCTGGTTTGTTTCATCCCTTTCTCATTTTTTATTCCTCTGGAAGTGGAGGCTAATGCACAGACTCACCTGCCAGGCATGGCCTCCTGCTCTGCATTGTACAACTCCTAATTACTTTGTGTTCTCATTCTCTAATTGCTCCATTTCACTTACTAATCGTGTGTGTAGTTATGTATCCCCACAGTCACCCATCAGATTTATTCCTCCTCCCCATTCTCCCTCCAATTTAATGAGCTCAATTGATGCCCATCCCAGTTCTAACAAGGGGGTTTTGGACCTTAAATGTTAACCCTGATTCTCTTTCCACAGGCGCAACCAACCTGCTGAGTATTCCAGCGTTTTCTGTTTTTACCAAGCATCTGTAGTTATTGATTCTCAATATTAAAATAATTGGCAACAGTGTAATTGGAACTGCTGCCAAGTCACATTTACAGTTCAGAGACATTGCGTATGACATTACATGGACTATTCAAAATGAAAGAGATGATTTTGGACATAAATATGTCTTGAAATAAAATATGCAAATCAAAAAGTACTTATCTTACAAACGACAGTCAATAAATTTACTAAAATCCACAATTACAGATAATTTGCATGAAAAAAAATCTAACTTACAAATAATTCAGAAATCAGCATGCCAAACATTTCTTTAATATCTTTAACAATTTGCTAATACCTCCTTCAATTTTCTTTCATTCACCATTTTTGGAACATAGAACAGTACAGCACACAAACAGGCCCATAGGCCTACAGTGTCCATGCCGAACATGGTGTCAAGTTAAAATAATCACAGCTGCCTGCACGTGATCCATATCGCTGCATTCCTCACATATCCATGCGCCTATCTAAAAGCCAAAAAAACACAAACATACCTGTATCCACCCTAATAGCGCATACCCGGCACCCAACACTTTGTGCGTAAAAAAACCCTGCCCTGCCCATTTCCTTCAGATTTTACCCCTCCTATCTTAAAGTTATGCCCTCTACTCTTTGACATTACCCTATGTGGCGTCGGGGATGATGCCGGTTTCAGCAATGACCACACCGACACTCGCAGTAAGGTGAACTCTCATGATTACAGAGACAAAAAAGTCCACAATGGCATGGGGGTGCTGTCCCTCATCATCAGGGCACATTGAAGGTGGTGCTGACGATCTCGGGGTTGTCCCGGCAGCTCAGTCCTAGTCTCAAAGATGGTGTGGCAATCTCAAGCTTCTCCCTGTAGTTCAATCTTGCCTCAAGAGGAGGCGCTGGTGGTCTCAAGTTGATCCTGGCAGCTCAGCTTTGGGTTTGAAGAGCCATCACTTGAGGTCCCAGGCTTTTCCTGACGGCTCAGTCTTTGCCTCTGTGTGTGAGTGCAGACCCTTGCTATTCGTGGGCAGGAAGAGGCACTGGCGTCTCAGGCTTGCCTCAACCACACAGTCTTAGTCTCAGTAGAGGAGATGGCTGTCTAGGACTTCTTCCCAGCAGCTCGGTCCTGACCACACAGTGGCGCTGGTGGTCTCAGGTTTGTCCCAGCGGCGCACTCTTTCTCAAACCTGTGACAGGAGAATACAACTAGCAGGGAGGCGCCACGCTTTGTCTCCCTTCATTTCCTCTTTCTCTTCTGCTACTTCTCACATCTTCTCCCCTCTTGCTAGGTTGAGAAGGAGTTGGCTGACGAGGTTCTGGAGGGCTAATCCAATGCCAGCTAATTGGACCCAGCCATTACCAATGATGCTGGGGATCAGCCTCTCCTGACCTTTCAGTCAGTGATAGCGATCCAAGGGAGTGGGTGCTATCACACCTGTCTAGGAAAAAAACATTCTGACTGCCTACCTTATCTCTGCCTCTCATAAGATTATATCCAGCTACCAGGCTGCAATCTGGTAAAGCTCTTCTGCACTCTCTGCAAAGCATCCACATCCTTCCTGTAATGGGGCGACTGAACTGCACACCGTATTTCAAATGCATCCTAACAAAAGTCCTATAAAGCTGCGACATACCTTACTAATTCATATACTCAATGCCCCAATTAATAAAGGCAAGCAGACCGTGCATCTTCTTTACCACTCTATCTTCTTGTGTTGCTATTCCCAGGGAACTATGAACTTGGGACGTCATGATCCCTCTGTATATCAATGCTGTAAATCAATTTATTTTTGCTTTCCTCTTGATCATGTTTTTTTGATATTCCAATGCTGACAGCAGCATTTGCAATAAGGATCTCCCATGCAAGAGCCTAGGTATACAATGGGATCCTTCCCAACCATGAGGGATGTCAGCTACGCCCACCAGTCCATGCACTTTTCATTATGGATTTGTGACAACAAGGGAGATTTTAGCACTTGTCAATGCAAGACCTCTGAAAGCAATGGAATGCCACAATATTTACCCAAATTCACGATAGTTGTCTGAGAATAGCCCTGGAATGATGTGGAGGGCTCTTCTATTTTCAATATCTTGATAACACAATTGGATTTAAGGAACTCGTTCACTAAATTCAATAAAATAAGGGTTATCATTTATACCTCATGCAGTGGATCTGCTTTCAGATGCTGAACTGCTCCCAGAAACATGGATATTGTCTTCCTGTTTTTTCCTGTCACTTCATTAAAGTTTGAAGAGGAAGCAACCACAACACCACACGTTACTAATTAGAAAATAATGACAGAGGCAGTGCAGGACAAAGGCCAGGTCACTGCAATTGGAAGGGGTCATGGTAATGAGGAATTTAGAAGTGGGGGAAACAGGCAATAATAAACATCAAGATCACAATTAATTGTACAATTCACACCCCTCTCCTATATTATTGTTGTTATCTAGCCAGGCTGTTTGCACAAGTGCCAGGGTGTCTGTCTCACCGATGTGTCAACTCAAAAACAATCATTTCAATCATGCTTATACCTTTCATTTCAATGCATTTACAATATCATTCAGATGTGCTGCCCCATTTACTTTTCTCTTACTGAGAAACATTGAAAACACATTCATTTTATATTACATTTTCATTAATATGAATGAAGAATCTATTTGATTTTGCATCCAGTGGCAGTGTTAAGGATGCAATATTTTTTTTTGTTGCAGGTGGTGTTGTCAATCACATCTTCCTAAGTAGTTTCAGCAAGCACCTTAAACTGAAGTTGATTTGTATTGGGCTTGTCAATATCTTGTGAAATATTTTTATGACTTCTGGAATAAAAAGGATTGAGGAAATATCATTATGAAAGTTTAAAAACCAGAACAAATCTGCTTCTTAGAGATATGAATACAGACCTCTCTAAAAATGTATAAGAAAATAAGAACAGCCAAGGCTGAGAAAACATTTCCATTTTGACTTTACTGCAGTAGTCTTGTGGAATGTTTCTCAAGGACTTTTAATTGCCCATGAATAATGCTACTTCAGGGAAAGACCCTGAGCCCTTTGTCCTGCTACAGTTGATATAATATGAGCAGGAAGGAAGAAATTTGAGTGGGATGCTGTTCCAAGATTTTTCTCGGCACCTGACCCCATTTCAGTATTTTCTGCCAGAAGTAGCGTCAGTTACAGAAATAAGATAATGGATGTAAATGATGGATTGACAACATGTAATGACGTTCCTGTCATTTGTGCTCCAGCAATCCTCAAAGGAACTGACTGCCTTAAAGTGAGGCAGCAATATCAGAAATGTTGAAGTTTTAAAAGTGCCAGGCCTGTCCAGACCAGCCCGGTTATGATGGATGTCTCACCAATCACATTAATGGCCATGGTATCAAGCTTGGATGCTTAATAACCTTCGGGAAACAATGAAACAAAGAGATTTTGGATAGCATGACTCAAATCTGGAACTGAAGATGTTGACAACTCATCTTATTCACTCCTTTCCAACTGGGATGCCAAATTAAGTTCCTTAGAACCAAATGGGCTTTTATTTATACTTCCTGTGCAATGAGAATGAATGTTAGAGCTAAATCTCAAACAATAGGATGGATGCCAGGTCAAAAAACATCTGTGGTGCAGGTCAGGCTCCTGAATTTAAAAAGCCAACTGCATTCTGAGTTCACATCACTTGTGCTGGCTTGTCATTATTCTGGAGCTCTCTTTGGCAGGAGTGCGCATGGACAATTAGACTCAAAGCGCCTCCCTCTACTTGGGTATGAGGAGTTTGCAATATCAGTAACAATATTACTAAAGACCATTTAGACCAAGGTCCAAATTTCAGCATCCATCACCAAAATTCCTGAGCGTTATGCTAGATAACAATTAAACCTTTACCTTTACACAGATGGAGTACTGTGTGCAGTTTTGGTCTCCAAATTTGAGGAAGGACATTGTTGCTATTGAGGGAGTGCAGCGGAGGTTTACTAGGTTAATTCCTGGAATGGCGGAACTATCGTATGTTGAAAGACTGGAGCGACTGGGCTTGTACACACTGGAATTTAAAAGGATGAGAGGGAATTTTATTGAAACATATAAGATTATTAAGGGATTGGACCCGCTAGAGGCAGGAAACATGTTCCCAATCTTGGGGAAGTTCAGAACCAGGGGCCACAGTTTAAGAGTAAGGGGTAGGCCATTTAGAACGGAGATGAGGAAAAACTTTTTCAGTCAGAGAGTTGAAAATCTGTGGAATTCTCTGCCTCAGAAAGCAGTGGAGGCCAGTTCTCTGAATGCTTTCAAGAGAGAGCTAGATAGAGCTCTTAAGGATAGCGGAGTCAAGGGGTATGGGGAGAGGGCAGGAACGGCTACTGATTGTGGATGATCAGCCATGATCACATTGAATGGCGGTGCTGGCTCGAAGGACTGAATGGCCTACTTCTGCACCTATTGGCTATTGTCTATTGTCTATTGTCTATTGCCTTCTTATTTTCGCTGTCAGCTCTTTCTCGGCAGTTCCAGCTTCAGAGGTCTGGACACTGCTTGATGATCGATTCAATCAGAGGACCACACCAATGAACCTGAACACTTAACATTCAATTTGCTTTCTCAGGATGGAGGAAAGCCCAGGGGTAACCGTGCAGCAGACAGTAGTCAGAGGCAAGACACTTTAGGGGCATCATTCACTGGACCACTAGCCGGCACCAACTCAGCCATCCCAAGTAATTTATACCTGTAAAGATGAAAAGAATATCCGGCCAATGCAAGTCATTTTGATGGTGTGAAACATGGCCGTCTGCTGAAGGGTAACTGTACTGTCTGCAATTCATGTGTTTGATCTGCATTTTTAAAAACCAACAAGATTTAAAAAAAATTGGGTCCAGGATTTGAAAAGTCTCTCTTGTGACTGATGTTGATAATGCCTCACCAACATGGTAAAGGCCTGTCACTGCATCAGAACCCTGAGGTCTCTGTGGGACACACGTGCAAAAGTAGATTTCACAGAATGAGCATGCAGATATGTGCCTTACACATTGTAGATTGCATCCACTTATCCAAATCCTTAGTATGCCATATCCACGCCCAAATCCTCAGTCTGCCAATATGTTGCATGCACATAGAAATTGAATTGAAAAACATGATATTTCTGATTGACAAGTACCCGATCACATTCAGTCTTTTGAAGAAATCATATCACAAATATTAACCTGACCATCAGAACTCTCAGATCACGGCGTTTCATAAGAAACATAGAACACAGAAACGTACAGCACAGCAACAGGCCATTCGCCCCCAACGCTTGTGCCATACACGATGTCAAGCTAAACTAATCTCGTCTGCCTGCACATGGTCCATACCTCCCCCATTCCATGTATATCCACCTACCTATGCAAAAGCTTCAACGCCACTGTCATACCAACCTTGTACTACTATCCTGAGCAGAACATCCCAGGTATGCCACCACCTTCTGTGTGAAAAGCCCTTCCTGTACTGTCACAACCACAACAGCATGCAACCATCATTTTGTGCCCTAACCAAAGCCCCATAAAGCTACATCATGATTTGCTGACTCTTATACTCAATGCCCTGACCAATGGAGGTAAGCATACCATATACCTACTTTACCATCCTGTACTTGTGTTGCCACATTCAGAGAGCTATGGAATGGACCCCAAGATCCCTCTGTACATTAATGCTATTAAAGGTCTTGCCATTAACTATATACTTTCCCCTTACATTCAACCTCCCAAAGTGCAATGCCTCTCACTTGTTTGGATTAAACTCTATCTGCCATTTCTCTGTCCATTTCTGATATATATATCGCACTGTTTACTTTGATAGCTTTTCTCAGAGTTGCAACTCCAGCAATCTTGGTGTTGTCTGTAAACTTACTAACCAACACATCTACTTTTATGTCCAAATCATTAATTTATTTATCGTACATGTGGAACTCCACTGGTCACAGACACCCAGCCTGAATATTGTCCTACCACCACAACCTTCTGTCTTCCATCTATAAGTCTGTTCTAAATCCATACAACTAAGTCACTGTGAATATTGTGCATCTTAATCTTCTGAATCAGGCTTTAGTGAGGCATTTTATCAAATGCCTTACTATAATCCATGTGGACAGCATTCACCGTTCTACTCTCCTCAATTACATTCGTCATCAGCTCAAAAAACTTGATCAAGTGAGAAGGACATGATATGACGTGTGCAGTCATGCTGACTGTCCCCAATTAAGCCTTCCCCTTCCAAATGAGAGTAAATCCTCTCCTGAAGAATCCTCTCCAGTAACTTCCCCACTGTTGATGTCAGGCTTACTGGCTATAGTTTCATGGTAAGTCTCTACTCATCTTCTTAAATAAAGGAACACACTAACTACTCTCCAGTCCTCCGGAACCTTGCCTGTGGCTAGAGAAGATGGAAAGATCTTCGTCAAGGCTCGCACAATTTCCTTTGCTAATAAATCCCATTAGGTTCTGAGAATCTATCCCTTAATTCCCTTCAAGAGCTCTAACACCACCTCCTTCTTAATTTCAAACTGCTTTGCAATGTTAGTATTATGTACACTGATCTCACTGTCCTCATTTTCACTTGTATAGCTTGCTAAATATTCGGAATTCTCCATCCATGAGGTTGTTGGAGGCAAGATCAATTGAGGTATTAGAGCTGTTCTGTGCCACCCCCGAATATACTCGGGTCATGGCCAATAGTGATCACATCGTATGGCAGGGCATATCTGGAGGGCCACAAGACCTATTTTCTTGTGTTTTAACAAACTTACAGTGAATAAGAGACCAAGTCACATTGTGCTACAAATTGTTCATTGCTTGTTTATTGTGCTTGTTCATTGTTTGTTCATTGTGCTACAAATTGTTCATTGTTTTAAAATGGACATGAGGTTGTGTTGCATGGAGGCCTTTACCCACACCACCTAAGGCAGCCAATTAGCAGATCAGGTGAACAATCCTTCATTGGATTGTTGGGATTGTGAGGGAAGAGATAGGTGGGAGGGATTGTCTGTGACAAACAGACCTGAAATGGGTGGGTGGGTCAGAGCATCCAGACAAGGAGATGCAAGAGGATGGAGCACCAGAGGTCAGATAATTGATCAGGTGCCAACAGGAAGCTGTGGGGTCATGGACTTGCAACTGTGTCAGGGTTTAAGCCTGATGTTTGAACTGACAATTGGAGGTTGGAGAAACATTGGTGGCGGTGGTTAGAGATGGAGTGGGGCCTGGCAAATGGGTGGGCGAAGAGAAAAAAATCATCAAGGAACATATTTTACAGGTAGGCACAAAAATCTAGAGTACCGTAGAAGATCAGGCAGCATCCCTGGAGAAAAGGAATAGGTGACGTTTCGGGTCAGGACCCATCTTTAGACTAGTTTCGACCCAAAACCTCACCTATTCCTTTCTCTCCAGAGATGCTGCATGACCTGCTGAGTTACTCCAGCTTTTTGTATCTATCTTCGGTGTAAACCAGCATCTGCAGTTCCTTCCGACATACTTAAAAGGTAGCTCTGCGAGCACAAAAGAGATGCTCAGAGTCCTATCTGAGGAAATAATAAGGTTATTCCCCTTGAATGAACAATGAACCAAGCCTCATCTCTCCAGTTGTGGCTGGGTTCATAATGAGTGACCTAGTACATATCTTGCAAGCCATTTGACATCTGTCCATACATCTGGAGGCCAACATCTGTACATGCTACAGATGCATTCAGGAAACAGAATACATTTCTAGAATTGCATTGTGCCCAAATCAAAAATCCCATCAAGGCTTTGAGTAATATTTATTTGCACAGTCAATAAAAGCTGCATCTTTAGAAAGGATTGCAGCTCTTGTGACTAACAATCACTCAAAAAGTATTCTGTTTTTGTCTCAATCCCAAATGCAGCAGGGAGACAAGTTATCATAAAGAGAAAACATTGTTACTATTCCAGCCCATGCAATCCTTCTTGCACTGTTTTTTTTGACAAATCTTGCAAGCGGCTGAATTAATCAGAGAGCATGCATCCCATATGTCGAAATGATTTCTTTGTAAGAAATTCTCACTGATTTTACTTCCACACTAAGAGGCTAGTAAAACCAAGACAATAAAAGGAAGCAAAAAACAGAAGGTGATAAAAGAACAGAAACTATCCTGAGCTACAGTGTCATATTAATGTTAATCGTACTCTTATCAAATTACTTTCTTTGCATTATCTTTTTGAAATGGCTTCAGTAAGTTCAGGACAAAAAGAGCTACATAGACAAAGACAGCTGGAGGCAAAGGGATACTTTAGAAAGGTGTGCATTAAGAAATAATACTGTGAAACCTGAGGAGATGAATAGTTTATGCATATGTCAAAAAGAAAATCACCTCTGATAATAACCCATTTAAAATAGGTTGTCTAAACTGCCACTGAAATATCAAGGCAAATGAGGTAGGTGTAATTTGAACACCTTTGAAAGTAGTGGATTTGGATGTGTCTGAAGTGCTTAACTCAGCAAATAATAACATGTCAGAAACCCGATATCTGCTTGACAACTTCTGTATTTAATCGGTACATCAGACTGCATTCAGGAAACCTCATCAGGAGAGGCAGGTTCACTACTTCAATTTAATATCATTCATTTAGAGAGAAATCCCCAGGGCATTGGGACTTCATATGAAGGTGCCTGAGTTTCCTCAGGTCCCAGAGCTCGACGAAGAAAACCAGCCGATGACACAGTGCCATTGACATTAATGAGGAAACACTGCAGCCTCTCAATAGCTCTCTTGAGTGACTATGTAAAAGGTTTTCCTCATTGGACTTATGTTGGATGGCCCTTCAGAAAGGTTTAGAGCACACCTTTGAAAAAAATCAGTGCTTTGCTTCTTATTTTTCAAACAGTTTAACAGCATTTTGCAGCCTTCCATGAATACAAATTATGTGCAATATGTAGGGCCCAAAGGAGGATCATGATGCAAGAACTCCTGGTGGCTGACCCTCAGACATTTGTGGTGGCACAGCATGGAAAGGAGCAGCAGAGGTGTGCTGCTCCTGGGAGATCACAAACATCACGCAGAAATCATAACGCAAAAGTGAATTCTGAGAGGCTCAAAGTATCAACTAAATGGTGGCAAATATCTGCAGCCTGTTGGACCCTGAATTCTCTCTTCACCTGCACACGTCAAAGTAACCACTCTTCTCGACCTCTTCACTTCTAGATCCTTCAAGGACACAGCTGGATCTTGCATTCAGTCATGCACAATTGCAGCAGACAGTTGAAATGCAAATGAATTGCACTGGTTATTTGGTCAGAATGAGAAGGTGCTTATGTCGGCAATTGTGGCCGTATTTGTGAGTAGATCCATGATGCCTTTAATCTGTCGTAGCCAACTCCAACGCCATCTCCCCCCCCCCCCCCCCCCCCCCCCCCACACACACACACCGATCTCCCAACAGTTCTGAGCTGACAGTAGTGGAGTTGTAAATCACATTCTTTCCCAATTGTGGAGACCCCTTGAGTCCATAACAACCAGGTCCTTCAGAATGATGGTGAGGTGTTGCTGTCTTCACAACACAGCACAAGGTGAAGTTGGCAGAACACCTTTTGGTAAGAAGGAAGAGAAAGGATGAGGAAGAGGATGAATGCAGGGCAGAAGGAACTGCACACATCCTGGCCTAGTTTGCTTTTACTTTGAGAGTTCCTCTTAAGTGCCACATATCAGAATGAGGTACCAAAACCTATTTTCCTTCCTTGTCCCTATACCAACAAACCAGTCACACAAACGGTCATACATATCTTGCACATCCCCTGGTTAATTAGCTTCAATCTATGCCTCATAATTCCATATATGTATAGAGAGGTGCTTAATTTTAACATAGACAGGTATTTAATAGTCTACATAATGGTGGGCTGAAGGGTCTGTGTCTGCTCTATATGAATAGCAAGTTAAAATGCGCTGCCATGCGTCAACCGAGATTTTTTGAAACTGTAAAGAAGTGTTGACAAATAATATTGCTTATAACGCTAGAGACCCGGGTTCGATCCTGACTACGGGTTCTGTCTGTATAGAGCATGTCCGTTCTCCCTGTGACCACGTGGGTTTCTTCCTCCCACACTCCAAAGACGTACGGATTTATAGGTTAAATGGTTTTGGTAAGTTGTTACAAATTGTCCCTAGTGTGTGTAGGTTAATGTACGGGGTGACCATTGGTCAGCGCACACTAGTTGGGCCGAAGGGCCTGTTTCCACGCTGCATCTCTAAAAAAAATATTTATCAAGTCCAAAGGACTGAAGCATAGCTTCAGAATAGTTTTCAAACCCCCTTACACCTCCATTGTGTAACTATAAATATTGACCCCTCCTCTAACTGGAAGTCTGATGCTGAGCAACCCGTGTGTCTTCACCAGTGTTGGAGGCAGCTACTCAGATCTCTGCTGCAGTGTGCAATATGTTGTTGGCTAATGTCCTCAGTGCTTTGGAGGCCATGAGGTTCTGACTACACTCTGTTTCACTTGCACCTATCCTTCAGGAGCAGTACGTGGAGTTCAAACAACTGGTGGAGCAGAGTGTGTCATGGGTGAGAAGAGAAAGGCCTCGACAGGAACCATCATTTCCACATTCCCTGGCACCAATAGACAATAGACAATAGACAATAGGTGCAGGAGTAGGCCATTCAGCCCTTCGAGCCAGCACCGCCATTCAATGCGATCATGGCTGATCACTCTCAATCAGTACCCCGTTCCTGCCTTCTCCCCATACCCCCTCACTCCGCTATCTTTAAGAGCTCTATCCAGCTCTCTCTTGAAAGCATCCATCGAACTGGCCTCCACTGCCTTCTGAGGCAGAGAATTCCACACCTTCACCACTCTCTGACTGAAAAAGATCTTCCTCATCTCCATTCTAAATGGCCTACCCCTTATTCTTAAACTGTGGCCCCTTGTTCTGGACTCCCCCAACATTGGGAACATGTTTCCTGCCTCTAATGTGTCCAATCCCCTAATTATCTTATATGTTTCAATAAGATCCCCCCTCATCCTTCTAAATTCCAGTGTATACAAGCCCAATCGCTCCAGCCTTTCAACATCACCATCTTCATTCCTTCGCACCACCTGTGTTTTGCTACTCGCCGAGCCGGGTATCATGCACCCGATTCACGTAACATGCAGAGTGCCGAACATCAGTTAGTTCACACATTCACATCATTCTCCTGTCTAATACACTGGGGTGCTGACTACTTTTCCCACAAAGACATCATCACAACTGGTTGCAATAGCATTCAGCTCCATCTGCCCAAAGAGTGAGCGAAGTGTGGCTGAGTGTGGATGGAACCCTGCCAGCTCAACAAGTATTTCATTGAAGAAGGCTCTCAAGGTTCATCATCTGTGTGCAATAAGCAGAGCTCAGGCACCATAGAACACCCACAGAAATCCTTGGCTCCACCATCTACTTTTGCTGAATGCTGCCGTTCAAATCACAAGCAAAAACCCAACTGCAAATCACGTTAAGCCTGCTGAACTTTCTTGGATTCATGCATTGAATGCATGTGTGGTCCAATGATGCGACCACAATGTGAGTGACTCATCCCACCCCCACCCCCAACCCACGGCACATGAAGACCCTGATAAGTAAATTGGCAGGAAGTAGAACCCGAGGAAACTGAAGGGAATAGTCTTCAGGTGAGAAGGAAAGTAATTAACAGGGACATCAGGGGCAACTTTTTCACTCAAAGGGTAATCTATAGATGGAATGAGCTGCCAGAAACTAAAGAAGCAGATGTAATTATGACGATGAAAAGCCATTTAAACAGATATATGGATAGGAAGGGTTTAGAGGGATAAGGGGTAATGGCAGGCAAATGGGACTAACCCAATGTGGCAACTTGGTCGGCATGGGCAAGGTGGGCTGAAGGGCCTGTTTCCATGCTGAGCTGATCAATGACACTCAATAGTGAACTCATGGCATCTGTGGGCTGGGACATGGGCAAGGTGTGCAACTAAAGCTGTAGGTCAGGATATGGGATATATTTGCACTTTGGAGCTAAAGGTCAGGGTCACCAGACTGAGCGCACTTGTACACACATACTAGTAGCAGCTGTGTGTGTCTGTGCTTCCCTTTGCGTATGATCATTTAAATCCATGCAGCAGCACCTGATCTCCAGTCACCTTGGTCCCTCTTGCCACTGGATCAAAACCTTCTCTGTGAAGTCTGCGAAGTAACTGGTGTGCAACAAATATCCTGCATTATAAATCACCATTTGCAGGAACTTTTACTTCACAACATGAACTACAGATGCTCCGTGGCTTACGATGCTTCGACCTATGATATTTCGACTTTGCGATGGTACAAACGGCAGCGACCTGCAGCGAGCCGCAGCTCACTTCCGGCCACGTGATCAGGTGTATTAAATGCATTTCGACTTACGCTATTTTCAGTTTCCGATGGGTTTCTCGGAGCTTAACCCATCGTATGTTGAGGAGCACCTGTATCTGGTACGTAGGGACCTGAAATGTCAGGGCACTCAAGGTCAGTCCCAACAGCAAAGTTGCTCTGAAATCGCAGCCACCTAGACAGCTTGACATTGACATCAATGCACTGAGTGAGGCAGATCGGGCAGGACAGGGCCAGTATGAAGGACAAAGCAGCAGGTACATATTGTTCCGTGAGGGCAAATCAGAAGTAGAACACTGCTTCACAGAGCGAGCGTTGCCAAAAGAATGCCCTTGTCCTACATCTCAGGGATTCCTACCGTGATATTAGTAATCTATTCGCCAGATGAGCTTTTGCCGCATTCTACCATGGAACCAACACACTATGATCATGAGCATGTACACACCAACTCTGGAAGCTATACATGAGACCAAGGAGGATACCACTCCAATCTTAGAAACAGTTCTGATCCGGATCCCAAAGGAAGACAAACTGATCATCCTGGCCATCTCATTGCCAGGGCAATGGCAAGACATGATCAGCAAGGAGAGAGCATGGAAGACTAGGACCGTCTCCTGGCAAAATGCATGGAGCATGGCTCAAGATAATGAACACCACTTCATCAGAAAAACAGCAAGTGACATCACCTCCCACTCCACCTTCCAAGCACAAACACTATGCTAGCAGGAACTGGTTAGTGGATAGAGAGTGTGGGATCCAAGGATGCTCAGTGGGCAGGATCATAGAAAATAGGTGCAGGAGGAGGCCATTTGTCCCTTCGAGCCAGCACCGCAATGTGGGGGAAATGGGAACGATCAGTGGATGAGGAGTGTGGGAAACAGAGATGGTCAATAGACAGGGAGTGTGCGATCCAGGGATGGCCATAGTGGACAGAAAGTGTGGGAATAGGGATCAGTCAGTGAATGCGAAGTTTGGGAACCAGGGATGGTCAGTGAACAGGGAACATGGGAACCAAGGATGGTCGGTTGACAAAGTATATTAGAACCAAGGATGGTCACAGTGGATGGGGAGTGTTGGAACCGAGGGCGGTCAGTGGACAAGCAATGTGGGAACCAGGATTGGTCAGTGGTTGGGGGGTATGGGAACTGGGGTCTGGAGACCTTCTTCCCTCTTTCAGCAGAGCCAAATGCCAAACTGTTAGGATTTTCAAGTAGTTGAACAACAGATTATGGGAGTTTTAAAATAATCTTAAATACAAAAGACAATGGAGTAACATAACAAATGGCCCTTGCCATCCATATTAATCCTATGGCCATGTTCTGTACACGCGAAATATTTGAGGACAATATGCACAGATGATGAACAGATGTCATTAACTAATAATGGGAATTTAAGTTACATTTGATAAAGTTCCACGTGTTAAGCTGCACTGGAAGGTTGGATCGCATGGGATCCACGAAGCGCTAGCCGAATAGATAGAGAATTGGCCACATGGAAAGCAGCAGAGGTGATGGTGGAAGGTTGTTTTTTGGACTGGAGGACTGTGACTAGTGGTGTATCTCAGGGATCAATAGACAATAGACAATAGATGCAGGAGGCCATTCGGCCCTTCGAGCCAGCACCGCCATTCAATGTGATCATGACTGATCATTCTCAATCAGTACCCCGTTCCTGCCTTCTCCCCATACCCCCTGACTCTGCTATCCTTAAGAGCTCTATCTAGCTCTCTCTTGAATGCATTCAGAGAATTGGCCTCCACTGCCTTCTGAGGCAGAGAATTCCACAGATTCACAACTCTCTGGCTGAAAAAGTTTTTCCTCATCTCAGTTCTAAATGGCCTACCCCTTATTCTTAAACTGTGGCTCCTTGTTCTGGACTCCCCCAACATTGGGAACATATTTCCTGCCTCTAACGCGTCCAACCCCTTAATAATCTTATGCGTTTCGATACGGATCGGATCGGTGCTGGGCTCAGTGCTGTTTATGATTTATATCAATGATTTGGATGAGAAAATAGAAAGCATATTAGTAAAATTGCCGATGACACTGAAGTGGTGGTATTATAGATAGAGAAGATGGTTATCAAAAATTACAGCAGGACCTTGATCAGCTGAGCTAGTGGACTGAGGAATGGTTAATGGAGTTTAATGCAGATAAGTGCACAGTGTTACATTTTGGGAAGTCAAACCAGGGCAGGAAATTCACAGTCAATAGCAGGGCCCTGAGGAGTTATGTAAAGGAGAGGGTTCTAGGAGTGTGGATACATAATTTAGTTCTCTTAAAGTCACATCACACATAAAAGGGTGGTCAGGATGGCTATTGGTACATTGGCCTTCATCAGTCAGGGTACTGAGTATAGAGGTTGGGATGCATGTTACTGTTGCACAAGATATTGGTGAGGCCGCATTTGAAGTAGTATGTTCAGTTTTGGCCACCCTGCTATCGGAAGGATGTAGATGAAAGAGTGCAGAGAAGATTTACAAGGATGTTACCAGGACTCAAGTGCATGAGCTGTAGGGAAAGGTTGGGAAGGGTAGGCCTTTATTCCTTGGAGTGCAAAAGGCTGAGGGTGATCTTAGAGAGGTGTATAAGATCATGAGGTGAATAGATAGGATGAGTCTTTTACCCAGAGTAGGGGAATCAAGAAGACATAGGTTTAAGGTGAATGGGAAAAATATTAATAGGAATCTGAGGGGCAACCTTTTTTACATGGAAGGTGGTGGGTATATAGAACGAGCTGCCAGAGGAGGTGGGTAGATACTATATCAACATTTAAAAGACATTTCAACAGGTACATGGCTAGGAAAAATTGTCCCTAGTGGGTGTAGGATAGTGTTAATGTACGGGGATCGTTGGGCGGCACGGACTTGGAGGGCCGAAAAGGCCTGTTTCCGGCTGTATATATATGATATGATATGATATGATATGATATGATGATATGAAAGGTTTATAGAGATATGGCCAAACTGTGGGGCAGGTGGGACAAGTGTAGATGAGGCATCTTGGTCGGCATGGGTAAGCTGGGCCGAAGGGCCTGTTTCCTTGCTGTATGACTCTGATTCTAAGATCAATGATCAGTTTATGCTTTCTGTTTTGGTTCAAGTGAGGCACAAACAATAAGGAGAGTAAGCCTATAATTTTGTTATGTAAAAAGCAATATAATATTGGTATTTTTCCCTCCCATATTTCACGTTTCTTGCTTCTGACTTCTCTCTTTCCCTCATTCTCTTTCAATTTGCTTCCCACTATAATTTGTGTACTCCCGGCTGACATTTATGTATGATGCACTAATCACATAATGTATTATGTGTTTACACATATGACTTGTGTTCTTTTAGACCATCTATTTATACAGCAAGAGAAACATTTCTTTCTAAAGTTAGCAGAATCTGTGCCTACAATTCATTGTTCCTTTAATATGACAGGAGTTTTTCAATGAAGTTCTTTATTTCCTCAGGTTCTTTATTTCCCTGGGCAACACTGCTGTGCAGACGCTGAGCGCAGCAGCAACTCTGCTCACTAACAGTTCATGTATTTTCTTCATGCAATAGTAAAATATGCTTCACAAGTATGTCTGTTCACAAGAAGTCTGTTGACACATAATTGGGATAAAGGGATGTCAGGGAATCTCAGAGCAATCGGAATTTAACACTGAGTAAGAAAATAACTGGAAAGTTACATCAACTTAATTGATTTTGAACGGCAATACGAAGACTTTAGACCTGCCAGTGACTTTATAAGATTATTCGAGAATAATTTCCCATTCAAGTTCAGATTGATTTGACCTAGAACCTCCAGATTCCAATTTACATTCAAATGTTAAGCCCTGGCACAATCACTAAACTCTCTCTTTCATTCTCTTCATTCCACTTTATATTATCACCACCACGATCTCCTTCACTTTGAACCAACCATGGTACCTCCAGGTCCAAGAACAACTTCTTCCACTCAACCATCAAGTTCTTGAACCACCCTGAAGAACACTACCAGAATCACCTCAATCCCACTGAACCACCTTGGACTTTTCACTGTTACAGTTGCTCTATGTACTTTTTGGCATTATCATGAACTAGTTTTCTTGGAACAACTGAAAACGTTGCATATTTAGTACTCTTAGATCTAATTTGCAGGGCAAGGAATTGAACTTTCGAGCTAGCAGAAACTCAATGGGCATAATGTTTCTTTCTATATCGTAAGGAAATAGTGAATAAAGAAATATGGAAACTGAAACAAAGTATTCTGCCTCTGGAGATGAATGATACTGATGGGGTCCAATGAATTAGTTACAGAGCACGTGATCAGTGCAATCCAAAGTCAACTCACAATCCGAATGAAATAGCGTGTCGCAGCCAGATAGCTTCAATGTTTAAGAGATGAATCTAACAACACCAAAAAGAGGAACTAAGACTGTAAGTACTTATCGTAAACTGCAAGTGAAACAACTGCCCGATGTATCAACTTTAATGCATAACAATAAGATAGAAATTGTGCTGGAGGCATATAAATAAAAATTTCAATACAGAGCAGAATAACAGATTCAACAACTTGTCCCTCTGCTTGCTTATCACCCATCCACTTAACAATTTTCAACAGCAGTTTGCATGTATTCAAATTGGCAATGGAGGAGGCCCAGGACAGAAATGTCAGTATGTGAATGGGAAGGGGGTGTTAAAATGGTTAACAGCCAGAACATTCCGTAAGCCTTGGTGGATAGAGTGCAAGTGTTCGGCAGAACATAGAAACATAGAAAAATGGGTGCAGGAGTAGGCCATTCGGCCCTTCGGCCCATCGACCCAGCACCGCCATTCAATATGACCATGGCTGATCATCTAAAATCAGCACCCCATTCCTGCTTTTTCCCAATACCCCTTGATTCCTTTCGGCCCTAGGAGCTAAATCTAACTCTCTCTTGAAAACATCTAGTGAATTGGCCTCCACTGCCTTCTGTGGCAGAGAATTCCACAGATTCACAACTGTCTGGGTGAAGAAGTTTTTCCTCATCTCAGTCCTAAATGGCCTACCCTTTATTTTTAAACTGTGACCCCTGGTTCTGGACTTCCCCAAAATCAGGAACATTTTTCAAAAATTCTTTAAGAATTTTATATGCTTCTATAAGATCCCCTCTCATCCTTCTAAATTCCAGTGAATACAAGCCCAGTCGACCCATTCTTTCATCATATGTCGGTCCTGCCATTCCGGGAATTAACCTCGTGAACCTACGTTGCACTCCCTCAATAGCAATAATGTCCTTCCTCAAATTAGGAGACCAAAATTGCACACAATCCTCCAAGTGCAGTCTCACCAGGGCCCTGTACAACTGCAGTAGGACCTCCTTGCTCCTAAACTCAAATCCTCTCGCAATGAATGGCAACATGCCATTAGTTTTCTTCACCGACTGCTGTACCTGCATGCTTACTTTCAGTGACTGATGTACAAGCACAGCCAGGTCTCGTTACACCTCCCCTTTTCCTAATCTGACACTTTTCAGATAATAATCTGCCTTACTGTTCTTGCCACCAAAGTGGATAACCTCACATTTATCCACATCAAACTGCATCTGTCATGCATCTGCCCACTCACCCAACCTATCCAGGCCACCCTGCAGCCTCATAGCATCCTCATCGCAGCTCACACTGCCACCCAGCTTTGTATCATCTGCAAACTTGGAGATGTCACATTTAATTCCCTTGTCTAAATCGTTAATATATATTGTAAATAACTGGGGTCCCAGCACCGAGCCTTGCAGCACCCCACTAGTCACTGCCTGCCATTCTGAAAAGGACCCGTTAATTCCTACTCTTTGCTTCCTATCTGCCAACCAGTTCTCTATCCATGTCAATACCCTACCATGTGCTCTAATTTTGCACACTAATCTCTTGTGTGGGGCCTTGTCAAAGGCTTTTTGAAAGTCCAGATACACCACATCCATTGGCTCTTCCTTATCCATTCTACTTGTTACATCCTCAAAAAATTCCAGAAGATTAGTCAAACATGATTTCCCCTTCATAAATCCATGCTGACTTTGACCAATCCTGTCACACCATGCTGACTTTGACCGATCCTGAACGGATGCCTCGTCTACACATCGGGGGCATCGAATACAGTAGACAAGGTTTGAAGAGGTCCATGTAAACCTCTATCTCACCTGGAATGGCTGTTGGGATCCCTAATGGTGGTGATGGAGGAGATGTAGGACAGATGGTCCCTGTGGTTGCAAGGGAAAGTGCCTGGGCAGAGGGTGGGTTGGGTGGGAAGGGATGAGTGAACCACAGAGTTGCAGAGGAGTGGTCTCTATGGAAGAGGGAAAGGGGCGGGGTGGGAAGATGTGACTGGTGGCGGGATTACATCGAAGGTGGCAGAAATATCAGAGAATAAATCTGTTGGAAGCAGAGATATACGTCCCCCACGGCATAAACAAAACCAATTAACCTGAACACAGAGGTTGACCAGCGAAACGTGAGTAAAATAAAATAAACCAAATATCAAAGTTTCTTTTATATTAAGAATCGTGTAGCGTTTATATCACTGAACTAGGCTACGTGGCCCAATCGCACTTCCCCACACTTCCACTCGGTAACATTGCCTGTGTTTATGCTCCCCACAGGCCTCTTATCTTCCTCTTCATTTACCTCAACCAGCGTAAGCCAATAATAACACCCATCAGATAAAACTTACAAGTTTCACCACAGTGGGCGGAATAATTTAGTAACATTTACACAGGTTGAGACTGTGGTAGTATTATGGCATGTTCCCTCCCCAGTTAAGGTCCTGTGTTAACAGAGCACATTTTAAGCACAAACTATCAGTCACATTTCAAAAATACAATATAAGCTCCCTTAGGTCCTTCACAAAAATAAGAAATTGCCTCCAATTAACAGCCCGGTTTCAGATTATTGTGAAAAATTTAAAAAAACATACCACATCTGTAGGAAAGAAGAGATAAGAGGAATTTAAGGAACAAAAGAACAAACATCGAGAACATTGCAGGAAGCAGGGGGCCAGCAAAAAAGGGCAATGAAGTCATGGGATATAATTGCATGTTCATGATCGTTCAGATGCTGGATTAGTGATCTCAGCCGACCCGCTGTGGATGGGCTATGATGCTACCTCCATCCCTGTGGGGAAGAAGGGTTTCGCTGTCAGCTTTAGAGCTATGCTGGATGTGGCCTCAGAATTGCTTGTCTGTCTCACAGTCCCCATTACAGAAAGCAAGGAAACCATTAGAAAAGAAAAGATGCATCTAATACAGAATAGAGAGGGAAGCTTTTCTTCATAAATAGATAAATTACGGCCCCCTGAGGAAGGCTAATGAAAAAAATGGTTGAAAGTGACTTGAGCTAGATCAACGACTAGATTTCATTCCAAATTTTCCACCACAGACAAAAAACGTTACCATGTTAAGGTGCATTAACAAAAAAATAGTGGAAGAACTCTAATGAAGGAGGGGTGCCATATACTAAGCACCTTCAACAGTAGGTTGTATTCAACCAAATTTAATGCCTAGGCCTGACCTCTAAATACTATTGACAGCTCTTTTGCAGTTCTGATGAAGTATCTGGTGCTGAAAAAAAACATTTTTCTCTCTTTCCACAAATGCTACTTAAGCTGCTGAATATTTCCAGGATTTTATTTCGGAGTCACGTGAGTGACTACGTGAAGACCCCGTCCAGCACGCATGCGCGACATTAGTGTTCACGCAGTGCACCCGCGACGAACGGGAGTTCAAGGTGCTCCCGCTACAAACTAAAAAGTCGGGCCGACAGGTAAGTCTACCGTGGCCGTGAGTATTTTCTCTGGTCTGCTTTAGGTACACAAGATGAGCAAGACCAGAGGAAAGAAATTTCAGCTTGCCCCCGTTCGTCTTCCGTTGAGGAACGTTCTTTGGAGGGGGGGCAAGAGGCGGCAGCAACTACCGAGCCGAGCCCAGCACCGCTAGCGCAGCCTGAGCAGCGAGCTGGAGGTACCTGCAGCCAGAACCGGGCGGTAGTGTCCGACGTTTCGGATGAAGATGCCACACCGCTACACAGCGGCACTGGCAGCCGCCTAAAGCCAAACGGCTTATGGAGCAAATGCTCCAGCGAGATCTGCTGAGAGAGCAGCAGCAGACTCGCCAAGGGAGGGCCCAGAGCGCCCAGGCACTCCCGCAGTGCCCTTTGTGGCACTGGCCATTGCCTCACCTTCTTTTGAAGGCAGCATTGGCGACCAGGTCTGGGCTGGTCAACAAGATGGGTTCTTGGCTGAAGATCTCCGGAGTACGCAGGGTGTACAGGATCAGGAAGAGCTGCTGGGTGTGGTCAACCGCTACGTGGTCATTCCACGAGGGGGTCGGCTTTTAGAGCCAAAAACTTGCAGCCAGCATTGACCACCTGTCCTCAAAACCCCTACAAGAACGGGTGGTCAATGAGGCCCTTTGAGCTATATACAGCCCCAGAAAATTGTACATCATTGCATGTACCAGCTGTAAACAGCCAAATTTGGGGACATCTGGGGCAGAACATCAGGAACCTGGAGTTGAAGCTCCAGAAAATCATATGCTCGGTCCATTGATGGTGTGGACATCTCCACAAATCAGCAAGATACATTAGCTCTGCTGTGCACCACTCAATATGAGATCATCAAACCTGCCCTCAACCCTAAGTTTGCAGGCTTGCAAAACACCGGGTTCAGAACCTCCAATTCTGCTTTTTGTAAAGGACCTTCCAAAAAAGGTGAAAGACCTAGAGGAAGAGTCCAAGACCTTTGGTCTCGTGAGGGCAGGTTTAGGACCGAGCAGACCCAACAAACCCAGGCGGCAGTACCCCACGGCGTCCACCAGTCGTCGACCACCATATGGGACTGGTGAAAGCTCGGGGCCCGCAACCATTCCCCGTAAGCCTTTTTTAGGCCAGGGCCCAGAGCGGACCCCATGGAAAATGTGCCACCCCCAACAACATCAACGCCAACAGCAGGCCTCTACAGCCCAGCAGACACCTCATCGTCCAGCGAAGAGGCAGAAGTAGCACCAGTAACCATGGAGGTAGGTGGGTCTGGTCCCTCTCAGCATATGACCAGTACGGGCTCTATACTATCAGGGGGGAGATTGCACTGGGTTTTGGATGCATGGGAAACCATCATTAATGACAAGTACATACTAAGCTGCATTCATGGCTATAAAATTGACTTTGTTCATAAAAATATTCCGCCAGTTCAGCTTATACCCCAAAGGGTATTCACCCTCTCACTCAAAGAGAAACAAGAGGGTCAAGCTGAACTTATGAGGCTACTAGCAAAAGGTGTCATTGAAAGAACAAAACATGAACCTTTGGAATTTGTGTCTAATATTTTCACTAAAACTAAAAAAGATGGTGGATGTCGCATCATCATTGACTTAACTACGTTTAACGAGTCAGTTAACTATACACATTTCAAGATGGAAACTTTTGAAACCGCCAGACTTTTGATTTCTAGAGGGTACTTTCTAGCAGGCATTGATTTAAAAGATGCTTACTACTCAGTACCCATACACAAGGAGCATCGTAAATACTTAAAGTTTATCTGGATGAAACAGCTATGGCAATTTAAAGCCTTACCAAACGTTTGTTTGAAACTTTGGGGTTTGTCATACATCCAGATAAATCCAATTTTACACCGTCCACTACCATGGACTATCTTGGATTTACGATTGATACTGTTCGCATGTTTGTAACTCTGCCGAAGGGGAAAGCATCAGAATTGGCACTATCATGCCACGAACTAATGGATAAACGTCAGCCAACCATACGGCAGGTAGCTAGAGTTTGGTAAAATGGTAGCAGCTTTTCCAGCTGTACAATTTGGACCTTTGCACTACCAAAAATTTACAAAGAGCAAAAGTGCACGCACTAAAGCAAAACTCAGGTCACTTTGACCGAGCCATGTATTTAACTGCTGAATCCATTCCAGAGTTACAATGGTGGACAAGGAACATTAGGCTCAGTTCCAGTCCCATAATAATAACCAACCCAGTATTAACCATGCAAACGGATGCCAGTGCTTGGGGCTGGGGAGCAACTAACATGCAATCCAGCACAGGGGGCAGATGGACTAATTCTAAATCATCTTGCCTACAGACACGGGGTATCAACTATTTAGAAATGTTGGGTGCGTTTTATGGTTTAAAAGCATATTCATCTAATACGCATCATGCACATGTCCGGTTGCAATTAGATAATACCACGGTGGTGGCTTATATCAAACACATAGGTGGTGTAAAGTCGATATCGTGTGACAAATTGGTCAACCTAATCTGGCAATGGTGTGTCGAAAGACATACTTGGTTATCAGCAACTTACCTACCAGGTAAGCAAAATACAGTGGCAGACACCAGGTCACGCAAATTTAACGATAACATCGAATGGATGTTAAATCCCAAAGTATTTGCCGAAATTACAAAGCAATATGGCACACCAGATATCGACCTATTTGCATCCAGGCTGAATCACCAGGTACCAACATATGTCGCTTGGGAACCAGACCCTGAGGCAGCAGCAGTTGATGCATTCACGCTGCATTGGGGGAAAATGTTCTTTTATGCTTTTCCTCCCTTCTGCCTCATCAGTCGGCTGTCACGCAAGATTCAATTGGATTCCGCTTCAGGAATCTTGATAACACCCGACTGGCCTACACAGCCATGGTTCCCAGTGGCCCTCGACATGGCTGTCGAAACACCGTTGGAATTCCCCAGCAGTCCGGAATTATTAATCCACCCAGTGTCAGGCATTAGTCACCCGTGCCATGACAGAGTCAATCTCCTGGCTTGCAGATTCTAAAAAGACCTCTACTGGGCCTGGGACTGTCTGAGGACGCCATCAACATGATGACCGCATCCCACCGGGAGTCCACCAGGAGACAATACCTGACCAACATAAGGAAATGGGAACGGTATTGCTCCAAAACAGGAACTACCTACACTACAGCGACAGCCACCAGTGTTGTGGAGTTCCTGGTTGGATTACATCGGGAAGGACTCAGCTACAGCGCCATAAATACAGCCAGGAGTGCGTTGTCAGCTTATTTGGTTCCAGCAGCAGGACAACTGACTTTGGGGTCCCATCCATTAGTGGTAAAAATCATGAGGTGCATTTTTTAACACCAATTCCCCCAGACCAAGGTACACTCAGATCTGGGATGTCAGCATTGTGCTGACGTACCTTAGGGGATGGCCACCGCCCAGGGCACTCACGCTGGAACAACTTACACTGAAATCAGTCATGCTCATGGCACCAGTGTCAGCTCAAAGGGTACAGTCCCTCCACCTTCTGAGGCTGGACAGCATGACAGAGTCATTGGACTGTTTCACATTCCATATTCAGGGACTGGTCAAACAAACTAGACCAGGTACCACGCCTCCAGTCATGGAGTTCTGGGCATATTCATCTGACCCACGGCTGTGTGCCAAGACCCATCTCGCCAATTACATAGACACAACATACAACTTAAGAGGGAGAGAAAAAGCCTTATGGATAAGCCACAAGAAGCCTCATGGTCAGGTGACGAGCCAAACCATTTCAAGGTGGCTCAAGCAGGTGCTTAAGTCCGCAGGAGTGAATACTAATGTTTACAAATCTCACTCCACCAGGGCTGCATCTACGTCGGCGGCTAGTCGAATGGACGTGCCTATCGACCATATTCTGGCCAGAGCAGGATGGTCCTCGGAAAGAACTTTCCAAAGGTTTTATAATAAACCGCTGGCGCAACCTGCTACATTTGCAGACAGAATTTTAGAGTCTGCAGATAATATTAAATTTGAGCCCTGGGGAGCTCTCTGTTCTTTGTTGTCATTAATAAACCTTTTTTGTTCACAAACAGGGTTCTTGATTGCGATAACATACTTCCTCCCTCTAAGGTCTTCAGACAGTGAGTGAAGCATGAGCTGGTACACGGTTCGGAATCACAGAGCTTTGAAGTCTTCACGTAGTCACTCACGTGACTCCGAAATAAAATAGTAAGATTAAATGAGAACTTACCAGTTCGAAGTTTGATCTGTATTTTATGAGGAGTTACGATGAGGGACTACGTGCCCTCCGCTCCCACCCTCTTTTATACAGATCAACTGGTAATTAAGTTCTTATCCTTTCTTTACTATGTTTATTTCAATCATTGTGTTTTTTCTGTGAATCCACACCGCTGCTTTGAAGAATGTCGCGCATGCGTGCTGGACGGGGTCTTCACGTAGTCCCTCATCGTAACTCCTCATAAAATACAGATCAAACTTCGAACTGGTAAGTTCTCATTTAATCTTACTATTTTATTTTATATCTGATTTCTAGTATCTGCCTCTTCTTGGTTTTTATTTCCAGTGAGCTCAGTTCAGGCTTGGTTAAGGCCAATTGGGAGAATGTTATGCCAAAGTGAAAAAGGCTTCAAGTGAAATATGACATGGTGCACAATCTCCTTCTCATGGTGCACAATCTCCTTCTCTGTTTCACGGTCCTGCCTTTTTGAGTCTGGACATCTTCCTTTCTTCGCAGCGATATTTTTCATATTTTTTTCTTTGTTTGATTGGAAAATCCACAGTCATGCCAGACAGCCTATGACACTCCAAAAACGTACAGGTATGTAGGTTAATTGGCTGGGTAAATGTAAAAATTGTCCCTAGTGGGTGTAGGATAGTGTTAATGTACGGGGATCACTGGGCGGCACGGACTTGGAGGGCCGAAAAGGCCTGTTTCCGGCTGTATATATATGATATGATATGATATGTACCGAGGTACAGTGAAGATATTTATTCACAAAATGCAGGAGTAACTCAGCATGTCAGGCAGCATCTCGGGAAAGAAGGAATGGGTGACGTTTCGGGTCGAGACCCTTCTTCAGACTTGAGGTACAGTGAAAAGCTTTTTGTTGCTTGCTAACCAGTCAGTAGAAAGACAATACACGATTACAATCAATTCATTTACAGTATAGAAACATGATACGGGAATAATGTTTAGTGCCAAGTAAAGCCAGCAATGTCCGATCAAGGATAGTCCAAGGGACATCAGAATCAGAATCAGAATTACCTTTATTGTCATCCAAAAAAACAAGTCATTTGGACGAGATTTCATCACCCACAGTCCAACAATAAGAGCAATAAAATAAACAATTACACACACAACCACAAACCAACACAAAACAAAAAAAGAAACATCCATCACAGTGAGTCTCCTGCAGTCACCTCCTCACTGTGATGGAAGGCCAGAATGTCTTTTCTCTTCCCCTGCCGTCTTCTCCCGCGGTCAGGCTGTTGTAGTTGCCACGTTCCAGGCTGCGCCGGACGGTGAAAGGTCCACAGCGGGCCGGCCCAAGCCCCGCAATTCGGGGCGGGCGAAGACGCTGACGCTGCCGCTGCACGTCGGGGCGGTCGTGGCTACATCAGAGGTAGATCGAAGTTCAGCACTGCTCTCTGGTTGTGGTAGGATGATTCAGTTGCCTGATAACAGCTGGGAAGGAACTGTCCCTGAATCTGGTGGTGTGCATTTTTGCACTTCCATACCTTTTGCCTGATGGAAGAGGGGAGAAGAGGGAGAGGCCAGAGTGCGACTCGTTCTTGATTATGCTGAGGCTCCAAAGAAACTTCATTGCAATTAGTTATTAAACTGTGTAGTGCACCATTAAGAGATAATTCAAATCCTATTTAGCAAAACATCCCATACATACAATTCAGAAAATGCCACCAATTGCAAATAACTGAGTCTTTATTTTCTCACTTGCTGCTTCAAGATGAGGAGTTATGCCCCACAGTAAAGCCCTGGTGGGATTAAACTAGATGTGTAAAGGAGGTGCAACAAAGGATAATGACAATTATGATACTTCACATGAAGGCAATACGTGTGAAGCTTATCATCATGGTCCCACGCCACTGAAGTGAACTGTCCTCGATCATTCAGTTTAGCTTAGAGACATTGCATGGAAACAAGTCCTTCGACACACCAAGTACACATCTACCATTGATCACCTGATGACACCAGTTCTATGTTATCCCCTTTCGCATCCACTTTCTCCACAGTGAGGGCAAATCACAGAGGCCAATTATCCCACAAATATGCATGTCTTTGGGATGTGGGAGGAAACCAGAGGATGCGGAGGAAAGCCATGCAGTCACAAGGAGAACGTGCAAACTCCACACAGTTCGTCAATATTTTAGTGCTCATTGTATCAGGAACTGAAAAATATGATATAAATTAAGAGCTAATTTAACCATTTGAAAATACACACTGAGCATTGTCAATGATGCATCCTATTTAGCTCGGTTTACTCTTGTTCACATAATATATCAAAGCACATTTTGATTTGAATCCATCAATATGGGAAGTCCAGGACAAGGGGCCACAGTTTAAGAATAAGGGGTAGGCCATTTAGAATTGAGATGAGGAAAAACTTTGGCAGTGGAGGCCAATTCTCTGAATGCATTCAAGAGAGAGCTGGATAGAGCTCTTAAGGATAGCGGAGTCAGGGGGTATGGGGAGAAGGCAGGAACGGGGTACTGATTGAGAATGATCAGCCATGATCACATTGAATGGCGGTGCTGGCTCGAAGGGCCGAATGGCCTCCTGCTGCACCTATTGTCTATTGTCTATTGTAATATGAAGTAATGCTGATCACAAAAAGAGGACAAGGTGATCCTTGAACATAAGCAATAGTGGTTCTGAAAACATGCAAAGTAAAAAAAGTAAACAAAAATGTAGCAATAACGAGTGATTAAAAAACCCCAGAAAATTGAGTCATGGGGAACTTGTTTTTATTTATTTTTATTTATTTTTATTTATTTTTCAGGATCAAGAGCAGGGAAGGCCAGCATTAAATCTTCATTCTCATTTTCCTTGAGAAGGTGATATTGCTGCCGTTCTTCTGGTGATGATATTCCCGTGGTGCTGTTGGGTGGTTACAGGACCTGGACCCAGGAACGAAGGAGGAATGGCAACGTACGGTATTTCAGAAGGCGGATGGTGGGCAACTTGGAGGGGAATGAATCTGCAGGCGATGGTATTCCCAAATACCTGCCGTACTCTGGGGCAAGAGATCATGTGTTGGGGAGATAAAGTTAGAGCAACCAGGCTGAATAAATGCAATGCATTTTGTAGACTGCAGCCACTGTATGCCAGCACTGAAGGAAATTGGTATTTTCTATAGTGGATGGGATACCAAATGACCAGACTGCTTGTCATGAATCTTGTTGAGCATCTTGAGTATTGTTACACTTGTACTTATCCAGACCCATGGAGAATATTCAACAAAAAAAACTTAATAGTTACACCTTGTAGATGGTGAAAAGGATCTCTAGGGTCAGAAATGAATGATCCACTGCAGGATACCCAGGCCTGTTTTTGCTGCCACAGGTCAATTTCTAGTCAATGGGTATTGCCAGGATGTTGACAACAGGAGACTTGGTAATGGTACTGCCATTGAATGTCAGGGTAGTCAGTTAGAGATGGTCATTGCCTCAAATACTTGGAGTAATAAAGCCACACAGCACCAAATCAGGTCCATCAGACCAACTCATCCATGCTGACCAAAATAACACTTCTGTGGCACAAGTACTACCTGCCACTAATCCACCCTTGTCTGAATGGCAAGGCCTTGCTGCATGCAGGCATGGACTGCTTCATTTTACTGAGGAGTTGCAAATGGAATTCAATATTGTGCAAGTGTTAGTGAACATCCCCAATTCTGACTCTCTGAAGGAAAAAAAAAAGTCATTGATGAAGCAGCTGCAGACAGCAGTTTTAAGGTCTCAGAAGAGTAAATTACTGGGAGAATCTCCTGCAGTGATGTCTTGGGTCTGGGTTGTTTTTGCCCTTGATGTCCACTGACTTTCAGGACCCCTTGATCTCAGTATTTACGATGTATTTAGATGGACACGAGAGGCAAGGAATGGAGGGGCATAAACCAGGTTCAGGCTGATGTGCACTCTAAACTGGAATCATAGTCGGCACAGACAATGTGGACCAAAGGGCTCTCTCTCTCCAATGCTGTACTGTTCTACATTCAATGCACCACACTCCATCAACTGCACTTTGCTGTCCGCAGCTTTCACTCGCACCTCACCTCTGAAATTCAGCCATGTTTTGACAAAGGCTGTGAAGTGTTCTAGAGTGAGTAGCCCTGATTAAACCCTGACAGGTTATTGGCAAGGAATTAACACTGTTGCTGTCACCTTACATCATCATAATGATGATTGAGAAAAGGCTGATGTGGTGGTAATGAGCTGGATTAAATTTGTCCTGCTTTTTATGAGCCAGACACACTTGGCCAATTTTCCACATTGTTGAGTAAGTGCTGAGTTCAACCTTTACTGGAACAGCTTGGCCCCAGAAGCCATTAGTTCTGGAATTGTAGGTTTTCAGTTTAACACCTGGGATGTTGTCTGATCCTATAGTTTTCGCGTTATTCACTATTCTTAGCAATTTCTTGATATCAAGAGGAGAGAAGCAACTTGCATTAATACTGACTTATGTGATGGAGGAGGTCTTAGGAGGGAGTTGAGACAGATCTTCAACTGTGGCCATGAACATTTCAGCCTGACCTTTAGTTCTAGTGCTGAGCCTTCCCATCATTGAGGATTAGGGCTTTGACCTACCTCCCTCCTTTAGCTGTTTTATTATTCTCCACCTCAATTGGCAGGATGAGAGAATTTGGATCTGATCTGTTGGATGTCAGATCACATAGCTCTCATTCATTACATGAGGATTTTGTTGTCACCATGCAGTACCTCAACACTGCAGATTCACTAAGTTGAAACCTCTCTTTTACATATGCTTGGTGTTCTTCCCAGTATTCCTCTGCATTCCTCACTGAAGTAGAGTTGATCCACTGGCTTTATATTAATGGTATGGTGATGGATATACTAGATCATGAGGTTATAGACTCTGGTGGTGTACATTTCTGCTGCTGTTTTCAGACTGAAGTGCCAAATGGATGCCCATGGATGTTGAGTTGACAGATCTTATCTTTAAATTTATTCCATTTAGCACAGTTGGAGTGCCACACAACACAACGAAGGATGTTCTTGGTGTGATGACCAGACTCTTTTAGACAAGTTCTATGCAGTGGCCACTTAGAGTCATAGAGTGATATAGTGTGGAAACAGACCCTTCGGCCCAACCTACCCACACCGGCCAACTTGTCTCAGTTACACAAGTCCCACCTGCCAACATTTGGTCCATATCCCTCCAAACATTTCCTATCCATGTACCTGTCTAACTGTTTCTCAAATGCGGGGATAGTGCCAGCCTCAGCTACATCCTCTGGCAGCTTGTTCCATACACCCACTACTTCTACCACTGCTGCCATGGATTGATGTACCTTCCCACAGGAAGACTAGTAAAGATGAAGGTAAGTAGATTTTTCCCTCTGTGGGCTCACTGCACCTGGAATATTGTGTACAGTTTTGGTCTCCTAATTTGAGGAAAGACATTCTAGCCTTAGAGGGAGTACAGAGAAGGTTCACCAGATTGATCCCTGGGATGGCAGGACTTTCATATGAAGAAAGACTGAATAGACTAGGCTTATACTCGCTGGAATTTAGAAGACTGAGGGGGGATCTTATAGAAACATATAACATTCTTAAGGGGTTGGAGAGGCTAGATGCGGGAAGATTGTTCCTGGTGTTGGGGAAGTCCAGAACTAGGGGTCACAGCTTAAGGATAAGGGGGAAGTCTTTTAGGACCGAGATGAGAAAACATTTCTTCACACAGAGAGTGGTGAGTCTGTGGAATTCTCTGCCACAGAAGGTAGTTGAGGCCAGTTCAGTCAGTTAGATGTGTCCCTTATGGCTAAAGGGGTCAGGGGGTATGGAGAGAAGGCAGGTACAGGTTACTGAGCTGGATGATCAGCCATGATCATATTGAACGGCGCTGCAGGCTCGAAGGGCCGAATGGCCTCCTCCTGCACCTATTTTCTATGTTTCTATGTTTCTATGTTACAGACCCAGTTTGACAGACATATCATTTAGGACTCAGCTAACTCAACCACTGGTGGTGCTACCAGACTGTGAGCTTAAAGGACGACAAAAACAAGAAGGAAGGTGCTGGCGGTAAAAGGTTCTGATACAAAAAAAAACCAAGAGCTGGAAACTGAGAAGCTACCACATGACAAGGAACTCATGAGGAAACCACATGAGAACCTGACATACGGAAATGGATAGAGCAAAACAAAACAGGGTAACAGAGGACAGCAAACACAAAAATCACCTGATCAAAATAACTGAATATAGGAACACAGCCTTGTCACCACACGTTCAGTTTTATAATACATTTATTTAATTTAAGAGTTTTAAAAGTTATATATTTATAAAACAATAGACTACATATCATACATGAAAGTTACATGGCACAGTTGTTCTTATACCACTGCTGCTTTCTCATTACCTGCGGGCTTTCTGTGATAAGTCAGACTGCTCCATAAAACAAAGATGTTTCAATTCAGCGTGCAAAACGCAATAGTAGCAACCCAATGACACGAGTCCCCATGGCTGGATTTATTGCCCTGCAAGCCCAATTATTCACTGCAACTTGGTTATTATTAGCTTGCTCCAGCAGCTCAGTGGCAGCGAGAGACTGACCCCAAACCCCATTGTGTCACAAGAAACAATTTTCACTGATTCTGACTAAGAGAGAGTACGAGAGGGGAATGGGAAATAAGTCTGCGAAGAATGCGCTAAATTGATGATTAATTAATACATGCATAAAAGTAACCACAAGTATGAGAGAAAAAAATAATAATCATTGAAGGTTGAGCATCTAAGAATACATTTTGTGCTCACACCTCACCTCTGTAACTCAGCTATGGATGAAGGCGTGATGTGGTCAGGACTTTCTCATGCCAGGAGGCACTCAGGCACTGGAGTCAAAGAACGTGTGGGATTTTCTATTCTTTAATCTGGTGATTTAGATTCCTGAACTGCAAACCCACAATGTGAAGCTCAATGCTGGGAGTGCAAACGCATAAATGCTCTCCTTTAACATTTTCCCAGACATTATCAATGGCTGTCATTTTTGCTGGCTGGAGATTGTATTTTTTGTTATGGAATCCTACTTATAAACAGTACATCTCTGTCAGAGATAGAAATGTTGCAAAATAATTTATCATACAATTTTTGTCTGAACTCACACATGTTGGTTTATTGTAGTTGTGAGGTAATGAAATGGACATTCAGAATATTTCTGGGGTTTGCTTAGAAATTTAAAAAAGGGTTGCTTTTGAAGTCACTTCTTCTGTCCTTAGTTTGCTCAGTATAATGATACATCTGGCAAGAAACATTGAACTAATTCTGCACCTTTCATTTGGAATTCTCCATGTGCCAGACAAAATATTGGTGGTCTGTTTGACCTTGGGTCACTTCATAATCAGACTCATTGTTATTTTGACCCTGCAAATGTCCTTGGAGAGCAATCTTTAATTTGCATGGAGTCACGGAGCTATATAAAATGGATACAGACCTTGAGCCCAACTTGTCCATGCTGATGAAGTTGGCATTCTGGCCCAGTCCCATTTGCAATTGACCCATATCCCTCTAACTCCTTCCTATCCATACACAGTATTTGTTCAAATATATTTTGAAAGTCATAATTATATCCACTTCTACAGCTTCCTCTGGCAGCTCGTACCAGAAATGAACTAGCCACTCATGAAAAGTTGCCCCAAAAGTCCCTCTTAAATCTCTTCCCTCTCACTAGCCTCTGACCTTGAGTTTTAAAGTCCTCTACCATGGAGAAAAGACATATGAGGTTTGGCTGCGTTTGGAATATTGCGTGCAGTTCTGATTGCTCCATTACAGGAAGGATTTGGAGGCTTTGAAGAGGGTGAAGAAGAGGGTTACCAGACTGCTGCCCAGATTAGAGGGCATTAGTCACAAGGAGAGTTAGGACAAACTTGGTTTGTTTTCACTGGTGCGTCAAAGGCTGAGGGGAGACGTGGTAGAAGTTTATAACATTAGGAGAGCTATAAATTGGATAGACATTCATAACCTTCTTCCCAGGATGAAATGTCAAATACCAGAGGGCATAGCTTTAAGGTGAGAAGGGTAAAATATCATCAACAACTTCCCTTCTAATGTCGGATACCAGTGAAAGTTTTTCCTCACATGAAACAGAGGACACCACACCTGTCTCACTTTGAATCCTTGACCAATGTTGTTTTCCGTAGTACAGATTCAAGTTGGTTAATGAAATGAGAAGGCTTATTGACTATTACAGGGATCTTCAAAGTTAATGGCAGTAAGCGCATGGCGACACTTAGTTCCAACAGGTTCTGCTTTCCAAGCTCCCTGGGGAGTTTTTGCCATGTTTCGTTGATTATAGTCGAATGTCATCCTGTTGATGTACCCGATATGTCCTTTTAGATTGCTGTACCTCAGTCTTTTCTACACCCTTGACCCCTGGGTCCAACTTAGTACTAACTTTGTATATCTATATAATAGTTAATAAACCTTCTGACTTCATTATGCAACTTCAGTCTTTCAGTTGGAACTCACTATTGGTTAAGAATCCAAAGTGTAATATGTTTAACTTCCCCACGCTTATTAAGGATGAAAAGCATTTACTGTTATGAGAAGTTGTAAAATTATTGAATCATGCAACACAGAAAACAGGTATTTCCCTTTGCACGACACAAAATGCTGGAGCAACTCAGTGGGTCAGGCAGCATCTCTGGAGAACATGGATAGGTAATGTTTCAGGTCAAGATTCTTCTTCATACTGATTGTGGGATGGGGGGAAGGGGGAGGAGAAAGCTGGTAAAGGGGAGAGGCAGGACAATGTGTGGCAGGTAATACGTCAAAGATAGACACAAAATGCTGGAGTAACTCAGCGGGACAGGTAGCATCTCTGGAGAGAAGGAATGAGTGACGTTTCGGGTCGAGACCCTTCTTCAGACTCTGAGGAAGGGTCTCGACCTGAAATGTCACCCATTCCTTCTCTCCAGAGATGCTGCCTGCCCGCTGAGTTACTTCAACATTTTGTGTCTATCTTCAATTTAAAATAGCATCTGCAGTTCACAGGTGATATGTCAAAACAGGCAAGGGAGATTTTTTGACAGGCAGATGGTTGAAACAAAGGCCAAAAAAAAGAACAATTGATGTGAGACAGGTTTGAAGAGTTGCAGATTGTGAAGCCAGGGGGAACAAAGTACCAGGTGGGGTGGAGGGGGGAGGGGGAGGAGAAACAGGTGGGAGTCCAGGTAGGGCTCAGGGGATGAGGGGGGTTGGGATAGTCAACCTTGACTGTGGCAACTGTGATGCCTACAACACCAATCCTGTTTGCCTGCATTAGGCCAATATTCCTCTCTGCCTTTCATGTCTAAGTACCTATCTAAATCCATTTCAAACATTGTACGCCCATCTCCCTCTTCCATATCTTATGCCGGCTCAATCCAGATATCTCCCATCTTTTATGTGGAATAATCATATCCCTGAGATCTCATTTAAATTTCACCTCAACTTAAACATGTGCCTTCCAGTTCTGCCTCCCTTTCCTTGGGAAAAAGATTCTATCTAGCCCTCATAATTTTATAAACCTCAATAAGGTCACCACTCAGCTCACACGTTCCATTCAGAATAAACACAGCATGTCCAACTTATCCTTGTAACGACAGCTCTTCATACCAGGAAACATCCTGGTGAATCTCTAGTTTGCAAAGGAATGTTTTTGTTGATCTGTGCAGTACTTAATTAGCCAGCATTTCGGGCCTTTGGGGTAATTCTATATTATACCTTTGGAGATGTCTAAAGTTCACATTCCCACTTGCTTTCTGCAAGCCTGCTTTTCCTAACTACTCACCCTCATATATCCTGGCAAATGTCAACAGTGTTGAACACATACTGCATTTTCAAACTAGTACAATAATAATTTGTCCTTTTTAATGAAATTTCCTACGGGAGCTTTATGGTTTACAGCCTCCACCTTAAATAACAGTTAGCAATTAGTGTGGTGAATCTGTGGAATACATTGCTGCAGACAGCTGTGGAGGCTATGTATTTTTAAAGCGGAGGTTGATAGGTTTGTGATTAGTAAGGGTGTCAAATGTTACGGGGAGAAGCAGGAGAATGGGGTTGAGAGGAAAAGACAGATCAGCCATGATTGAATGGTGGAGCAGAATCGATGGGCGAATGGCCTAATTCTGCTCCTATGCCTTACGAAGTTGTAATATCAAATTAAAATTAAATAAATATTTCATTTCTAACAAAACCTAAACAAGTGTGGGAAGTAAAGCGATCTGAAAAAATAGCAAACCAAACATAGGAAGGGGAGGAATACCCAAAGCAGCAGTGTAATAAATTCTGCATGGATGCATCACTTGTGTGCTTGAAAGTTTGCAAAGGATTAGTGACACAAAAGCACAGAATGATTTGAAAATGCTGATAATCAGGACATTCACATAAACTGAACCATTGGAATATAGCAAGAATTAGCATGACATTTGTGGAGGATATTGTGTGCCAAATGATGCAGCTGGCAATGGTGCGAATGCGTAAGTTGATCAAGGTTAGGTGTATGGGCTCAATGAAGAGAAAAGTTGACCCAACACATTTATAACAGGATAGATTTTGTTACTGGGACTTCTTACAGCTGGTGCTCAATTTATTTATTACCTAATTTATTACTCAGTTTTTATTTACTGAGTTTTTATTCCGTCATGAAGTTGCTGGGAGTGAGATCTGATTTTAAAAAAGGGATCTGGGATCCATGAACATTAAGAGCAACAGTGGTTAACTAATATGGTTAAAAAACAAAGACATAAAATTACAAAGGGCAAATAGAGAATAAATTAGAACGAGCGAGATCATTCCCACACAAAGAGAAATTTTTAAAAGCAGGAATGCAAGAATCAATTGAAAAAGAGGTGGATATGAAAAAATCCCAAATTGACAATTTTAAACCTTCAATAAATAAAATTAATTGAGGGAATGACACTCTACACTTCTAATGCTTTGATTTTTGGCCCATAATGTTGTCTGGTTGCCATTAACAATTTTTTGTGTTGTTGATAATTATACTATTAATTAGCACTTCTCTGCCAATTTAATGCATAAATGTTTTGACATTGTGGGATCTTCACAGCAATTCAGGTGCAATAAGCATTTTTGTGAAGTTAGTCGTGAAGTGACTTAAACCACCCTATGCAATGAGGGTTTTTTTTTTAAATTCCTGGGGACTCTTCTTGATCACTGTGCACTATCATAACAGAGTCCTTCATTGACACAATTACTCTTTCCACCGGTCCTTGAACAAACAGCTCAATGCAAACCTTTCAGCAGCCTGGGCTTGGTCACATCAGATACACTGGAAAATACATTTAATAATCATGGTCCAATGAATACCACGCTTTTCAAAGAGAATGGAGAATTTAAGGTTTATAAAGAAGAATCATAAATCTGGATCTGGAATCAATCCCAAACTGCCATGCACTTTAACATTGCTGGCTTCAACCAATCTATTCCCCGGGTTTCTCAGCTGTAATAATTTTAGACTAGTGTATGATCACATTTACATATTCATTCTGCCATGCAAACAAATTTGAGCTGTGCTGTGCTGTCAGGGATTGCATCCTAATCTGTTTTCACTGAATGACTTGAGTTACAATTACTGAACAGGTATAACGATTTTATTTGACAGGCTTGAAGGTAGCAGATAAATGAGTTTGCTTGTTTCTGGATTCATTTGTAAATATGAATACAATTTCCAGTGAATCAGCAACTTCATCGCATCTGTATCAGCACTGCCTGTGACAGACACTATTACTGTTAATGTCATGGCCACTTGTAGCTCATAGTAATGCTCAGGATATCACACGTTTCCAATTTTCTTTCCAGAAATCGTGCACAAATAGCACAGCAAACAAAAAAAAAGCTCAAGATTCTTGTGACAATTAGACCTGCCTTTATTCTACTTTCTCTGATTTATTTGCTTATGGCACTTATTTAGATGACAGATGGAAGTGCTGGAGATCACAACTTTCACCCATTTTACATTCATTTCACATCCGGTGATATAATCGCAGCCTCAGCCTTATCTCAGTCTCCCGCGTCACTGCACCAAGCAGCATTTCTATTTTGTATACTTCACAGGCCGCTGAATTATTTGTAGAGAACAGTCCTTCGGCAAATAGATTGTGATTGCTGGGGCTCACTTCTAATCTTCTGTAATGAGCATCAACGAGAAAAGTCCTTTGCCACCTTCCCCCGTGCTAGGATCAGCTCAAGGTCTGTCAGCCCGACCGGTGGCATCCGAGGCAGATGCCGCAAACTTTGTGTCACAGGCACCTTACGTTGACATGGGGAGTGACGACTCAGATCTCTCAATTACATACAGATAGGCTGAAAGCAATGCTCAATCACCCAGCCTTCGAGCTTAAGCATGCTGTGTTTCATCTGCTATCCGAGTTTCTCTCACAAGCATGATAAGTGCCAGGTTGTGCTGCCTACTGTGGAATGTAATGTAACCAAGATTGATTTTCATTTTTTTCATTAAAAAACCCGTAGTAAAACATTTTTACTACTTGATGACATAATTCTGCCATTGTGATTTCAGTCCATTATCTCCTCTCTAATGAAGCAACAATAATGGATGGGTTACAAATGCAGTTACACAACTGGAGGTTTCGATGGCACAGAGATCATAAAGGCAAGACTCAGAGAAGCTTGGTGATGTCATTGGATAACCTGGGGAGCATGTCTTGAACCACAAAGCAAGTCTTTTTCATTTATTTTAATGTAGCTATCTAGCGTTCAAAATGGAAAACACTAGGAATACCTGCATCCATTTTGTAAAGTTCCTTTGGAGCGATGGAGAGAAATTAGAATTCTTGTCATTTTATGCCAGCAGCATCAGTGAATGCAGCAGAGGTATTCTCTCTGCTTTATATCTGAGAAATACATGCAAGTCTAGAAATTTGATTTCAACAATTTTTGTGAGCTAGGTAAGTGCTTTGCTTTGTCCAAATGCTAAACTGGGGGGTTGCCAAACAAAATTGTGAAATTAGAATATCCATGATTTAAAAAATTATCATGTTGAGCCGTTTAGTGAAGCATTCCATCCTGACCTGCGTTTTTCACAAATGGCAGACACTGCCTAAATCTCCAGCGGCTGTCTCTAATGTGGGCCAGCATTCATTACACTGATATCTCTGTGGTAGCCACACAGAATGCCTCGGAGTTAAGGGTAAACTGGTTATGGTGCAAAGAAAGAAACTTTAGAGTTGAATGGCAAAGTTATGGTGGGTCTTGGTGATTGGGTTCCATTGTGGTACTGGGCCATCAGTAGGGCAATCAAACTGGCCACAGTACTGCACAGTGTGGAGATGTGGGAACACAGGATGCAGGAGGAATAATGGAGAACCTCTAACACATAAATCAGATCAATATGCACATGTGACATGGACTTGAAATCCATTCAGGGATCAACAGATTTGCACCATAGGTCATGTATCAATGTCCTAAGGATATCAGCATGCAGACTTTTCATTTGTCCTTAGTGCAAGCAGATATTATTTTTCTAATACATTGAAATGGCTGATCGGGCAAGAGGAGAAACTTAAAAAATATATAACTTTACAAACTATAAAGACAAATCCAGGTGACATTCTTTAATTCACCTATGCTTCAATGTTTTCAGGGCACTCATGCAAAACCTTGTTGTAACAATGCTAACCTTGTGACCCAATTTCTGAGGATAACCTATGGGCACCACTGACTTTGGTGACATCGCCACAAGTGGAAATGACAATGGCGTGAGGGTGATTTGTAATAGGGGCTAGCCAGTTGAGTTTGGGAAGACACCTAAAAAAAAGAGCAAAATCACTTTTTATGCCTGACTCATACAAAAAGAAAAGGCGTTTCACTTCACAGTCTTGGTCATCTTTATTTGGAGCAACAGCAAACCAAAGTCGACTGTTAGGGCTTTGGTGGAATTTATTCATGGTGTGGGGCTAAATTGAGGGAGAGAACGGTTGGGAACCCTTTGGGTCAAAAGTAACAAATGTATGCTAGGAAATCAATGGCTTGTTTTACATTACAGTTGCATTGACAGTGGAAAATGGGTCTGGTGAAAAAATAGAAGATTAAACTGCTTCTCCCATTTTGCACTTTTGCCAAAGGCACTCGTGCAACTCACACTAAAGTGCTAGAGGCATAGAGAGAAATAGCTTAAACAAAACAAGATAAACAGATCATCAACAAAGTTTTGTTTGAGACATGTCTTCAGCTTCTGTGCAACTAAATTTGTCATTTTGCGTGCTTCCAAATAATTTGTACTACAGCCAAGTATTGGTTGATGATAACAAATATGGGCAATGGAAATTGGGAGAAAAAATGCAAGAGGTTGCAGAAAACGTAGGATAGACAAATGGCGCAATATGTGGCAAATAAAAAATGGAAAATTCTCAGCAATGCAAGGATAAAACTATCTGTGGAATGCAGGAATGCAAAGAGGGTAAATCTTAAAAGATGAGGCAACAGGACTTAGTGTTGTAAGGAAAAAATGAATATGAAAACAAAGAGTAGATAAGGAGTCCGTATTAAACAATTTTTGGGCCAAAGTTGCAGTGCCAAGTGCTGAATTTGGACTGCCAAATATGACAGGGCTGATCGTGCTAGACAGGCTAATCCTAGGGGGTCACTTTCTGTACTTTCCACATACCCGTACTCAACTGGGCTGGATACACAGATCCAATCTCACTGTCCTCCAAATAGGTCTAACAGTGATGCAGAGGAAAAGAGATTGCACAGCATAGTGACTGACTCAATCTATCACATTTGTCATTAGGTCCTGAAGCATCAGTGTATTTGCACAAGTCCCAGACTTACTGCAATGTCAATGGCAGGAAACTAACTTTTCAGTCACAATGATCATTATCCCAACAACAGGTGATGGGTAGATGATAAAAAAGCACGATACTCCATGGGCATAACACACAAGCTGATTGTGCCATCATAGTCTAAGATTAGTAGGCTTGGTAGAAAGGGAAAATTAAATTGAGTTCAAAAATTTCCAAGGGTTAGAAACATAGAACATAGTGCAGGAGGAGGCCATTCAGCCCTTCGAGCCAGCACCACCATTCATTGTGATCATGGCTGATCGTCCCAATCAATAACCCGTGCCTGCCTTCTCCCCATATCCCTTGATTCCACTAGCCCCAAGAGCTCTATCTAACTCTCTCTTAAATCCATCCAGTGATTTGGCCTCCACTGCCCTCTGTGGCAGAGAATTCCACAAATTCACAACTCTCTGGGTGAAAAGGTTCCTTCTCACCTCAGTTTTAAATGGCCTCCCCTTTATTCTAAGACTGTGGCCCCTGGTTCTGGACTCGCCCAACATTGGGAACATTTTTCCTGTGTTCTACAAAGAAATACCAGACAAGAGAAGCTTGAAAAATTGTATTCGGTGTGAATAGTTATTTGATTACCAAAGATCTAAAAATCCAAGTGTTGTGCTTATGACCCTCTAAATGAAATCTTACACACCAATGTCTTTGGTTGGTGTACTGGGAATCAATAGGTGCAAAACCTTTGTATCAAGCTACCAGCCACCTGTCCCAATTCAAGTGCATTATAAGTAGCTGAAAGTGCAGCACTTGCAACCCCTCTGGAACCTGGCTCCCTTTATCAAGGATGTCAATGTTATTAATTTTCTTTTAAAACTTTGTTACTTCACACACAGAATTTCTATTCTCCATTTCCTCTCACTTTTCCTGGTTGGTCTCACTTGTTCACTTTTGGAGGCCATGCCTCTTCAAATACATTTGAGTGATCATGTGCAACCTCAACACAGGCAATTCCTACTCTTGGCTCATGCCCATCATATACATTTTAGTGTAAAGGTATAAGGGAAGAGCTAACAGCATGACACCATTGTTCATGACCCCAAAGTTTTCCAAATGTTTCATTGTTCTTTGAAGTGCGATCAACACCTTAATGTTGAGAAAATGCTGTCCACGGTAGGCTGTAACGACCTAGTTAAAACAATGCACTAAATAGACTGACCCCAAAGAATGAATAGACCAATTCTATGGTAGACATGATCAATAATTATAATTGGTTATGATAAACCAACAATAATATCACTGACAGGACAGTGTCACATTTTTATGCTATTTTAGTCTATTGAGGTGTAGATTTGGTGCACTAAGAATAATATTTGTGCAATTTGACAATGTTTTAGAAAATCATGTTGGACTTTCTTTGTAACATTACATTTCCACGTCTGGAATATGGAAATAACTGGAAAGGTTTGATGCCAATGTTAAAAATGAGATGCTGAGGGGTGAAGGATTAATTCTCCTTTCTCAACTAAAACAGATTTCACTGAACGTCAGCTCTTTGGTGTCACAAAGCAGCTATCAATAGCAGCAGGTTGATAGAAACCAGAATCATTTGAAGCTTTGTCACAGTGACATTAAGGCAGTCAAGAATGATGCACAGAACTCATTGCATCCAAGATGACTTGAACACTGGTTTCAGGAACTAGTGATCATCCCATCAACTTCAGGCTTTTGAACAGTACACAATGATAACTACAGCAACTGTAAACTTTTATGGACTGTGTCTTTGGTTGCAATACGGACTTTGATTTTCACACTCTTATGGTTACCAAAGTATAATAGTTATTAATTTATTCTATTTTTGATTATAATATAAATAATTTGGGTTATTCGATTAATTTGAAATTATGGGTCTGTTAAACTGCAGCAAGTAAGAATTTCATTGTACATATGACAATTAAACATTCTTGACTCTCGACTCTTCAGGGGAAAATTACATCGGATAGAGAAGGCAATCAAGTAGGTGTAGCATAATCAAAAAGTGACTGCCTCAGCTGTTTAGAGAATCATAGAAATGCTACCTATGAAACAGAGGAGCCTTTATTTTGCCCCAAAGACTTTACTTGATAATTGCTGCACTAAGTAAATGGGTTCTCAGAGCTTCTTCAAGGATCTCTGCATCCTGCAGTGCTGGACATTAAGCAAAACAAAAGCCCATATCCTTTGATTCCTTTAGTCCTAAGAGCTAAATCTAACTGCCTCTTGAAAATATCCAGTGAATTAGTCTCTACTGCCTTCTGTGGCAGAGAATTCCATGAATCCAAAACTCCCTGGGTGAAATAAGTGATGTTTTAGGTTGACCCTTCTTCAAACCCTTTTCTTTCAGTCCGAAGAAGGGTCTTAGACAATAGACAATTGGTGCAGGAGTAGGCCATTCGGCCCTTCGAGCTGAAATATCACCTATTTCTTTTCTCCAGAGATGCTGCCTGACCCGCTGAGTTCCTCCAGCATTTTGTGTCCATCTTTATTTCCACAATATTTCTCCTCTGTTTTTATTCTGGGAAAAGACATGAAGATCAGGGAAGTTGGGAAAGTCAATGGAGATGTATTGAGGACACTCCATATAACAGTCAAGGAGGTTCTGGATGCCCTAAAAAGAATGAAGGGAGATAAATCTCTCAGGCCTGATCGGGTATATCCAAGGACATTGTGGAAGCTACAGAAGATATTGCAGGAGCCCTGGCTGTGATGTATGAATCATTGTGAGATACAGGCGAGGTGCCAGAAGACCGGATGGCGGCTATTGCAGTGATATGCCTCAGGGATTGATGCTGGGCCTATTTATTTGTGATTTTGTTTGTTATTGTGGGCAAGGGAATACTGTGAAAGGGGGAAGTTAAGCCGAGTGACTGTGTTGAATGGGGAACAGAGGATGTAATTAGTTTGTGTAAGAAAATAACTGCAGATGCTGGTACAAATCGAAGGTATTTATTCACAAAATGCTAGAGTAACTCAGCAGGTCAGGCAGCATCTCAGGAGAGAAGGGATGGGTGACGTTTTGGGTCGAGACCCTTCTTCAGACTGATGTCAGGGGGGCGGGACAAAGGAAGGATATAGGTGGAGACAGGACATGAGAGGGAGACTTGTGTTGCAGAATAACTTTACTGATATATGGTCTTACCAAGTCTGCCTGTGTTATGCACAAATCTCATTGTTCATGTTATCGAGTCATAGAATTAGACAGCACTGAAACATGATACTGGAGAATTTGGCCATTTCATTCAGGAGTATCTCATATGCCGGTTCAAATGCGAATAGCATTTTGAGCATAGCAACGGAAAGAAGGTATCAAGATTCAAGGAGAGTCCAATGCAGAGGCCTGAAGGATTCAACTGCCAGCTGAACATTAGGCAACTGGAATGTAGACATTGAAGAAGGGTATTAAGAATTACAATGGGATCTTGATCAACTGGGAAGTAACTATGCAATATGGGAGACTTTGCATGCAAATCACCAAAAAAGTGATCAACAGCAGATAATGGCAACAAGATGGTTGCCTGCATACTTTGAAAATTATCCCTTGAAACAGCATTGGTTGATGCAAGGATGGGAATATGCCTTCATGCTTATCAACCCTGAGAGGGAAGATTAACTGGAATGATGTGTTCCAAAATGTCAGTACTCGCATTAGATCTGTGTCCTACACTGACCATGTCAACTGTGTTGGCCATGATCTTCCTCTACTGCATCCTTTCATTGGGTATTCAGAATACACAGACTAAAACTCTCATCAACATGGCATGTGGAGAGACCTGCACAACAGACATTTGTGAATACTAGGCAAATAATGTTGTGACTTTAAGGGGCGCACAGTGGGGCAATGGTAGAGTTGCTGCCTGACAGTGTTCGGTCCTGACAACATGTGCTGTCTGTAAACAATTTGTATGTTCTCCCTGTGACCACGTGGATTTTCATCGGGTGCTCCGGTTTCCTCCCATAACTCCAAAGACGTACAGGTTTACAGGTTAATTGGCTTCAGAAAAATTGTAAATTGTCCCTAGCATGTAGGATATGCCTAGTGTACCCGGTCATCGACAGTCGGTGTGGACTCGTTGAGGCGAAGGATCTGTTTTCACAATGTATCTCTAAAGACCAAAGGCATGTGTTGTTTTCAATAAGTAATGATAATGTGTTGAATTTTGCTTTCACATAACTTTGACATTGGCAATGTACACAAACAATAGCCACTTCAAGAATTGCATTAGTCAATCATCCAGGAATAAAGTTACAATTTTAATAGGCTTGGTGCACAAATTGCACCCTTCTACGAGAGACATTTTCCCTTTACTGTGACCTTTTTCCGCTGTAAGATCTCTCCTCTTTGCAGGCAAATGCTATTCAAACGATGAAATTTCTTTCATCAATTCTTACCTACTATCATTTTTTGTTCAATGTTTTAACATGAATAAAGTCTTTATTATCTTCCTGTCATACCAGTCAGTAGCAAGTGCTACCATCTTCTTCGTAGTTGTCAATGTGAACCAAATCTCCACTGAATTGCAGCAGCAGTGACTGTAAAAAGTGACTGACTCATTTTATTACAAAATGGTTCACCTTACATGTTTCTCTGAGGAAATTATATTATATTGGGCTGAAATTTTGCTCCTGTCATTCTACAGATATGACCGCTATTTTGTCTGTCAGACTGAAAGGCAAAAGTAATTGTTGCTCTATTCCAAAGATTTTTCTACCCATTTGCTCCAACTCCTCTCTCCAGAAAACAAAGTAATTTTACTTAAACAGCTGAGAAAGTCTGCCTGGAGAGCTGCTAAAGAATGGAGCTTTTTGGTTTGAGGGCACACTTAATTGCAGCAGTTTAGCATTTTCATCTCAACTCCACTCATGCTTTCTTCCATCTCTCCCTCATTCAAACTGTTACGTTGAAATTATTGATTGGTGTAAATTATTAGATAAGTGACACCATTCAAACATCTCCAGAGGACATATCCATTTCTGACTACCAGCACTGTACAAATTTGAGGAGAAGAACCACTGGTGTAATATTAGATTATTCCATCCTGGGAATAATATTCTGACTGTCTACCCTATCTATGCCTCTTATAATTTTATATACAGTTCCATTGAATTTTACTGAATTTATATTAAATTCCAATAAAATCAGCAGAACTGAACATGCAAGAGATGGGTGCAACTGACATGCTTATAATTAGTGCCAGCGACCCAAGACTAGTTCCTCATCCTTAATTCAACAAAAATGACCAAGGATTTAATGAAAGAGAGATTCTCTAGATTAATGGGCAGGCCAGTGCCTGCACAACCACACCGTGAAGATGATCCAAACTGATCATGTGCGTTATGGACTTAATGCATGCGAGTTACCTGCATGAGGAGACTACTATCCCCTAGAGCCAACTTTGCATACTTATACTGAGTAGTAGACCTCTCAGATGTAATGGTAGAAATGATACAATCTACTACACTGTCTATTTTAAGACTGTTTCTTTTAAGAAAAATGGACTACCACATGTTAATCAGTCCGTGAACACCAGGGTCAAAGACCCCAGGTGGGTTTCTTCTCCTCCTTCTCCTCCCCTTTCTCCTTCTCCAGCCCAACTTTCCTTCTCCAGTCCAGCTGGGGTCTTTGACACTCACTGGTGTTCACGGACTGATTAACATGTGGGAGTCCATTTTTCTTAAAATATACAGTGTCTTAAAATAGACAATGTACGACATTTGCTAAACCATTGCTGGGCTATACAATGCACCTTTACGGATCAGTGAGGTCTGGATTGAACGCATTAATCCATAAAGCTCAGATGAGGTGCTATTTCACCGTTGGTCTTTCGCAATGATGAATCACAGTACATTTTGAACTTTTGAAACAGAACTGGAAATGTTCTAGAAGTGGAATTGTTTGCAGTCCTATGGTAAAAAGGGAAGGAGAGGGTGTCCAAACGCTAGTTGGACAGTGTTTAATCAGCCGCGATAGACATGATAGCTGCTTTTGAATTCCCTTGTTCTACATTGCAATGAATGTGAAGTTAGCTAATTATTATCACTCTATCTTTGCTATAATCACAAAAAGATATAGTTTCTCCCCTTTACTTCTTCAATTATTTTCTCCCCATTCCTCCCCCACCCTAACATCATCCACACTCACAGATCAACTTCCCTAAGCATGCTGAGGATACCAAGCTTTGCTATCCACCACTCCTGGTTTACAATATCCAGTCTTAGATCACTACTCCAGGTCTTGACTGACAAGATTCCACTCGCCCGCTGCTTTCATTGAATCCATTCCTCATCACAGTCCTCATTTCCCTTCAGGCTCTATATATATCATTCACTTTAAGTTAATTTCATATTCTTTTCTCCTATAAGCTTTGTTAAACTACTCACTTTTGCCACCATTTCCTTGTCCCTAAATGTTTGTACATCTTTGTGACATAATTCTCCACGCTGCTATCACTGGTCTGTCATCGTCCGTCCTCTATATGCTTGAACTGGTCCAGAATTCTGGATACCTTGCCTCTCATTCTCTCATTTGCTCGTCAATCCTTAGCTTCTGGACAATCATCAACCCGAACATCAACCAAGAACAATAAATGTTAACATTTCTCCTCTTGTGTACATTTCCAATGGTGCAGCATGTCCACCCTCTGCAATCTCCACCTGTGAACATAAAGACTTCATCTGCAATCTAGCTTAATTCAAACAGTTCATTTGCGTTTGGCCTTCTGCGCATCATCCCATTCATTCACTACATCATTGCTGCAGATAGGAATTCTAGCTTCTGTTTATCCTGGTTCTACAGTCATGAATTCTCACACGACATTATCAATCCATTTTCTTTATGTTTTTAAAAAAATACCCAGAGCACATTTATTTAGCCAAGCTTTCAGTCATTCATCTTCATGTCTCTCTATTAGGCAAAGCACTTATTATTCTGTGGGCTATTTATAATGTGCCTCAGGATTTCTTCTGCATTGTAGGCACCATGTAAGTTGTTGAATCAAATGAAAAGAAAAATAGCTTGTAAAATGGCATAAACTAATACAAGATATCCAACACTGTGCAATTTGCATTTACCTCATGCATTTTATCATTGGGTGCAGTTTGAATCCAACAAGCGCAATGCATAATCAATGCACAAATTGTTCCAGAGAAAAGCATTCACATAAGTGCTTAATAATTTGAACATGCTTCAACATGCATCCTTTTTTATTTTGCAAGATGGCTTGCTGACTTGTTGATTATGCATTATGCTTGATCATTTGCACCTGCTTTATAGTAACAGCATTTTGAAAACCCCAACAGCATTGAATGGTCAGAAACGAGACCTCGTTCTACATTTGAAATTGATGAAATTCAGTTGGTTTAAATCAGATCTTGATTGAGAAAAATAATTATCGCTCTTCTCTAATGACAAATGTTTGAGACACAGAATGCATTATTGATTCCTGACTTTTCATTGTTGACATCCCCAAGTCCATCATTTCATATTTCTCTGCATAGCATTCCATTTGCCAAGCTCAGTCCATTTCTGACTTTCTTTTCAGAAATATTTATCACGATCGTTTTGTTCCATAAGTCCCATATCCTCTGCAAACTTTATAAAGACACAACCTATATGCAAGCCCGTATCATTTTTTAATTTGGGAAGAAGCAAGGGACAGAACTGTGCATCATCTCACCTTCACAGAAACATCCAACCCTCTCCAACGTTATCTATTTTGACTGAATCATTTTCAGGACTTGGAATGTTTTCACTAATACAGCAAACTCCATAAACAATTTTGTGCAAGTCAAGATTTTTTGTGACTTTACTGCGTAATAATGAGCATTTTTAGATTACCTAAAACATAACAAGGTGCAGAGGAAACATTACTCTTCAGCTCCATAGCAACTGCTTTTGAGAACCTCTTCTTCTGCAAAAAGAGTAATATTTCCCTTTCTGGATGAAAATGATCCACTGGTCATTGCAGTTTAGCACAAATTAGGAGAAATGTTATGTTGTGGATCACTTATCAACAGGAATTTAATGTCAAAAAGCTGCAAACTCAATTCAATTCATTTGAACCCAATAAAAGATTAAAATCCTGATCCCACTAGCAAAAGTACAGCATCTAAACTCGTCCATTATTCAAGTCATTACAAAAAAATTGTTTCAATATAAAACAGCCTAGAAAATGTATCATCTGTCACTGTCAGAGTTTTGTTTCCTGTTCATTTCACCGGAGACAGATAACAGTCAATTTCACAGCACTGGATGAAATGTGGATCAGACAAGCTTTTAAAAACAAAGCAATATTGCTTAATCTTGGAGCTCATTAAATTATTTAAATGCTTTTTGAAAATCATATTTCAACTCAAGGTTCAATGCACATTCACAATCAGGCTGCAAATTAAGAAATAATAAGATGTGCATCATTGGTGCTTACTTTGTGAGGATGTCCAGCATAAACAGTGAAATAAAGCTTAATTCTCTGCAATATTGCAGTACTCAACAGCCTGGAGCTCATTATCAACGTTAGATTATGTTAAATCAAAGGAATTTCTTTCCCTGCGGATTAAAATTGCACTTTAAAAAGATCACCATGGTTGCAGACCTTCCCTCTGAACATCAGAGCATTTTCATTATCTATAGCAGACTAATAAATAATGTGTAGGAAAAAAACTGCAGTCGCTGGTATAAGTCGAAGGTAGCCAAAAAATGCTGCTGTAGCTCAGCGGGTCAGGCAGCATCTCTGGAGAGAAGGAATGGGTGACGTTTCGGGTTGAGACCCTTCTTCAGACTGATGTCAGGGGAGGGGGCAGAACAAAGAAAGGATGTAGTAATACCTGTCCCTTTACCTCCCCCCTCGACTGCATCCAAGGACCCAAACAGTCTTTCCAGGTGAGGCAGAGGTTCACCTGCACCTCCTCCTATCTCATCTATTGTATCCACTGCTTCAGATGTCAACTTCTCTACATCAGCGAGACCAAGCGCAGGCTCGGCGATCGTTTCGCTCAACACCTCCGCTCAGTCCACCTTAACCAATCTGATCTCCTGGTGGCTCAGCACTTCAACTCCCCCTCCCATTCCCATTCTGACCCTTCTGTCCTGGGCCTCCTCCATTGTCAGAGTGAGGTCCAGCGCAAATTGGAGGAACAGCATCTCATATTTTGCTTGGGCAGTTTACACCCCAGCGGTATGAACATTGACTTCTCTAACTTCAGATAGTTCCTCTTTCCCTCTCTATCCCCTCCCCCTTCCCAGTTCTCCCACTAGTCTTCCTGTCTCCTACCACATCCTTTCTTTGACATCAGTCTGAAGAAGGGTCTCGACCCGAAATGTCACCAATTCCTTCTCTCCAGAGATGCTGCCTGACCCGCTGAGTGACTCCAGCATTTTTTGTCTACTTTAGACTAATAAACAAGATGTATCTACCTAATTACAACCTAATGCGGAACTGTTGTAAAGGGAGTGGAGGTAAATCCACATGTGGTTGTCAAGATCCTTTTAATAATTACTGATTTATTATGCATAACAGGGAAAGTCTATTCATTAAAATATGCATGGTCATGCCCCAAGTAAGTGTAATGAGCTGGCACAATGAACTGAACCTTTCTTTCAGAAGCACATTAATGACAGATACAGACTCTGAATACTGATTTCTACTGGTACATTATCACAAAGGCATCACCTTAAAAACAGATCTATTTCAGAATCGTTCCTGCACTTGTTTTGAGAGAATTTTTAAAAAGGTTTTCCTGCATCATGTATTAGTTCTTTGTAAGGCTTTTTATTGTAAAATTCTTATCTAATCTGCCGCATCTCTCAGAGCTATTCTACTATATCTCCAAACAAAGCTCTGAAGTATTTGTTTTAAAGTCTTCTTCTTTAGCTTGGTTCAATGTCTTTGGTTAAATACACACTTGTGAATGCATAACTGCATCAGTGAGGTGATGATGAACTACGGGCGATGGAAATCTCACAGATTCAATTCTTGATGTCCCCTCCTTGCCATCTTGAATGAGGAAAGTGGATGAGGCGAGTTGTGCGCAAAGGATAATAGACAATAGACAATAGACAATAGGTGCAGGAGGAGGCCATTCGGCCCTTTGAGCCAGCACCGCCATTCAATGTGATCATGGCTGATCATTCTCAATCAGTACCCCGTTCCTGCCTTCTCCCCATACCCTCTGACTCCGCTATCCTTAAGAGCTCTATCTAGCTCTCTCTTGAATGCATTCAGAGATAAGGACATCTTGAGTGGATGATCTGTCTTGGCTACCCCCCTGAGGCCCTCACTATCACTGGAGAGTAGTCTCCAGCTAATTCAAGTCACTCTTTTCAAGAGCACTGGATAGAGAAAATTGTAATGATCCTAAAAGCATACCGATGCATTTCAAGCCTCGCTATTTCAAAACATTTTAAAAAATGGGATTTACCTAAAATTTGTCCAGTTATATTCTGTCGCCAATATGCAGCAGTAATCTAATCCAGCCAATTATTGGCCCGTCAGCATAACCTCAAACATCAACAAAATGATGGAGGATGTCTTTGACTGTACTATCAAGTGACGTATACCCACCAAAATTCGATTCACTGATCCCAATTTGAGTTCTGCCAAGATCACTTGAATAAGGAACTGATCGTGGTCCCAAACAGGGAGAAAAAAACAATCGAGAAAATTACTATCCTTCAATGTAAATTGAATGAGAATTAGGATTTAAATCGTGTCAGCCTGAAGACATATTTCCCTCAAAATCAGAGCTTACGATTGCTGTAGGCAAGTATCAGAGTCCTGGCACATGGCTTCAGGGATTGCTACTTCACGGCACAAACATCTGCAAACTCTTTCAACAATGATCTTCTTTCACAATGTCAGAGGAGGTGCTGTTCACTGAATTTCACTGAGTGGAGTTATACTTAAAACTCCTCAGAAAATAAATAAGTCTGTTAAATAAGGCGTTTGGTATGCTTGCCTTTATAAATCAGAGCATCGAGTATAGAAGTTGGGATGTAATGTTGAAATTGTACAGGGCATTGGTGAGGCCGAATCTGGAGTATGGTGTGCAGTTCTGGTCGCCAAATTATAGGAAGGATGTCGACAAAATGGAGAGGGTACAGAGGAGATTTACTAGAATGTTGCCTGGGTTTCAGCACTTAGGCTACAGAGAGAGGTTGAACAGGTTGGGTCTTTATTCTTTGGAGCGTAGAAGGTTGAGGGGGGACTTGATAGAGGTTTTTAAAATTTTGAGAGGGACGGACAGAGTTGACGTGGGTAGGCTTTTCCCTTTGAGAGTGGGGAAGATTCCAACAAGGGGACATAGCTTCAGAATTGAGGGACAAAGGTTTAGGGGTAACATGAGGGGGAACTTCTTTACTCAGAGGGTTGTGGCTGTATGGAATGGGCTTCCGGTGGAAGTGGTGGAGGCTGGCTCGATTTTATTATTTAAGAGTAAATTGGATAGGTATATGGATAAGAGGGGATTAGTGGGTTATGGTCTGTGTGCAGGTAGATGAGACTAGGTCAGGGAGAATGGTCGGCGTGGACTGGTAGGGCCGGACAGGCCTGTTTCCATGCTGTAGTTGTTATATGTTATATGTTATATGAGCATGACTGGACTTTGGCATATGATATTTATACCACCCAAATGTCAGGCAATGGCTGTAGCAAACAAGACTGACTGTAACTACTTTCTTTTGACAGTCAACAAGAAGTGCCTGCAACAAATACTTCATTATTAACAGTCTGCATGTCACCTTTGAAGAGAAATTCTGTCAGATCAGTTGCATAAGTTGGTGGCTAGAAAACATGATTAGAAGCTGGGGCGTTCTTAGAAAATGACTCAACTCCTTAAATCTTTCTTCTATTTATAAGACATCATTCAATGATGATACCAATAAGCAATAAATCATCAAGTCTTCTTGATCTCCCAACCATCTCAAGTAGAGAGACTGGGTTCAGGGGTGGAGGGAACCCCTCCAAGTTACACTGTATCCTGACTTAGAGATATATTGGATGTTTCTCCATTATTACTGGGCCAAAATCCCTGAACTTCCTATCTATACCACCAGATGGACTGCTGCAGTTCAAGATGTAAATCTTGACGGCAAGATGGCTGGCATTTATTGACCATTCATAGACTTTCAAGAGTAAAGAATGCTCGTCTTCAAAGTTACTCCCATAACTCTCTTATGAATATAAAAATAACATAAAATCTCAAAGCTATTGATGAACACCTGAGACAAGATCAATCATCTTATTTTTAAGATTGAAAAGAAAATCTAATTTAAAATATCACTGGAAGTGTAAAATCACCTGATTTCTTTAGAATGGCTGGTAGAGCTGCACTCTCAGTGCCAGAGCCAAGGTTCAATCCTGACTTTGGGTGCTGTCCGTGTGGAGCTTGCACGTTCTCCCAATGACTGCGTGGGTTTCCTCCAGGTGCTCTGGTTTCCTCCTACATCTCAAAGATTTGCAGGTTTGTAGTTTATCTATATACTAAAACTCTCGTTTGTTTGTTTCTGAACTACAGCCAAAATGTCCTAGTAGTACAACGTGACAATTGTAGGCCCACCTTACTCACCGTCATCCCTTTGGTGCTAATGGAAGACGTTTCATTGAAATCGGGTGTTATATTTTAAAAGTTATTCACATTTTAAAGTTTAAATCTATCTCCTAGGGAGGGAGGGGGAGGGGGGAGGGAGGGAGGGGGTGGAGGGAGGGAGGATATGGGGGGTTGATGGGGATTGTGGGGGGAGGGGAGGGGGGAGGGGAGGGGGAGTGGAGGGAGGAGGGGAGGAGGGAGGGGAAGAGAGGGGGTGGAGGGAGGAAGGGGAGGGGAGGGGGAGGGGGATGGGGGAGAGGGGAGGGGAAGGGGGGAGGAGGGTGCTGCACCAATGCAGGAGAGGTTTGGGCCCAACGGGTCCACTTGGTCTAGTTAGCCTCTAAAATTGCAGTGTGTATGTTGTGAGTGCATGCAAAAGTGGGATAAATAGAACCAGTGTGCAAATAAACACAAAGTGATAGAAAAACTCAGCAGGTCAGGTAGCATCTTTGGAAAACATGGATAGGTCCATGATGGGCGATCAATAATTGGTGTGGACTCAATAGACCAAAGTGCTTGTTACCATGCTGTATCTTTCAATCCATCAATGAAGTTTCAGGTCATAATTGTATAGTATTGTGGAATTAAATTTTGCTAATTATGCTTGATTATAATAATTGCTTTCTAAATAATGATATTTAACATTGTTCTTAGAAATTGATATTTTGTGCTGACAATTAAGCACAGTGCCATTATTACTTTATTGCAACTAAAACTCAATTAAGATGAGCATGCATGGGGAGGCTTGACTATAAGAAGCTAACCTGCAACATTATGCATATTTTAGAAGAGCTATTGAAGTACTTATCCTGCATAAGGAGTTATGAAATGCTTTTAAATTCCCAATGAAAAAACGTATTAAAGGTGCACAGGATAGTGGGTTAAAATAACGTGGTAGAATCTCCACCACAACTCCTGCAAATAAGCCTTTTCGTTTTTTTCAAATAGGATCACAGTGTTGGACACAAGGAACTGCAGATGCTGAGATATTGAGCAAAAGCGCAAAGTATCATGATATGAGGCACGGACATAGAACACAGAACAGTACTGCACAGGAACAGGCCCCGTCAGCCTACAATGTCTATGCTGAACATGATGTCAAGATAAAGTAGATAACCTTGTCTGCCTGCACATGATTCATATCCCTCCATTTCCTGCATAGCCATGTACCTATATAAAAGCCTCTTACACCAATATCATCAAAGACCTGCGAGTTAGAACATCACTGGGTTTGATTATTAATGACTCAATGCCAACTGGCTAAGAATTGAAATCCCTGAATACTGCACCACTCTTTAAGTGTGGACTCAAGAGTAACCACTTGGGGTTTTGCAGATTTCACTATATTTATCACTGATTTTATAAGCACCTCAGGCATGGAACACAATCTCAGTTCACTACACATCCAGGGTGCATGTTAAACAGCGTGGGAAGTTGAATCTTAGTGGGTGTAGAAATTTAATGCTGAGGGAGGTGGTAAGATTCTACAGAGAACTATATTAGGGACCAAAAAAAAATTGGGGAAATCAAACTTACTCTGAAAGAGTTGATACTTTGGAGTAATGTTCACTGACGCAAGATAAACATTTCAGGCCAGGCACTGCAGATTGCTGATTGGTTTCAGTGCAAACTTCTTTTGTACTTTAATTCAGTGTTGTTAAAAAATAAAATAGGAGTATATTACAGGTAAAATATTTGAGAGCAACTTAATCAAAATCAAAAAAAGTTAAACAAATAAAAATAAACTTAGTGAATTCATTATCATCATATCATATCATATCATATATATACAGCCGGAAACAGGCCTTTTCGGCCCACCAAGTCCGTGCCGCCCAGCGATCCCCGTACATTAACACTATCCTACACCCACTAGGGACAATTTTTACATTTTACCCAGCCAATTAACCTACATACCTGTACGTCTTTGGAGTGTGGGAGGAAACCGAAGATCTCGGAGAAAACCCACGCAGGTCACGGGGAGAACGTACAAACTCCTTACAGTGCAGCACCCGTAGTCAGGATCGAACGTGAGTCTCCGGCGCTGCATTCGCTGTAAAGCAGCAACTCTACCGCTGCGCTACCATGCCGCCCAAATTATATAAAGCTCTCATTAATTAAACATATGTACAAAGTAATTGTAGCACTGGAGTTATGATGTATCCAAGGCAACCATATTTGCAATAAGTAAACTCAAGGAACTTCTGTTCAAAGTTGTTTAACTGGAACCTGATGTACAGACTTGTGCTCAATTAGATGCGCAAGGGTCAACTCAACATTTTAACTAAGATGGCAGTCACGCTCCCAGGATTAGGTATGATTTAGATTTGCTAAACGATCAAAGAATTGAGGACGTGATTGCAAATTAGGTAGGCCTGGACTCAGAAGATAGTGCAGTAGTCTCAACTCAGGTTAATGTGAAAAAGGTATCAAAAAATTATCTTCAGTTTAGACTCCAGGATGAATGTGCAAAGAGATGGCGGCACTATGTGATAGGGGGCCTTTCCAGTGGGTTTGTGCAAAGAATATGCTAGGGATAGTAATAGGGATAGTGCATTCCAGAGAGAATAGAGACAATTCTCTGCAGAAGCCCCTTATTCACAGTTACTGCCTAGTGCTGAGGGTAAGGACAGTTCTTCATGGTTAAAGAAGGGGTCGGAGTGGGAAAGGGGATGATTCTATTGTCATATTCCATGTAGAACTGAAAGTCAGAAGTGGAACTCGGAATGAAAAAGGCTGCAAGTTTGCAGGACGCAAATTAAAAAGCAGAATGTCAAAGGTAATAATCCGTACTACTGCCTGAGCTACATGCAAACTGGCTTAAGGTCAAACAGATTAGGTATTAAAATGTGTGGCTGAAAGAGTGGTGCAGTATTCAGGGATTTCAATTCTTAGTCAGTTGGCATAAGTATGAGTGAAACAGAGAACTATCAAATAAATGGTCGACACAAAATGCGCCAACACAAAATGGAGTAACTGAGCAAGTCAGGCAGTATAAATATTCTGTGTCAGTCTTCGAAATAAATTACTTTTAAATAAAACAGCAACTTATGGACAACAAAGGATCTTATAATGGTATGCACCAAAGCAATTAATATTAATAAAGAAATAGTACTGAGAAATTAACAGGACCAAATGTTAGCAAACGCATTGGACCTCTTGATCTATACATTTGGGTCAAGAAAAGGATGAATCTGGATACTTTACATTTAATATTCAACAATTCCCAAGATTCAAGAATGTGGATTGGAAGGTTGTCAATGTAATGGTGGAAGCGAAAAGGGAAAAAATAAAAAAAGTAGGATATGCTCCTAGTAGTTTTATCATAATGTAGTTTTTATCATAATGTTTTTTTTCTAAAGGGACATAAAGATATATAGAACAACAGACATATGACTGCAGTACTTCCATGGTGAGCAAAGAGGAAAGGCAAAGAATGGATACACAATAGGCAAAAACACAAGACACTTCTTTCCTCATTGCACATATTTTAAAGCTCTTGTAACATTTTTGGTAAAATGTATTAAAATTACAACTAAAGCTACTTTATGTTTAATTGAAAATGTTAACAATTTAAGCAAGTTATTTTAAAGGAATAATATTTCAGTACTGATTATGAAAAAGATTGTTATATGAAATAAAATTTTGAAAGAAATCACTCCTTGCCAGTGAAACAGAAAAGTGAAGGCCTTAATGCATTCTCCTGCACAGATTTTTTTCTGGCATTGCTTAATCCTCATTCTTGCTTCACGGATCTGAACAGGCTGTTTTCACCTTTAAAATAACTTGACATTATATGTTTTTTTGCAACTCGCTGCCTCAATCCTGCATTAGTTTTAGATATTATAAATGCTATTGTAGCTGGTTTCAGCCGAGTTTTTCCAATCTCCTCTTACCTTCCATAAAGAAATGTAGGTTTATCGTATCCTCTTAACTTTAAACCAGCTACAATAATAAAATGTGAAGCATGAATTACGACTAATTCATTATTCATTATGTTCTTAATTCATTATGTTCTTTTGGTTACTGACAATAGGAAATAAGTCAGATGTTCGTAAAGGTCAAGAGGGTCATTTGTGGTTGTTAAGCTATTTAATTTGCATGATTCCATCGTATGTTCCATTGGATAGTTGAAATCATAGACAGCTGCAAATTAACATGCAAATAGCTGAAAATGCCCTACTAATGGCTGGGCAGTAGCTATGCATAATTATTGTAAAGTTAGCAACAAAATGTGCGCAGCAGAGGAAAATGGTCTTACAATAAAAACATGCAATGCCAAGCCAGGGCTTGAATCTTGGCTGGCACCAAGGCTTATAAATGTGTAGTAATGTTGGGCTGGCATTTAGTACAGTCCAAATTGATCATTCTTGGCCATCATACAAGAGCAGGAATTTTGGTATTCCTGGCCGCACACTAAAATGCCTTGTGTGTGGCCAGGAATACCAAAATTCAATGCATTTTCCACTTGTTGCCTTTTGCCAGGTAGGAAACATTACACATCAATGGAATGTAGAATAATGCAGCGTAAATATTGGACTGGGAGTGATACTCCTAACCCAAAAGCAAATTGAAAAATATTGTATTGTGTAATTATTTGGGATATTCACAATTTTGAAAATGACACCAATGAGGTCTATGGTGATTATTTTTTTCTGTGAGTACACTTAGGAAAGCAACTGATATGTTAGCTTTCATTGCAGTGGACTTGTTCATATATCCACTTTGCCTGTGGATATATGAGCAAGCTCCCATGATTTATCACGAAAATAGAGCTCATCTTAACACACACTGTACCAAATGACGATGTGAGTATAGCAACGAGCCTGTAGGAGAAATGCTAGAATGTTTGTGTTTTATGTTTTAGAAACCACGAAGAATATACACCTTAATCACAGCAAGTTCATCATGTATTTAGGATTATAGTTCAAATAATGGGATAAAAAACTTTGGGCAAACATCACAATACTGAGCATACTTGGAAAATATGTTCCCATTGTTTTGCATTGCACATAAATAAAAGTAGGAACCTGCTGAATCTGCTCTGTAACTCAGTGAAATCATGGATGATCCTGCCATATTCTTGCATCCCACAATTCCTTTGCTGTCCTAAATTTAATATCTAGCCTTCAATGTACTCAATAATGGCACACCCACGGGTATTTGAGCTGAAAAAATTCTAACGTTTTACAAAATCTGACAAAAGTAATTTCTATTCACCTTTGCTCCAAATGGTTACCCCTTATCCTGACATTACATCCCCCAGTACTAGATCTGTTCATCTCAGGAAATAGCTTTGTGGAATTTACCCTGACAATCCATCTCATTTGGAGGCCTCTGTGAGATTATCATTCATTCTTTTAAAATCCAGTGAAGACAATGGACAATAGACAATAGGCACAGGAGTAGGTCATCGGGCCCTTCGAGCCAGCACCGTCATTCAATGCGATCATGGTTGATCATTCACAATCAGTACCCCGTTCCTGCCTTCTCCCCATACCCCCTGACTCCGCTATCATTAAGAGCTCTATCTCGCTCTCTCTTGAAAGCATTCAGAGAATTGCCCTCCACTGCCTTCTGAGGCAGCGAATTCCACAGATTTACAACTCTCCGAGTGAAAAAGTTTTTTCACATCTCCATTCTAAATGTCCTACCCCTTATTCTTAAACTGTGGCCCCTGGTTCTGGACTCCCCCAACATCGGGAACATGTTTCCTGCCTCTTGCGTGTCCAATCCATTAATAATCATACGTTTCAATAAGATCCCCCCTCATCCTTCTAAATTCCAGTGTATACAAACCCAGTCGTTCCATTCTCTCAACATATGACAGTCCAGCCATCCCAAGAATGAGCCTCTGGAACCTACACTGCACTCCCTCAATAGCAAGAATGTCATTCCTCAAATTTGGAGTCCAAAACTGCACACAATACTCCAGGTGTGGTCTCACCAGGGCACTGTACAACTGCAGAAGGATCTCTTTGCTCCTACTCAACTCTTGTTATGAAAGCCAACATGCCATTAGCTTTCTCCACTGCCTGCTGCACCTGCAAGCTTACTTTCAGTGACTGATGTACAAAGACACCCAGATCTCGTTGTACTTCCCCTTTTCCTAACGGCACCATTCAGATAATAATCTGCCTTCCTGTTCTTGTCACCAAAGTGGATAACCTCACATTTATCCACATTAAACTGCATCTGCCAAGCATCTGCCCACACAACCAACCTGCCCAAGGCACCCTGTATCCTCCTCATAGTTCACACTGCCATCCAGTTTTGTGTCATCTGCAAATTTGCTAATGTTACTTTTAATCCCTTCATCTAAATTATTAATGTATATTGTAAATACCTGCGGTCTCAGCACCGAACCTTGCAGTACCCCACTAGTAACTGCCTGCCATTCTGAAAGGGACCTGTTAATCCCAACTCTTTGTTTCCTGTCTGCCAACCAATTTTCTACCCATGTCAGTACCCTAACCCCAATACCATGTGCTCTAATTTTAGAAGCAGCGAAACACAGAAAATAGGTACAGATGGATGCCATTTGGCCCTTCGAGCCAGCACTACCATTCATTGTGATCATGGCTGATCATCCATAATCAGTAACCCATACCTGCCTTCTCCCCATATCTCTTGATTCTGCTAGCCCCTAGAGTTCTATCTAATTCTTTTAAATTCATCCAGTGAATTGGCCTCTACTGCCTTCTGTGCCAGAGAATTCCACAAATTCACAAATCTCTGGGTGAAAAAGTTATTTCTCATCTCAGTTTTAAATGGTCTCCCCTTTACACTTAGACTGTGACCCCTGGTTCTGGACTCCCCCAACATTGGGAACATTTTTCCTGATTCTAGCTTGGTCAGTCCTTTTATAATTTTATACGTTTCTATAAGATCCCCTCTCATCCTTCTAAATTCCACTATAAACCTTCAAGAGTATTTTTTTGCCAGCAATTCATAATTATGACAACCAGAAGCAATGAAGCTGTTGGAAATAGTGGGAGCTAAGGGAATTCTGACCATGCCAAGATAAATGGAACCTAATAGCCGAGTAAAAGCTAGCTATCTGTGGTCAGCAAGGGATTTTGCTCCATATCTTGTCATGTTGATAAGAAAATGATTGCTTCATGAATGAACCAGATAGTTTTGAATTTATAAATCATAAAATGAATCAATTCTCACCAAAGTGGTTTGAGCATTTTTACTTGGTTTTCAAAACCTTATCAAGAGCATTTGGGATTGGAAGTAACTGCATACTGTAGTTGTGAGATTGTTGTAAAAATCCATCTGGCTCACCAATGTTCATTGGAATTTAACTCTGCTTTTATTAATGCCCCAGGTGGTTGGCTCCAAATTGTCATTGGAAGGGGTTTGGCAAGTCACTCTGCTGTGTCAAACTGCGAAGTAATAGTTTGGGAACGTCCACATTTCAACATTTTAAATATTGAACTTCATATTGGAGTACATAATTCTGCTTTTCAGGGTCAGGGTTCATAGTTGGATGATGCTTGCCTAATTTGTGAATTAAATAATTAAAATCTATTTCTTAGTGGACAAAAAGGAGATGAAATATAGAAAACAGGTATATGCACTGATGAGCCAAAACATTATGACCACCTGCATAATATGCTGTTGGCCCTCCATGTGCCGCCAAAACAGCCGACCCGCTGAGGCATGGACTCTACAAGACCCCTGAACGTGTGGTATATGGCACCAAAACATTAGCAGCAGATCCTTCAAGTCCTGTAAGTTGCGAGGTGGAGCTGCCGTGGATCGGACTTGTCGATCCAGCACATCCCACAGATGCTCAATCAGATTGAGATCTGGAGAATTTGGAGGCCAGGGCAACACCGTGAACACTTCATCATGTTCCTCAAACCTTTCCCAAACAATGTGTGCAGTGTGGCAGGGCGCAATATCCTGCTGAAAGAGGCCACTGCCATCAGGAAATATCATTGCTATGAAGGGGTGTACCTAGTCTGCAATGATGTTTAGGTCGGTGACACGTGTCAAATTGACGTCCACATGAATGGCCGGACCCAGGGTTTCCCAGCAGAACATTGCCCAGAGCATCACACTCTCTCCACCGGCTTGTCATCTTCCTACAGTTGGTTTGGACCAGACGGGATAGCCTTTGTTGCCCTCGCTCATCGATGAGCCTTGGGCGCCCAACACCCTGTCTCCGGTTTGTGGTTTGTCTCTCCTCGGACCACTCTCAGTAGGTACTCATCACTGCTGACTGGGAGCACCCCACAAGCCTTGCCATTTCAGAGATGCTCTGACCCAGTCATCTGGCCATAACAATTTGGCTCTTGTCAAAGCTGCTCAGGTCTTTACTCCTGCCCATTTCACCTGCATCCAACAAATCAACTTCAAGAACTGACTTGCTGTCTAATATATCCCACCCCTTGATAGGTGCCATTGTAACAAGATAATCAATGTTATTAATTTCACCTGTCAGTGGTCATAATGTTTTGGCTCATCGGTGTACATACACCTTTTATTGAGAGCATGATTTGGTTTACTGGTGACATATTATTTAAGGATTCATTTCAGGATTTAAAAAAAATTATTTTATTCATTGATATGTCTGTGACATAATGATCTTTTTCTTAATTGAAATTGTCCTACCAAAACTTCCATCAGTTCTTTCAGAACATTGTATATTCATGCGGGAATAGGAATGAAAATAGATCTGGCATGGTAATGGGAAGTTCTTCAGATTTGCTTGTGTCTAAGTATTGGTTATAAAGAAGTAACTCCAAAATATTACAAGCAAAGTCTGCAAACAGGAATAAGTTATGCAGAAACCTTAACAATGCCCACAGCAGATCCAGAATTTGCAACAGTGACCATGACCAAAGGATATTCATGACATAGAATTAGAATGAATGAAGAACTAACAAGGAAACATTGGAATCAATTTTTACAGTGGATTATTGATTCTGGGAACTCACCAGTTAGAATGGTGAGAAGGTAGATTTCAGAGGAACTTTCAATAGGCAATGGGACATACACTTGAAGAGAATACATTTACATTTTGACTGTGCACAAGAGCAGTCATAATCTAATCAGAGTCAGTCTGGATTTGCAGAATCAGTTTATTTGATTGTTCTGTGGTGTTAATAGTGGTGCAGATCAAACGGTATCTAGAGGTGATATTACTATTGTATCTGGACAACATTTAATCAATCTTCACATGAGGCTACAAACAAATCTGCATGGATATGGAATTGGAGACAACCTATTGACACAGATAGGGAATTGGGTAGAAGATGGAAGATGAAGTGTTGCAATAATGGATATGTATTCGCATGGACAGGACATAAATAGTGGTGCTCCAGGGAGAGGTATAGAAGCTCAACTTTTCATTTTATTTATTAATTAGACCAAGTGGACCCGTTGGGCCCATTCCTCATAGAGGGGGGACAGGGAAGGGGAGAGGGTGTGAGTGAGTGAGCCCTGGGCCCAAAGCCTCTCCTGTATTGTAGCACCCTCAACATGCCCACTCAATCCCCCTTATCCCCCCTCCTCCCCCCACTGACCCACTCCATCCCCCCTACCCGCCCCCACTTGCCCCTCCCCTGCCCCCACCCCCACTTTCCCCTCCCCCACTTGCCTCTCCCCTACCCCCACTCCCCCCAGCACTGCCTCTACCCCCATTTCCCCCTCCCCACCCCTATTCCCCCTCCCCCTCCTCTCACCCCCACACGCTGAAGACCTTCAAGAAATGGGATAGAAAGGAACATTTTAAACTTTAAAATGTCTCAAGCTTTAAAAATATAGCTTCAATTTGAATGAGAGTTGTTACATGATATGCCCAGGATAATGGTGTGTAACGTGGGCCAAAAAGTGTGGTTCTATGGTGTACCGTTTTGGCTGTGCGAACCACAAAGGTTATGCTGCACACATACACACGGACAGAGAGTTTTAGTAGGTAGGTAGGTAGGTAGGTAGGTAGGTAGGTAGGTAGGTAGGTAGGTAGGTAGGTAGGTAGGTAGGTAGGTAGACAGGTAGACAGACAGACGGACAGACGGACAGACAGACAGACAGACGGACGGGCGGACGGACGGACGGACGGACGGACGCCTGAGTTGAAGGCACAAAGACATATATCCATGTTTGCTGACTACACCAAGTTAAGGAGCCAGTATGCAGTACAGATGAGAGTAGAAAGTAAGAAAGGGACAACGATAAATTAAATGGTGGGCATAACTGCAGCAGATGGAGTTTAATGTGAATAAATTTAAGGCCTGAGAAAGCAAGATTAGAGATTTTAATGGGTAGAAGCTAGGAACTGTAGTGGAGCAAAGAGATTTAAAGATCACATGTATAGAAATGACAAGAGGCAAAAAAGGCATGCAACAAAATAATTTAAAAGACTAATGGAATGCTGTTTTTCATCTCACTACAATATACAGACGATGAAGGAAGGTTACCATTATATAAACCTCTGGATGGATACTGTGTTGAGTATCACAATCAATGAGGCCATGCACCCTCAACATATTAAAAAAATAATATTGCAGCTAAAAGTATCAATGAGTGTCAAATTCCATGGACTAAACTTCTACTTCCATGATTACAGGGTTGGTGAGGATGAAATGATTCACTGGGTTGCATAGAGAGGAATGATTTCTCTGAGTGGGGAATTTAGAAGAACATAGACTGGTTAAAAAGTATGTTTCAAAACACCGTTTCACTCACACGGTCAAGGAAATTAGAAACTCCAACTCAGAATTCTCCCCCTGCTCCCCACCACCCTCCACTGTCTCCACCCAGCCCCACAGCCATCATGCACAAAAACCAGGGTTGCCAATGGCAAATGTCAGAACTCAGGCTGATGTATTTTTATATTAAATAAGGTAAACACAAAATGCTGAAGTAACTCAGCAGGACAGGCAACATCTCTGGATAGAAGGAATGGGTGACGTTTCGGGTCAAGACCCTTCTTCACTCTTGAAAATGGGTCTCGACCTTAAACGTCACCCATTCCTTCTATCCAGGGATGCTGACTGTTTCGCTGAGTTACTCTAGCATTTTGTGTCCATCCTCGGTGTAAACCAGTATCTGCAGTTCCTTCCGACACACTTTATGTTAAATAATTCTACTTAGGGGAATCAAGCCAGTTGGATACAGTGAAGTGTCCTCAGTGAATGGTGTGCAGGCTCAAGGTGCTGAGTAGCCCATTGTCCCTACATTTGTATAAATTGCTGATTTATGACAAGACTAGACTCAGAGGTGACGTGTTTGACATCCCACCATGGAATACTGTGAAATTGATTTAAAATGTGGTAATTTGGGAATTGAAATCTAACCAGCAGAGGAAATGAAGGCTGCCAACTCTACCTGGTAAAGAGACTTACGTGGTTGACACTTACTTAAGCAACAAGGCACTGAATTGTAAACAGCTGCTGTCAAATTCACTGCTACAATCTATAACATAAAATAACTGAACAACATTTCGACGGATGAAAGAAGCCCTCGAGTATTCACCACCCTATGTGGGTGAACTCCAACAATTAGTTCTTTCAGGATGCTTAATCGTCAGTCACATCAAGTCAAATTCTCCTTTTGCAGATTGTGGTCTGAAACACAACTAACTCCCTATTGTCATTCAGGAAATGGAATCTGACAGCATTGGCCCCTCAGGACAATTCAAATTAGTATGGCATAGTCACCCACATCCCAAGGACAAACGTAAAGAGTAACCTGGACGATCAATTCTGAAGCCTTGGAAAGACCCCAGAAAACCGACTAGTCAATTAACAGGCTCATTGTTATATTGTGGGCAGTTTGCCAATTGCATGTTACTGGCAAACTTTAAAAGTTTCAGCATCTAGCCAATGCTAATCAGATTGCTCATTGGCTGCATGTATCAATGGAGGGGCTGATATTATAAGTGGCATGGCGGTTAAAGTTAACTAGCTTTTCTTTAAGAGATGCAGCATTATAGCTGGAAGGGGTGTTGGAAGTAAATGCCACATTAGAAGCAATGAAGGAATGGAAAATCACGTGAGAAAAGAAAGCAGAATGTATGCTTAACAAAAAAGGACACAAAGTGCTGGAGTAACTCAGCAGGTCAGGCAGCATCCCTAGAGAACATGGATAGGTGACGATTTGGGTCAGTCCCCATCTTCGGACTGATAGCAATCAATGGGTGGCATGGTGGCATAGTGGTAGAGCTGCTGCCTTATCGCGCCAAAGACCCGGGTTCAATCCTGACTACGGGTGATGTCTGTACGGAGTTTATACGTTCTAAATGTGACCACGTGGGTTTTCTCTGGTTTCCTCCCACACTCCAAAGACATATAAATTTGTAGGTTAATTGCCTTCAGTAAAATTGTCAATTGTCCCTAGTGAGTATAGGATAGTGTTAGTGTGTGGGGATTGCTGACTGGCATGGAATCGGTGGGCCGAAGGGCCTATTTCAGTGCTGTATCTCTAAACTAAACTCATCGGTTCCATTTTTCCCACTTAATTCCCAGTAAACTATTCTTTCTGACATGCCCATCAATAGTGCCTCTCCCAATCCACTCAATTTTCCTGCCATCCGCCTGCGCTGGCAGTAATTTATTGTTACTAATTCACCAGCTCATTCTTTGGAGATTGGGACAAAACCCGAGTACCTGAGGAAAATCTAAACTGTCTCAGGGAGAACTCCACACAGACAGCATCCAAGACCAAGATCAAACTCAGGTTGATGGAGCTATGGTATTGTGTGCCAGTATGTTTATACATCCCAAAGACAATTATGCCAAGGTTATGTCAAGGTTGTTTGAGAACAAGCTGGTGGTGGTGAAAAGCATTCAGGTGGCTATATCCCCAGACCCGATGGGATCTATCCCAGTTTATTGAGAGAGGGAATGAAAGGAAATTACAGGGTCTTGGCAAATATCTTTGTATGTTCTCCAGCCAAAGGGGTGATCCTGGAGGACTGTAGGGAGTAGCCAATGGTGTTCTTTTGATTAAGAAGAGAAATGGAGAATAATGGGGAAATTGCAGGCCAGTGAGCCTCATGTCTATGGTAGGGGAGATATTGAAGAGGATTCTTCAAGATAGCATTTACTTGCATTGGAGGAAAATTGCATGGCTTTGTCCGCGGCAGGTCATTCCTTACGAACTTGATTGAGTTTTGAGGAGGTGATGAGGGTAGGGCAGTGCATGTTGTCTACATGGGCTAGAGTATGGCAGTTGATAAAGTCTCTCATGGTAGGGCTATCCAGAAGATTATGATGCATGGGATCCACAGTGACCTAGTAGTTTGGATTCCTAACTAGTCTACACATAGAAGACAGAGAATACCAGTGAACATGGAACAGTACAGCACAAGAACAGGACCTGCTGCCCACCATGAATATGCAGAAATGATAGCAAGATAAACTAATTTCATCTGCCTGCACATAATCCATATCCCTCTATTCCCTGCATATCGAGATGCCTGTGCAAAAGCCTTTTAAACATCACTATCGTGTCTGCTTCCTCCACCACTCCCGGCAACATGTTCTAGGAACACACTAATTTCTAAGTTTTAAAAAAAGTGCTGTATATCTCTACAATTTTCCCCTCTCACCTTAAAGTTACACCCTCTAATCTTTGACATTTCTACCCTGGGTGAAACATCTGACTGACTTTTGTATCTATGCCTCTCACAGTTTTTATATTTCTAAAGGGTCTCCCCTCGCCCACCAGTATTCCAGAGAAAATCCAATTTTATCCAACCTCTCCTTGTAGCTAATACCTCCTAATCCAGGAACATTCTGGTTCACCTCTTCTGCACCCTCTCTAAAGCCTCCACATTCTTTCGGTATTGAGGTGATCCGAATAGCGTGCAATATTCCAAATGCGGCCTTACCAAAATCTCACAGAGCTGTGATCATGATTTGTTGACTCTTATATTTAATGCATGGACCGATGAGGGCGAGCACAGCATACACCTTCTTCACCACTCCACCTACTTGTATCACCACTTTCATTTAGACCCCAATATCTCTCTGCACATCAATGCTATTATGGGTTTTGCCATCAAACACGTACCTTCCCCTTTATAGTTGACCTCCCTAAGTGCAACAACTCACATCTGCTCGGATTAAACTCCACCTGCTATTTCTGCACCCATTTCTGTCATTGACTTATTGCCGACCATATACTTTGACAACCTTCTTCATTGTCCGCAACTCCAGAAATCTTGTTGTGGTCTGCAAACTTACTAACCAGCCCACCTACATTTATGTGCAAGTCATTTATATATATCACAAATATAAGAGGTCCCAACACAGATCCTTGCACAACTCCACTGGTCACAGACCTCCAGCCGGAATAATGTCCTTCTGTCACAACTGTTTGTCTTCTCTGAGTAGGCCCATTCTGAATCCATATAACCAAGTTATTAGCATGATCACAATCACACAATAATACTTTATTAGCCAAGTATGTTTTGCAACATACGAGGAATTTCATTAGCCATACAGTCATAACAATAAAAAGTACATTTTAACATGAACATCCACCACAGTGACTCCTCCACATTCCTCTGTGATAGAAGGTGAAAAAAGTTCAATCTCTCCCTTCTTTGTCCTCCAGCGTTCAGGGGCCTCTAACCTTCCGTTGACGGGACGATCTTGACTCCTTTCGCCGGCAGCGGGCCTTCCACGTCAGGGATCTCAGGTCCCCCGCACCGGCGATCTACCCCGGATCGGAACCAGTCAAACCTCGTGCAGCTTGGAGCTCCCGACCGGTCTCAACCTGAGACTATGAGCTCCTGATATTAAAGTCCGCAGGCTGCATTGGAACGTGGATCCCAGGCAAGGAATCGGCTCAGATGATAAATCCACACCCCCGCAGGGGCTCAAGGTCAGTCCCAGGCAAGACCTCCAGCTCCATGATGTTAGGCCGCAGAGCGACTGGAGATACGATCCGGAAAACAATCGCATCTCCAGCAAGGTAAGAGATTGAAAAAATGTTTCCTCCGACCCCCTCCCCCACATAAAACAAACCAGAGAACATTTACACCAACTTTTAAAACTTACCCAAAATAACAAAAAGATTTTGAATTGGACAGACAGACTGTGGGCGAGGCAGCCATCCTGGTGCATCTGGTGCATCTTAATCCTCTGGATCAGACTACCACGGGAGACATAATCAAATGCCTTACCAAAATCTACAAAGACTATAGCCACCAGCCTACGCTCATCGATCACCTTCATCACTTCATCAAAGTCTCAATCAAGTCTGTAGGACATGACCTGCCACAGATGCTGGTTTACACCCAAGTTAGACACAAAATGCTGGAGTAACTCAGTGGGACAGGCAGCATCTCTGGATAGAAGGTATCGGTGACATTTCGGGATAAGACCCTTCTTCAGACTGAGAGTCAAGGGAGAGGGAGACACTGTGATAAGGAAGTGTAAGGTGTGAAAGCGAGGCATCAAAGCAGATGGTACAAGGAAAATCATTGTTAGCTACAAGGTGACAAGGAAGCATACAGAGATAAAATTTAATCAGGGGGACAGTCAGACTGGCGGGAGAACTGGGAAGGGGGAGGGATGGAGAGAGAGGGAAAGCAAGGGTTACTTGAAGTTAAAGGTCAATATTCATACTGCTGGGATTTAAGCTGCCCAAACGAAATATGGGGTGTTCTTCCTACAATTTGCGCTGGGCCTCACTCTGACTGTGGAGGAGGCCCAGGACAGAAAGGTCGGTATGAGAATGGGAGGGGGAGTTAAATGGTTTAGCAACTGGAAGTTCAAGTAGGTTTAGGCGGACTGAGCGGAGGTGTTCAGAGAAATAATCGTCGAGCCTGCACATGGTCTTGCACATGGTCACACCTGGAACAGCGGATACAGTAGATGAGGTTGGAGGAGATCCAAGTGAACCTCTGCCTCACCTGAAAAGACTGTCGAGGTCCTTGGATGGAGTCAAGGAAGGAGGTATGGGGACAGGTATTGCATTTCCTGCGGCCGCAGGGAAAGTTCCTGAAGAAAGGGTTACCACTCAAATCACCAGGTAGCCAGAAGGGTCTCGACCTGAAACGTCACCTATTACTTCTATCCAGAGATGCTGCCTGTCCCGCTGAGATAGTCCGACATTTTGTGTAAACAGAGATGGGTTGGTTAATAAGGTTGCAGATGACACCAACATTAGTGGAGTAGTGAACAGCAGGGAAGGATGTCAAAGCATAGGCGAGATGTTGATCAGTTATACATATGGACGATGAAATTGCAGATGAAGTTTCATGGTAGGCTGCTCTGGAAGGTTAGTTCGCATGGGATCGAAGGATAGCAAATTGGCTCCATGGAAGGAAGCAGAGGGTAATAGTGGAAGCTTGCTTCTCAGACTGGATGCCTGTGACTAGTGGTGTGCCTCAGGGTTTGATGCTGGGCCCGTTACTGTTTGTCATCTACATCAAAGAGAACATGCGGGGCAAGATAAGCAAGTTTGCTGATGATACAAAAGTTAGTGGTTTTGCAGATAGTGAAGATGTTGTGAACGATTGCAGCAGGATCTGGATCGAATTGCCAGATGGGCGGAGGAATGGTTGATGGAATTTAATACAGAGAAGTGTGAGGTGTTGCATTTTGGGACGTCGAACAAGGGCAGGACCTACTCAGTAAATGGTAGACCTCTGGATAGTGTTGTAGAGCAGAGGGATCTAGGAGTACAGGGTACAGGTGCATGGTTCCTTGAAGGTCGAGTTGCAGGTAGATAAGGTGGTCAAAATGGCTTTTGCCACTTTGGCCTTCATCAGTCAGAATATTGAGTATAGAAGTTGGGAGGTCATGCTGCAGTTGTATAAGACGTTGGTGAGACTGCATTTAGAATATTGTGTTCAGTTCTGGGCACCATGTTATAGGAAAGATATTGTCAAGCTTGAAAGGGTTCAGAAAAGATTTACGAGGATGTTGCCAGGACGAGAGGGTGTGAGCTATAGGGAGAGGTTGAGTAGGCAGGGTCTCTATTCCATGGAGCGCAGGAGGATAAGGGGAGATCTTATAGAGGTATACAAGTTCATGAGAGGAATAGATTGGGTAGATGCAGTGTCTCTTGCCCAGAGTAGGGGGATCGAGGACCAGAGGACATAGGTTCAAGGTGAAGGGGAAAAGATTTAATAGGAATCCGAGGGGTGACTTTTTCACAAAGCGTGGTGGGTGTATGGAACAAGCTGCCAGAGGAGGTAGTTGAGGCTGGGACTATCCCATCGTTCAAGAAACAGTTAGACTGGTGCATGCATAGGGCAGGTTTGGAGGGATATGGACCAAGCACAAGCAAGTGGGACTAGTGTAGCTGGGACGTTGTTGGCCGGTGTGGGCGAGTTGGGCCTATTTCCACACTGTATCACTATATGACACTATCTGTGGACAGGTCTGAGGTGTGGGAGTTCAAATGTTATGGGGAAATATATAGTAATGACAAGACGCTCAACCGCATTGATGTACAAAGTGATCTTGAGAGCCAAGTCCATAGCTCCCTCAAAGTGTCAACAGAAGTAGAGGGAGTTTTAAAGAAGGTATATGGTATGCTTGCCTTCATCAATAAGCTTCAGGAAGTAATATTGCAGTTTCATAAAACCTTGGTTAGGCTGCATTTTGAGTATTGTGTGCTATACTAGGGGGATTTAAGGGGAGAAATAGTGGGGTACAGATGAGGGAAGGGAGGGGGCGGAAGAACGTGGAGTGTGGGGGAGATAGGAGGGGAGCCGGGGGGGGGGGGGGGGGGGGGTTAGTTAGAGGTTACCTAAACTTGGAGAATTCAATGTTCATAAACTTGGATCGTTTTCACTGGACTTTCACAGGTTGATGGGAGACCTCAAGACCTCATAGAAGAATATAAAATGATGAGGCATAGTTAGGGTAGACCGCCAGAACCTTTATCCTCCAGGGTAGAAATGTCAAAAACTAGTGGGCATAACTTTCAGGTCAGAGTGGGGAAGTTTAAAAGAAATGTGTGGAGCAATTTTTATTTGGCACAGAGAATGGTGGGTGCCAGGAATGTGTTACCATGGGTTGTGTTGGTAGATAGGCACAGGGATATGCAGGGAATGGAGGGATATGGATCGCGTGCAGGCAGGGGAGATTAGTTTAACTTGGCATGATGTTTGGCTCAGACATTGTGGGCCGAAGGGCCAATTTCTGTGCTGTTTGTTCTATCTATAGTCCAAGATGCCACAATGATACTTGCTGCCCCACTGCTGCCACCTCCATCATCATCACCTCCGTAATAAGAAGCAGTAAAGAGCAAACAACGCTGGCCTCATCAGTAATGACTACAACACTCAAATAAACAAAACATTCACAGAGAGCACCTTAATGAATACGATAAAATCTGTTGTAAGGGAAATTAAAGTAGAGATTTAAGAAAATATGGAGTTAGATCACAGGTAAGCCATGATCTTGTAGAATTATGGAATAGGCTCAAGGGGCTAAGCCGACTTCTGTCCCTATGTTTTTGCGAGAAAAGCTTTTTCAACTTCTGTTGAAAAGATGTCAACCTAAAATGTTAACTCTGTTTCACTCTCCATAGGTGCTTTGTGAACTGCTGACCAGCTCCAGCATTTTCTGTCTTTTTATAACCAGCCACCACATTTGGTGTTACTGAAAATGGGCTAAGAAATCAAAAATGTGTAGTGCATGAACCAAATTTCTCCCAGAAGATACAAGGACTCATGTGAGTTGAAAACATAATTAACCTTGAGGAGCACAGAAAATGGTTCTGCTCCCTAGTGCTATTATATGACAAGTATGAGGTGATTTATTTTTCAGAAAGACAAATATTATTAAAGGAGTATTTCATGGGTTCTTTCATCTTTGTCTCTTTAATGCTCTCAGTAATAAATATATGGAGTTTAATTATGGCTTTTCCTATAGCAGTAACAATTTAAAGAGATTATATTGTTGCCTCACAATCCCCTAAAACTGTCATCAAGCACATATCTTGAAGTAAACAATGTCACACAAACACTTTACTTTGTTACTAGCTTGAGAAAATATGCCACAGGGCCTGAAATTAGCCTGCACCAACAATATTAACCACATTCGTGGTGAGCTGCGACTCTGTTTTACACCGTGGCCTATTTACCTTGTCATTTTGAGTGTGTTCTCAATACTAGCTTCCAATTCACCATGAATTGATTCTATCTGAAAATGAAGAACTAATACATTAGAAGATCCACATTTTGAACATCTATCTATTTTACTCAGGTATATGAGGAATCCATTTTTGTATGATCAGGAATTGCATTCTTAAAAGAGAATTGATTGTAATGAGCAGATGTGTTTCTTTTTCATTACGTCTATTCAAAAGAAAAGAATATCAAGCAAAATCTAAATTGGTTTGCCACAATTTGCTGCCATCCCATTTTGCATTATTTGCAAAACATTATTTTACATCCAGGTGACTTCAGCTAGCAAGCACATAAATCCACCTTTGACCTAAAATCCACCTAACTCCACATTTGACCCTGACACTGACCATTTGGGAAGGTTCTGGTTCTCACAGATATCCCAGAGTAGGAATAGTCTATGTCCTTAGCTTGGATTTAAACGCTGAGAACCACATTACAGAAGAGCAGCTAGGGTGCATCAGTTAAGAATTGAAAAATGTGCTATTGCAGTGAAGACTTAATTCCATTTAAGGTGGCAAATAAAATGTTTATTAACAGGCTACCAACGGGATGAAATTAAATCCTCAAGTGGTGAAAAACAGCAGGCACATTCCAGTGAAAATGTTTCCCTTTAGAGTTTTTAAGGTTAGGGAGCCATTTTCAATTCACTTTACTCAAGTAATAGAAAGTATAATTTATCAGATTATTCCAAATCATAAGATCCATTAACATAAATGGACCACACTGAAGAATAATAACATATATTAGAATAATCTCTCCAGTCTATTAATATGTAGTGGACTACAAACAATTTCTGATAAAGGTTGACCTTCATTCATTGTCCTTGGTTAGGTTAAAAGCAAGGGTCTCCAGGGTAAAGAATAGTGCACTCTAATTTCAACAGAAACGTGTTTTCCCCCCAAGAGGATGCCAGTATATATATTTTTAGTGAAAAAGTGAGTATTTTGTTCCAGACCATTAAAAAATTGTAGAGCCTGAACACAACGCATGCTGCTTACAAGAGGGGGAGAAAACAGTTCTGATGTGCAGGGATAATGTTTTGTCACCTTCACTTTATTTTAAATATTAAGAGAAAATGTGGACTATTGAACTAGTCTGAACAAAATTCACAATATGTTCTCCCAGTTTTTGCTCTCCAGAGTAATTATTCAAAAAAGAAAATATAGACAATAGACAATAGGTGAAGGAGGAGGCCATTCGGCCCTTCGAGCTAGCACCGCCATTCAATGTGATCATGGCTGATCATTCTCAATCAGTATCCCGTTCCTGCCTTCTCCCCATACCCCCTGACTCCGCTATCCTTAAGAGCTCTATCTAGCTCTCTCTTGAATGCATTCAGAGAATTGGCCTCCACTGTCTTCTGAGGCAGAGAATTCCACAGATTCACAACTCTGACTGAAAAAGGTTTTTCCACATCTTAGTTCTAAATGGCCTACCCCTTATTCTTAAACTGTGGCCCCTTGTTCTGGACTCCCCCAACATTGGGAACATGTTTCCTGCCTCTAACGTGTCCAACCCCTTAATAATCTTATACGTTTCGATAAGATCTCCTCTCATCCTTCTAAATTCCAGTGCATACAAGCCTAGTTGCTCCAGTCTTTCAACATATGACAGCCCCGCCATTCCGGGAATTAACCTACTAAACCTACGCTGCACGCCCTCAATAGCAAGAATATCCTTCCTCAAATTTGGAGACCAAAACTGCACACAGTACTCCAGGTACGGTCTCACTAGGGCCCTGTACAACTGCACAACTGCAGAAGGACCTCTTTGCTCCTATACTCAAATCCTCTTGTTATGAAGGCCAACATTCCATTGGCTTTCTTCACTGCCTGCTGTACCTGCATGCTTCCTTTCAGTGACTGATGCACTAGGACACCCAGATCTCGTTGTACATCCCCTTTTCCTAACTTGACACCATTCAGATAATAATCTGCCTTCCTATTCTAACCACCAAAGTGGATAACCTCACACTTATCCACAGTAAACTGCATCTGCCATACATCCGCCCACTCACACAACCTGTCCAAGTCACCCTGCAACCTCATAGCATCTTCCTCACAGTTCACCCTACCACCCAGCTTTGTATGATCTGCAAATTTGCTAATGGTACTTTTAATCCCGTCATCCAAGTCATTAATGTATATTGTAAATAGCTGCAGTCCCAGCACCGAGCCTTGCGGTACCCCACTAGTTACTGCCTGCCATTCTGAAAGGGACCCATTTATCCCCACTCTTTGCTTTCTGTCTGTCAACCAATTTTCTATCCATGTCAGTACCCTACCTCCAATACCATGTGCTCTAATTTTGCCCACTAATCTCCTATGTGGAACCTTGTCGAAGGCTTTCTGAAAGTCAAGGTACACCACATCCACCGGCTCTTCCCAGTCAATTTTCCTAGTTACATCCTCAAAGAATTCCAGAAGATTAGTCAAGCTTTATGTTGTAAAAGCAAAGCAAATGATTATTTCCAACTGCAATGATTATTTCAAACGTGATAGATTGACTTGGATGCCATGGTCAGTCTAAATTCAAATAAGGGAAAATGTTGAGAAATTATGAAAGGAGGGAGATTGTCAAAAAACAAAATATGCGTGGAAGAACCTATTAAGGCTCAGATATGTGACTCTCCATATGATTAGAAAGAAGGAGGCAGTTTATTTCATGTAATGTCTTACCACAAATCTCAGCATGGATTTGAAGTCATTTACCTGTGACTAATTGCTTTGAAATGCATCATTGTGTTATGTAGGCGAATGTTAAAAGTGCAAGATATCTTGTACATAGTTGGCAATTAGAACAAAAAAAGCTTTGCTTTAAAGTTACCACTTCCTCTTCTTTTTTTGACATTCATCATTAATTATGGCACAAAATGATGGATTTGAAAGCCATCTTCCTGAATTCTTCTCCCTGAATTCTTTGTTGTCTGGTGCCTGGTCATCTGAAGAACATATAACCCAGAAGAAATAGTAACAAGACCAGGCCATCTGGCCCTTTGCATGTGCTCCACCATTCATTAAGACCATGGCTGACCTTCTTTATCTCTGCCATTTTCTGTAACCACTCATTTATTTCATGACTAGAAATCCATTGATCTCTTTTGAATGAACCCTGCAACTGAGCCTCCAGTGTCTTTAGGAGTAAAGAATTCCAAATTTTCATTTCCCCCTGAATGATTTTTATTTATTTTCAACTCAATCCTCAATGTTTGACCTTATTTTGGAACTGTGGTCCCTGTCCTTATTGGAAAGGGTCCAGAACTTCCAACATTTTTCTTACTACCGATGCTGCTTGATCTTTTTAATTTATTTTAGCTTAAGTTTAGTTATGTTTATTTTTGTCAAGTGCACTGAGGTGCAGTGAAAAGCATTTTTTTTTTTTTTGCATGCTGTCCAGTCAGCGAAATGTATATACATGATTACAATCAAGCCGTCCACAGTGTGTTTCCACCATTTTCCGTTTTTATTTCAGATTTCCTGCATTTGCATTTTTAAAAATGTATTTTCATTTTCTGTATCCAGCCCAGGACCTTTAAGAACTTCATATGATTTGATGAGATCTCTGCTCACCTCTCTAGACCCTAGAGAATACAGTCCTTATTAACTCAGATGGTGAACCGGCATCAGTCTAGTGAATCTTTGCTACATTTCCTCCATAGCATGTAATACTTCTTTGCAGAATAAAACCATAAACAATATTCCAGGTGTGATCTCAGCAAAGATCTATACAATTATTATAAGATTTTCTTACTCATGTATACAAATCCTCATGTATAAAAGGCAAATATACTATTTCAAACATGGAAAACCTGCCCTTTTAATTGCCTGCTCCACAAGCATGATGGCCTTCAGCAACGTGCAAGCAAACCGAGGTAACTGAACATTAACACCACCCAATCGTTCACCGTTTAATAAATACCCTGCTTATTTGCTAGTGCCATTTTCTCACCCATAGGGAGAACGTACGAACTTCGTACAGACAGCAACCATGGTCAGGATCGAACCCGGGTCCAAGGAGTTGTAAGGCAGCAACTCTACTGTTGTGCCACCATGTGCCCATTGATATTAAATCTTAATTCACATTAGTATATTACCCCCAATTCCAAGTACTCTAGCCTTGCTGACCAACTTCTTGGATGAGACTCTATTGAACATGTTTCAAAAATCCCAGTGTATCGCATCCACCAATACTGTCTTATCTAGAGTCCCATCCTCAAAGACCTCCAGCAGATTAGTCAAACATTGTTTCTTCCATAAATCCATGTTGCCTCTGCTTAGTCCTATTATTTGGGCTGTTTTGTTAATACACCCTTCACTACGCAATCCTTTACTTGTTGTACTAGACTAACAGGTCAATAGTTCCATCTTTTCTCTCTCCATCCTTTCTTAAATAGTGTCCTGATTTAGTTATGTTTACTTTTAATACCAACTAAATTTTCTTTCTATTCATTTTGGAATCCTTAAAATGTAGCATTTCTCATTCCAGGATTAAGCACAAGCAATTATTACATGATACTCAAAATAAATTGTCTGCATATGTGTACAGATGTTATTTCAACTTTTCCCTCATACTTGTTCTGATGGCAGACCCTTTTTCCAACAAAACCTTATCAGCCATGAGGTAATTATTAACTGTATTCAATCAAGAGATTTTGGATTATTAACTAACGACTACAGAATCTAAATCCTGACTTGTTATTGCTCTTCTCCAGGCTATTCATCTACTTTGATTTACCTGTGTCCTTCATGCATATTTACAATGTGGTTGTTATAACCAAAGCTACTAAAGAATGTAGACAAGAACAGAGATAATAGAAATCAGTAAGGTATTGACAAAGTGCAGGATTTCATCCAAGTTTTTAAAAAAAAGAGGAGACGTCATATTTTCCACAGGTTTACCACCATCATTAATGGCTATTCAACAGCAACAATGATAGAGATTAGAGATTAAATTGGGAGCAAGAATTAACAAAATTATGTCTGATATCCTAATATTATCAATTTAGAACACATCTTATTGCAATAACTCTATTTAACATCTTAGCAACTGAACCCTTAATTGTTTGTGTTACAATAATATGGGCAGAGGGGTGCAAAATACTTTATTTCATAGAAATTATTTTTTGAGCCAACATTCAGACCAAATGTAGCAAGTAATCATCTGTTTAGCTCAATCTTTTCAACGGTGCCCCAATTTGCTGCCTGTTAATTAAAGTCCAATGAAACCAAATTGAGGTGAGATTACTTTTTCAACCGTCTTAAATAAAGTTTTCAAAAAGCAAATTAAGTCGCAAATTAGCTGATATATTGGACATGGTGCTGAAACTGCATAAATAGCTTGCTATATTTAAGCTTGGAAGTCTCGGAATTTCTGCAAATATCTGCCAATTACTCAGCACTGTACGGACGAGATTTGATTAGCTTGTGTCGCATGATAAGCTTTGCATATCATTAACTTCATAGAATAAATACTGACTGTTATTTCCTGGCACTCATTCTAGGATTGGAGGCCTTTGAACTTTGGAAGACTATATATTAAACCTACTAACAACATAGCAGTAGCAACCAAACCTACCTGGTACCGGCAGCTACACCCAGGACAGATACAGTGCGTATTTTGAGATCAATCATGCATCCTGAATTTTTGATCAACTTTTCGATATCAGCTTCTTGGGTCGGTCTAAATAATGCTGACAACAGATCAACCTCTTGCACCAAACTTGCATTTTTATAAATGCAAAATATAACCTGGCATTTACGACAAGCAAAGTTCTTGCATAAAGGTTTCCGCCAAAGACAAATAATTCCTCCCTCTGGTTTGTTGACACATGCATTAACCTGTTTACTTTATTAATGTCATCACACACCATAATTTTCAGACTGTTCTGTTATACAAGTTTGCCTCAAATATCAACACAAAGCTAAGTTATGAGGTCTTCATTCACCCTCGAATTCAATCAAATTCTAACTCTCAATATCATAATTCTAAATCTAAATTTTTCATAATTTAAACTTGTAAACGTTTGAATCTTCATAACCTTTTTAAAACAATCCTAATTCGAGCTTATGAAATGCATGAGATTCCTGTGGTGAAGGCAGGAAACACACTCACTCACGCACTTGTGGTTTCTGATGCTGATCTCAGCACAGACCACAGGCACTTGTCAGTGACCTTCGCTCCAACAGTCACTTGCCGTTAAAGAATTAAAGGAGCATATGTATATTTTTACAATACAGGCGCACAATAATGTGACAAAGAGGGTCAAATTTCAAATTCCTTCAAAAAAGTTGACAAGCACTTTATTGGGTTCATGACTAACATAGTATTAACAAAAAATATAAGAAAAGATAGCATTTGAATGAATGAATGAATGAATGAATGAATGAATAATTTTATTGGCCAAGTATGTGCATATACAAGGAATATATGCCTTGGTGCTCCGCTCACAAATGACAACACAAACATACAGTTAACAATTAAGAATAAATATTGATGGCAAGTTTCCGAAAATGGCATCAGAATACACAAATACATTTTGTGTAACAGTTGCCGCATGGTGTCTACCAGTGACTTGGTTGGCACAGTAAATGCACGTACTTCTTATTCCTTTCTATGTTCATGAATACCACATGGAACAATAACATTGCAAATTCCGTTTCCACTTCATTCACCTGATCATGTGGTAGAATACTGCATCCATCTGAGTGGACACCGTGACACGCGTTACGTAAGAAAAACATACGTTACTATACATTGTGTCTTTGGCTTCATTTGTAAGTAAAGGCAAATTTCATTGGCACAACTTTGGTCCTCATGTTGATAAACAGCAATAAAAGTTTCCAAAGGTGATGGAAAGACTGGAGGAAAGACTAGGTGCTGAGCGCTCTCTTATACCTGCATTAAGGAGGCAATTAAACACGCCTGAGCAATTATAAACGCCTGTGAAGCCATGTGTCCCAAACATTATGGTGCCCTGAAATGGGGGGACTATGTATAAACATGGATAGGTGACGTTTCACAGAGTGCTGGAGTAATTCAGCGGGTCAGGCAGCATCTCTGGAGAACATGGAGAGATGAGGTTTCACAGAGTGCTGGAGTAACTCAGCAGCTCAGGCAGCATCTCTGGAGGACATGGATAGGTGACGTTTTACAGAGTGCTGGAGTAAGTCAGCGGGTCAATAGACAATAGACAATAGACAATAGACAATAGACAATAGACAATAGGTGCAGGAGTAGGCCATTCAGCCCTTCGAGCCAGCACCGCCATTCCATGCGATCATGGCTGATCACTCTCAATCAGTACCCCATTCCTGCCTTCTCCCCATACCCCCTCACTCCGCTATCCTTAAGAGCTCTATCCAGTTCTCTCTTGAAAGCATCCAACGAACTGGCCTCCACTGCCTTCTGAGGCAGAGAATTCCACACCTTCACCACTCTCTGACTGAAAAAATTCTTCCTCATCTCCGTTCTAAATGGCCTACCCCTTATTCTTAAACTGTGGCCCCTTGTTCTGGACTCCCCCAACATTGGGAACATGTTTCCTGCCTCTAATGTGTCCAATCCCCTAATTATCTTATATGTTTCAATGAGATCCCCCCTCATCCTTCTAAATTCCAGTGTATACAAGCCCAATCACTCCAGCTTTTCAACATACGAAAGGCTGGAGCGATTGGGCTTGTATACACAAGCAGCATCACTGGAGAACATGGAGAGGTGACGTTTCACAGAGTGCTGGAGTAGCCCGGCGGCTCAGGCAGCATCTCTGGAGGACATGGATAGGTGACGTTTCGCGGGGTGCTGGAGTGGCTCGGCGGGTCAGGCAGCGTCTCTGGGGAACGTGGATGGGTGGCGTTTCACAGAGTGCTGTAGTGGCTCGGCGGGTCGGGCAGCGCCTCTGGAGAGCATGGTTGGGTGGCGTTTCGGATCGAGACCCTTCTTCAGACATTTCTGTTGTTCCTCAGATGTGTCCCGACCCGAGGCGTCGCCTGTCCACGTCCTCCTGGGAGGCTGCTTGACCCGCTGGGTTGCTCTGGCGCTGTGTGGGGCATCGCTTGTCCACGTCCTCCTGGGGGGCTGCCTGACCCACTGAGTTACTCCAGCACTTTGTGTCTATCGTCGGTTTAAACCAGCATCTGCAGTTCCTTCCTACAGACTTTAGTTTCTATTGTGCTGTTCAGCCTGTTCTAAAATGCATTATTGCCAAGGGTGTATTTCTCAGCTGTAGTAATAGCTGTATTGTAGCACCTCATTGTAAAGTACTTCACAGACCTTCACTGTGCAGCAATGGGATAATGGGCAGATAATCTGTCCTTGTTTGTAAACCAGCATCCGCAGATCCTTGTTTCTTCAACATAAATTAAATTGGGAGATATTGCCAGTAAATAATTGAGCTATAAATAATAGGTGACAATTCTGGTCTGGAGAAGGTTCTCGACCTGAAGTGCTGCCGATCCATGTCCTTCAGAGATGTCAACAGTGTTTTATTGTCATCTGGGTAATATTTTGAGTTGAGACCCTTCTTCAGTCTGAAGAAAAGTCTGAAATAAATTACCAAGTCGTATTTGATACATACATATAATGAAAATACTTTGTTCTTCAGACTGTTGTTGTGACCTACTTGAAGGCATTTCATGTTCAGGGACTGCAGGAGAAAGTTTATATTCACACAGTATTCACACAGACACTGTAACTGCTTTGTAGCTGACATGGGTCTGATCTTTTTTGTCTCCATCACGGTCGTTGTGGAGCTTTCGGAAGTTGACACGAAGGAATGAAGTTAGCGACTTGGTCTGTACAAAAGGTAAACACGAGACAGTGTGTTGCCAAATTGAAGATTGGCTCAGTTTCTTAGTTTTGATGACTTAATTATGCCCCCCAAATTTTTTTTATTGACTTAAAAAAGTTGGAAAATATATCATAAATGGTCATTGTGTTTTTGACACCACGATGTTTTTGATATTTTAAATTTGAATACAAGAAAAAATAATTAACTCACCCCAAAATCACTACCACCATAGGATACCTCGTTAGGGTTTGTGAAAAGCAGTAGAGGTTTGGAGCCTTCGTGGTTTGACTTACAGAGGTACCGACCCCGATAACGGTCGTTGTGACAATGGACACCAAGCACAACGACCATTACCAGATCTTTGCTCGGCGGAATACCAGACATGTTACTGTGTTTTTCTCCTGGTATTGATGGAGATATTTCCCTAGATCATTATCAAAACGTATATGTATGAGGGGCCATATGAAGTTTATTTATGAATTAAATAGTCATGACTAAATGTGGCAGAGTTTTTATGTCATATTTTTGGTGTCCAAAATGGTGGTAAAACGATGAAAATTTGTCTGTCATGAAAAAAGTTTTTGACTTTTCGGTCTTGAAGTTATCTAATTTATATCTGCTATTTATAAGGTTCACATGATGGGTAGATTTTTGGTAAGAACAGTGTATTGGTGTAAAAACCTGAATAATAATCTTGTTCCTCAAAATCTCTCCAGTATTGTAAAAATGCACATATTATTATAAAGATGAATACAATACACACCTGGTAAGCAGATGGAAAAAAATCTATTTTAATTGGGTGTATTAAAGGCAATTAACTAGTAGGTGTTAAAAAATGGAGTTTAATAATATTGAGTTGGTTTGGCATGTTTCAGGAAAATAGTTCAATCATTCGTTCTCAATATGCACAATATATTTAACATTATAAGCAAGAGAAAAGCCAATAGTTCTTCTACTTTACTTGGGAAAAGATACAAATGTGCCTTCTGGTCAGAGGTTAAACCACCACTAGACATACAGAAAACAAAATACAACTTTTTGCCCTACATTATCGGATACTGGTGACAACAGGCTGTTTTGAGCCAAGTGCTTTTAGTTTGATATTATATATTATAAAACATATTAGAAAACATGAGTGGTACGGGGTCCCATTGTGGTGCAGCGGTAGAGTGCTGTCTTACAGCCCAAGAGACCTGGGTTTGATACTGACTTCAGGTGCTTGTCTGTATGGAGTTTGTAAATTTTTCCCCATGACCGCGTGGGTTTTCCCCAGGTGCTCTTGTTTCAATAGACAACAGACAATAGGCAATAGGTGCAGGAATAGGCCATACGGCCCTTCGAGCCAGCACTACCATTCAATGTGATCATGATTGATCATTCACAATCAGTACCCCGTTCCTGCCTTCTCCCCATACCCCCTGACGCCGCTATCTTTAAGAGCTCTATTTAGCACTCTCTTGAAAGCATCCAGAGAATTCCACAGATTTACAACACTGACTGAAAAAGTTTTTCCTCATCTCCGTTCTAAATGGCCTACCCCTTATTCTTAAACTGTGGCCCCTGGTTCTGGACTCCCCCAACATTGGGAACATGTTTCCTACCTCTAGCGTGTCCAATCCCTTAATAATCTTATATGTTTCAATAAGATCCCCTCTCATCCTTCTAAATTCCAGTGTATACAAGCCTAGTTGATCCAGTCTTTCAACATACGACAGTCCCGCCATTCTGGGAATTAACCTAGTTTCCTCACACATTCCAAAGACAAACAGTTTAGTAAGTTAATTTGCTTCAGTAAAGATAGTGTATTATCCCTCGTGTGTAGGATAGCATTAGTGTACAGGGATTGTTGATTGGTGCGGACTCAGTGGGCCGAAGGGCCTGTTTACACGCTGTATCTTCAAACTAAACTAAATATTATATCTGTTCATTCTTGTATGCTGTTAACAGTGGTTCCAGGCATTTGTTTTAAATCTACATTTAGGTAGATTTTTAAGAGGAGACTTATTCCAAAAATGTTAAGGTCTGTTTTATCAATGCAGCAATTAAAATAGATATATCATTCTCTGGATCATCAGGTACCTAATTTAACAGAAGACTGCCAATAATTTAGTGCATTCTGAATGCTCTGCATTTGATTTTATATCATGCAAGCTATGGCTAAATATGTCAAATTTATATTTGTTACATAACCTATGGATAGAATAAAATATTGGAATAAATCCAAGCTAATGAATGAATGCTATCAGTTGGGTGCATGCAATGCCTACATCCGCATTTATTGATACTTTTTGTAATGAGATTAACACCAATTGGATGTATATATAATCACAACCAAAGTTAGGCTGCTTACCAGCATAGCTAAAAATGGTTGGATGTAAACGCAAATAGACGGACAGTGATCTAATACACATCAGCAAAGGAATTATACTATCCTTGCTTGGTTAACAATAGACAATAGACAATAGGTGCAAGAGTAGGCCATTCAGCCCTTCGAGCCAGCACCACCATTCAATGTGATCATGGCTGATCATTCTCAATCAGTACCCTGTTCCTGCCTTCTCCCCATACCCCCTGACTCCACTATCCTTAAGAGCTCTATCTAGCTCTCTCTTGAATGCATTCAGAGAACTGGCCTCCACTGCCTTCTGAGGCAGAGAATTCCACAGATTTACAACTCTTTGACTGAAAAGGTTTTTCCTCATCTCCATTCTAACTTGACACCATTCAGATAATCCTCAAGTCCCCTTTTCCTAATTTGACACCATTCAGATAATAATCTGCCTTCCTATTCTCACCACCAAAGTGGATAACCTCACACTTATCCACATTAAACTGCATCTGCCATGCATTCACCCACTCACAGACTGTCCAAGTCACCCTGCAACCTCATCGCATTTTCCTCACAGTTCACACTGCCACCCAGCTTTGTGTCATCTGCAAATTTGCTAATGGTACTTTGAATCCCTTCATCCAAGTCATTAATGTATATTGTAAATAGCTGCGGTCCCAGCACCGAGCCTTGCGGTACCCCATTAGTTACTGCCTGCCATTCTGAAAGGGACCCATTTATCCCCACTCTTTGCTTTCTGTCTGCCAACCAATTTTCTATCCATGTCAGTACCCTACCTCCAATACCATGTGCTCTAATTTTGCCCACTAATCTCCTATGTGGGACCTTGTCGAAGGCTTTCTGAAAGTCAAGGTACACTACATCCACCGGCTCTCCCCAGTCCATTTTCCTAGTTACATCCTCAAAAAATTTCAGAAGATTAGTCAAGCATGATTTCCCCTTCGTAAACCCATGCTGACTCGGAACGATCCTGTTACTGCTATCCAAATGCTCCGCAATTTCGTCTTTTATAATTGACTCCAGCATCTTCCCCACCACTGATGTCAGACTAACTGGTCTATAATTTCCTGTTTTCTTTCTCCCTCCTTTCTTCAGAAATGGGATAACATTAGCTACCCTCCAATCCACAGGAACTGATCCTGAATCTATAGAACATTGGAAAATGATCACCAATGTATCCATGATTTCTAGAGCCACCTCCTTAAGTACCCTGGGATGCAGACCATCAGGCCCTGGGGATTTATCAGCCTTCAGTCCCATCAGTCTACCCAGCACCATTTCCTGCCTAATGTGAATTTCCTTCAGTTCCTCCGTCACCCTAGGATCTCTGGCCACTAGAACATCTGGGAGATTGTTTGTATCTTCCTTAGTGAAGACAGATCCAAAGTACCGGTTCAACTCGTCTGCCATTTCCTTGTTCCCCGTAATAAATTCCCCAGCTTCTGTCTTCAAGGGACCCACATTTGCCTTGACTATTTTTTCCTTTTCACATACCTAAAGAAGCTTTTACTATCCTCCTTTATATTATTGGCTAGCTTACCTTCGTATCTCATCTTTTCTCCCCGTGTTGCCTTTTTAATTATCTTCTGTTGCTCTTTAAAAGAGTCCCAATCCTCTGGCTTCCCGCTCTTATTTGCTATGTTATACTTATTCTCTTTTATTTTTATGCTGTCCTTGACTTCCCTTGTCATCCACGGGTGCCTCTTACTCCCCTTAGAATCTTTCCTCCTCTTTGATCCTGCAACTTCTGCCTTATTCCCAGGAATACCTGCCATTGCTGGTCCACCGTCTTCCCTGCTAGGGTCTCCTTCCAGTCAAATCTGGCCAGCTCCTGCCTCATGCCTCTGTAATCCCCTTTGCTATACTGTAATACTGACACTTACGATTTTTCCCTTCTCCCTCTCAATTTGTAGATTAAAACTTATCATATTATGATCACTGCCTCCTAATGGCTCTTTTACCTTGAGTTCCCTTATCAAATCATGTTCATTACACATCACTAAATCCAGAATTGCCTTCTCCCTGGTAGGCTCCAGTACAAGCTGTTCTAAGAATCCATCTCGGAGGCACTCCACAAACTCCCTTTCCTGGGGTCCAGTACCAAACTGATTTTCCCAGTCTACCTGCATGTTGAAATCTCCCATAACTACCGTAGCCTGAATTCAACTCCAGACCCACCTCATGTATATTACTATTAAAGCCATTTAGTGTCCTAACAAGATACCAGTGTACCACAAATGTCATAGGCACCAAAATTTGAACGTGGCAAAGTCATGCCAAGCCCAGTCAACCTTGCAAAGTCCTCTTTACAAACATCTGGGGATTGCTGACTAAATTGGGAGAGCAGTCCCAAGATTAGTTAAGTACAGCTGACATAATCATACCTTACAGTAAATGTGCCTGACTCCTCCATCACAAGCCTAGGGGATGTTTTGACCTGCAGGCAAGGCAGACCCACCAGAGGTAGCAGCAAAGTGGTATTCAGGTGGTAAGAAGTAGTCTTGAGTGTTCTGAATATAAATCGCTTATCTCAAGAAGGCATCAGATTAAACATTTTTCAAAAAGATTAAGCTGGCCTTGATTTGTTCTTTTCATAATTCAAGAATTCTTTCATTCTTCACACATTTTCATACTTCTAGTTTCCCTCTCCCCTGATTCTCAGTCTAAAGAAAGGTCTTGATCTAAAACACCACCTATTCCTTTTCTCCAGAGATGCTGCTTGACCCACTGAGTTACTCCAGTATTTTGCGTCTATCTTCGGTGTAAACCAGCATCTGCAGTTCCTTCCTACACAAATTAAACATCTCTCTGTTTACTACCCACAGTCTGACGAATGTCAGACTCCAGGATGAATATCACTTGGAAGTAGAACTGAAGGTTTCAAGGACACAGAATGCAATCTAGAGTGGGTCTTAAGACCCCATCAAGAGCAAGTAGGTAGCAGCACTGTTTGAACTGGCCAAGACCTGAAGAACGTAACTGTAGGCAGTGAGTGAACCAACAGAAGGAATGAACCTCCATAAACTCATCATCCAATGCTTACCTGTGGCAGATGTATCTAACCATGGCAGCACAGTTACAAATGACCACCCCCACATTCATGGTGGAGACAAAGCCCCATCACACCAAGAACAACTGCTGCCATTCTGCATGAACTATGTGCTAATGGATAGACATTGAACAAATCTGACAGCTCAGAACTTGGCATCCATGAGGTAATGTGGATGGACAACAGCAGCAGAAATCTGTAGCCTCGAGGCCAGGCATATCCCTCATGCTACTCATCATCATCAGTCAGCGGATCAGCCTGATTCATGACGAATGCAGAAGGGCATACCAGGAGCAACAAAGTTGCTACCTAAACAGGGTAAGATGCTGCTCAAGAAGATGCCTGCGGAGCATAAGAAACGGGATGGAATAGAAAGCCCAGATATTTCGCAACCAATGGATCAGTTGGAACTGCAATCCTGACATATCTTGCTGTGAATGGTGTTGAATAGATAAATCATCTTAAATGGTTTGTCAAAGGTTTTGGGGAGGAGGCAGGAGAATGTTGTTCAGAGGGAACGACAGATCAGCCATAATTAAATGGCAGAGTGCACTCAATGGGCTGAATGGCCTAATTCTGCTCCTATGACTTTTGAACATGAACATATCTTCCTGAAATATCTGGAAAACAGATATTTCACGATATATTTCAAAATGGCTGAGATCACAGTATCCATCAAAAGCTAGCCACTCCCCTACCCAAGATGTATCAATACGGTTACAATACTGGCATCTATTTGACAATGTGGAAAGTTGCACAGGTGTGTCCCATTCACAAAAAGGCAGAACAATCCAATCTGACAATTACTGCAATCATCATCAAAATGATGAAAGCCATCATTGACAATTCGATCAAGTGGCACATATTCACCAATTACTTGCTCACCAGTGTCATTACAGCCTTGCTCCAAAGTTGGACTAAAGAGCTTGATTCTAGGGGGGAAGTAGGAGTACAATGGTTGTGAAAAATTGTGGCAGGATCTTGATCGATTGGCCATGTGGGCTGAGGAATGGTTGATGGAATTTAATACAGAGAAATGCAAGATACTGCATTTTGGGAAGTCTAACATGAGCAGGACGCACACAATGAATGGTAGGGCTCTGGGGAGTATTGTAGAGCCGAGGGATCTAGGAGTGCAGGTGCATGGTTCCTTGAAGGTGGAGTCGCAGGTAGATAGGGTGGTCAAAAAGCGCTTGGCACATTGGCCTTCATCAGTCAGAGTATTGAGTATAAAAGTTGGGAGGTCATGTTGCAGTTGCATAAGACATTGGTGAGGGCGCATTTAGAGTATTGTGTTCAGTTCTGGGCACCACGTTATAGGAAAGATGTTGTCAAGCTGGAAAGTGTGCAGAGAAGATTTACAAGGATGTTGCCAGGGCGAGAAGGTCTGAGATACAGGGGGATGTTGAGGAGGCTGGGACTCTATTCCGTGGAGAGCAAGAGGATGAGGGGTGATCTTAGTGAGGTGATTAAAATCATGAGAGGAATAGGTCGGGTAGATGCAGTGTCTCATGCCCAGAGAAGATGAATCGAGGACCAGAGGACATAGGTTTAAGGTGAAGAGGAAAAATTTAATAAGAATCTGAGGGGTAACTTTTTCACACAAAGGGTGGTGGGTGTATGGAACAAGCTGCCAGAGGAGGTAGTTGAGGCAGGGACTATCCCAACGTTTAAGAAACAGTTAGACATACATGGATAGGACATGTTTGGATCAAACGCGGGTAGGTGGAATTAGTGTAGCTGGGACAGGTTGGCCGGTGTGGGCAAGTTGGGCCGAAGGATCTTTTTCCACACTGTATCACTCTATGACTCTAATTGGCTCTGACATTATGGGAGCATTTGATCGAATGTCCTACAGATGACCTACAAATCTTTGACCAATCACCAAATTTTCTTGAATATTTTTTAAATGTTAAGTTCCAAGGTTGTGCTTGCAGCAACAATATTAAATTCTCAAGGCTGACCCCAATCCTTGAAGAAGGGACCTCACCCAAAGCATCACCTATCCACATTCTCCAGAGATGCTGTCTGACCTGCTGAATTACTCCAGCACTTTGTGTAAACCAACATCTGCAGCTCCTTGTTTCTACCTTTCTGAGACCACCCACTTCCTGAAACGAAACAAGCAAACCGCTCTCAAAATATGTCCATGATATCCTTAAAAGGGGCCTGCAATCCTCCATTTTAATGTCATCTTTATTTTTAACTCATGGGGGCTGGTGTACATCAGATCATAGGAATTCAGCTACCCTAAGGATTACATGCATGAAGTAAGTGCCTTTGCAATTCTTGTTGGTCAGGTGATGCACGTGCTTTCCCCAAACCTAACAGGTTTACCTCCCTATAAAAATTGTTATTAGCTGAACCATGCTCTCCTCTATCCATTTAACCCCCGAAATGTTCAATTCATCAATATCTTCTTTCATTTTTACATCTTCGTAAACTCTGCTTTCAGGCATATGCTCTCCAGTTGCCCAACTATGTGTAAATCTGGATGTGTCGTGCAGGAAACCTGTTGAAAGGTTAAGGGAAATACTAAAACCCACTGGGTATCCAATAATTTTAGAGTATTGCCCTGCACTCGAGTCCTGCAGGGAAATCCTCACATTTCTGGCACTGGGACCTTTTTTTCTTCCCAGCATTGTTGTCACAACACTGATGTCTGGTAACAACCCGCACGACCTACTCTCTTTCAGCAATCATGTCCAATTCACATCCTCCACCCTACAACCTGCAAAATACCTGCACCATGAAATGTTGCAGCAATCCATTTAGTTGATTTGAGTAATTACCTTGTCTCCAGTTTCAATTATTCACTGATCAGATTTCAAAGAGTTCAAATACAAGCTAGAGTTCCACAATGCATCTGGCTTCAATGGAGTGGATCTTTATGGATGTATACATGAAAAGATGCTTTGTCCTTCACCGCAAAGTCCTTTATTTTTTCATCCACATGATATTCCACAAAGTGATCAATCAATGCCTACCTCTCCTTTGATAGTTGCAGGTCATGGTCATAGTGCTTTATTGGACTGGTAGCTTTGAGTTTGATGTGCTGTGTTGTGCTGCGCTGGGCCATAGCCAAGTTCACCACGCCCCCATCTTAGAAGTGATCAGCAGAAGCTGTTAAATCATGGGGCGTGTTGACAAAAACCATGTCTTTTGAAATCCAAAGCCATTGGATATATTCCAAAGATACTGGATATATCCAAAAGAGATAATGTTCACTTACAGGATAGTGCACTATTTATTTATTTATTTATTATTTAGCTGTTGCTGCAAAACTGAAAGCCTGTGGCACTTCCATTGTTCGAAAAGCAAGCATGCCACTTGATTCTGCTGTCCATTAGGACCACAATACAAATATATGCACAGATACAGAGGGAACATCATATTTCATGCTTAACTGCATTTTAAACCCATTCCTGCCAATGGACCCCTGATATAAGACTTCCCAAGAAGGTCAGTGTTGCAACAAAAAAAAATGAAAAAAAATGTAAATACATCTTAATTCATTTTCAAATGTTACTCATAGCATATGGGAAAGGAGGTTATCAGTTGATTTTAATCACTGCAACTCTTGCCATCTTTTCACTTTTTGTTGAAAAATCCAATTAAAAATTAATTCCTTTAATGGATAATCAAATACCAGCAGCAGTGATTTTAAAAGACAAAAGATCAGCTTGTCTGTTGAGGTAGATGGTTATGTGTCACAAAACAGGTCAACCTCAGAAAATTCCAGATTTCACCCACTTTTAGTAAAATAATACATTGCTGAGTAAATCATTTTGTGACCTATTATTGTTCGGAATGAACCTCGCTGCCTGTGTGCATTCTTGTTCAACAGCTCTCAAACTAGCTTCAGCATTTCCTTCATGAGATGCTCTTTACTCATGAGCTCCATGCATCTCAAGATCTCTCTCTTTTAATGGCAAACCTAAACCATTCTAGATTCACATAGATCAAAAGCTTCCCTTTAATCAAAAGAGCCATGGCATAATCTTGATTCAGATGCCTTAAGGCAATGATATCTGGAGTTCAGTATGCGAGAAAGCCAAATGATGCGCAAACACTCTTTAGTCACACAGATATCTCGACCACTTCTTGGTGCATCCTCCCAAACTATTATATATTCCTGAATGTAGTATTTATGAAAACAAGGGTTATTGAAATAGAATTATGGAATAATACTGCAGTGAATCATTCAGCATTATTAGTATAATCAATTCAAAGTGATTCAAAGCTCTGTGCAAACTGGGTCAGCTTAAATTGGCAACATAAGTTTGAGTTATTGTGCCTCCTAGCTAAATAACATAATCTTAAAATTAATCTGATCTGCAACAAATCCATCTAAATTGATCAAATTCTGGACTAAATGTCTGTTATTCAATCTTTAACCTTAATCTCACTGAACAAGGATATTGAACAAATTCTCAGAGATGCATTCTCCAGAAAGCTGGCAATGAACTTGACTGTGAATTTCAAAAACAGCTTTTCTCAGTAATTTCACCTTTATATGTGCACTGACAATGAAAGCAATCTGAGAGACTGTGTTTCCGACAATGATTTTTCTGTAGGTTATTTACTCCACTATTTTTTTGAGGTTATGTTTGAGGGCATTGTATAGATTTCAAGTAACAGGTATTTTTGATATTGCATCTTTGTGAATGAATTTCATTTGCTTTTTTCATGTATTTTGTTTTAGGATTTTGTGTATCACTTCTCTTCCCCATGTTTTTGGAAATGGGGAGCTTATGGGAAATAATGAAAATTTTAATCACACATTAAAGTGAGAAAAACTCAAAAACTGGAAACATCTTGGATTTGCAAAGGTGAAATAAATTATATAAATTCTGAAAATTGTAAGTAGAAATGTTAAGAATGCTGCGAATATACAGCCAGTGGCAGTAATGAGTGGGTATACTGAAAAGCAAAGACATCACCTTGCATGACCACATCTGATTAGTTCATTCAATATTTTCTCCTTCAGATAAATCACACCTTTAGAAAAAGAATTCCAGTAGGGACAATTTGCAGAAGCCGATTACCATATAAACGTACACATCTTTGGAATGTGGGAGGAAACCGGAGCACCCAGAGAAAACCCACGTGGTCACAATGAGAATGTACAAACTCCGCATAGACAGCACCCATAGTTAGGATCAAACCCTGTAAGGCATTGTAAGGCAGCAACTCTGCCATTCATTTATGAAGATGTTGCCAAGACTCGAGGGAGAGGTTGGGCAGACTAGGATTTCATTCCTTGCTGCCCAGGAGGCCAAGGGGTGATCTTATAGAGGTGTATAAAATCATGCGAGGAATAGCTAGGACGAATGCACAGGATAGGGGAATGAAGAACCGGAGGTTATAATTTTAAGGTGAGAGGGAAAATATTTAATTGATACTTGAGGGGCAACCTGCTCACTCAAAGGGTGGTGGGTATATGGAATGAGTTGCCAGAGTAGTTTGTTGAGGCAGGTACTATACAGCATTTAAAAGACACTTGGACAGGAACATGGATAGAAACGTTTAGGGGGACATGGGACGAACATGGGGAAATGGAAGTAGCTTAGTTGGGGCATTTTGGTCAGCCTGAACAGGTGGTGCCAAATGGCATGTTTCTGTGCTATATGACTCTACGACTATGTCTCAATATGAGTCTACCCAAACAGTAGAGATGGCTTGCACCTATCTATCTGATCACGCCCTTAATATCAAGAAGACTTCAACTGGTGTGAGGACTGAATGCATAGAATCATTTGCACTATAATCCTCACATCGAAGTCACACCACATGCTACATATTGTAGGAAGAGCTGTGCATGTATCATCTATTCCACAGAATAATAACAATAAAAATATCCACATTATTAGTGAATTTCTAACCCAGTTTGAATACAGACAAATGTATTCTTTCTCAATTCATCCCTCCTGTTCATTCCATGTGATCATGCCCAAAACTTATCGCAGTGTCCTAAAAATGGTCGAAGCAAGGCTTTGTAAACCTATGGGTTTTGTGGGGCTGCAGAATATCTTTCCTCTTCTTTCACTACACTCAATATCCAATTTACATCTGAAAGACAGCATTGATTAGCCTCTTAGATTAAACTATTATATCGCAAACAGTAGTAGTTGAACGTCTTCAAAGATAATTAGGAATGGGTAACAAATCCTGAACATACCAGCAATGGCCACATCCCAAGAATGAACAAAAAACATCTTGAAATTGTCAGATAAACACAAAATGCTGGAGTAACGCAACGGGACAGGCAGAGAGAAGGAATGGGTGACGTTTTGGGTCAAGACCCCACCAGTCAATGTCCCACCACATTATTAAACAAAATGTCCCTAGGAGGTCTGCAGGATATCAAAAAAAAATCAACCGGAAAAGGCAAAAAATTCAATGGAACGTATAGAGTTTTGAGGTGGTGTTTGAAGGTGCAGAAAGCCATTGTTATGCAATGACATAAAAATAATCTTGTAAGGCATTTCAGCTAAAGATTCAAAATGCTTCCCTGTGCAATATAAGCTACAGTCAATTCCACAGGCAATGGAAAGGCCCTTTTGAAGCTAGCGTTCAATTAGGTTGCAGCCCTGATGATCTGGGCCCTTTTTGCCAAAGGAGTCCCTTGATCCACCCACCCTTCCAGATGTGTTTTAACTCACTCCCAACTCAAATCCACCCAGCAAATCGCTGCACTAAATAGACAGGCACATCATAAAATGAATCCCCTCATTCGTAATTAGACTCAATTTGTTAACTCACAAATAAATATGAAGCCAAATTTAAGTGATTTCATAAGACATTTGTGTAATTTATTATTCCTGAAATTAGTAGTAAAATTGAGTAGACATTTTTTATTTTCTGATGATTTTCCACTGTGCAAAACTAATTTATGATTTTGATTTGCAGAGAGTTGATGTGAAATTGCCTGCTTCCAATCAGCAGCTTTATGTCCCATTCCATTTACATTTTAAACTTTTTTTTTTCACCACTATTATATTTCACAGGAAGAAATGCTAACTGAAATAAAATATGGACATGGACACGTACTATGATCAAAGCACCCTCAGGAATTCTCCCCTCACTTCTTTCTGAAACCCTCCTGAAAGCTGCAAACTGAGACTTTGCAGTCTGCTGTCATTCATCACTGCAATTTAACCTTAGTATGGCTTTAAGTGGAGGTAGCCTCCACAGGACTACTCCCATTAGGGCCCATACCTGCTACTTTTGATTCATTTTTTTATTTTTAGAGTTCCAGTCCAAACATATTAATACCAGTGGAAAGATTTTGTGATTGTTCATCCGAAAGCCTGTCCCTACAGAGAAACCAACCTTTCCCATATAAATGTACTCTGGGTCAGTATTTCATTGAAGTTTGATAACTTACTTACAAGTTTTCTGGGAGTGATAATCTGTTTTCCATTTATAGGAAGTCCAATTTCTATTGGAAACCCTTGCATTCTATCTCATGGTGGTAATTCATTGTCTTAACACTGAGCTCTGGAAATACCAGATCAGGAAAGACCAGGTAATAAAGAGAAAATATACCAAGTATGTACAAATACACCAAGTTTTCTTTTGACCTGGGAATGTCCAGTGAACTTTATGACCAACAAAATGTGTCTGAGGTGTAATCATTGCTAAAATAAAGGAAGGATGACACAGCATGATCCCAAAGAATGAACGTATGAAGATGGGGAGGAGTATGCCATTCGGCCCTTCAAACCTGCTCCATCATTTAATAAGATTGTCGCAAAACTATGTACAAACTCATTCCTGTCTACCGATGGTAACTTTACAATCCCTTGCTTATCAAGTGTCTAAAGGCAGTATCCCAGTCATACAACAGTTCCATTTCTGTGAACTGTCTGTCAGCTGATTATTCTGAAAGTCAGAAACATTTGTTTTCTACAGCTACCCATATCATATCACTTGACATACATTTGCGATCATTCTTTAAATTCAACTTTGTTAAATAATCACCCTACATCACCAATAATTAAACTAAATAGTATATGTCCAGTTGTTAATGAACACCATAAAACGTTTTATATTTGTTATAAGCAGCTTGATAAAAATTACTATAAAATGGGTGGGAGAATTTGTGTAAAGTGGGATTTCCATAAGTCAGGTCATCTGTAACCCAAGGAGCCTCCGTATTTAGAGTAATACAGCATGGAAATAGGCCCTTGGGCACAACTTTCACATGTCGACCAAGATGCCCCATCTACACTTCCACCTGCCAGCAATTGGTCCATATCCCTCTAAATCCATCCTATCCATGTACCTGTCTAAATATCTAAAATATTGTTATAGTACCTGCCTCAACTGTCCCCTCTGGCAGCTCATTTTATAAACCCACCACACTCTGTGTGGAAATGTTACCCCTCGGTTTCCTATTAAATCTTTCTCCTCTCATCTTAAACCTACATTCTCTGGTTCTTGATTCCCCAACTCTGGGTAAAATACTCTGATTCCACAAAAGCAAATAAATAAATCAAATTAATGTTGAACGGCTGTGAAAGAGGTGTTTGGGACCTAAAGTACTCTTCTCTTCAGATCCTTAATGATGTTCACCTTCAATTATGCCACTAAATTAGAATCACAATTTGCATTGATTTGCACTCTAGCTCAATTTGAGAGCAAAGAATGAGAAAACCATCAACATTTTCCCAAAGTACAATCACAAATATTTATGGAACTTCCATGGAAGGAAGTTAATCACATCTTACATAACAAAATTAATGTTTATTTGTGGTTGAATAAATAGGTAAAGAACACTCAGAGATAAAGAGAAACAAAGGAAGATCAGACAAAATAGATTCTAACCTAATAAATATACTTTGAAAAAGAGTGCTTAATTTAAAATCCATAGTAAATTTCTAACAAGAGCAAGAACACAGATCCTTAGCGAGACCACATGATTAGAAAATTCAAAAAGGATTTCAGAAAATAAAAATTCTCAAACAAACAAGCTTGTCAGAATTAACTACATTATGAATACGAAACTCTGTTGCTTATTACTCAAATCTGAATAGAATCAAAACTGTTAGAACAGTAGATTTTTTAATCTTCATGTGGATACCTGGGCATTTTGTTTTTTGTGTGTGATAACCAGAAGTGATTCAGAATGTCCATGTGTGCACCACTGACTAACATCTCATCCAACAGGCAGTAACCAGATAATGGGCTGATCTGCACCGGCAAATCAGCCCAGATTTCAGACTCAAGAGTCCAGGGCTGAGGTAAAAGCCTGTTGGTATCAATTGAGCCACCAGTGATGCATAGGCCACAAACAATTGGGCCACGAAACAATATACATTGTAAATTGCAGAGAAACAACAAAGACCATATGAAAGTTTGATCTTTCAAAATGAACCGCAAATGGACTTTGTTTTTTGGGGGAAACTGAAAAAAGGTTGAGAAAGGTGAACTTGATTTTAACAGTGAAAGGAAGATAAAGAAAGGGGACACAATTGAGGTCTTTGCGACGGCACGGTATTTGACTTAGAAAGTGCTTTGAAAATACATGTTTGAAATTAGTAAATCTCAAGTGAAGCTAGTGGTCAGAAGTAATATTTTGTCTATGAACTACAATCTGACAATAACCCAAGGTACTTCATAAACAACTGAATATTTTTCAGTGCAGTCGCTGTTGTGAAGCAAGGAATCTTGGCAGCCAATTTGCACTCAGCAAGGGTTCCACAACCAGCAATTAAACAAATGACTAGTTTTTTTCCAATTTATCTGCTGATGGGGGAAATATATAATATGATTGGCACAAGGAAAAGTCCTCTGCTCTTTTTTTGAATAATGCTACAAGATCTTTCATGACTGACTGGGCCGGCTGAAGTGACCTCTCTTTGAAGTCTCATTAGAAACTTCTGACAATATAGGACTCGCTTGCAACTGCCTTGAAGACATAACCTCAGTTTTGTGAGTTAAGACTTTAAGGTGGGTATTTGGATTAACTTGATAATTCAAATGCAAGATCTAACATAAATAGGAACTTGTATTTCTCCACTCTAAAAGGATAGTGCAAATGGGGAACAGCAGGTTACCTTTTATCAAGACAGATTATAGTCCGCAAAACTCAATATAATATTCAGCAATTTCAGATAACCAGCTTTTCCTGGCCAGTCGGGTGGTAAGGTCATCCACCTTAGTTTGTTTGTTTTTTTCCCCTCTCTCCATAGATGCCTGGCCTTTTGGGTATTACCAACATAATATCATGTTTCAGTTTTCTGGCAATTGCTGTACCCTGCCTCTCACAATCCCAGCAAGTCCTTTGATTTCTTTATCATCTGTCTCACTGCCTTCATTTATCTATTAACCATATCTGGACAATCTGAAACATTACACTTCATAAATTCATAAGTGTTAGGAATAGAATTAGGCCATTCGGTCCAACAAGTCTACACTGCTATTCAATCATGGCTGATCTAACTCTCCCCTCAACTCCATTCTCCCGCCTCTTCCCCATAACTCCTGACATCTGTACTAATCAAGGATCTATCTATCTCTGCTTTAAAAATATCCATTGACTTTGCCTGCACAGCCTTCTGTGGCAATGAATTCCTCAGATTTACCACCCTCTGACTAAAGAAATTCCTCCTCATCTCCTTCCGAAAGGAATATCCTTTTATTCTGAGGCTATGACCTCTTATCATAGACTCTCCCACTAGTGGAAACATCCTCTCCACATCTACATCTATACCTTTCACTATTCGGTAAGGTCCCCCCTCATCCTTCTAAACTCCAGTGAATAGAAGCTCAGTGCCATCAAACCCTCATCATATGTTAACCCACTCATTCCTGGGATCATTCTCGTAAATCTTCTCTGGACCCTTTCCAACGCCAGCATATACTTCCTCATACATGGGGCCTAACTTGTTCACAATACTCTAAATGTGATCTAACCAGTGCCTTATAAAGCCTCAGCATTACATCCCTGTTTTTGTATTCTAGTCCTCTCGAAATAAATGCCAGCATTGCATTTGCCCTCCTTACTACCAATTCGACCTGCAAATTAACTGTTTGGGAATCCTGCACCAGCACTCCCAAGTCCCTTTGCACCTCTGATTTCTGAATTTTCTCCCCATTTAGAAAATAGTCTACGCCTTTATTCTTACCACCAAAATGCAGAGCTCCTACATTCTCTACACTACCTGCTCCTCCACTTATCTTCGTATTATCTGCAAACTTGGCCACAAAAATTTCAATCCCCTCATTCAAATCATTGATATACAACATGAAAAGTAGCGGCCCCTCTGCCGAGCCCTACACAACTCCACTAGTCACTGGCAGTCAACGAGAAAAAGCACCCTTTTTTGCCACTCTTTGCCATCTGCCATCCAGCCATCCATGCTAGTATCTGCCCTTTGATACCATGTGCTCTCATCTTCTTTCACAGTCTCACATTCAGCACCTAATCAAAGGCTTTCTTAAAATCCACTGACTCTCCTTTGTCTGTCCTGCTATTTACGTTCTCAAAGAATGCCAACAGATTCATCAGGCAAGATCTCCCCTTCACAAAACCATGCTGTCTTTGGCCTATTTTTAATCATGCACTTCCATGTACTCAGAAACCTCGTCCTTTATGATGGACTTACCAACCATTGAAGTCAGGCTAACCGGCTTATGGATTCCACCCTTCTGCTTTAATCCCTTCTTGATCAGCGGGGTAATATTTGCAATTTTCCAATCATCTGGAACTACTCCTGACTTTAGTGATTCTTATAAGATCACTACTAATGCCTCCACAATCTCTAAAGCCATCTCCTTCAGAACGCTGGGGTACATCCAGTCCAGGTGACTTATCCACCTTCAGACCTTTCAGTTTCCCAAGCACCTTTTCCTTAGTAATAGCCACTCCACGAACCTCCACCCCCAGACTCTCTTGAATTTCAGGCATCTATATACTAAATTGGGAGGGAGGAAGTGGGGATGGGGGGAGGGGTGAGGGGGGAGCGGGAGGGGGGAGACGTTTGGGCCCAACGGGTCCATTTGGTCCAGTATTGCTTTATATATTTGAAGAAACCCTTGCTATCCTCTTTTACATTATTGACTAGCTTATCTTCATATTTCTTCTTTTACCCTCGTATTGCCTTATTAGTTACCTTCTGGGTTTTTTTTACATGCTTCACAATCCTCTACCTTTGCAATGTTATATTCCTTCTCTTTTAGTTTTATGCTGTCTTTGACTTTCCTTGTTAGCCACAGCCACCTCAATCAAAGATGGATGCCAAAAATTGCAGCAGGATCCTGATCGGTTGGCCAGGTGGGCTGAGGAATGGTTGATCGAAATTAATACAAATAAATGTGAGGTGTTGCAGTTTGGAATGTCAAACATGGGCTGGACCAACATAGTGAATGGAAGGGCTCTGGGTAGTGTTCATGGTTCCTTGAAGGTGGAGTCACAAGTAGATAGGGTGGTCAAAAACGCTTTTGGCACATTGGCCTTCATCAGTCAGAGTATTGAGTACAGAAGTTGAGAGGTCGTTAGGCGAGGCCGCATTTAGAATATCACGTTCAGTTCTGGGCATCATGTTGTTATAGGAAAGATGTTGTCACGTTGTAAAGGATACAGAGACGATTTACAAGAATGTTGCCAGGACTCAAAGACCTGAGCTAGAGGGGGAGGTTGTGCATTCTGGGACTCTATTCCTTGGAGCACAGGAGGATGAGGGGTGATCTTATGGAGGTCTATAAAATCATGAGGGGACTAGATCAGGTAGACACACATACAAAGTCTCTTGCTCAGAGTGGGGGAATCAAGAAGCAGTGATCATACGTTTAATGTGAAGGGGAAAGATTTAAAAGGAATCTTGAGGAGTAACCTTTTGACACAAAGAATGGCGGGTGTATGGAACAAGCTACCAGAGGAGGTAGTTGAGGCAGGGACTATTGCAATGTTTACGAAACAATTGCACAGGTACATGGAGGGATGTGGGCCAAATGCAAGCAGGTGGAACCAGTGTAGATGGGACTTGTTGGTAAGTTGGCTAAAGGGTCTGCTTCCATCCTGTATGACTCTGTGACTTGTTTACTTGGGTTTCCAATTGCAATGAAGGTTCACGAACCTGACACCTGAGCACCTCTCTCTCTCTTTTTTTTCCCTTTCCATATTTTGTTATGGTTGGAATCCAAAAGCAAAGAAACTGTACATTCATTTAATCCATTAGGGCCAGTCATTTAAAACGGAGGTATATAGAAATTTATTTTCAATGATAGTGATGAATCTCTGGAATTCTCTACTCCAGGGGGTTTTGCAGAGTCAATCATTACAAGTATTGAAAGTGCAGGTCGATAAATCTTTGAAAGATTGCTTAATTGCCAAAAAGAGGATCTGAGGCCGGTACAGATTAAGTGTGATCACATTGAATGGCAGGACAGATTCGGGCACCGGTTAGGTCCTGCTTCAATTTGCTTATGCTTCCTGTGATTTGCAAAGTCACAGCACATTGTGACCAGTGATCTCAAAGCATATCATCACACTGCTTTTACATTTTGCCGCTTGGGCATTTCCACTCCATCAATATTGTTTTGCTGGAGATGCATAATATCCAAGACTTCTACAACTATAGAGAGAAATGGTTTGCCATGGGGTTTTTGAAGTTGCTCTACTGAATTCATTGATAAATCTTGTCTGCTTCTCTGTAAACAGTGCATCAGTGGAATGCAGCACGAGAAAGGAAGAGTGCTGTTATGAGGGCTCTGCTCAGGGATGCATCATCAATTTATTTCACCCACATGACTGATCAAACACCTAGTCCACATTTACCATTTTCCTAAAATTTTGGATATTTGGAATCAAGCAATTTTGTTGAATAATAATAAAATTAATTTGTGTCTGGTGGGAATTGTGCAGAAGAAAGCAAAGATTGAGGAGATTCGATATGTAAACGAACACCCTCTAACTTCTACAGGTGTGCAGTAGTGAGTATATTGACTGGTATATCATGGGCACTGACCACCCCACCATTGAATAGTCTCTGCCTCAAAAAGGCAGCCAACATCATCACAGACCCACTACACAGTGGCTACACTTTCATTTCACTCTGCCATCGGGAAGAAGGTATAGGGGCCTGAAAACTCCACAGTTCTGATTTAGGAACAGCTTCTTCCCTACAACCATCAGGCTATTAAACACGACAACCTCCAAATATGCTCCAAATTATAAAGACATGGTGGCATTATGTTTTACTTTGCACTATTATTATTCGTTTATTATGGGTTTTACAGGGTACTATGTTTACATATCAGCTCTGCTGCTGCATGTAAGAAATTCAGGACACACAACAATAAAACACTGATTCTCACTGATAAGTAGACAATCATAATGGTGGACGTAATAAATTCTGTGTTGCTGGGATTGATGTGGAGCTGGAATGGGGAAGGAGATAAGGTCTCAATGGTGGAGATCTGAACCATCCCAGATGGTGATGAAAGATCTTATGGTGCATAGCCATCTTTCCTACCAGCCATTGGGATCAGTTCATTTGGCTACAGATTGATCCCAGAGTGAATATGGCAGCTCAGAATAAATTCACATTGTTGTACATTGTTCATGAAATGGTTTTAAGGGCCAATCAGCCACATATTATTTTTAAATATCATCAGAAGACTTCCATTCCCCTAACACCCTCTACAAGTTCCTCAACCACAGATCTATAGCCAATTAATGTTCCAGAGCTTTGCCAGGTGAAAATAATTGCATGGTTCTGATTTTTTCCTATTTCATTTACCAATACTCTGGGCCAAATAAAGCAAATTTATTTATAAAGTTGTGAAATTATATTTTAGCTACCAAACCAGCAAACCACTTACAATAAAATGATTTTAGATTCCATACATATAATAAACCATATTCCTTAAACAAATAACTTTAACAAGTTTATTCCTATTTGTCGTGTGATGGAACTGGATTGGGACAGTCCAAGTGTTTCAAACAATGTTCAAATTATTGTTGGCTTCAGAAGACATCATTTTTGCCCGAATGTTGCTCAATTTCATATAACCTCCGACTTAGGTGGCACATTATTAGGAAACAACATGACCTCTTTGCATAATGTATGTAATAAGTACGTTACAAGCTGCTAATGGGCCAATGAGTTTTAGAATTCAGCAAAAAAGAAAGAACCATTTATCAAGGTAATTCAAACAACAACATGTTGTCAATGAGTTTAAAGCATACCTCCATGAAATTATAATTTCATAATGGGTAGAATGTTTAACTATTTACCCCATAGAACATTTTTGGAAACAAAATAAGTAAAAATAAACGTGCCCTGCAACAGAAAACGTATATTTTCGTATCTCTCTTTTAAAATTAATTTTGTTGGGCAATTAACTAATTTAAACCCACTTGTTCTGTTCATCTAGTAAAATTTTGTTATCGCTGATGGTTAATACAATATTCAGGAAGCCATAGATTGGTATTCTGATGTACTTCTTTTGAGCAACCAACCAAGCAGACTCAGGTCTGCTCAAGATTAGTTTGGGGAGCACCTGGGATGTCCGTCGAGGAGGTCTGCTGCCGGGAGAAATACATGATCCAACCAGCAGAATGCATTCAATCGGGATCTCAGTCACATTGTACGTGGTAAACAATGACCCGCTTCTTGTTTCGTTGCAACACATTTTTATTTTTGACCATCAGCACATTCCTTGACTATTGTCACATTCTGTGGTTTTGGGGTGGTTTTATTTTCTTAATAGATATAATTTGTATCAAAGGATGTGCAGCTATTACTTGCTTGAGGCATACCTTGTCAATGGCATTTCTGCTTTACTGGAAGATACTTGAGCAATCAATATTGTGAACTACAGTATGTGTGAGCTGGACACCTCCCTGTGGGCATCACAGTAAAATACCAGAATGTAAATAATATTTAGTTGCTCTGACATTTTATTGAATGAATAAACTTAAAACCTCAGTCTCTTGTTCAGATCATGAAGTGGTGAATCACATTTAACACCAAAATAAAAGTTGCTGTGGTTATTTTAACTGTCATGTTTTATGAAAATGTTATTTTAGTAAATGACCTTTATTTTCTTATCGTGTGCTTGAAACTCTATCATGGTTGATATAATTAATATTGTATTATATTTAACCATTTATTTGTCTTGGATTATAATTGTGTCAAGTGGAATGACGACAGTTTGAAATAGTGGTACGTTGTCCTTTCGCCTTCGGTACTTAGGTTTGAATGCAATCCAAACTGCAGAGATAAAAAGCTCTCACCACTACAAGTACCATGAATGAAATGAGTTTCCACAGTGCCAGTAATTCCTGCTTGATTCTTCTAGTTCACTTTTCTCTCAGAGGGATTTGAGGGAAATTAAGGGAAATTACTTGTAAACTGTATATTTTATGATCCAACACACTTTTAAATTTGATGCTCATATTGACAATATCAATCGATATTTAACTGATGCCAAGTTAGGCTTCATCCAGACCAAACGCAGATACCAATTGGAACAACAACTTTGTTCCTCAGTTTTAATATCCCTCCTCTTAATGAATATTAAAATATTTGACAAATATTCAGCATATTTTGTGAAGATGATTATAAAAAACATCCATCATACTCACAGAGTAATGCAGCATAAAAACAGGTCCTTGGACCCAAACTGTCACACCCGACCAAATTGACTACGTGAGCTGGTCACCTTGTCTTTCAAACCAGCACCTGCAGTTTCTTTTTACTACATTTTATCCCATTGGCTCTTTGGTCCACATCCACCTAAATCTTTTCTATCCACATGCCTGCCTTAAATGACTTTTAAACATTGTAATGATACCTTACTCTATCACTTCCACAAGTAGTTTGTTCCATATACCCACTACCCTCTCTATGAAAAGGTTGTCCCTCAGGTCCAATTTAAACCTCTTCCCTCTCATAGAACATAGAATAGTGGAGCACAGGACCAGGCCCTAGAGCCTGTTCATGCCGGCCCTGCAGCTCACAATGTTTATGCCAAACATGATGTCAAGTTAAATGAAACTCCTCTACATGCATGTGATCCATATCCCTCCACATCCATGTGCCTATCCAAATGCTCCTATAGTATCCGCCTCCACCACCACCACCTCTAGCAGTACATTCCAGGGACCCACCATTTACTGTGCACTTGTCCCGCACATTTCCTTTAAACTTTTCTTCTCTTGCTTAAAAAGCTATGCCCTCTAATCTTTGACATTTCCACCGTGAGATAAAAGTTCTGACTGTCTACCTCTCATAATTATATACTTCCAACAAGTTTCCCCTCAGCCTCCAACACTTCAGAGAAAATAATCCAAGTTTTTCCCACCTCTCCTTATGGCTAATGCCCTCTAATGCAGGCAGAATTCTCATAAACCTTTTTTCTACCCTCTCCATAGACTCCACATTCTTCTTGTAATGGGAAACCAGAACTCAACACAAAATTTCTAATACTCCAAACTACTGTGCCCTCTAATATTAAATTTACCCCACCGTGGATAAAAGACTGACCATTCACTTTAGTCAGGCTCCTCGTGACATTATATCTCGATATTATACCTCTCAGTCCCCTACGTGCCAGGATTTATTTTTTTGTCAACCTGTGGCATCCTTGATATCCTAATTCTCTGGGATAAAGGTCTTTATGATATTAGGTTTCCCAGTGGGGAGAATAGATAGATGACATTTTGGGTTGGGACCCTTCTTCAGACTGATGGAATAGGGTGGAGACAGCTGGGTGGATACAGGTGGGGCAGGAGAAATGATGAGTGGAGATAGTCTCAAAGGTTGGAGGCAAATAGAAGACGAGAGGCTCTAAGGAAGGCTGTGTGAGTGCTACGTCATAGTAGTACTGTCTTTCCGAAGATGTTAAACTTAGCCCTAGTCTATTTTTTACACAATTTCAGTACATTATTTTGAAGGACAAGGGTGATAGCTCCAGTGAACTCAGAATACCCCTTACTCAATGCCTTGTCTAGTTTTTAATCACCTTGCTGTTTATGGGTAGGCTCTGCACAAACGGGGTACCATGTGTCCTACATTACAACAGTGACTGCACTGTAAAAGCACTTCATTGGCTGTTTGAGATGAATGTGATTAACACTTTCTCGGAAGCAAACAATGACCTACTTTAAAGTCATTATGTGAGCAATTATTTTGATTTCAACTGAGTTGTGTTTCCAACTCTGTTTTAGATATGTAAGAATTGTTAGTGAGGCAGTTATACTTCTAATCTGACACTGTCAAGATGTATTTCGTGCAGAAAGGGTCCAATTATTTTCATTCCACCACTTTTGGTACAACAAAAATGGTTAAGAAGGGAGGAAGAGCACCCTTAAAGTAAAACACTGTGAATCCCCAATAGGTGGTTCTGCTATAATGCAATAATAATGTTCCAAAGGAACTTACGTAAGTTCATAAGTTCACAAGAGATAGGAGCAGAATTAGGCCATTCGGCCCATAAAGTATACCCCACAATTCAATCATGGCTTATCTGTCTTTCCCATTTAACTCCATTCTCCTGCCTTCTCCCCATAACCCCTGTTATATAAAATAATGTTATAAAAACAATTATGTCAATGGGGAAAAGGAGATTAAAGGCTAGAGAGTTTCAGACTCACAATAACGTTATAAAAACAATGGTGTCAATGGGGAAATAACAAAGTTAATCACAATAACAAAGTTATTTTTCCCCTCCAGGATTTTCAAAAATAAAGCTATTTTTAATAACTATGTTTATTTTGTTACCTCAAGCTAAAATACCAATGACTGTACATTATGTTATTAAACAGAATATCAGTGCACAAATATTATTAGAAGTGACTGCGTGTCAATTTCACAGTGAAATTGACAGACATTGTTCTTAAGAGACAATGGTGTCTGCTTACTGCAGGGAGTCTACATGAAAATATTTTTTCCCAAGACAGCTTTTTCTCTGCTTGTCATTTTCCAAAGCAACGTTTCAGTGGTTCTCCAGTTCCTGATCAAGATCAAGTTATAACCAATTAGGCCCACACGATGCAAATAGCGTTCTCTAATTCTCACATCAATCATGTTATATCGACTTTGCATTGTGGCAACATGCATTGCAGCAGAACCAACTGTATCAGGTCATACAGAAATCCAGAAGGTTTGGAATCAGACTCAAAAGGTAATATATGCCATATGCCCTTCCTACTAACCGAGGTCTCAGTTCCTTCCTTCCCTTCCCACTCACTACAGTCCCAGATCCTGTGCCCCCCCCCCACCCAAGGTCCTGTGCTTCCTTTCTACCCACCTGGTTTCTATGCTTACTTCCCACTCACTAGGCCCCAGTACCAGTGTCTCCTTCCCACCCACCAGGGCCCTATACCAGTGCTCCCAAACTAACCACTGTGTCCCTGATTCCTCCACTCTCTTCCTTGTCACTTGGACCCCAGGGGATTCCTGCACTTTCTACCTACTCACTCACCTGGTGGTCATCCATCTACCTCCTGCCTGTACTTTAGGCACGACCACTTCACTATAACTCTGTGACTAGGAAGAGAGCAAGTGGTAGAGTTGCTGCCTTACAGTGCCAGAGACCCATGGTTTGATCCTGACTACGGATGCTGTCTGTACGGACTTTGTACGTTCTCCCCATGGGTTTTCTCCGAGATCTTCAGTGTTCTCATTTGTTCTCATTTGTTCTCATTCTCCCACGACCCAAAATAAATATAGGTTTGTAGGTTAATTGGCTTGGTATAATTGTAAATAGTAAATAGTCCCTAGTGTGTGTAGGATAGCATTAGTAAGCGGGGATTACTGGTGGACTCAGTGGGCTGAAAGGCCTGTTCCTGTATCTGAAAACTAAACTCTTATCTCGAACACTCTCACACCCTTGGATAATCGTGAGATCATCCATTTGCAGTTCCAGTTCCCGAATCTGGTGCTTAATAAGCTCTATCGGAATGCACATACAAAATGTTATCCTCGGGGGCACTGTAAATGATCCTTCAGATGGAGCATTCCATTATCCCACCTGCCATCTCTATGGTACCAAAAACCGAGGTAGAATTACCCTGAGAATCAGACTGTACCTTAACCTGCTGTTACCCTTTTCTCAGCTCTCTCACTGAAGCCTCTTGAGCCGAAGCTTCAGTGCTATTCTTCACCTCATCACTGTCTCTCTTCCAACATGGCCACTCCCAATAGGTTGCTCCTTTAAACCTTGCCTGCCTTTTTTTGGCTGCTGTGTCTTTTCTGAATGCAGTCAGGGGGTATGGGGAAAAGGCAGGAACGGGATACTGATTGAGAATGATCAGTCATGATCACATTGAATGGCGGTGCTGGCTCGAAGGGCCGAATGGCCTCCTCCTGCACCTATTGTCTATTGGCTATTGAGAGAAAGAAAATGACATTGGTGGTCTTAAAAGTTTAAGTTGGATGACAGCGAGGCTGAAGGGATTCAATCATAAAATGGAGAGAACATGGAGTCAGGGGTAGAATGTTCAATAAATATGGCTGAAAATTGTGTTTTTCAGGATGGAAATTGAAAGTATGGGTTGCAGATACGAATTGAATGAAGTAAGGTGGTTTTGTGGGAAAAAGAGGTTAAGAGAGTTTGTTTGGAGGAGGTAAGCTTGATGAAGGCACAGGAGATGTTGTGGGGGTCCTGTAGGACCATGTGGATGGGTGTTGTGTTTGCTGGGGCTGGATGGCAGTTGTGAAAAATTTGTTAAAAAAAAAATTTGAACATTAAGTGAATCTCAATTGGCTACAATGAGTGTCTAGTACATCAAGTCTTATAGAGAATCAGATATTTTTATTTTCCCTCATTCATGTTACCAAATAAGAATAATGGTAGAGCACATGTTGATTTCTTTAAAAAAAAAGAATATCTGATTAGGAGTAAGAGGCTAAGAACAGTGAGAGATGATCGTTCTATTCTGGCACTGTGAGCATGCCAAACCATGCATAGCATTTATTCAGCAAAGATTCATTCAGACTGAAGTTTTGGAACTTTGTTTGATTGTGCTTGATGGGTTTGAAGGAGAATTTTGAGATGCTTTCCGTAGAAGATTAAATTAAAAGAATAGAGTGTGTAATTCATTATATTTCACGTGCCTGTGGAAGGAAGGAACTAAATTGACCGGAACGGCTGTCCTCATTTTGATTTTTTTTTTTCTGAGCAACTGCTACATATTTAGAGGGGCTGACATTTGGATGAGCTACTAACTAAGGGCCTGTCTCTCCTCTCCGGGGAAGCCTGGCAATAATTGTCAGTCAGCAATGGAGGTGGTGGGTGCTTCCTGGTGTCTTTGGCAGTTATTTGTTTGTAGAGTCAAAGTCATACAGCATGGAAACAGGCCATTGGACTTAACTTTGCTATTTTCTTTGCAATTTAAGGGCATTTGCAGATGTCCTGAGATACGAACAACCTTGCATCTCGATAAAGGTCACATGAACTGTCTCAGGATACCTAGAGGTCCTGTGACTAGTGGTGTGCCTCAGGATTCAGTGTTGGGCCTGTTACTGTTTGTCATCTATATCAATGATTTGGATAAGCACATACACAGCAAGATTAGCAAGTTTGCAGATGATACAAAAGTGGGTGATTTTGCACATAGTGAAGATGGTGTATGGAACAATCTACCAGAGGAAGTAGTTGAGGCAGGGACTATCCCAACATTTAAGAAACAGTTAGACAGGTACATGGAGAGGACAGGTTTGGAGGGATATGGACCAAGTGCAGGCAGGTGGGACAAGTGTAGCTGGGACATGTTGGCCAGTGTGGGCAAGTTGGGTCGAAGGGCCCGTTTCCACACTGTATCACTCTATGACTCCATGAGGTCGTAACATGCAGAATTATGTGAACTCTTCTTTATTATTGATCTTCTATGGAAAGGAATCTGTTGTTCCGCTTGCAAAACACTATTAGCTCCACATTTTCTGATGGAAGCAATATCAAGTACTGTGCCACCTGCTACCCCTCCACCACCCTCACTGTTTACAACATGATTTATTTTGAGGATGACAAGGGAAAGCAGCTACAAGTCTCCTTGACAGCTGCTGAAACCATTCACCCAGATCTCTGGAGCTACAAGCACCTGTTTTGTTGTCACTAAGTAGGATCCCCATTTCCTCCCCCCACAATCAACTCATGCCAGTTGCAGTGAAATTAAAAATTATTTGGTCAATGCAATAGTATGTATCACAACATAATTTTTGTACCCAATTTTATATCATTGTTTATTCACTTGATACTTGGTGCATTGCTTGCTCTCTTTCAGACAGACAATTTCAGACGGGGTGGGAGTCGGGCCGGGGTGGGGGTCGGGCCGGGGTGGGAGTCGGGCCGGGGTGGGGGTCGGGCCGGGGTGGGGGTCGGGCCGGGCCGGGGTGGGGGTCGGGCCGGGGTGGGGGTCGGGCCGGGGTGGGAGTCGGGCCGGGGTGGGGGTCGGGCCGGGGTGGGGGTCGGGCCGGGGTGGGGGTCGGGCCGGGGTGGGGGTCGGGCCGGGGTGGGGGTCGGGCCAGGGTGGGGGTCGGGCCGGGGTGAGGGTCGGGCCGGGGTGGGGGTCGGGCCGGGGTGGGGGTCGCGCCGGGGTGGGAGTCGGGTCGGAATCGGGCCGGGGTTGGAGCCTCCAGGTTCGAGTGAGTCGGGCCGAGGTGGACAGGCCGCACCGTCGAGAACTAGGGTCGGACTTACTCTGTAAGTCTTACTAGGGCCCTGGTGAGGGTTGTGGAGCTACAATATCTGGGGAAGCAGGTACATAATTCCATGAAGGTGGCGACACAGGTAGACAGGGGGGTGAAGAAAATATCTGGCATGCCATGGGGGTGGGGGTGGGGCACTGAGAAATAAAGGGGACCTGGCTGGGAGGAGGTGGGACGAAAAAGGGATGAGTACTTTTTGTAACTTTGTCGGCACCTTTGTGACGACTCTTTTATGTACCTTGTATGCAAAAACAAAGGATTTCACTGTACAATTGACAATAAAGTATCATCATCATCATAAATATTTTCAAAGAATCTCTTTCTACTTTACTTTAAGGAGGACTTCAGATAAATCTTCACCCTACTTCTGCCTTAAATAAACATTTTATTATTATCCACTGATCTCCAAAACTAGAATCTCCCACAAAAAAAAACATCCTCTCTGTCCACCCTCAGAACATTTTATAAGGTTTCAATCAAACACCTTTTCACTTTGAACATTTTTTACAGAAACCACGACAGCTCTATCGAATGCCAGGCCCTGTGTAATCCATTTTCTGAGAGTTTGTGTTTCATCGAGGTTACGTCTGGAGAATCATAGAATCGTAAAGTTATACAGCACAGAAACAGGCCCTTCGGCCCAATTCGTCCATGCTGTTCATATTGCCAAATTGAGATAGTCCCACTTGCCTGCACCTGTCCCAGATCCCTCCAAACCTTTCCTGTCCATGTAACCTGTCCCAGGTGTTTTTTTTTACATGTTATAGCTGTACTCACCTTTACCACTTTCTCTCACAGCTCATTACATATATGCACCACTCTTTGTGTGGATAGATTTTCCCCACAGGTCCCCATTAAATCTTTCCCTTCCCACCTTAAATCTACGTCCTCTGGACTCCCATGCCTGGGCAAGAGACTGTGGCTATTCATCTCATCCATATCCTTCATGATTTTATATACCTCTAAAAGGTCACCCCTCAGCATCCTATGCTCTAAGAAAAAATGATGCAGCCCATCTGGCCTCTTTATAGCTCAAAACCTCCAGACCCAGTAACATCCTCGTAAATCTTTTTTACATCTTTACAAGTTTAATGACATCCTTCCTAGAGCAGGGTGACCAGACTGCACACAGTACTCCAGAAATGGTCTTGTACAGCTGTCACATGACAACACAATTCCTGTACTCAGTACACTGAGCATTGAAGCCAAGCATGCCAGATATTTTCTTCACCCCCCCTGTCTACCTGTGTCGCCACCTTCATGGAATTATGTAACTGCTTCCCCAGATATTGCAGCTCCACAACCCTCACCAGGGCCCAACCATTTACAGAGTAAGTCCGACCCTGGTTTGTCTTACCAAAATGCAATATCTCACTTTATCTGAAATAAAATTAATCTGCAACTCCTTGGTTAGTTGATGATGATCCTGCAGTAATGATGAATAAAATCTTCTTCTCTGTCAATTATACAACTAATTTTAGTAAATTACCAACCTACATTCACAGCCATATTGTTGATATAAATGATGAACATCAGTGGACCCAGCACCGGTCCCTGAGGCATATCACTCGTTACAGGCCTCCAAACTGAAAGATAACCCTGTACCACCACCCTTTGTCTCCAATCTTCAAGCCAGTTTTGTATCCTATCGATCAGCTCACTCTGGATCTCACATGATCTAACCTTCAAGATCAGTCTACATGTGATACCTTGTCAAAGGTCTTGCTAAAAACCACATTGACACATCTTCAAAAATTTCAATTCAATGATGAACTATGATTTCCTATGCACAACTTGCTAATCAGTCCTTTCCTTGTTCTTCTAAGTTCCAGTGAATTAAGACCAATCCTTGATCTTTCCTCATAGGACAATCCACTCATTCCAGGAATCAATCTAATTAATCAATCTGCAGCAGACCTTGCACTACATATCCTTCCATCGGAATGGAATGATGAATTGAACAGAGTAGTCCTGGTGCAGTCTCACTTAAGCCTGTTTTTCAATCCCAAATGCCTGGCAATAAAGGCGAACAAACTATTTGTTTCCCTAATTGCTTGCTCCCCTTAATGTTAACTAAAGATGTTTTATGTTTAACAACTCAGTTGCCTCTGTTCACCAACATTTATCAGCCTCTTATCATTTTAACAAAAAGCATTTTTATCTTCCTAATAAAGTGGCTAATCTTACAATTCACCATCCATCACCTCCATGTACTCTGACCTACACCAATCAATCATTGACAGTACCTAAATGGATAGCATAGTCCTCCTCCAGGGCAGATCCTTGGGGTTGAGGGTGGGTTATTTCCACTTCAGATCAGTAAGTCCTGGGCTTAATGATGAGGTTAATGTGAGACCCAGCGACTCTGACACAGGTGTCACAGAAGGTGCCCAATCAGGTGAGTGGTGGATTGTTTGGGAGAAGGGTTTGAGGAACTCTGAAGAAGGGTTTTGATCTGAAATGTCACCTATTCCTTTTCTCCAGAGATGCTGACTGACCCGCTGAGTTATTCCAACTGTCGATCTTTGCTTTAAACCAGCATCGGCAGTTCCTTCTTATACAGCTACTGTTGGAATGAACAATCTGGTAAAAGATGACCGAATGCATGAAAATATATTTTATTAAATTCAAAAATATTGAACCTGGTCAAGGTGATTGGTATGAGTAATAATTTCATCCGGCTAACATTATCAACATTTGCATCTTTGTTGAAAATTTATTGCAATTGTAATATTACTTTAATGTTCACTCTGTCCTTTTAATCTGGTGAAATGGCCACCTTGTAGCATTACTGTTATTGTGAAACTCAATAAATTGTTCATATAGCAATATTTTTTGCCTACACTGTTTTACTGTGTGCTGAGTGTGATAAGCTTTGAATCCTCTCAACTCAGTTCCAAGTCAACACAAGCGCATACACCACAGAAGAGATCACAGTCCAGCAATCCTATCCAAGTACATGACAACCCCAGTAAGGCACACTCAAGGTTATAAGGCTGCATGTAACAGTTTTTAGCCTATATGATAAACTGCAGGAGGCAAACAACCTCCGTGTTTTCCACATATAAATACCGCAAACTACACTTCCCTCCAGGTTTGTGGTATTATTTTTACAGAAAATGTTCCAGGGTTGGTGGTACCTTCTCTGCCACACATTCCAGTATATATTTTATTTTGTCTTTAGCAGGGGTACAATTAAAGTACATTTTAGTCCATATCAACAACGAAATGGCATGTTTAAATATTTCATTCAGGATTACATGGGTATCTTTTTCCTGAAAATGCAATGATCCTAAATAGATGCGCTGTCAATAAGGTTATTGACTCATTTTTATGTTTCATTGATTAATTCTGAGCTACAGAGTGCAACAGCATGAGATGTTTCAATCACTCTTTAGTCAATAACACTGAGAGATCTGTGGAGAAATTGCAAAAAATGACTGTTAAATTAGTTGTCAAAATGATTGCCTGCATTTGCAATTCCCCATAAATTATGGAAACGACTACCACACTTCTGAACAGTGTGCTTGTAAGAGATGTCTCAGAGTCAGCTTTGCAACTTTATGTTCACAACGTAAGTTGGGATATTGAAAACTAAAATTCTTGTTTTAACTCCTTCCCCCGCCTGTCGAGAGGGGATATATTTAAGGTCCATCTGTGCAGAATGGGTGGACCATTGCCACAGACAGTAAGAGGCCTGATAAATATCTCAAGGCCAGTTCTAATGAGATCTCTTGAATTCAAAGCAATGTTGATGTTGGGATTGCCACATGATGTCAAATGCACAAAGGAAAACCGGTATTGTTGTAATATATAAGACAAGGGGGATGTTGTGATATTGCTGGGACTACTTTGTGTATCCAAGGACTACTTTGTATGCCTGTGTATATAAGTGATTGGTGTGATTAGGCGGTCACTCTGGATCCAGGCGGCCTTGGAATAAACAGCCTGGAGTTAAGCTCCACCATGATAACATCTTAAACATGTGTACTCGTGGTCCTTCCAGAGTCACAACAAAGGTACAACAAGTACCGGACCACGAAGTACAACATGTTTAAGATGTTATCATGGTGGAGCTTAACTCCAGGCTGTTTATTCCAAGGCCGCCTGGATCCAGAGTGACGGCCTAATCACACCAATCACTTATATACACAGGCATACAAAGTAGTCCTTGGATACACAAAGTAGTCCCAGCAATATCACAACAGGTATCACATGGATTCATGACTAGAAAAGACCCATAAATATATTGCTTTAGTGTTTTTCTCACAAGTGTACTTATTGAGCAGGAGGACTCCTCCAGGCCACAGGAACATTTTAGATTTCCTGTTGATTGCGCATCCTTCTACAGCAACAACTGCCATCAGACCCACACAGCTCTCCCAACCCAGCCCCATTGACCAAAAGTTCAAAGTTCTAGCCACTTTTCCAAAGGCCCTTTCAGAGTTTTCAGCCACTCGCAACCCCTGCATTCTTCCACCTGCCGACACATCATACCTCACATCTCAGGGTGGCAGTCCAATTAAGTTTCAATAATGGAGTCAGCATTCCATAATTGAAATGGGGCCAGGAATAATATAGCTCTGGTACACATTGACTTGACATATGGGCCTGCCAATCACTCCCTACCCAGCCCCTTACCCAGGGCTCTCTGCATTGGCCCCTTCACTGCACCTGCACTTATGGAGCTGAAATTATGTTTCAGTCTGTCAAATCTTAAGCAATTAAACCAATCCGATATGTTAACCATGATGGAAAACTATCCTATTTCAATTTTATTGCCTAGATTTATGCCAACAGGTTCAGTGCAATACTATACTTTTTCTGGAATAATGTAAGAAAGAAACATGTGTCTGCAAATTGATCAAATTTTAAATATAATTATCACCACAAAGCTTTGCATCTAATCCATATTGGTCTCTTTAAATGCATGAGCAATGCTTGAGTTATGGTAGAATATGGCTCACATTTGTGTGCATCGAAAAATACATCATTTCCAGCAAAATTCAGGGAAAGGAGCACATACAAAACCTTTGTAATCTGGCAAATGGTGGTCACAGTTAATGAAAAATAAGATGCCAAATTACTCACAGCCCCTGTAAATTTCCCAGTGCTTATTAAAATAAAAATATTAGAAATCATTGCAGTTAATGTCCAGCTGGAAAGTGTATCCTGAGCATTTTACTGGCTACACAAATGTATCACATACACATGTGCTAGACCAGCAATGTTATTTATAATTAGAGAACTCTCCTTGCTGTGCACAATTATTTCGACATTTCTGACATTTTAATTTTGCTGTTTGATTACTCTCTCTGTGATGCACCCTTTCCCTCTTTGCATAAGCCACTAATTTATCTTCTAAAAAAGCAGAGGCTCTGCATACTGAATGAGCTGTGAGACTACTGAAGGGATTGATTTCATAAATCACAGACTTGTTTACTGTGGGTTTTTTCTGTGCTGCACAGCAATACAGCAAGCCACCTTTCCCAAACTAAAAAGGCAAATACACTGCAAAGCTGGTCAGGGTTTATCCATTTGACTTCAATATCAGAAGTAGTCACGGTGCCAGAAAGGGACAAGCAGATAACATGATGAACATATCAAGCTTGAAAATAATGGATTTCTATGCCACTTCACTCCCCATGTTCCTTCATTGGCATGATCTGCATGGTAATAGGAATTGCAGTGAAACCTTGGTAGAAAGTCCTCCCAAACCCAGGAACTTCACCACTCTAGTTTAGTTTATTGTGGCTAGGTAGTAGATATATGCAGACATCATCACTTCTAAGTTTTCTTTCAAGTTATAAATTATCCCAACCTGTCAGTAAAATAGCTTTCCTTCATAGTCAGCAAGAAAGGTTTCTGCCGCCAAAATGTGTTGGAAGGAACTGCAGATGCTGGTTTACACCGAAGATAGACACAAAATGCTGGAGTAACTCAGCAGGACAGGCAGCATCTCTGGATAGAATGAGTGACATTTCAGATCGAGACCCTTCTTCAGCCACCAATGCACAAGGATCTAGTGTCATCTTAAGAATGCTGCAATTCAAGAAGTGGCTAACACCACCTTCTCAAAGGCAGCAAGGAGCAGGTATCAATGCTGAACATCATCTGCGCCATCAATATCCCAGACTTTAACATGTGAAAATTCTGATGTTACACATGTCCTGTTGTCTGCAGATGGACTGGTCACTAATCAACATCGACTGATTTGGCTTTCTATTCATCGCTGGAAAAAGCAGTACATTGTCATTACAGTTTTTGTATTTTTATGGCAGTCCTAATTGTTCTGGTTTATTATTGTCATGTGTACCGAGGTACAGTGATAAGCTGTATAGATAATGTTACACACAAATAAAATCACATCAAACTGATTGTATTTATGTATTATCTAATCTGATTGGATAGCATGCGAAACAAAGCTTCTCTGTAATAGTAAAACAATAATAAAATGAAACAATTAGGACTGCCACAGAAATACCATTAAAAATCTCTCATTCCAAGCGTCTTTATGAGCATGCAGCATTTGCCTCAGGCTGATATTTATCATAATCAGGCAAAAATGTTTCCACACCCTTTTCCCTTCACCTGTGACCATCAGTATATGTGCTTCTACATTTATTGCTTTGCCAAGAGACATTGACAGAGGTAATATTTAGTGTTGTCTTTATCTTGCTTTCCCAGAAACAGAAGGCAAGGGATTGCTATCAGGAGGCAATGTTATTTGAGCATATGTATGACAAATGAAAGACCACTGTTAAAAAATAACTATGTAAAGGAACTATTGACCTTATGGTTTTATTATTAATGTTCCCCCTCAGGGGATATTCCTGGTCCTCGCTGGCAACTATCCACAGTGACATAATTGAAATCAGGAGCTTCCTGTTTGGGGAGTTCCATGCACAAATCTGCACTCATCACTTGATGATACATATGTTGTATTACTTATGAGATTAGTCCCCACTGCTCCTGATGATGGCTCCTGACAAAAGGTTAGCGAGCTTGATCCATGCAGGTGCGTTCTTGACTTCAAAGGCATCTGTAAATTCTCCACTATAAATATGATATGAAAACCTTGTCTTTGAAATTGCATTGAGCAATATTACCCCATGCACACCAAGCACAAAATGTCTGTCTCCATTTGTTCAATAGACCATGAGTGACAAAAGGAATTCCACACGACAGGTTCTGTGCATAGGAGTAACATTTTGCAGCATACATTGGACATCAAATAATGGCCAAATGAGCATTTTATCGCAAATATGCAAAGACATTTACGATATACAGTGCAAGTTGTGTGACTGCTGTGCACAGCAAGTGTTATTTGTGTTGTTCCATGGCCATGTGCATTTGCTGGATGGAGCCTGATGCGATGTGCAGTAAAAACTACTTAAATGTAACCTGCAACTATTAAAAGAGAAATGCTTTGTGGATGCAAGCAGTGGTGAAAAACAGAGTCGTACAGTATGGAAACAGGCCCTCTAACCTCTGGTCCATGTCGACCAAAGTGTCCTATCTAAGCTATTCCCACTTGCCCACATTTGACCCGTAACCCTCTAAACCCTTTCCTGTATGTATTCTTGTCCAAGTGTCCTTTAAATGCTATCACAATACCTGCCTCAACTACGTCATCTGGCAGGTCATTCCATATACCACCGTCCTCTGAATGAAAAGGTTTCTCCTAATTTAAAGTGTAATTTATGTGTAATTTGTTTTTGTGCGTGCCCCAAGTCTATGTGCTCATGATGTTACTGCAAGCAAGATGTTTCATTGTACCTTTACCTCACTGCATTGTGCATAAGACAATAAACTCCACTTGACTTGACAGTACGTGCAGTAACTTAACATGCCATTGGATTGTGGTAAACTCTCCTGTAACTAACCGTGGAGACATGCTGTGCACACATTACTGATTCCATATTAGATTCATCAACCATTATCAATAGGGACAACAATTACTCCCACCCCCTAGTGGGTTGACTCTTTGGGGTACAGTTGCTTTATTCTCCCAGACATGTTCAGGCCACCCTGGTCTGCAAAAAAAATGTTTTCTGAACACACATAACAAATTCAATCTCATCTAAACCCTCAGCACTATGGCAGTGCTCGTCTATACTTGACATCATGTTCAGTGTGCACTTTTAAGTCCGTTTATAGACTGATGCATGCATTTAAGTCAGTGGGGCCATTAGATCAGCATTGCAAAACAATTTATGTCACAATCTACCTCTATTGCTTATGGTTTCCTTTCATCATTTAACTACCAAAATCTGCTCTCGCCACCATGTTTCACTCTTTAGTCAATGCCCGCACACTCATAAATTCACCTGCTAAGTATTTCCAGCACCTTCTGACTTTACATTGTAATCAACCTCCCCCTGCTTGCTGTTGACTATGCTTAGCTCCTTGCACAGGTAAACCTCTTTGCAAAGATGTGTAGGAAAATAACTGCAGATGCTGGTTCAAATCGAAGGTAGACACAAAATGCTGGAGTAACTCAGCGGGTCAGGCAGAATCTCAGGAGAGAAGAAATGGGAGACGTTTTGTGTTCCTCCAATTTGCGCTGGGCCTCACTATGACAATGGAGGAGGCCCATGACATAGTGACATAGTTATAACCTTATCTATTATATCCGCTGTTCCAGATGTCAATCCCTCTACATCGGCGAGACCTAACGCAGTTTCACTCAACACTTTCGTTCAGTCCGCCTTAACCAACCTAATCTCCCAGTGGCTCAGCACTTCAACTCCCCCTCCCACTCCCAGTCTGACCTTTCTGTCATGGGCCTCCTCCATTGCCATAGTGAGGCCCAGTGCAAATTGGAGGAACAGCATCTCATATTTCGCTTGGGCAGTTTACACCCCAGCGGTATGAACATTGACTTCTCTAACTTCAGATAGTTCCTCTGTCCCTTTTTCCCCTCCCTCTTCCCAGTTCTCCCACTGTCTTCCTGTCTCCAACTACATCCTATCTTTGTCCCGCCCCCTCCCCTGACGTCAGTCTGAAGAAGGGTCTCGACCCGAAACGTCACCCATTCCTTCTCTCCTGAGATGCTGCCTGACCCACTGAGTTTGTGTCTACCTTCTTTACAAAGATGGTGCCTAATGTGTTTCCCAAATGTTATGTTATATACATACTGGCACAGGAACAATGAAATTTTTACTTGCAGCAGTTAAAAAGGCTTATTAATGCAATAACATAAATACATATTTAAAAAGCAATAATACAATAAATTAATAATCAATAATACTCTGTAACCGCAGCATAAAAGTACAAAACTGAAGTCAGTATTATAATCAAAAACAAAGTCCATAGTAGATGATAATTGCTGAGGTAGAGGTTCGTATTGTGCCTAATGGTTTCTGGGGAAAAGCTATTCTTGAACCTAGAGATCATAGTTCTCAGCCCTGTACCTTCTTCTTGATGATAGTCGTGAGGTAAGAGCTTGATCAATGTGCTGTGGAATATTACCTGCCTTTTTGAGCAACACCTCCTGTAGATCCCTTCGATGGTGGGAAGATGAACCGGGCAAGATGGACCGGGCAATAGCTACCACTTTCTATACCCACCTTCATTCCTGAGTGTTTGAGTTACTGAACTGGGCCACGATGCAACCAGTCAACATGCTCTGTATCATAAACCTGTATAAGTTCGATAGAGTATTGGGCAACACACTGAATCTTTGCAATGATCTTAAGAAGAGACATGTTGATCTGGAACCATTCAGACCGATTATTAATCTTCCTCCTGCACTCTGATGCATTGCTTCCCATTATTCATCCAACAAAATGGTGTATTTAAAAATGGCCCTGGAACTGTGTTTGGCTTCAGTCATGAGTGTGGAGAGAATAGAGCAGGGGACTGAGCACACAGCCTTGAGGCGCGCATGTTGGTGGCCATCATAGAGGACGTTTTATTGCCAAAATCATACTCAGTGGCCTTCCAACAAGGAAGTTGAGGATCCAATTACATTGTAACCAGTCCTATACTTACCTTTTTAAAGATCAATAAACAACTTCACACCGAGTACACAGCAGGTGGCTGATGGTTTGAAATTGACTGTCAGATTCCTGGTGTGCAGGGACAGGCAGCTGGAATCAACTGTAACTAGACCTTAGCTCCAGTCTCAGAAATAATCTAGTCACTGTACCTCTTTCAATCCATTTTACCATGGGTGAACAGTGTTGTTAGATCAATTTGTTTGTGCTTTTCCTACAAGATAATAGAATGGAAATTCATGCAACAAGTATCATGTGTGCCTATTCAGCTCAACACCCCCAACCACCCCACCTGTCCACCACCCACCAATATCAGCAAATTTTCATCCTATAAAATGAAAATTATAGTTATTTTTCAATTATTTTTATCTTACATATGTAAGCAATGCCACAATGTTTATTTTCAGATATTTTACCTGCCACTTGATGTTATTATTCTTCAAAGCCAAGATCAAGAGTTGTTTCATTCTTATGTCTGCATCAGAAGGAACATTTTCTTGCAAGTAATCCTCTTGAAGGCATTCTATAAAGATTGGCCACTGACGCACAGACTTCCTCCAACAGCAAGTGTCAATATCAGGCCATTTTAAAATACCATAATTACTTGTATTATATCCTTTCCAGTTATTGGCAAAGGCCTGAGTTTTCATTTCACATTGTGGAATAGTATCGTGAGAGGTACATTAACCTCAGTACAGAGACTTATTAACCTATGGTTACATCGTCATTAGAATCACAGATGTTAATTTAATTCCTTCACTAAGTCGGGCTCATTAATTTTTTCAAGCTAGTTCCCCATATGATGCCAACTGTAATTAGCATTTAACAAAACATATATTTAAGACCAACAAAGTAAAGGAATAAGAAACTAATATTAAAAAGCCAATATACTAAATGGTTTATAAGGAATGCTGACAGGGTTTGATTCTCTAAATATATTCAATGCATTTCTTCATTCCTTTTTGCAGCTAAATGCTTTTGAGAGGCGCATCTCCACTGACTTGATTAATAAATATTAGATCAGATTTCCATCATCAAACATAGGTCACCAAGCTGTCTGATCGCACACTGCACCACAGACCCTTAAGAGCACTTGGCTCCCTGCTAATCAGTAGCATTGCCCAGTAAGAAAGATACTTTGAATCCTCATTAAAATAAATGTGGTATGTCATTATAGAAAAAAAAATGCTGAGGGTAATTTACAAGGAACAGAGTCTCAGAACCATATCATATTCCACAAACTGAATTTCACTCTTATTTGGATTTTGTTTATGTGCACAATCGGGGACCCTCCAGAAAAAAACATCATAAAGTTGGAGAAATTTACTTTTAAAAGATTGTGCACAAACCATGCTGGAGGAATATCAACTGTGATTGGAGTAACCTGTGTCCAGAAGTGACCAACTGGCTGGATTTCAACTTGAAGTGGTCACAATCCCCTTAATTAAGCATTGAATGGCTTGTGCGCGATTTGTCCCCAAAAAAGCAGGCGTTAATGGTTCCAATTTCTCTGCTTTATTGTTTTATAACACTTCTAAATAACAACCACTTTCTGACTCTATAAAATAGCAGTATTCTGAGTTTCAATCTCAATGAGACATTCATTGTTTTTGAACACCGTATTTCAATACTTTCAATATTAACCCCCTCCAAACAATGACACTTTTGGCTCATTATTCTGATCTTTCATGTATTTGCATAAATGCAAGCAAAAATATATGGCCTTGTCACTACAAAAACGACCTTCTTAAATATTACCTGCAGTGCCTGCTGATGTGAGATTTTATGTGGCTAATCCACACTTTTCTAGGCGGTGCTGAAAGCTATGTAATCTTTAGTTTGTATAGTTTTCTTTAAACAAACCTGTTGTTGATACTGACTGGATGATCAGGAACATGGCAATATATTCTACATCCAATTATTATGACATTGTAACCTGAAAGGTAGCCTAGGACATTTCACTCTGTATTTCTATTCATACCTACACTTGTCCTGTGCTAGCCAGTCAGGTGGTACAATCTCCAGCTATTTGTCCAACTGGGCACTACAATTGTGTCTGACTGATGTATGTACCTACCTGTCCCATGTGAACGAGAGCAAAGTCTATAAAAGCTGTGATTGCACTGGAGAGAGGACAGGAGAGATTTATGTGCATGTCATTTAATCATAGTTTTACAGTACAGAAACAGGCCCAACCCGTCCAACACTCCCATATCGTGGGAAAAAGATTGTGAGCATCAACCTTATCAGTGTCCCTCATGATTTTATAAACCTCCATAAAGCCACATTCCAGGGGAAAAAACTCCAAATGTGTTCTCACCAATGACCAATGTAACATCTCAAATTCAGTTCTCAATGCCCTGATTGCTGAAGACAAGTACGATAAATGCCCACTTCTCCATTCCGTCCACTTGTATTGCCACTTTCAGCCCAGTTGTCTCCAATCTGTAGCACTGTTCGTGGCCCTGCCATTTACTATTCAAGTCCTGCCTCAGTTTAACTTACCAAAATCCAATACTTTGCACTAGTCCAAGTTAAGTTCCATCCATTATTATTTGGCCCACTTCCCCAGTTTTAATTGAAAGATAGCACGCAAATAGGATCCTTCAGTCCACCGAGTCCATGCCAACCATCAATCACCCGTTCATAATGGTTTCTTGGTAAACCACTTTCTCAAGTCCTTACACACCAGGAGTAAATTACCCTTCAACCAGAACACCCGGAGGAAACCCACGCAGTCACAAGGAGAACATGCAAGCTCAACACAGACAACCCCCGAGGGCAGGATGGAACCTGGGTGTCTGGTGCAGTGAGGCAACAGCTAACTCTACCAGCTTTGCAACCTTAGATATCCCTCTTCACTGTCCTCTGCACCACCGATTTAGGTGATAACCTCAGACTTATTAACCATGCTAACAACATTGTCATCCAAATCTTTAATATAGATGTCAAACAACCGTGTACTCTGCACCGATCGCTGCAGCACACCACTGGTCATGAGCCTCCAAGAATTAGAACAATTTTCCAATACCATCCCGTGACTTCCACCAGGCCAATTTTGCATTCAATTGCCTAACTCGCTGAATCCCATGTGACCTTATCTTCCAAACTAACCTTACCAAAGGCATTGCCATGTTGCCAATGCTGAAAAATTGTAACATAACATTACCTCTTGACTGTAACAACATATGTACGCTCTCCAATGAAAAAGATCCCCACATTCATATCCAATGTTTCGATATACAGAGGAAATATGGGGTCCGCGGAACAAGTTCCTGCATAATTTATGGTCCAATATAAATAGACTGTGAGTATACTATTCAATTGCGTAGAGACTGCTATTTTTGTAGTGTCTGTAGGTTCCTTTGTGTTGCATTTTGCACAAGGAAATAAACAAAATAGCATATTTTATTAAAGGCAGTAATTCTCAATTGAATTGCAGTGTCTGGGTGCAACAATATATCAAAAATTACACTATAGAATACAAATCAGCTCATATATGTCATAGCTCCTGTTTCTAATGATACAGACTGATCTTTTGTATGCCTCAGCAAATGCAGGACTGGCAGAATGGCTGTTGGCGGCACTGTACACAATTATAGGCGCGGACTATTGCAAAAAGAATTGCCACTGTGGGAAGGAGAGGTTGATCAGATCAAACATTAGCAAACATTAAGGAGAATGCAGAATAGCTAAAGCTTATCAAACCAACAACAGCAGTCAGGCAGCAAGCAATACAAAGAAGGTAAGCTCATTTTAGGCGGCAGAGTATTTGAATGAACAGCTGTTTCCATTTACAATTTGGGTAACCTGAAGTGGCCTCACAGATGGCAGCCACATCCAGTTGTTGTCTCGCTGGTACACTTCCCCCAGGAAAAGAGTGGGTCAGTGAATATTAAAGTACACTCTCCACAGAAGCAACATCTGCCAAGAAACACCTGCTAGTAAAAAGAGAGGGTGAAAAGCTGTGCGGTGGTTTGTGTGGAGTGGGGGACAGAAGGGAATGGGGAGGAATGTTAAATGGTGCGATCGCATATGATAAGGATCTTGCCAGTGTGTAGATGCCTCATCAGGTGTTATGACATGGCCGACTACTATAACAGCAATCACGAGCGACACCAAATGCAATATCTTCTACTGAGGTACAGATAGACTACCCTCACTCTCACTGGGGGTAGGTTTGGAGATTTGATGAAAATATGAAATCCAAACTCAACATAGTTATGCGTGGGGAGGTCTGGATAAGCGACAGCCATTATTCCACTTAAACAAAGATATGCTCCTCAAATTTCACACCTCTGGCTATGCAATTGGTCAGGTGGGCTGAGGAATGATTGATGGAATTTAATAGAGAAATGTGAGGTGTTCCATTTTGGAAGGTTTAACATGGCCAGAATCTACATAGTGAATGGTAGGGCTCTGGGGAGTGTTGTAGAGCAGAGGGATCTGGGAGTGCAGGTTCCTTGAAGATGGAGTCAAGTTAGATAGATAGGGTGGTCAAAAAGGTGCTTGTCACATTGGACTTCATCAGTCAGACTATTGAGTATGGAAGTTGGGAGGTCATGTTGCGGATGTATAAGACGTTGGTCAGGCCGCATTTTAGAATATTGGGTTCAGTTCTGGGCACCATGTTATAGGAAAGATGGGCTGCAGGGGAGAGGTTGAGTTGGCTGGGTCTCTATTCCTTGGAGCACAGCAAGATGAGGGGTGATCTTATTGAGGTGTATAAAATTATGAAAGGAATAGATAGGGTAGATGCCCGGAGTAGGTGAATTGAGAACCAGAAGACATAGGTTTAAGGTGAAGGGGTAATGATTTACTATGAATCTGAGGAGTTTATTTTTCACACCAAAGGTGGTGGGTGTATGGAACAAGCTGCCAGAACAGGTAGTTGAGGCTGGGACTATCCCAACATTAAAGAAACAGTTAGACAGGTACATGGATAAGACAGGTTTGGAGGGATATGGATCAAACAATAGACAATAGGCAATAGACAATAGGTGCAGGAGTAGGCCATTCGGCCCTTCGAGCCAGCACCGCCATTCACCGTGATCATGGTTGATCATGCACAATCAGTACCCCATTCCTGCCTTCTCCCCATATCCCCTGACTCCGCTATCATTAAGAGCTCTATCTAACTCCCTCTTGAAAGCATCCAGAGAATTGGCCTCCACTGCCTTCTGAGGCAGAGAATTCCACAGCTTCACAACTCTCTGAGTGAAAAAGTTCCTCCTCATCTCCGTTCTAAATGGCCTACCCCTTATTCTTAAACTATGGCCCCTGGTTCGGGACTCTCCCAACATCGGGATCATGTTTCCTGCCTCTAGCGTGTCCAATCCCTTAATAATCTTATATGTTTTAATAAGATCCCCTCTCATCCTTCTAAATTCCAGAGTATACAAGCCCAGTTGCTCCAGTCTTTCAACGTACGGGCAGGTGGGACTAGTTTAGCTGGGACATGTTGGCCGGTGTGGGCAAGTTGGGCCGACGTGCATATTTCCACACTGTATCACTCTCTGGCTCTTTGACTCTACTTGCCAGGGCTTTCCAGCTCGTGATCTTCCTTCCAGTCCCTCTTCTCATCATCAATTAGCCCACAGCTTCCGCTCACATCTCATCCACAGCTTCCTCTGTTAACAAACCCTGCTCCTGCCCCATAATGAACATCGTAACTACCAGGATCATTCCCAGTGGTGCTTAGTTGCACCTTGCCTTGGTGACTTCTCCACTCAGCAGCTGATCCGTGTCTCATACCTCACCACTGCCTGGCAGGAATTGCAGATAAAGAATTTTAATGAAGTTCAGCAGCACATTCGTCATACTGCTATTTCTGTTTTACTGGGCTATTGACATACTCCCACTCTGCCTGCCTTTTTAAGCATATATATTATTTGGTTTCTGCAAAGTTTCAATATTGACCCAATCAGCTTTCTTTATTAACCACTGCACCACAATGAATAAATCAGTGAAATATTATTAATGTGGTGGAAGTGAATTTGTCTTGAGGAAAGATGTTTAATGCAGAAGATGAAGTGTAATATTGGTACAAGTCTCAATGTTGCTGCGAGAGATGAGGCTGCTGTAACTCACCACTGTTCCCATATTCCAGATTCTCATATGAATGATCAGGAGACACGAGTTAAAATTCCAACATGGCAGCAAGTGAATTTAACTTTAGCTAATTTGTTAACTAAGTCTGAGAGGTAAATATTTGTATTATTAAAAATGAGCATTTAACCCAGGATTGTTGTAAAAACTTAAGCCAGTTAATGTCATACAAGCAAGAAAATGTTAGAGTCAGAAAGCTATACAGCACCAAAACAAGGCCTTTGGCCTGCCTTGTCCATGCCGACTAAGTTGGCAGACTGGGCTGGTCCTGTTTAATTTAGTTTAGTTTAGAGATATAGCATGGAAACAGACCCTTCTGTCCACCAAGTCCATACCAACCATTGATCACCATTCACTTCTTTCTGTTATCTCATTTTCTCAACCACTCCCTACAAATTATGGGCAATTTAAACAGAGGCCATTTAACTGACAAATCCACATTTTTGAGATGTAGTGGGAAACTGGAGCAAAAAATGCTTGAAATTTGCGTGGTCACAAGAAAAATGTGCAATCTCTACACAGACAGCTCCCGAAGTCAAGATCAAACCCGGATTTGACTGCATTTGACCATTAGCCCTCTAAATCATTCCAATCTATATATCTATCCAAATGCCTTTTTAAAGTTGTAATTGTATCTGCTTCTATAGCCTCCTATGGCAGTTAATTCCAGATATGGACTAGCCTCTGAGTGAAAAAAATTGCCCCGAGGTTCCTCTTAAATCACCCCCCTCTTACAAGGATGTGGTCAGGACTCGAGGGCCTGAGGTTTAGGGAGAAGTTCAGCACGCTAGGACTCTTTTTCTTGAAGCTCAGGAGGATGAGGGGTGATCTTCATGAGGTGTACAAAATCATGAGAGGAATAGATTGCGTAGATGCACAGAGTCTCATGCCCAGAGTAGGGGAATCGAGAACCAGAGGACATTGGTTTAAGGTGAGTTGGAAAAGATTTATTAGGAACATGAGGGATAACTTTTTCACACAAAGGGTGGTGGATGTATGGAAACAGCTACCGGAGAAAGTTGTTGAGGCAGGTACCTTCACAACATTTAAGAAACATTTATACAGGTACATGGATAGGACAGGTTTAGAGGGATATAGGCCAAATGTACGTAGATGGGATTAGTGTAGGTTGGACATGTTGGTCAGTGTAGGCCATTTGGGCAGAAGGGCCTGTTTCCACGTTGTATGACTCGCCTTCAGCCCATGTCCTCTACTATTAGAATCCTCCACCCTGGGAAAAAGAGTGAGCATTCATTTATCCATAACCCCCAATGATCTTCTACAACTCAACAATATCTCCCAGCAGCCTCCTATGCTCCGAGGAATAAATTTCCACCCTATCCAACCACTCCCTGTAACACAAACACAAGGTGATATCCTGGTGAATCTCTTCTGCACCATTTCCAAGTTAATGGAATCCTTTCTATAGGTGGGTGACAAAAACTGCCCACAGTACTCCGTGGAGTCTCCCCAATGACATGTATAGCTGTTTTATGATGTTCCAACCTTTGTACTCAATGCCCTTCCCAATGAAGGCAAGCATGTGAAGGTTTTATTCATCACACTGTCCATCTCACTTGCCATTTCAAGGGAACCATGCACCTATACTCTCCATCTCACTGTTCTGCAACACTTTTATTTAGTTTAGTTAGGAAACACTTTGTGGAAGCAGGCCCTTCGGCCTATAGAGTCACACCCACCAATGATCATCTGTGCACTAGTTCTATCCTACACACTCGGGAGTATTTAAAGAAGCCAATTAACCTACAAACCTGCACGTCTGCACGAAAGGAAACCAGAGCACTCAGAGAAAACCCACACGGTCACAGTGAAAATGTGCAAACTCCAGACAGGCAGCATTCGTAATCTGGTCCAAATTCTGGTGTCTGGCGCTGTAAGGCTGCAACTCTACCACTGCGCCACTGTGTCATCTTAAGTACAGCATCAGGGTTCTATCATTTACTGCCCATTCCCTCCACAAATGCTGCCCGACCCATTAAGAATCTTCAGCATTTTGGTATTTGCTCAAGATTGCAGCATCTGCAGTTTCTTGTGGTTCCCCAACCTAATACCATCTTCCAGCACCAGCCACTTCAAGTATGCATCCAACACTTTTTAAATGTGATAACGATATCTGCTTTACAATCAGTTCATGCAGTGAATTCGGGATCTGCACTGTTCTTTGGTTGAATTTTTTCTTCAATCATTCTGCCAATTACTTTATGTCCCTGCATTTCTGGCCCGCAACTAAGAGAAATAGGTGCTCCCTCTTTCCTCTACCCAGAGTCTTAAGTTTATTCATCTTCACCTCTTCTGTTGAAACAAAATTAACCACAGTCTTTCTTCATATCTAAAGCGATCTAATCCGGTCGACATCCTCATGATCCTCCTTCACACCCTGAACAGCAAAAATGACACCGTTTGTACAATATGGAATAAGCAGATCATCATGTTGTTGTGCTCAAAAGCTGCAGCTTAATTAGTATTACAGGCACATGTAGCCCAAGCTTAACCACTCTGTTTTTATATCCAATGGCTCATCAAATGAAAAAAAGCTTTTAGCTTTTTAACCATCTCAATGACCCATCCTTCCACTTTAAGGATCTGTGGACGCACACTCCAAGTGTCCTTCTGTTCCTACACAATTCTCCATAACCTCCTATTCTTTCGATATTACTTTGTTTTGTACCTTAACAAAATACTCAACCTCAAACTTCTCTGAGTTAAATACTCTTCAGCACCTTTCTGTACAATTGATCATATCATTCTGAAGTTGAAAGCTTTGATCCTCCCTATCAATCACAAGAGCCAATTTTTGTATCATCTGCAAGCTTTCTGGTCGTGTCCATTCGAACACATAGACATAGAGTCAACAGGCCCTTCAGCCCAACTTACCCACACCGGCCAAAACGTCTCGGCTACACTAGTCCCACCTGCCAAAAGTGCCTGTGTTTGGTCCACATCCCCCCAAACTTGACCTATCCATGTACCTGTTTGTTTCTTAAAAGGTGGGATAGTCCCAGCATCAACTACCTCCTCTAGCAGCTTGTTCCCTACACCCACCACCCTTTATGCTGGGAGCATTAAAAAAATGATGGTCAAAGCCTTTGTAATTTTTTCCTTTGCTACTTTTAACAAGTTGGCGTATGGTCATTTAACTAGGTCTGGTGATTTATCCACTTTTAAAGATGCCAAGCCCTTAATACTCACACTTTTATAGTTTTTGCCCACCTAATGTTTTACATGTACACACTTCCTCCCGAATTACAACATTGGCATCACCCTGATCCTTTTTAAAGATGGCTACAAAGTGCTCAAAGAGCACTATCCACCTTACCATGTACCTTACCTTTTTTAAAGCTTCGGATACCCGACTCTTTCCTTCTTAACCTTCTCACCATCTGATTGCAAAACACCCTTGAGTTTTCATTGATTTTACCCGCTAGTCTATTTTAATACCCTTTATTTGCCTTCCTAGCTAGTTTTCTAATTTTACAGTGATTCTTTTTGTACTGTTCAAAATTTTCTACAGTGTTAAGCTGTCAGTTCCTTACATAAATTTCCTCCTTGGCCTTATGTTGGTAGTAAGGAAGCCAAATGCAATGTAGGCATTCACATCAAGGGGACTAGAATATAAATACAAGGATGTAATGCTGAAGCTTTATAAGGCTCTGGTCAGACCATATTTGGAATATCGTGAGCAGTTTATAATTGGTTATAATTTGCCAGTAAAAGGATTGGTCCAAGTCATTATGGATTTATGAAAGGGAAATCCTGCTTGACTAATCTTCTGGAATTTTTTTGAGGATGAACAAATAATATGGATGAAGGAGAGTGGATGTAGTGTATCTAGACTTTCAGAAAGCCTTTAATAAGGACCCATACGGGAGTTTGGTGAACAAAATTAGAGCACATGGTATTGGGGGTAGGGTATTGACATGGATAGAGAATTGGTTGGCAGTCAGGAAGCAAAGAGTAGGAATAAACGGGTCCTTTTCAGAAAGACAGGCAGTGGTGAGGGGAGAGCTGGAGCTTTGGATGATGAAATAGGAAGTAACACTAGCAAGTTTGCAGATGGCACAAAGGTGGGTGGCAGTGTGAACTGCGGAGGATGTTAGGAGGTTGCAGGGTGACTTGGACAGGTTGAGTGAGTGGGCAGATGCATGGTAAATGCAATAGAATGAGGTTATCCACTTTGGCAGCAAAAACAAGGAGGCAGATTATTATCTCAATGGTGTCTGATTCGGTAAAGGGGAAGTACAACGAGACCTTGCTGTCCTTGTACACCAGTCACTGAAAGTAAGCGTGCAGGTACAGCAGGCAGTGAAGAAAGCTAATGGCATGTTGGCCTTCATAACGAGAGGATTTGAGTTCCGGAGCAAGGAGGTCCTTCTGCAGTTGTCCAGGGCCCTGGTGAGATCACATCTGGAGTATTGTGTGCAGTTTTGGTCTCCTAATTTGAGGAAGATGTCCTTGCTATTGAGGCAGCGCAGCGTAGGCTCACGAGGTTAATCCCTGGGATGGAGGGACTGTCAAATGAGGAAAGATTGGAAAGACTGGGCTTGTATTCACTGGAATTTAGAAGGATGAAAGGGGATCTTATAGAGAAGTATAAAATTATAAAAGGACTAGACAAGCTAGATGCAGGAATAATGATCCCAATGTTGGGGGAGTCAAGAACCAGGGGCCGCAGTTTAAGAATAAAGGGGAGGCCATTTAAAACTGAGGTGAGAAGAAATGTTTTCACCCAGAGAGTTGTGAATTTGTGGAATTCTCTGTCACCGAATGCAGTGGAGGCCAATTCACTGGATGAATTTAAAAGAGAGTTAGATAGGGCCCTAGGGGCTAGCGGAATCAAAGGATATGGGGAGAAGGCAGGCACAGGTTACTGATTGTGAATGATAAGCCATGATCACATTGAATGGCGGTGCTGGCTCGAAGGCCCAAATGGCCTCCTCCTGCACCTATTTTCTATGTCAATGTCAATGTCTATGTCTATGTTATAAACCATTTTGGAATGTACTGCGATTAAGAAAGCTATCACATAAAGGCAGGCTAAATTATTATTTTACGTCGTACCAGTCCTTATATTTAATTTAGATTACTAGGTTCTCAGCCTTGCTGTCTTACACCTAGTTCACTTGTAAGTAAAACTGGAGGTTTAAAAAAGGTTTAGAAATGCTTCTCTTTCTGTTCTTCATTATGGGGGTCATGAAATAGAACTGAAGCATGGAATGGTCAGTTTTTCCTCAAAATCAGACTATTACAAAATTCAATAATGATTTTGTGACCTAGACAAATCCAAGTGGATTTAGAAGCAACGTGAATCTGGAGATTTATTTGCACCTGCTCTCCAGAGTAAGATTAAGAATTTGCATTTGCAACCGGCAAGCTGATCTAACCCACATTTACAGATGAGTCATCAAATATTCTTCAATCTTTGTTTATTCTATAGCATGGTACCTAGTAGTATGCTATTTATATTGCACTTCATCTTAAATATGAAATATTATCCCAGAAAATAAAATTCCTTCATTCCATGAAAAATGCTGTTTCTTGGGACGAGTATGTTGTAATCAAAGGCTGGTTTTACAACTTTACAAAAAAAGGTCACAAATAAGTCTTCTTGGGGAATACTTAGTACTTATGGTACCATTGTTTCCCATTTTCTCATGATATTCATTCCACCCCTTTCCAATCCACAAGAGACATTCAGAGCCATCTTTTGTTTTAGGCTAAAAATAATCCCCTTTTCAATTGAGTTTCCAAGTTTCCTTTCAGCAGTGCTTGGTTTAAACTTTACTTTGGTTGACCTTCCAAATGATTAGAAACACATTGAAACAATAACAAGCACGTTGGTATTAGGGACCTATGGATGGATGAATATAGTGAAATGAGACATCCATCATTTCTCTCCTTACCGACTTTCATTGACTCTCAGTCCAACATTAAATCCATTTTTTATCCATTCGTAGAATTAATTCACAGTTAAACCTGTGTATTTCAGCCCTAAAAGTGCACAGAATGTTTGTATCAATAGAAGGGTTATAATAGAAACATTCAGCGTCATATGAATCATTGGACGAAATATCTGAAAATAGAACATTAACCAACAACATACAATTCCATGAATTCTCAAGGTTGTTTACTGTCAGTTCATGGTGACTCAAAGAAAAGGGACCAGGGAGAATTCTGAGCAGTTCCTACTTTTACTTTCCTTAATTTTAAGCCAAATGTTCATTTGATGGCCTACCCTGGACACAAAAGAAATGTTAGAAAATTAATGACCTTGAAATTCTAGTGCAGTGGAATGTGTGGGTGAGTTGGGAACAGCTGTTGGTGTCTTTTGTCCACAACTGTTAACTTTGGTTATAGGCAGTTCTGTTATAACATGATTGTTATATTCCTAAGAACCTCATGTTTTAGAAGATTCTGTTTTTAAAATTAATTGTGTCAACGGGAAAAGGTAGGGTTAGAAACATAGAAACATAGAAAATAGGTGCAGGAGTAGGCCATTTGGCCCTTCGAGCCTGCACCGCCGTTCAATATGATCATGGCTGATCATCCAACTCAGTATCCTGTACCTGCCTTCTCTCCATACCCCCTGATCCCTTTAGCCACAAGGGCCACATCTAACTCCCTCTTAAATATAGCCAATGAACTGGCCTCAACTACCCTCTGTGGCAGAGAATTCCACAGATTCACCACTCTCTGTGTGAAAAAAAACTTTCTCATCTCGGTCCTAAAAGACTTCCCCCTTATCCTTAAACTGTGACCCCTTGTTCTGGACTTCCCCAACATCGGGAACAATCTTCCTGCATCTAGGAAGAATTTTGTAAGTTTCTATAAGATCCCCCCTCAATCTTCTAAATTCCAGCGAGTACAAGCCGAGTCTATCCAGTCTTTCTTCATATGAAAGTCCTGCCATCCCAGGAATCAATCTGGTGAACCTTCTCTGTACTCCCTCTATGTCAAGAATGTCTTTCCTCAGATTAGGAGACCAAAACTGTACGCAATACTCCAGGTGTGGTCTCACCAATGCCCTGTACAACTGCAGCAGAACCTCCCTGCTCCTATACTCAAATCCCCTCGCTATGAATGCCAACATACCATTCGCTTTCTTCACTGCCTGCTGCACCTGCATGCCTACTTTCAATGACTGGTGTACCATGACACCCAGGTCTTGTTGCATCTCCCCTTTTCCTAATCGGCCACCATTCAGATAATAGTCTGCTTTCCTGTTCTTGCCACCAAAGTGGATAACCTCACATTTATCCACATTATACTGCATCTGCCATGCATTTGCCCACTCACCTAACCTATCCAAGTCACCTTGCAGCCTCCTAGCATCCTCCTCGCAGCTAACACTGCCCCCCAGCTTCGTGTGATCCGCAAACTTGGAGATGTTGCATTCAATTTAGGGTTAGATAAATTTATTTTCCTGCATGACATTCAAATGTAATTTTTTTAAAGGCTAAAAATACTTAAAGCTGTATTTCAATAATCATGGCACAAATATCAGTAGAAGTGATTGCTTATCAATTTCAATAGCCTCTCATGGTAAAATTAGCTGTCGTGTTCTAAAGTGGCCATTGTTCTTTACTGTGAGGAAATTACAAGCTTTCTATTTCATCACTGTTTGAACCAAGACAGCTTTTTACTTTATGTCAAATTTCAACCCAATAAGTGGTTCTCTAGATCCTAATCAAAATCATGTTATAACCAATTCAGCCCAAATAATACAAATAGTGTTCCCTAATTCAATAATCGAGTTGTGTGCAATTCTCTTTATCAAAACACATGTTACAGCAGAACTGCCTACATACGCAACCACCTAGACTTTGAGTCTAATTGATTGACCACACGACATATTTGATACCAAAATATGCAATGCAGTACACACAGGCCAGGTTCCCAATATAGATATAGCTAGGTAGACACAATATGCAGGAGTAACTCAGCAAGACAGGCAGCATCTCTGGAGAGAAGGAATGGGTGACATTTCGGGTCGAGACCCTTCTTCAGACTGAATTCAGATGAGAGGGTAGGAAGATTGCCAGATTGAAGGGGAATGAAAATTTGATATCCTACCATTAGGTGAGAGGTAGGCAAATATCAATGAGACTTGCTGTATGAAGGTTGCAGCCAATAGATCTGGGTTTCAGACAAGTTAGAGACAGGGGGACAGGAATGAGAAAGGGGAAGAGGAGAGTGGTATACAGGGCAGGAATCAGGGGCTACTCCAGTCCTACTTTACGTAAGGACGACCACCTTGCCTTGTGAGTGCCCAATGATGGTTATTCCTGGGTCCAAACAGACCACCAATCCATCACTGCTCAAAACCAGGATGCAAAGGGAACACTGTTATTCTCATGCCCTTGACGTGGAGATCTCATCATGGCACCAAGATGGTAGGATGGCTCAGTCAAATTCTGCAGAATATTTTCATGTATCATCATTTCCTTATGACACAAATGGGGGCCATTCAGCCCATGAAGTCTAGGCAGTCTCCGACAACAATCCCATCCCCACACTTATTGCCCTAGAGTGTAATCTATCATTCATGCCCATTAACTCCCCACCAATTACCACCCAACATCAGGAGTAATTTACAGTGGGTAAATATCCTAACAAAACCAAGCACCCACAGGAAACCCACGTTAATCACAGGGAGGACGTGCGGACACCACACAGGCAATGCCAGATGTCAAGATTGAACTGAGCTCACAAGAGATGTGAGGCAATTGCACAACTTGCTGCACAGCTGCATAGTGCCATGCAAAATGATCAGAAAATGATAATTTACTATGACTCAATCTGCAAAACAGTAGATAACAACATGACACTATAGAAAACAACATTTTACAATTGAATTTCGAGTCACATACAAGCATGTTGACATAATTTCACATTTAACAGTATTATCAATACCAAAAAACCCATGAAAAAGGACATATATAAACCATTGCCAAATTATTTCTCGAGCAATGTTTTAAATATACTGATGCATCAACCTCCTGAAGAATACCAGTGTGGATTACCACAATTACCAGGTAAAAACAAATTTAAATTCAAACCATACACAATCATATGTACACAATGAGATAAAAACAGTAAAAGAGGCCGAGCATGTGAGATTAAATCCATAAATAGAGCATTTCTCATTTGAATTGAAAATTGCTTACACTATCAGGTTAATAAAAAATCTAGAACGACATCAGTCTCCTGATATTAACAGGGAAATTAGATTGTAAGTTTAGAACGTCTGTACGCAGATAATTAGCATGGTGCTGCTTTGAAACCAAGAACATTCCAATCAACTCAACACCTGGCACAAAATGAGGTGGTTAACAGTAGCTATTATATGAGGTGTACTTTTGTGTTTAAACTTGCTTGAAAGCATCAACTTGTCCTGCTTGATCCTAATTCGGTTTATTGTGGCTGTCACTAATGGGCATCTTGCCCACTGTTGTATGGTTTTGAAAGTTGGCAGAGCAAGGCCATTAGTCTTCCAGCTCCAGGTGTCACGGGGTGAGGTTCTCAACCATAAATGGTCATTTTGCACAATTGTCATGGTTGGTCAAGCACTACCCCGGAAAACAGTTTGCATCAACATTTATTTCATCACTTTTCTCCTAATATGACATTCAATTAAATCAGGTTGAACACAATAATAAACAGAGCAATGCAATTGGTCTTAAAGAGATTGTTTGGTGATTGTAAATGGCTTGAGAGATCCAGTAACACTCTTTTAACAGCAAACTCTTCTATCACTCTATAGAGCCGAGTACCGACAAGTCAGTTTAGGCCAGAAAACAAAATGCATGATCAGCAATCCCGTGAAGAATTATGGCTGAATCAGAAAAGGACTTCAATAGCAATTATGCTTGCCTCCTACATCGTACATTTTCTCACAAACACAGCGGTTGAGTCAATGCTTTTAACTCTTCTCTGTCAAGACTTTTTAAATCATCAGCCAAACTTTGGAAATAATTTGCCTTCTGACACAAGAAGAGGCCATTTGGTTCATCAGTAGCATACTGCACCCCAGGAGAGCAATTGCATTCATTGTATTCAGCCTTTATTTCCCCATGCCCCTGCATTTGATTTTCTCTCAAACATACTCATCATTTCCTCCTTGATTCTTTTTGCCTTTAACCTACAGGAAGGAGTAATGACAAGAACTGAATAGAAATTTGGCTTCATGGAAGGAAGCCGAGGGTGAAGGTGGATGGATGTTTTCCAGACTGTAGGCCTGTGATTAGTGGTGTGCCTCGGGGTTCGGTGCTAGGCCCATTGTTGTTTGTCATCTATACCAATGATTTGGATGAGAATGTATGTGACATGATTATCAAGTTTGCAGGTGACCCTAAAGTGGGTGGTGTTGTACATTGTGAGAATAATGGTCAAAGATCACTTAGCAGAATCTGTCTGAAGAAGGGTCTCGACCCGAAACGTCCCCCTTTCCTTCTCTCCTGAGATGCTGCCTGACCTGCTGAGTTACTCCAGCATTTTGTGAATATATACCTTCGATTTGTACCAGCATCTGCAGTTATTTTCCTACACTTAGCAGAATCTTGATCAGTTGGGAAGGTGGGCTTAGGAATGGTTAATGGAATTTAATACAGAGAAAGGTGAGGTGTTATATATTGGGAAGTCTAACATGGGCAGGACCTACACAGTGGTGCTCTGTAGAGTGTTCTGGAGCAGATGAATCTAGGAGTGTAGTTGCATAGTTCCTTGAAAATGGTGTCACAGGTGGATAGGGTGGTCAAGAAGGCTTTCGGCACATTGGCCTTCATCAGTTAGAGTAATGAGTATAGAAGTTGGGAAATCATGTTACAGTTATAAAAGTTGTTGATGAGGCCACATTTAGAATCTTGTGTTCAGTTTTGGTCACCATGTTATAGGAACGATGTTGTCATGAAATCTGTATATAATTTATCCTCAGGTTCTCCATGATCTAATCTGCCAATTACATCTTCAAAGTGCTTTAATAAATTTGAAAGATACTATTTCCCTTTGATAAAGTTAATTGTTCATATCTCTGGTGGTATTTTCAGTTAGTACTTATTTAACAACATTTTCCCAATGATTGATAATAACCTGACTGGACTTCTCTCTCCTCTTTTGAATACTGGAGTTGTACCTGGTGTTTTTCATTCCACTGGCATCTTCACAGAATCCAGATAATGTTACAAGATCACAGCCACTGCATCCATCTCTTTTAGAACCCTTGAATGTATAGCATCAGCTCCAGGGGATGTGCTAACATTTACTCCCATTAGTTTGTTTAGTAATTTTCATTCAGTGATATTGCTTTAAGTTTCTCCCTCTCCTTATCCCAATTACAGACTATAAATTGGCATTTGTGCAGCGTCTACTATTAAGAGTTCCTGTCATATCTTTAATTCCCTTTATTAATTGTTCTTTCTCGGCTTCTAACATTTTGACATTTGTTATTTCTTTCCCATACAAATCAGTTTTTGTTTTTTTTACCAATTCACTTTTTTTTCCTTTTGTTTCTGGTTTCTAAAACTCTTCCAATGTGTTAGCTTATTATTATCCTTTTCAACCATATATGCCTCTTCTTGATTCTACAACGTTCTTTAAACTTCTTCAGTTAGCCCCTAATGTATCATCTTTCTTGCAGAATTATTGTTTCTCAATAAAATGTTTCTTTGCTGAGAATCATGAATCAAACATCTTTGAATGCAATTGATCATGAATCAAACATCATATTACTTTCGCCAACTCTCCCATAATACTTATTTAATGCCTTCACTAGAGGATACTTAATTAATAACACTTCATTACATACAATCAGATCTAAAATAACCTGTTTCCTGATTATATCTGCATATTATTTACCAAAAGTGTCCCATATGCTTCCTTGAAATTGTTCTCAAGATTATCTCTGTCTGTTTGGTTTACCAAACAACATGAAGATTAAAGCCACCCATGATTAATCCATTATTTTTTATGTCCCCTTTCTCTTTTGATTGATACTCCGTGGAATATGATCTGTACATAAGCCTACATGCGATCAGATTTATAATCTGCTGATGCAGCAAATCACTACTTTTTTAGTTCTTGGTTGCGTCAACTTTAAATCAATCAAATCACACATATGGGATTCCACTGTGACAAAGGAGGTTTCAATTGAGTTTGAGGTATTTTTTGGCCTACCTATCTACTCTCCATATGAGATATACCACGCCTGAGGGATTTACCTGCCAATGTACTGTTCCTGTTTAAGCAAACTAATATAACCCCATTGAACCTTCTGAGCATGCAGGAAGTCTTTATGGAGATTTGCAATGTTCTTCATTAAATATGTAAAAGTGGCAACCCTTCAAAAGTGGCCACCCTTCAAAAGTGGCCTGGAGTCTCTTAGATTTGAAATTAATCTTCCAGACACTCGATTGCAATCTATGAGGAAAATCATAGGCCTTTAAAGTAATTGCTGGTTTGGTTCATTTCCATTGAACACTTGTTTACTAATTATTAAAATATTGCAGGTGTGGGGGAAAAAAAAGTACTTGATTGATGATTAAAATCATTTAAGAATTTGTCTGCTAGATAGAAATTTGTTCTCGACTCCTGGGCTAAAAATATGGTGCAATTGTGTTGGGATATACAGTGCCCTCCATAATGTAGAAAGGGTAGAAGGGAAATAAGAAAAGGTAGAAGGGAGATAAGAAAATCTAAACTAAAGCTTTGTGCCTTAATGTGAGGAGCATTCGTAATAAGGTGGATGAATTGAATGTGCAGTTAGTAGTTAAGGAATATGATATGGTTGGAATTACGGAGACATGGCTCCAGGGTGACCAAGGCTGGGAGCTAAACATGCAGGGTATTCTATATTCAGGAAGGATATAGAAGGCCGCGGGGCCTTCCATCGCCCGGTGCGGCTCGGCCGCGGGGCCTTCTATCGCCCGGTGCGGCGCGGCCACGGGACTGAACAGTGCCCGGTGCGGCTCGGCCGCGGGGCCTTCCATCGCCCGGTGCGGCGCGGCCACGGGACTGAACAGCGCCCGGTGCGGCCGCGGGGCCTTCCATCGCCCGGTGCGGCGCGGCCACGGGACTGAACAGCACCCGGCACGGCTCGGCCGCGGGACTTTCCAGCGAGTCGTGGCCGCAGGACTTTCCATCGCCCGGTGCGGCTCGGCCGCGTGGACTTTCCATCTCCTTGCGGGGACTGTGCGGGTCGGTCGCCTCGGTAGAGGTCGAGTTGTCTGTACGTGGGAGGGGCATGGGGGAAGAGAGAGAGGAAGTTTTTGGCCTCCATCACAGTGAGGGGGTGTTTGGAGTCACTGTGATGGATGTTTGTGTTGGGGTTGTGTCTTGTGTTTTTTGTACTGCTGGCTAAGTAATCTCGTTCGTAATGAATGACAAATAAAGCTATTTTGGATTTTGGATTTTTAAATTTTTTTTTATAAACAGAAAGGAAGATGAGGTGGGGTGGCATTGCTGGTTAAAAAGGAGATTAATGCAAAAGCAAGGAGAGACATTAGCTTGGATGATGTAGAATCAGTATGGGTATAACTGCATAATAGGCAAGGGCAGAAAGCGCTTGTTGTATACCGACCACCAAGCAGCAGTAGGGAGGTTGGGGATAGCATCAAGCAGGAAATTAGAGATGCGTGTAGCAAAGCTACAGCAGTTATCATGGGTGGCTTTAATCTACATATCGATTGGGTCAACCAAATTAGTAGCAGCACTGAGGAGGAGGATTTCCTGGAATGTATAATGGATGGTTTTCTAAACCAATATGTAGAAGAACCGACTAGAGGACAGGCCATCCTAGACTGGGTATTGTGTAATGAGGAAGGATTAGTTAGCTGTCTTGTTGTGCAAAGCCCCCTGGGCAACAGCGACCCTTCTTCAGACTGAACCCTTGAACTAAAATGTTAACTGTTTCTCTTTGTACAGATGTTACCAGTTGTTGAGGATTTCCAGCATTTTCTATTTTATTTCAGATATCCAGCAATCATAGTTCTTTGATTTTTGAAAAAAAATTAACTTCTTTTGTTACCATAGAGTCATAGAGCTATGCACCACAGAAAAAAGGCCCCTCGGCCCAACTTGCCCACACCAACCAGAATGCCCTATGTACGCTAGTCACATCTGCCCGCATTTGACCCACATCCTTCTAAACCTTTCCTATCCATTAACCTATCCAAATGGTTTTTTTCAAGGGTTATTTAATTGGATCCTAGCACTCTCCATGGCACCTGTTCAGCACATCGGATAAGGGTGATTACTGATCTGACACAATTGTTTACAAGCAACAAGTTCACAAGCTCACTCACAACTAAATGTTCACCGCCTGTATTTAAAAAAAGGCACAAAGGCCGTCCAGCAACTTCAGAAGCCAAACACAGCTGCTCACCTGGGTTTGAAACTTTGAAATACACTGCTCTTGGGGCCTTGTTTTCTGTCAGTGACACATAATTACGTTTAGGGTTTGGGAATAGTGAGACTAGTACCAGGGCAGCGCAATATCTGACAAGGCATGTGAATCTCTTCTCATACACGAGCGCCAGCTTCCTGCTGCAACACTGGACACTGAGCAACAAGGGTTTGTGCCTGACGAAGCGATGTGGCAATGCCAAATACCTTGATTGCAGCTTTTCAGAAGGTACATTATATCCCATCAGTCAAATGTTTACGTTCATAATACCTTCTCTTGTAATGTCGCATTCAGCATTATTCTTTGCATCATCAGCAGTTTCTAGTGCTGTTTACCTCACTATATCCAGTAAATCACTAAAGTATCTTAAGAATGTCACTTAAGTTATGAAATATCTGAAACAAAAACTGGAGCATTTAAGGCCTGGTATGGACAAGCTTAGAATGTGTGGGAGTGTGGGTGAGTGGGAGGATGTATATGCATGCATCGTAAGTCAGTGTGGGAGGAAAGATGGGTGGCAGGCAGCAACATCCGTATACAGTAACCAACTCCCTCATTTCCTACCACCACTGCCTACGTCTGGCTCACAACTACGTCTGTACAAAAAGCAGCAGCTTGGTTAGCTCAGAGTTGGTGAACGGAGGCTTGGGATTGATGTACGATGAAACAAACCCACAAAATAAAATGCTCCACCACCATCAACATCTTGTGTGGTTTCAAGGTGTCTTTTGTAGCAGACAGCCTAGAGAAAAGTGGCATTTGATTCTTGGGAAAAACTGTCAGCTTTGTGAGCTCAGTGCTCTTTGTTCAGTATATTGCTCCCAAAATCTAAATAAATGGCTGAAGTAGAAATACTTCCCATGGCTTGATGTGATTGTTTCTCATATGCAAGTGTAGAATTGGTTTTGCAGTGCAAGGTATGCAATGAAATGTTTACTCATGCAAAACCTCTTACCAGTTCAAGGAAGATGTGAAATTTGCATAAACATTTCAGAAATGAAACCAAGATTAAATATCTATCCTTTAGAACTTGAGCGTGAAACACAGTTTACATAGGATTTAAGCTGGGTTGCTACCTCAGAAAGGCAGCATTTGTGGGAATTCCAACAGAAGAGGATATTCTAGCAGTCTTGGACACCTTTCACGATTGCAGTCTGTAAGAGATCTACAATTCGGTAGCACAGTGTTGCAACTGATAGAGCTACTGCCTCACAGTGACAGAGACCCTGGTTTGATCCTGACCCTGGGTGCTGTCTGTGTGTGGAGTTTGCACGTTCTTGCTGTGACTGCATGGGTTTCCTCCAGGTGCTCTGGTTTCCTCCTACATGCCAAAGATGTGTGGGTTTGTAGGTTCATGGGCCACTTTAAATTGTCTCCAGTGTGTACGGAGTGGCTGATAAACTGGGATGAAACAGGACGAATGTGAACAGGTGATTGATGGTCGGCATGGACTCGGTGGGCCGAAGGACCTGTTACAATGCTGTATCTCCAAACAGGTGAAACATCCCTGTGACACGCATTTGCATTGGATGTGGTCATTAGCATCAAATGCACCCCAGTTGGCAATTCATTCATGCATACACCACATAGGTAATGTTCACTCATGCAAAGGCCACTTACAACTTCAAAGATGTTGATGTAAAATGTGTGTAAACATTTAAAAGTGAAACCAAGGTTAAAATATCTGTTCATTGGAACATGATCCTTAAACATATCTTCCATAGGATTTAGTCTGGGCGTTTAAAATTAATGATGAGGAGGTGGCACAAAGAGCAATCTTGACATGGGCTAAGAATGTAATAAAACAAAAACAAGCATCATCAGGGAGTACTCAGTAGAGTAGCCCAAAAATGACAGAAAATTAGTCTTGTGGAACCCCAATTCCACTAATATGAGCGTTTTTTGTAAACAATGTCCAATTGTACTGGGCATGCATAGTCCCGCACTCAGAAAACAACTGAAGTAATTCTTAATCTCTATTTTTGAGGGGGTAGGTAGCAGGAATGATTGGTTCTGGACCAGCAAACCAAAATCTTAGATTCCTCCCATGCCCCTAAACTGGAATTTTCTTTCCCTCATTCAAAAGACTTAACCATCAATGGCCACAGCAAGGGAGCATCCCAGTGTGCCAACTTCCATTTGACTGGGCACAGCTTACTGGCAACACTCCTAATATTCCAATTACTACCTCAGACAGACACAATGGCCAGATTTCCATTTCACATCCATTTTTCTAGAAAGACAAAATACATTCTTTATGTTTGCAAGGGGCAGAGATTCAGGAATCCAGTCGAGATTAAGGTTCCAGACTCTAAACACCGACTGTCATTTCCCTCCTCAGATGCTGCCTGACCCACTGTGTTCATCCAGCTCCTCTCCTTTTTTTTTGCTACAGAGTTCAGCATTAGCAGTTTCTTGTGTCTCCATCATATGGATTCTTATTCTTGTTTGAGGCAACATTTGCAATGGAAAGGATATGTGCAAGGTAGACCATGAAATGACAATATCTCTATGGAAATGCTCATTTAGTGGATCAACAGCAGCGGGTGAATTCTAATTTAGACAATCACAGGTGATCCATGGAGAAAACTGATAGTGAGCCAAGCCTTTTGGTCACTCCTCCCTCCTCCCAGATTCTTGATGAACACAGCAACAATGTGTTTTGATTACACCTCTGCAAAATGCTTTGAATGTTTACTCTACACTAAATAACCAATACTATTGTATGTTGATGTGATGGTGATTGTTGGCGTGCTGATTAGTGCAGCTAAAACCTGTCCAGATGGAGTTAGCCAAGTGAGTTAAAGCAGTTGACCCAGTGTCTATTTAGTTCAGTGATACAGCATGGAAACAAGCCCTTCAACCCACCAAGTCCACGCTGAGCAGCAATCACCCATTCACACTAGTTCTATGTTATCCCAGATTCCTATCCACTCCCTACATACCAGGGGCGATTCACAGAGGGCCTAGCAACCTACAAACCCACACGTTTTTGGGATGTGGAAGGAAACCGCAGCACCGGGAGGAAACTCATACAGTTACAGGCAGAAGGTGCATATTCCACACAGACTGCACTCGAGGTCAGGATGGAGCCCGGGGCAGCAGCACTACCAGCTGTGCCGACCAACCTCCATTTAAGAAGGGCTGCAAGGAAAAACTTGGGAACTATAGACCAACGAGTCTAACATCTGTGGGCAAGTTTCTGGAGAGCATTCTGAGGCTTAAGATAGATACCCATTTGGACAGACATGGGCTTCGTAATAATGTTCATTTATTACGAATGCCAAGGTAAAAACATTCTCCCACGAATCTGAATGAGTTACAGAGTAAGGTACAGAAGGATATCTGGAAACAATGTGTAGATAATCCAAGAAGGGATGGGTTATACCAGACTTTATATTGGGGAATAAGCCAGGCTAGATGATCAAAATTTCACTGGGGGAACATTTTGGGAAAAATGACTACAATTCCATAAGTTTTAACATGCTTATGGATAAGATAGGACTGATACTAGAGATGATTGGGTTAATGTATAAGCAGCGTTTGATGGATTGAGGCATGTATTCACTGGAGTTTAGAAGGGCTAGGGGGTATCCCATGGAAATCTACTGAATAATGGAAGGCCTAGATAGTGTGGATGTGGAGAGGATGTTTCCAGTAGGGAAAGAGTCTCGGACCAGAGGGCACAGTCTTCGAATAAAGGGTCGTACCTTTAGAAAGGAGATGAGGTTGAATTTCTTTAGCCAGAGGGTGTTGAATCTATGGAATTCATTGCTGCAGACAGCTGTCTAGGCTCAGTCATTATGTATTTTTAAATCAGAGATTGAAAGGTTCTTGATAAGTAAAGATGCCAAAAATTACAGGGAGAAGACAAGTGAATGGAGTTGAGAGGGAAAATATATCAGCCATGACCAAATGGCAGTGCAGACAGACTCAATGGACCAAATGGCCTAATTCTGCTCCTATGTTTTATGGTCTAATACCAAGGGATTTTATATGTAGATGTGGAGCAAGGTGGTGGGTAGGAGAATGATGGGTTTAAAGGAGGGAATTTGGCATGGAGGCAGAGGAAGTTAGGTTCTTAATGAGTAGTTTTCACCCGTATTCACCAAAGAAGAGGACATGGATGATTGTGAGATCAGAAAGGGGCATATCAATATTAATAAGGGGGTGTTAGGATTTGGGTGTCTTGAAAAATATTAAAGTGGATAAGTCTTCAGCACCTGGTGGGAAGCAAGTGAGGAGATTGCTGGGATCTCCACAGAGATCTTTGTATCCTCTTTAGCCACAGGTGAGGTGCCAGAAGACTGGAGAATAGTCAATACTGTTCCTTTGTTTAAGAAGGGTGACATAGACAAATCAGGAAAATATTGGCCAGTGAGTGGAGAAGATTCTTAGCGACAGGATTTGTTTGCATTTGGAAAAACATGCACTTATTGGGAATAGTCAGTATAGGTTTGTGCAGGGGAAGTCCTGTATCACAAATTTGATAGAGTTTTTGAGGAAGTGACAAAGATGATTGATGAGAGAAAGGCAATGGACCTTAATATAGCATTTGATACTGATGATCCCATGTGCCTTATTGTTCGGAATCAGTCTTGTAATGGGCAGATTTAGAAGATTAAATCATATGCTATCATGTAATCCAAAATTTGCTTTCCTTCAGGAGGCAGAGGGTGGTGGGGGAGGGGTGTTTCGTTGACAGATATTCTGTGACAAGTGCATTTCTGCATGGATCCGAGCTGGGTCCTCCTGTTTGTATTACATATTAATGATTTGGATAAGAATGTAGGTGGTCTAATTTGTACAACTATGAATGACATGGAAATTGGTGAAGTTATGGATGGCGAGGGAGGTTGTCAAAGATGATAGCACAATAGAGATCATTTGGAAATTTGAGTGAAGAAGTGACTGCTTAGTTTTAATCCGGACATGTGATGCATTTTGAGAGGGCAAAGTTTTATCCAGCTTCTTTTGTCTATTACTTTGCCTCCTCCATCTGATCGCATGATGGCATGTCTTCTCACTATTTGTCCACCGCAGAAGCAATTTTCTCAGCAGGAACCCAAAAGAACTATTTTGTTTTTTCTGGATGAAAGTATTTTTGACTCAACGATTATCATGAATTTTGAGTAGATTAGATCCATATTCACCAAGAGATCTAAAATGAAACAAATAGAGACTTGACAAGCTAGATGTAGGGAGAATAAATCAATCTAGTTGAGCAGTCTAAAGCTAATGGTCTTGGTTTAAGAGTCTGTCATTCGTGACCAGGCTGAGGAAAAGATTCTTCACTCAAGAGATTGTGAATGCTTGTAATTTAGTGCTCAGGAAACCTGTGGATTTTGCCACTGAGCATTTTCTTGGATATAAAGGAAATGGGAGTTTGCAGGAAGATTAAGCTGAGAAAGATAAAGGTGATCTTTCTGTTTTCTTATCAGAGGAAAAGCCATTGCTGGATTGTGGATAAGTACACTTTAGATGAGATAGCCTGGCTACCACAAGGGTGCAAGTATGTTGCAAGAGAAAGTGATCTACGATCAGCAAATTGGTACTATCCTGCAGACATTCTGCAAAGCCGGCTGGGAATAAGTTGAATACACTGAAAGCATCTTATTCTTTCACAGTGTGATGGATGTCTCTGGAAGTTTAGATTTTAAAGCCTTGTGATCAACCAAGAACACCTGTGAGCCCCACATGTGCTCTTTAAGGTTCCCTCATGCCAGATTGTTGTGGAACATTTGAGCCTCTTGGAGGTAGGATTTGTGGGAATTCCAACATCAGAGGATGTTTCTACAGTCTTGAACATCCCAAACAGTAAGGGGTCAAACATGCTCCTGCTTTCACCAGGCTGCACAGGAAATGGTTGGGGATAACAGCTGCTGAGTGAAAACTTTTCATATATGTTTACCATTCATTATAATGGCGAGAAATGTTAGATCCTGAACCATAGTTCAGGTTAGTTTAGTTGCCATTCCTAACTTGCTCTTTTGAAACGAATCTTTTGTTGAATTGTACAAAATTGTGGGGGATGAGGATAAAGTGAACACATTGTCCTCCCCCCCCCCCCCCCCCCCCACACACACACACACACACACACACACACACACACACACACACACACACACACATGTCAGTGAGAGTAGAATTTGTCAGTTCACATAATTTTCTTCATTATTATCCAATATAATTTTGTCAATAAAAAAAATAGGTTAAGCATTCTACTTTATTTTAAATTTGACAAGTACTTTATGTCTATAAAGATCTAACATGGATAAGTATGAGGTCCCTTTCATGGAATTATGTACCTCCACCCCAATGTCTACAACTGTTCTACAACTGTCCAGGGTCCAACCATCTAATGCTTAAGTTCTGCATTGGTTTATCCTTCCAAAATGCAATACCTCACATTTATCTGAATTAAACTCCATCTGCCGTTCTTCAGCCCATTAGCACAGTTGATCAAGGTCCCATTGTAATCACAGATAACCTTTCCTGCTGTCCACTGTAGCAGCAATTTCATTTGTCTTCACAATCTTATTAATCATACCACCTACACTCACATCCAAACCATTAAAATAAATAATGGACAACAACGGACGCACCACCAATACCTGTGGCACACTACTTGTTCCCGGCCTTGAGTTTGAAAGGCAACACTCTGCACTACCTTCTGTTTCCTACCCAAAGCCAATTTTGTATCCATTAAACAGCTTGTCTTGATCCCATGTGATTTAACTTTCCAGACCAGCCTACCATGTGATACCTGGTCAAATGTCTTATTTTTACATGTGCAAAGGCCATGCAAAAGTCCATTCAGACAATGGCTACATGCATTGCTCTCAACAACCTTTTTGGTCACCTCTTCAAAAAACTCAGTCAAATTGGTGAAACACTATTTTCCAGTCACAAAGCCCACTTGTTGCTGTGGTGGTCAAGTTGGACATGTCAAAACTTCACAAAATGTATTAAAAGATTATTCCACCTAGAAGCCAGTGATGTAAGCTCACCCTCTTCTCCTTGCTAATTATATGGTGGTGTATTCCTTATTTTAATTGTTTATGCAATTACTACCAAAACTGGGTGGGCAAGTCATATGTACATTTTGAATCCTTTACATGTAGTTCCCTGAAAGACCTTTCTTAAACATTTTTGACTTATAAAATTCTTTGGAAAATATTTATGATATTTTTTTTTAACAATTTAATCTTCCCCAACTTGATACCAAAGGTGAATCTGAGAGGTGAATCGTGATTTGGAGTTAGCTGGTGCAATCAGGCTGATAAGCTGTATGCTGCTGAGGCAAAGGCAATATTTTTGATGGGAATTAGTAGTGTGAACTGCGATCCCAGTTGTTTTGCAGGTTTGTATGGGATGAGCTTGCTGGCTGCTGTAGAGTTGCATGCAGTCTTTCTCGGGATCAAGTGGGGTATTTGCCAAGTTGGGGGTTGGGATCCGGTAGCATGGATTTGCTGATTGCTGCGGCCATCTTCCTCTGGGTGGGAATGGACCAATTCCGGATGCCTGCTTTCCCCATCAAAACCCAAACCCCATCACGCATTATTTTATACTTCAAGTGAAATATCACAGATAAATAACGACAAGAGTTGCAGATGCTCCAAAGACGTACAGGTATGTAGGTTAATTGACTGGGTAAATGTAAAAAATAAAAAATAAAAAATAAAAATTTGCCCCTAGTGTGTGTAGGATAGTGTTAATGTGCGGGGATCGCTGGGCGGCGCGGACTTGGTGGGCCGAAAAGGCCTGTTTCCACGCTGTATCTGAAATATGAAATATGAAAAATATGCTGGAATCTGGAGAATAAAAAAAACTGCTGGAAGAAGTCAGTAAGTTAAGCAGCATCTTTGGAGGCAAAGAGATGGTTGATATTTCAGGTTGAGATGCTTGATAAGTCAGTAAAGCAGAGTCTTGTCTCCAATCATTGTGGAAGTGCATGTGTGTGAAAAACCAGCAGCTACATTTAAAGAATTCACACACAAGAACTTTCCACCCCTCTGACTTTGACTTTCTCTGACCTCAATGAACCACGTAAACGGATGATACTGGTTGAGACATTATCGATGCCTTTTAGAAAGAAAAAAACTTCGAAGTTTGCTCAATATGTTGGGGAAGGTTTAAACTAATTTGACTGGAGAATGAAACATAGTACATGTGCAGTTTAGAGAGCAGTGCATATAAATATAGAAGGAAATCAAGGTCAATCCAGCAGGCTAAGTGCATGAAAGATAAGGCACAAGGAAGGAATGCAAGGCTAAATTATATCTGGTGTAAGACAGCGTGATTAGCATGTTGGAATGCAACATTGCTGCTGTCTAGAAGACGAGGCTGAAAGAAGAGCAGGACCGACATATCCTCAATTCAAGGCATGAAGCTTCAGGCCTAACGCTGGGCAGATGGGAAAGAGGTGGGATGGCAATATTTGATTTAAGGATTTATTACCACAGTAATGAGGAAATGTCCTAGGATACTCAAATAAGGCCAAATGGGGAAGAGAATTGAACCCAAGAAAAGTGATCGCTTTGGTGGAGGTTTGCTGCAGTCCTTTAACAACAAGCAACCAATAGATGAGCAGATAAGTAGACCAAATACAGATGCAAGAATAATCGGGTTACTGCAGTAGGGGATTTCAGCTTCCGCTGTATTACCCAGGGTCTCTTTAGCTTGAAAATGTACACAATGTGGACTTTATAAAGTGTGCCCGAGGGCTTTTTAACACAGTATGTGGATAGTTCCCATTGGCAAAGGGGCGTTACTGGTCCTGATTTTAGGGAATGTGGATTCTAGGTGGTTGAGATGTTCAAGGCAGAGCATTTTAAAGATAGTGACTGTAACAGTAAGTTTCAAGATCATTTCTGGACTATCCTGCTCCCTTTCTGTAACTGAGGTTCTGAATTTGGTGGGAAGGCAGATTTAAATATTGACAGACAGGACCTGGAAAACTGGACTTGCAGGTTGGTCAACGAAAGGGAATCTTTCAAAAGTGACATAATGAGAGTTCAAAGTTAACATTTTCCCATTAAGGTGAAAGGTAAGAATTGCAAATCCAGCAAACCCTAGATGTAAAAGGAGCTGGGTAAAAAAAGGAAGCATCGAGCAGGAATAGACAACTGAAATAAGAGGCAGCCCTTCAGGTGGCTAAAATTACTAGTAGGATAGTAAAAAACAAACTGTCAGATCAATGACAATATGTCACTGCCAGAGGAGATTAAGGAAAATCCCAAAGTATTTTTGTTTACTAAAGGGAAGAGGTTAACCAACGAAAGTGTGGGACCTCTGAGGGACCAAAAGGGGAAATTTGTGTTTGGTGGTAAAGGATGTGGGTGAGGTCCAAAGCGAATATTTTGCACATTTATTCAGAAGGACATTGTAGTTGGAAATTTCAGGGAGGGTGTTGGTGAAATTCTGGAACATGTGGGAGGCCAAATGGACTGTTTATATGCTGTGCATCTCTGTGACTCTGACTTTAAATCGCAGAAACCACAAAAATTAAATGTATTCACATAGTACGCAAACAACACTCCACCACTTGAGAGAATATCTAGACTTTGGTATTTAGACATCCTTAACATCTTCAGACCCGCACCCAAACTGCTCGCTAGCTACTGAAATATTTCTGAAGTCTGGACATTGTTCTGCAGTAAGCCAACCTGGCAGTCACAATAAGGTCACAAATGATGGGATCACCTACTTTGCATGCATCAGCTAATGCCATGAGATCTTTACCATTCATCAGAGTGAGAAAATAGGACTTAGTTATCTTCTTATCCAAAATGTCACCTTGAACAACGTAGCATTCTGTTGGTTTTGCACTGACATGCCAACCTAAACATCATTTAAAATCATCAATGTCAAGACTGATACCAGTGTCAAGACTGATACCTGAATAGATTTTGCTTTTAAAAAAAAATAATGCAATTTCAGGTGCTAATCTGGTACAATCATGATGAGACAGTTTGCGCTATTCACAGAGCAGAACAACTTTAATACTATTGTTTTACAGCCGCAGTTACTGCAGCAACCATTTTGCAACAACTAATTCAATAAAAGTGCTTACTGGTTGGAGTCTAGGCTGGTGCGCGTTCATGTCAGGGCTCAGATTGTTGCTATGACCTTGCTTGAGCAGTCAGCGAGATGTCTTGTCAGTAGCGTGACTGCTACTCCAATCTGGGAATCAAATCTATGTCAAAACAGTCTGCATCTTTGACTCAAACCAGGAAACATTTCATTTCCTGGCCTGACCTGTCATTTCACAACTGTATTCGAGATGTTTTAGTCAGATCTGTTATGACTTTGTTGCAAGAGTTAGAAAACATTGTGGCCTTGCAAGTGATTTCTGCCACAACAAACTGGCCACCAGAATGTCTCTTGCATTGGAATGGCTAGGCCTGAACCACGCACATAATTGGTTTTCATCCTGAAAAAGGTTATGAACATCATCAGATGTCTCCAATCAGTTCCCTGATGAATCACGGTCTGCTATGTTGACGGCAGGAACTCCAAAGGAGGATCTGGGGTTTGTTGGGTGAGGTACAAGGAGCAAGTGATCAATGGAGGATAAAGATCAAGGGAGGATAAGAACGGACGAGTTGTAGCATAACACACAGCTGAAACTTAGACATCTCTTCTTTAGTCCTTTCCAATTTTTGTTCCTCTTCTATTTTAAACACGGTTACAAAAAAAATATTTTCAATCAAGAGCATAGGCACGGATTCCAACCAATAATTACTGCTATGGGAATAAATCCTCTGTCAGAGTGTTTCCTGCAGAATGGAAACATAGCTCAATAATTGTACCATGGCAATGACAACAGAAAATGAGAACAGGAAATTCTTTTGGCACACAGGAGATAGTGCATACATGTAGTATCTAGATTTTCCAAATGAATTGTAATTCATTTCAATCAAAAACTGAATGTGATATTTTAGCTAATAAAAACAGAAATCGCTGATATTCTATGACAGTCATAAGTCAGACTGCATCTATGGGAAGAGAAAAAGAGGTGACATTTCAGATTAAAGACCCTTCATCAGAACCTTATATTTCAGAGTTTGATGGGGAGTATCATGGTACGAACAAGGTAGACTACTCAATACAATTTCACTGCATGAAAGGATTCTAGTTTTAATTCCTCTTTTCTGTGAAGTTGGTGATTTCTTGAAAGGGCAGTGGGAGAGAAAGCCTGAAACCTACAATGACATGCCAATGGAGGGGATCACCCTTGCCCTTGAGCCAAATCTCCTATTGGTACCTACCCTGTCCGGTAAATCTGACTGTATCAGGTTGCGGCCAAGGTGGCACAGTGATAGAGTTGCTGCCTTATAGCGCCTGCAGCACCGGAGACCCAAGTTCGATCCCAACTACGGGTGCTGTCTGTATGTAGAAAGTTTACACGTTCTCCCCGTCACCACATAGCTTTTCTTTGGTTTCCTCCCAAGTCCAAAGACGTAGAGGTATGTAGGTTAATTGGCTTGATGTATGTGTAAATTGGCCCTGGAGTGTGTAGGATGGTGTTAATGTGCGGGGATCGCTGTTCGATGCGGACTCGGTGGGCCAAAGGGCCTGTTTCCGCTTTGTATCTCTAAACTATACTAAACGAAAGGTTACTGCGGGCATTAAGGTGATGATCTTTCATAAGCAATTCAGCAGAACCCTGTTCAAAACTCTGAAGATGGATGTTTGTCACATAGCTAATAAACAAATCCCTTACTGAACAAGAATAGCTGAAGGATATTATTTGGAAGTTTGCCAAGAGAAAATGCGTCCCAGGATTCTATACACTCTAGAGAATTATCTCCAGCAATAGTCCAATCACATTCATGGCACTGAGTCTCAGCTCTCAGCCATTTATCTCTGGAATTAGGTAGGATGTTGCTGCCAAACATTTCACATCAAGGAAACAGAATTGTCTTTTTCTTTGTTAGATTTCTGGCAGAAAAAGAAAATTCTGTAGGTTAGAAAGGAGATGGAAAAAACAATGTTCCCATTGATCATTGGTTATCCGTTCTGGGAAATGTCTCGGCTAATATGATTAACCTTGGAATGTGATGTTTCACATGGTCAAAATATTTGCTGATATAGGCTACCAAAATTCAGTAGACAGTAAGTCAGTAAGGATTTCTGCATGAATTCAGCACCTTAGTAGGAGCATGGAGGAAAAGATTGATGGTTAAAAAGTCACAATCGTTCGCTTGTCAGATGAACATGTATATCACACAAAGTTCAGAACAAATTTTCCGGTACAAGTGAAGTTATTTTAATTTGGCTCATGGTGTAAAATGAGTGATATTAGAGTGGCTGTCTGTTAAAACCTCGCTTGATTTGTGATTTCATGACATTGTCCATTTTATACTGTAGCCTAGCCAAAGTACTTAATACAAGAATATTTTCATTGAAATTAAAAAGTGTTTGATTGTCAAAGCCCAAGCAATAAGCAACCTTAACAATGTCATGACATGCAGCATAGATATTAATTCAACTTACCATTACTGAAGATTCTCTTCATTATATAAAAAACAGGCTTCAAACCAATGCAAAAGGCATCCCTTTCTCCTTGACTTGTCCGTCACAAAAATCTAACCTAGGAGAGATAAAGATTAATTAATGCATATTACTTCTCTAAAAGGTGGCTTGAGTCAGTTACCTGGTAACTGATTTATAGAAGGAAGGAGAAAACAAATGCTCAACTTTACAAAGCAAAATCTTTATCTGATCAGGTAAATACTACCATCTTTCAATGCCTCCTGCACTCTTCAGTTGTTTTATTCTTACAGTCATTATTTTTGGTAAAGTGTGGATGTGAATATATATATTTTTATGCATCAGTTTCTGAGACAGGGGATATTAATGTCAAAACAAGGAACTGAAGTTACACCAAGATACAAAATGCCAGAGTATCTCAGCGGATCAGGCGGTATCCCTGGAGAACATGGATAGGCGATGTTTCCGAGGGGACATTAATGATATGTATTACATCGAAAGCCACAGTTTTGTGCATTGTTGCTGGGCTTCACTAAAGATAATTATTGTTCATTTCAGTTGTTTAATTCAACTAGCAATGTAAACATTTTCCTCCAACAACTTAGGGGTAATTAAAAAATTAAGGTTTTACTTTCTTGAACCCTGATATCTATAACGATCACACTTAACCAAGATATTATTTTATTTCAATATTTCTATGAATTAAAAAAATATATTGATTGTTTAAAACAGTAGATCACATTAATGCATTTGGAATGAATGAATGGTGGAGTTACTTAGCTCAATACCATCATGGCACTAAATATAGTTATTAATACATAATATTTTGAGTGATTTTGTCATACTATCACCTATGACCACCTGAATAATGACATCAGATACATTCATTGCTCAGAAAAACATAAACATGACAATTCGGTATAACTATTTAATTTTAAACAATAACAGATTCTGATGATTATAGATTAGTGGTGCCCCTCATGAAGACCTAACATACCCCTCCCCTCCTTCCTCATCTGTATCCACAAAATGCTAGAGTAACTCAGCTGGTCAGCTAGCATCTCTGGAGAACATCTCTGCGAACTAGAGCCCCAGGTGGTCCCAGCTGGAGGCCGCCATGTTTGGCCGATGGTAGGCCGCAGCGGGAACGGAGACACAACCCAGAAAAAAGGTCGCGTCTCCGTTGGGAAGAGAACATTTTTTACAGTTTCCCCCCCTCCCCACATATAGCACAATAACCATAAAAAAACACTACATCACATCCAAACACTACAATTAAAACAAAAACCAACAAAAAACACAAAAGACAAACGGACTGCAGGTGAGCCACAGCTGCTCCACAGCGCTGCCACTTCCGACAGCAATTAATGTAGAAGCCCGCAAATCTTGGGGATATGGGAGGAAACCCATGCGATCACAGGGAGAACATGTAGACACCACCCATTCAGTTCTCAAGATCAAGATCAAGCCTGGGTACCTGGCTACTCATCCACTGCATCCAGTGTTCCCAATGTAGCCTCCTGTATATCAGTGAGACTTGGAGTAAACTTGGTGACCGTTTCACCAAACACTTGCCGACTGGATCTCCTGATTGCTGACCATTACAAGCTCCTCTTCCAATTCCCATACTAACCTTTTAGCCCTGGGCCTCCTCCATTGCCAGAATGAGGTCACAGGCAAACTAGAGGAACAGCACCTCATATTCTACTTGGGTATCTTACAACCCAACAATGTGAATAGTTAAATTTCCAATTTTAGTTCACTACGAAAACCACACCCCTCCCCATCCCTTCGCTGTGCTCCACCTGTTTTTTCCACTCCCCTCTTTACCTACATTCCTTCCCCTAGCTTCAACTCTTCAATCCTTTTGCCTCACACATTCTGTCTTTTCATCTCTGGCTTTTGTTCAACTATCTGCCTACAAAAACGCTCCTCACCTGTATCTACCGATCATTTGCCAGGCTTTGTTCTGTCTCTCCTCTTTTCCAGATTTCTCCTCCCCCCCCAACTACAATCAGGCAGAAGGTCCCCCGAGCCGAAACATCACCTAAATATGTTTTCCAGAGAAGCTGCCTGATCCGCTAAGTTTCTCCAGCATTTTGTGTCCTTTCTGTAAACCACCATCTGCAGTTTGTTTCTCGGTCTACCATCTTGCCGGTTGAAACCTCAAATGACTCCAAAGGGTTTATCAAACTCAATTTCCATTTCGGGAATACATGGTAATTGTAATTAGCCATTTTATTATTTTCTGTATTTTGTTATCATGTCCCTCATAACAAATTATTTTTCCTCCTGGCGATGCCATGGTAACTGGCCTATAATTCCCTGCTTTGAATTTGCATTGCATTTTCTGCTTCCTGATCTGTAGGGATTGATCAATGAAACTCCAAGATCAAAACCAATGCACCCAACATCTCTGGGTGCAACACTTCTTCTGAGCCATTAGGCCATCAATTTCAGTGTTTATTATATTGCGCAGCGGTAGAGTTGCTGCTTTACAGCGAATGCAGCGCCGGAGACTCAGGTTCGATCCTGACTACGGGTGCTGCACTGTAAGGAGTTTGTACGTTCTCCCCGTGACCTGCGTGGGTTTTCTCCGAGATCTTCGGTTTCCTCCCACACTCCAAAGACGTACAGGTATGTAGGTTAATTGGCTGGGTAAATGTAAAAAAAAATTGTCCCTAGTGGGTGTAGGATAGTGTTAATGTACGGGGATCGCTGGGCGGCACGGACTTGGAGGGCCGAAAAGGCCTGTTTCCGGCTGTATATATATGATGATGATGATGATGATGATAATCAATTTTTTATATGTACAAACCACTCTACTTTGTTCATTCTGATTAGACCCTTAATTTCCTGTTATTTCCAAACCATCTTTGTGTGTTCTTCCATGAAAAACAACAACATATTTCTCTGATACATCCACGATTACTTATTTCCCATAACCATTCTCTCGGTCTCTAAGAGACAGAAGTTTGGTTTTCATATCTGTTTCTACATACCAATCTATAGATTTTACAATCTGTTGTTGTTATGTTTCTTCAGATCCTACTTCCTTCCGAAACCATGTTTTTTGATACATGGAAACAAGATGAAGTCACAGCTTATGTGTCAACTTCCACATCTCATGCAGTGTGATGGCACCGGGGACAAGGTGCACAGACATCATATGAAATGGGTTTTAGATTGCTGCTGCTACTCTCCCACAGTCAGGAGCAGCAAAATACCAATTAAACCCTCAACATACCATTTTGTCTTTTTTCTCCAACACTGGGCAATTTCATTGAATGAAACAAATGAAAATCATTAATATATAAGTTTCATAATGCAATGATTGATTTACAAATTATATGCATTCATTACACTGAGTGCCATATACTGATAATCTAATTCTTAATTTACCTTGAGGAGGAAGTAAGGTGGGTAATTGTGAACTGTCAAAGCCAGAGAGGAATGTTGAGGGTCCCATGTGTTTGTTCAAATAGATGTCCAATGTGTTTGTTCAAATAGATGGCCCTGCAACTTCAAGCACCAAATGTGGTGGCTGGTAACGGCATGTACATTTTGTATTATTCCAAGACCTGTCTAAATCCCTCACAATTGTTTCTCCTTGCCTCATAGTTTTCCATCATGGTTAAGGGTCTGTGTGAGTTCAGTTTGTTGGGCAGCACTGTACTCCCTCAATTGTTTCCCAATTTAGAATAAAAGCAGCTGTTGATTCTGCAATTGCATCCCACTCTGCATGCATGACATCTATCATTCGTGCACTTGGGTGATTACACCAAATAAGAACTTTTGTTTTACAGAGGCTTATGTGAGATACTGGCGGCAGTCAAATGCGGAGACCATTATTTGTCTTCTATGGTTGTGTAAATGCCAACAGTTGTGTCAATGAATCCTTTTGTTAAACGTCTACAGTTGTATGGCAGCAAGCATATTGGCTGGTTGCATCACAGCCTGGTTCAGCAACTTGAATGCCCAGGAATGAAAGAGATTACTAAAAGTGGTGACTGCCCAGTCCATCACTGACCTCCCCACCTTCCAAGGGATCTATAGGAGGCGCTGTCTCAAAAAGGTAGCCAGCATAATCGGAGACCCACACCACCCTGGCCATGCTCTCATACCCCTCCTGCCATGCGGAAGGTAGTATCTGAGTCTAAAAACTGCGACTCCAGGATCAGGGGCAGCTTCTTTCCAATAGCCATCAGGCTATTGAATACTATGATCTGCAACTAAACTTGGAACTACCTTGATTGCATGAGGGACTTGGGGCTTTGTTTTGGTATTTGCACTATATTGTTTGTTTTTAATATACTGAACATCGTTTTGCTGTTTATTGTGGTGTCTACTGAGCACTAGGTTTAAATATCTGGTTTAAAGGCTGAAGTCAATATAGTCTTAAAGTCAATATAGGTTTAGATTCTGAAGGAGAGTCTCGATTTGAAACGTCACCCATTCCTTCTCTCCAGAGATGCTGCCTGTCCCACTGAGTTACTCCAGCATTTTGTGTCTATATTAGGATTAAATATCTGTTGTACTGCTGCAAGAAAGAATTTAATTCTTCCTTTTCAGGACTTATGGCAATAAAACACTCTTGACTCTTTTGACAGAGTGCTTGAAGCTTGCCAATCAGCACAGATATTGTTCAAAGCAATGTACAACCCAGTGGTGAAAGATGGACATGCTTAGGCAAATGCAAACTGTCCAGAAGTCAGTAGATTCTTCCTCTGCATAGCTGCATTTAGATTACAGCTGGTTATTGTTAAGGAACATTGTAAATGAATGTTTTTTTAAACAAAATATAGAAAATTTCCACGAGATGAACAAACGTAGTCCTTGTCTATTAAAAAAAATACATTTGCCAAAGTGAAACAATAATTCCATTCCTAGCTGTTTTTGCAGCAAGACTTCTTTCTGGAGCTGCACACTTTCCCATGAGACCTCCTCAAATGATGCATTTGACTTTGCTGCTATGACACCAACGTACAAGGAATGGATAACATTGGCGAGTGAGATCAATCAACTGGATATGTTTAATAATTGAGCTAGCAACAATTGATTTTTTGTGGGAGAGTTCCATATCCCTACCATTTCACATATGAGGAAGCACTTCCTATCCCCTCTCCCGAATGTTTTTGTCTCATTGTCATAGAGTTGTACCTCAGAGAAACATGGTCTCTTCATCTCAGTATATTTATACAATCTTATAATTCACAACATGCATGAAAGTTACTTTTTATCTACTCTGTTACTATTAATCAAAATAGATGGGTTTTGAATCAAGGATAAAGTATATCACACTGTAAATGGATCGATTGTAATCACGTATTGCCTTTCTGCTGACTGGTTAGCACGCAACAAAAGCTTTTCACTGTACCTCGGTACACACGAGAATAAACAAAACTGAATATCAAGGCAAAGCAGTGCAATTTATGGTAAGCTCTGTCAATTAATATTGTCCAAAGATTAATATTTTGAATCCTTTGGAATAATGTGTACTAATGAAGGTGATGAAACAAAGGATTAGTGAGACAAACAGTGCAGAAACAGGCTTTTCCTCACCGGACTTGAAACACATTTGAATACTAATCCCTATACAGATTAAATTTGTTCTCCTCAGAAGCCCGACAATTCTCTGCAAATTCTACCATCCATCTGCACACTGGGGACAATTAACAGTGGATAAATAACCCATCAACAGACTGTCCTTAAGATGTGGGAGGAAAGCCATTCAGTCACAAGGAAAAAGTGCAAACTTCAAGGAATCATGAATATTTAACATAATTTTTCTCTAGTTACCTTTTTCCAGCGAAGGGAGTTATCTGTCACCTACATAAATGACAAAATGTAAACTTGTAATGGTCTAATGGGATCATTCAGTTTGAAATCTGTGTTGCAAAGTCCTTTTCCTTTGGCTTCTAAATCATTATTCTGGAACAAATGCAGTGTCACTGTGCAACAAAGCTATTCAACTCCTCCTTGAACAAGTGATATTCAAAATCAGATGCTAGATTGATGCAGCTTCTGTGAATGAGCTTTATTTTGAAGATTGAGGGAGACTGTAAACTGGACTGTCATTTTGATTTGCCTCAAAGTAACTTTCTTTATCTGGGTGGGGAGAAATGAATGAATGGGCTATCACTTGGATTTCAATAAACTTGTGTTGTCTGGAAATACAAATAAATCTCCTTTCTGATTTTCCTTCTTCCCACTTGAGGAACCCAAGAATCAAACATGTCTGCAGAGTGGTGAGTGTTAAAGTGTTCATTAATAATTGAAAGTTGAGATAAAGGATATGCTTGTAGCTCCATGAAAACAACAGGAGACATTTCAGGAACAATGGATCATCTTTCCTCTGGTGAAACGATTCCTGCACATCTCGTTGTTATCGTAACAACATGGATAATACTGCCTATTCAATGACTTAACCAAAGAAATAACATATTTTTTGAAAGTTTTGTAAGGCTCTCTGCTGAACAACTTGCACAAGAAACAAAAGACTTTAAGGGAGTTAAAACCAGGTTATGGGTTCTGTTTTGCACTGTTCTCCCTATCAGGCTTGCCACTACTGCAATGGGGCTCGTTATCGCCCAACCCATTGTAGTGCCTGCAAGGAAATGTTCATAGCTTTTTGCGCCTTGCACCACTCTTCAGAATCAGGACGATGAAGGAGCAGTAGCTATTTTTGCTGTAATGGGGTGCACAGGAAAGGTAAAATTGTGCAGGTTGTCAGCAATCCAACAGATTAAGTAAAATTGGTCTTTTTTCCCCCTCCCTGGCAGGATGTGATAAGTGGCATGTCACAGGGAACAGTGCTGCAGCCTCAACTTGTTACAATTTCTATGACTTGATCGAATATACCAAAAGGATAGTTGCCAAATTTACCAATGACACTCGGATAGATAGTAAATTAAATTGCGAATAGAACATTAGTAGGCTATGAAGGGTGATAGATATAATAAATAAGTGACCAAGGAGCTGGCAAATTAGGTATGATGTATTAAATGGACCATTTTGGCAGAGCACATAAAAAGATGCCCATTAACTAAATGGTGAGGGATTGGAGAGTTCCAAGATACAAAGCAGTCTTCCATTGCAATAGGATAATATTCAGATTCAGATTAGTTTAATGTCAAATACAAGTGCAATGAAATTCCTTGTTCACGTGAATCTTTACAGCAATGATAAATAAAAAAGTAAATACAAATGCAAAACAGCAAAATTGTGCATGATTGTAGTGCAATCTGAAGTAGTGCAAAAACTATTGAAGTATAACAGTGGAATAACCAAGGGAGGTGTGAAGATGATTGGTTCAAGAGTCTGATAGAAGTGAAGAGGAAGCTGCTCTTAGTCCGAATGTCTGACCACCAAGCTTTTGTATCTTCTCCCAGGTAGAAGAAATCAGAGAATTGCCAGGCAGCCTTGACGATCTTTCCAGCCTTCCTGATGCATTGCACGGTGAGGATGGATTGGATGGAAGGAAGTGACAACCATGTGACTGGGCTATGATCACCACTCCTTGCAGGTTCAGGTTGAAATGCAATATTTTTTATAGTACATATGTAGAGCTTCAAGATTATCCTTGTGGACATAGTAAGTCTTCTCAGTTGTACAAAGTAGAAAATACACTTATATGCTTTCTTGTCATCACACCAGTGTGTTGGGGCCAGGTTAGATTGTTGGTGATATGGGATGCCTAGAAACCTGGAGCTGTCACCATTTTTGTTGACAAAGTAAGGTTGTGTTCAACCCCTTACTTCCTTAGGTTAATGACCAACTCTTTCATCTTGCTTACGTTAAGGGCTAAATTGTTATTTGACAGCATGAAAAAAGATAGAAACAAAATGCTGGATTAACTCAGCGGGACAGACTCTATCTCTGGAGAGAAGGAATGGGTGACGTTTTGGGTTGAGACCTCAGACATTTTCTGTTTATATTTCAAATAGAGAATGGCCATGTCTACAAGGTAGTAAAGGGTGAATGGCCTCTGTGAAGCAGATTCAAAGAAGTCAGAAGTAAAAGGCAGCAAAAGGGGACGGAAACACTTCAAAAAAGAAAATTGCAAGTTGGTGATTGGCATTTTCATACTCCTGCACATGATTAATTTATATTCTAAATTCTCAAAAGTGCAACTACCATGTTCAAATGATAGGCGAGGGCTAAGTAAAGCAGAGCTGAAGGGGGGAGAATTTGTTTCATGTTTTCGAGTCCAGGAGATTCAAAGATTGACATCAACAATTTTTTTTAATTACAAAAGTCGATCTGAGTAGCTGAGATAATGAACCATTTTAGAGAGGGAATGTTAGGAGTTTAAAGAACTGGTTTAGTTATTCAGGAATAAAATAAAGCAAAGTAGACAATTATTTCAGGCATGATACAGATCTCTAATTATTGTTATCACTGAGTACCTCAGCACAAAATGATTTAATACCAGAAAATTAATCTGGTTTTACTTTAACAGATTACATTCACTCATGTTCACTAACCTCTTAAGAAATTGAAAGTAGTGACATGCTGCTGCATTAAATAATTCAGCACATAAGGGTCACAAATTAAAAGCCACGAGGTTATATAATTTCCATTTAAAAATTGTAACACATCAGCAGTTCTTAGCGCTGTCTGATACTACAGACTGAAGTTGCAAATTATAAGACATGTACATTTGATACTTAAAATTTCTATTATTAAGTGTCAGAGATTCTGAAGCTTTTCAAGATTAAGGCGTAATTGCAATGACTGCTTGCCAAGCTTGGGGTATAATTTCAAAATTATGACTAGTTACCTTCAAAACAATCAGTTTTCCAAGCTTTATGAGTACAAACATTGTCCTTATTAATTGTTTATAATGTTGAAGTTACGAAGTGCAAAAGGTTATCTGTTCATTTGTTACTGAAATTAGATTCTGTTTTTACTTTTCTGAAAGCTTTCACTTAAGATTTTTTTTAAAATTACAGTTAAATAATTCCTCTTGCTGATTTTGCTTCATTACAATAATAATTTTTTAAGGTCAATAACTCATTAGTCCTTTCATCTGGCCAAAGCCAAAAGAGAGGTAAAGCTCAGAGAAGATCCTGAGAACTGGCACTTGATCCTCAATAAATGAACATGCAACTGGCATTATTACAGTACAGAAAGAGATTGTTCAGCCCATCGGGTCAGTTTCCAGCAGAGCAAACACATCAGTTCCATTTCCCCACTCGTTTTTGCCTGCAACTTATTCCCTCTCACATATGTTCAAACTTCCCCTTGGTTCCTTTGCCATTAAACTATATTGAATGGTAATGTACAGTAACCAATTAACCTACCAGCACCCTGGGGCAAAGCCACATAGGAAAAGAAACTGGGGAAGTAGAGCTGACCTAGCAGGTGGAATTTAGCTCTGAGATGTGCGAGGCATTGCATTTTGGAAAATTAAACTAGAGCAGGACTTGCAGAGTAAAAGGTAGGGCACTGAAGAACAGAGGGACCTAGGGTGCAGTTACTGAGTCCCATCAAAGTAATGACATAGAGGAAAGGGTGCAGTTACATGGTGGTTTTCGGCACACATGCCGTCATCAATTAGGACATTAAGTACAGGAGTTGGGATGTCATACTGCGACCGCACAAGTTATTGGTAAGACCTACAGTTCTGGTGGCCCAGCAATCGGAATGACATCATTAGGCCGGAAAAGAAAAAGAGCAGATTCATTTTGCTAAACATGGAAGGGTTGAATTATAAAAAGGAGAAACTGGATAGGTTGGGGCTTTTCTTCCTGGAACGTAGGAAGCCGAGGGTGACCTTAGCAGTATATAAAATCATGAGGCATCAATAAGGTTGATGATCAACATTTTTTCCAGGGATAACAAAACTAGTGTGAATGGATGATTGATGGTGGTCGTGGACTGGATGGCCTGAAGAGCCTATTTCTATGCAGTTAAAGTAAAGGATAAACCGTTGATAGTGACAGAGCTGGTGTTTGCATTGGGATAGGCCACAAAGACAGTGTTTCAGCTAGAAAGGCCAAACTAAGTTTCTTTATGTACTTCCGAAATTAACCTCACCAGAATTTTTGTTCAGTGGACATGGGGTGACTGACGATGGATTTTGCTGTTTGTCCAGCAGGAGAAATTCCACAGCATCCCATGGATGCATCCTTGGGAAATAGGTTATGAAAGAATCTGATCTATCTTAGCGTAACTTAAATGGGGTCTGATAGATGAGGATGGAGTCCGTTCCCAGGAACCCTGGCAAATTTAAGGGATTACAGGGCATCGATTTTGCTTCCCCTGGCCCACAAGTAAAGGGTGGCAAAATAGCATAGCCAGTAGATCAACTACCTCGTAGCACTAAAGATCAGTTCAATACCATCCTCAGGCAATGTCTGTGTGGAGTTTGCACGTTCTCCCTGTGACTGTATGAAACCCGTTCACCGGTTTCCTTCAACATCCCAAAGACCTACTGGTAGGTAGGCAATTGGCCTCTGTATTTTGCCCTGATTGTGCAGATGAGGAGAGTTAATGGACATGTCTGGAAAATTGTCTGGAGATTCTTTTTAAATTTAGTGTAAATCGGTAGTTAATAGTGCAAGCCTTGAGGTGAAGGGCCTGATTCCATCCTGTACCTCAATAATTCTGTAATAAGTACTCTCCCTCTTTCAGGAAGAGATTTTCAGTTCTTTTTTAACTGTTCAGCTTTAAGTGGAGGAAACGATAACTATTCAAATACGAGACTTCCAGCAGGAAACCTAGGAAATATTTGTATCTTACCTAACCCCAATCCACCTAAAAAATCACAGATCACATTCTACAGCCATCCTAAGATAAGACATGCTATTACAAAGTGTGGCTTGCATAATAAAAAGAGTACAGTGGTTGTTTTACATCACAATTAACAATGGTGTAATTCTTGTATGAAGTTGCGGTAAGAGATCAATATCACCCTTGTAAAATGCTTTGGCAAAGCAGACAGTATTCTTCAGAGGCAGACTGTAACAGGAACTGCTCTATTAATAGATGAAGCCACAAAGAGCAATATGGTTTAGTTATTACATGTTGCAGAGTGGGAGCATTGATATCAGATATAGCTAATCTATTTAACTCCTTTGCCAGGTACTGAATTTACAAAAGATAATGAGACCTCAATATATTTTACGCTGACTGCATCACAAAACTAGAAAAGTTAAAAGATAAATGAAAATTATTTTGCAGACATTACCCATATGACTATATCCTGGTTCTGTTATCATTCAATTTCCTCAGTTGGTACACTGTGAATGGAATATCTGATGCTCCAAGGTCCTCTGATAAAGATACAATGCTCAGGAAGCACCATTTTCTAACAAATGCATACACCAGTTTTATTATTTCTAAACTTCTAATTGCCCTCCTGTTTCAAACTCCATCACGGTAATTAAATTGTTTCAAGACATACAGCTTACAGATTCAGAGTGCAGACTTGTTGACTAAATTATATCACTGTGTCTCATCTATTCTGCAGCCTAATTAGTGTACTATTTAGTCTACTACACTATTTAGTGCACTGAAATCAGTAGAAAGATCAGAAATTCCACAAGAGTGGACTAGGTAGGAGAAAAGCAATCTGCTCCAGCAGATCACCACCCAGCCTGTGAACAATTGCCATGTTTAGTTGTTGGATAGCTACACTGATTGAGTTATTATTCAACCTCTTGCATATTTTCATTGAAAGAATGCTACAACCTGAAAATTCCTCAGAATATATAGCAGGCTGCAGCCAAATTGTGGGAGAAGGAATTTACATCAGTTGGCACATTAGTAGTTTGGAAAAAGAGACCAATGGTTCAAATCAAACAGCGTCATAGAGCTGATCAGAAAACAGGTCCTCTGGCAGAAATTTTCCATGTTGACATAAATGATATTCTAGGGTTATCCCATTTGATCACATTTGGCCCCTATCCATCTGGATCCTCATTCCAGGAAAGCACTGCCCCTGAATGAAAAAGTACCCGAGGTCCATATTAAATCGCTTACCTCTCACCTTCATCTTATGGCCTCTAGTTTTAGAATCCTCTACCCTGAGGGTAAAGGCTTTCAGCATTCACTTCATCCATGTCCCCTCATGTTTTTGTATACTTCAATGAGGTCACCTCAGCATCCTACACTGCCAAGAAAAAGGTTCCACACTATCCACCCTCTCCCTGTAACTCAAGCCCACGTCCAAGTAGCAACTTGGTGAATCTTCCTGGTGAATCTTTGTTTAATGGCATCCTTCCTCTAGTTGGACAACCAGAACTGCACAAGGTACTTCAAGTGTGATCTCACCAACAACTTTTGCAGATGCATCACGAGACCCAACTTTTGTACTAACACCCTTCCAAATAAAGGCAAGCATGTAAAAAAAATCCTTCATCATTTCCACTTGCTCACCACTTTCATAGAACCATGCATCTGTACTTCCAGATGTCTGTTCCACAACACTCTCTAGGGCTCTGCCATGTACAGAGCAAATCCTACTCTAGTTCGCAATACCAACGTGCAACACCTCACACTGACATCCATTTGCCATTCCTTGGCCAACCAATCTAATTCCTGTTGTAAACCTGGATATGCAGTGACCAACACGACCCGGAGTGTTCCTGGCGAGCAGAGGGAAGCCTTCCAGGAGGCCCGGCTCGCCTGTTGCAAACATCGATGGAACCCGTGCTGCAAGATCGAGGAGGGACCCCCGAGCAACAGCCAAGAGCTTGGAAACTTACGGTGAGCGCCGCAGAGCTGTGCAAGAGAGGACCCAGCAGTGGGTGGCCGAGGACGGGCCAGCGATGGATGGTGCAGGTCGGACGAGCCCGCGCTGAGTGCTGGAGGTCAGTTGTGGACGTGCTGCCGAGAACAACGAAGGACCCGGCGTGGGCAGCTGCCAAGAATAAAGAGGGACCATTGTGGACGACACAGAATACTTTATAACTTTGTCAGCGCCCTATACATGGGGACAGTTTGAAAACTTTGTGTATGGATTGCAAAACAAAGAATCTAACTGTGACATGTCACATGTGATAATAAAGTATTGATCAATATCTAGTGCATCAGTCTTGGTGTCATCTGCAAATTTACTGACAATGTTAAATACATTGTCAATCAAATCGTTACTACAGATAACAAGGAACAGCAGACCCAGCACCAACACGAGGCATGCTGCTGGTCACAGGCCTCCTCCTTGACTCCTTCCTCCAAATCAAGTTTAAATCCAATTGTCCAGCTCACCACGGATTCCATGTGATCTCGCTTTCTAGACTAGCCTAGGGTGTCTGGGTTATGGGGAGAAGGCAGGAGAATGGTGTTAAGAGGGAAAGATAGATCAGCCATGATTGAATAGACTTGATGGTCCGAATGGCCAATATTCTGCTCCCTTCACTTGTCAAAGGCCTTTGCTGAAGTCCATACAGACAATATCCACTGCCCTGCCCTCATCAATCCTCTTGGTGACCTCCTCAAAAACTCAAATTTGTGAGGCAGCGCTGACCATCCGTCATCAATACACGCCTATGATAGACCCTGTGCCTCTGAATCCCACCACTGACTTCAGGTTCGCAGGCCTGTATTTCCCTGGCTTGTCTGTACTGCCCCCTTATATAATGCTACAACAATAGTTGCCCTCCATTCTTCCAGTACTTCACCTGTGGCTATAGAGGACGCAAATACCTCTGCAAGGGCCTTTGTAATTTATTCCCTAGCTTCCCACATGGTCCAAAGATACCCTTGGCCAGGCCATCGTGATTTATCTGCCTGAATGCGCTTTAAAATCATCACTACCTCCCCTTTGGTAATTTATGTATGGTCCATGACATCACAACTCAGCTTTGTAGCTGCCATGATCTTCCCCTCAGTAAAACAGATGACGAATATTCATTTAATATCTCACCCCAATTCGTATCTCTACAGAAGAGATAGCCAAGATGATCTTAAGCGGACCTATTCTTTCAGTAGAAATCCTTTTACCTCTGATATATCTGTGGAGTTTCGTGGAGTTTGTTTTTTACCTTGCCCTTCAGCTCAATTTCATGTCCTCTTTTATCCCTTCTTAACTGTACTCTTACACCTTTTGTACTCCCAAGAGGTATTCGCTTGATCCTGACTACCGAAACACACATCCTTCATTTTCCCGAGCAGAGCCTCAACATCTCTTGTTCCTTCGACATGCCAGCCTCGTCCTTCATCCTGAGAGAAAATGTGGCAGTTGTACTTTTGGTCTCTCACTTTTGAAAGTGTTCTTGCTAGCCATATCCTTACCTGCAAACAGACTAATCCAATTCACCTCTGTAGGTCCTCCTCCCCCCCCCTCAATACCTCCAAAATCAGCCTTAATTAGGTCCTTAACTTTGGCCAGTCCTATCTTTCTCCATAACTAGTTTCAAACTAATAGAATTATGGTCACTGGTCATAAAGCGTGCCTCCATTGACACTTCAGTCACTTTCCCAAGAGGAGGTTCAGTGTTGCATCCTCTCTAGTGGGGTCCTCTAGATATTAATTAATCTAGCATTGTGTGGCTCGAGGCCTTGCCTGGGACTAACTTTCAGCCCCGCGGGGAATGGACAACATCTCAGCGTGCGATTTCTTGCCTGGGTCGACGCTCCAACTAAGAGCTCACGGTCTTGGGTTGAGACCGGTCGGGAGCTCCAAGCTGCACGAGGTTCGACAAGCCCCGACCTGGGGTAGATCGCCCAGTGCAGGAAAGCTGAAATCCCCCCCCCGATGCAGGAGCTTGATCGCCCCGGCGAGGAAGGCCCGCCACCGGCTACGGGAGTCAAGATCGTCCCGTCAACAGAAGGTTGAAGCCTCCCGACCGCTGGAGGACAAAGAAGGGAGAGATTGAACTATTTTTTCGCCTTCCATCACAGTGAGGAATGTGGAGGAGTCACTGTGGTGGATGTTCATGGTAAAATGTATTTTGTGTGTCCTGTTGCTTTTTATTGTTATGACTGTATGGGAAATGACATTCCCTGTATGTTGGAAAACATATAGCACTTGGCTAATAAAGTATGATTGTGATTGCGAATGATGATTGATTGTGATTGATAATTAGGATTGAACATAATTGAAAGTTACATCATGAAACGGGTACTTCGGCCCACTGAGTCCACACCGACCAGCGATTACTTGTTCACACTAGTTCTATGTTATCCCATATTTGCATACATTTCCGACACACTAGGGACAATTTTACAGAGGCCAATTAACCTATAAACCCGCATGTCTTTGGGATGTGAGAAGAAACCCATGCAATCACAGAGAGAACAGGAGATTAGTATAGAGAAGAAAACCACACTAGTGCAAGACTAGTTGAAATTAGAGACAGCAACAGGAGATGGTGAATAATTGACACAATTTGAATCATACATTCAATTAATTAGCTAGAAATAAACCCTCAAGAGGTAAAATGGTAGGACAATTAACAGGTCGAATCAATAATGCACAAAGACCGCTGTGAAGAATCCAAATCAGAATTTATAATAGCGAGATGTATCCAGAATATAAAATTGCCTTTTCCCCTCGCATATAAATCTAAATGTGCTCAGTGTGGTGGATTCCTGCTCTCAGTGGGATTTGATCAGAATTTCTGTTGTTTACTTCTTCACGTTTCTCTCTATTCAACTTCCCACTTTTCTCTTGCAAATCCATTCTGGTTACCTACTTTACCCTGTATTTTCCAGGCATTTCACCCAGCCTTGCCAGTCCTGATGTCTCACCACCAAGCTCTCTTGAAACTCTTCCGTTGTTTATCGCAAAGTTTATTGGGAGCTTGATTCACCAGAAAACGGTAAACCAGCTCAAGGATCAATATGAACTGTTATCCCATGATCACTGATTCCAATTGCAGGCCAACGTTTGGTTGCCTCCCAATTGGAGTGATTCCTGAATGTCACCAGTACTAAATATATTATTCTTTGGGAGCATGCTTCATATATAACCTATATTGGTAGATTGCCTGAAAGCAGCCTGAATCTCTTAAATTGGAGGTTCAATGGAGCCACAAGATCAGTGACATTTTCTTCAAAAGTCAACCCGTCCTGCGATTACTGGAGAAATATTGGAGAACACTGGAGACATGGCAGTATTGATTCAAAGGTTTCGGCAAAGATGCCAATATTGGGAGGTTCCCAAGACAATATTGGGAGGTTCCCAAGATGGATGCAGTGCCGAAACAAGTCAAATAATCTCACACTAATCTCAAGGAGAGTAAATGCAATTCCCACAATGTTGTGTCCCACAAGGTTTCATACTCACCTCAGATACTCTCAACACACCAGACACTCATCACTACAAAAAAAACTTCCCTTACGCGGAGATCAAATGCATATTTGTTGAATTAATTCACCTCAAACACTGAGCTTTACTGTCAACATCATGCACTCCTCACAGTTTGCACATGCTGCCAGCAATACAATCATGACAAGCTTATTACTTCTTTTCTCTCTTGCATATAAAAGCTGTATAATTGGAGGCTCCATGGCAAACCAACGGAAGACACAAATCACTTTAAGCCATTGCAGGGAGAACCTCATTACTGGAGCCTCGATCAATGGCAAGGCACCCGCGATTGAAGATGCAGAATGCCAATTCTGTTTCATATTCCATTCTTCCTTAATCCTAATTAAATAATTCAACCAGCTTTTACTAGAAAGAATTTTTTTAATTAATCACTCAAATCACATCTGAGAGCGTACCGATATCACAGCCTAATAGTATTGCCCCATTTGCAAGGACTTTCCTTTCCTTTGTTGGGCAATCAAAATGTCTTCTTTCACTGTTGCTATACCTCTCTGCACCCTTATGGATCTCTCCATCAGGGCTGCTCTCCAAACATCCCGCACTCTACACAAATGCTGTTCTGCATACACTTGCAATTCACCACCAACAATGCTCTCTACACTCTGGGAACTCTCCACCTCTGCTGCATTGTCAACCACTGAACTTTTAAAAGGAAGGAGATTCTTGCGTAGCAGTGTAGCCAGGGCCAGTGGATGATATGACAAAAGGTCAGTCACAGATTCAATGTTGGCCTCAGTAATTAAACAGGAGTGACCAATCTCAAGCTGGTCGAGCAAAAACTGGTCAATGACTTATGCAATAGTTGTTCTCTGATCCCATGCCCCCCTTTTGGACCAGGAATCCAGAACACTGCCAAATGTCACACTTTACACAGCCAAACAATAGACAATAGACAATACGTGCAGGAGGAGGCCATTCGGCCCTTCGAGCCAGCACCGCCATTCAATGTGATCATTGCTGATCATTCTCAATCGGTACCCCGTTCCTGCCTTCTCCCCATACCCCCTGACTCCGCTATCCTTAAGAGCTCTATCTAGCTCTCTCTTGAATGCATTCAGAGAATTGGCCTCCACTGCCTTCTGAGGCAGAGAATTCCACAGATTCACAACTCTCTGACTAAAAAAGTTTTTCCTCATCTCAGTTCTAAATGGCCTACCCCTTATTCTTAAACTGTGGCCCCTTGTTCTGGACTCCCCCAACATTCGGAACATGTTTCCTGCCTCTCACGTGTCCAACCCCTTAATAATTTTATACGTTTCGATAAGATCTCCTCTCATCCTTCTAAATTCCTGTGTATACAAGGCTAGTCGCTCCAGTCTTTCAACATATGATAGTCCCGCCATTCCGGGAATTAACCTAGTAAACCTACGCTGCACGCCCTCGATAACAAGAATATCCTTCCTCAAATTTGGAGACCAAAACTGCACACAGTACTCCAGGTGCGGTCCCACTAGGGCCCTGTACAACTGCAGAAGGACCTCTGCTCCTATACTGAACTCCTCTTGTTATGAAGGCCAACATTCCATTGGATTTCTTCACTGCCTGCTGTACCTGCATGCTTCCTTTCAGTGACTGATGCACTAGGACACCCAGATCTCGTTGTACGTCCCCTGTTCCTAACTTGACACCATTCAGATAATACTCTGCCTTCCTATTCTTACCACCAAAGTGGATAACCTCACACTTATCCACATTAAACTGCATCTGCCATGCATCCGCCCACTCATAGAAAGGTATAAAATTGGTTTTAAATTGTGGCACTTTTGTAACTAATATCCCTATAAGAGTTGCACACATTCTACCAACAAATGGAAACAAATTTATTTTAAGAGTACTTTTTTTTTTTTTTTTTTAAAAGCCACAACACAAATCAGTTATTTTTGTGGTGTCTGAAGTATTATTTGCAAAAATTATAAATACTGCCAACGGTGGAAAAGACTTAAAGAATGTATGATGAATGCAAGGACAGTCAAGGACATGAAAAGGCAAGTGAGGTTCAACTCTCCTGTTACTTGTGTGCGTGTGCTTGGAAAGAGTTGGGAATAATGTTTTAGGGATAAAGTTTTTGAAACAAAAGAAATCAAACCTGCAATAGAGGTAATTTTGCAAAATTGATCACTTGGCAGGAGGTCCTGCCATTCATTGGAACTGTAGTAAAAGTTTCCACCGTTAAAATGAATGGACAGAAAATTAAAGGCAGTCTAATCCCCAAGGCATTATTTTCCCTCATTGACTTTTTTCCAAGTGCGAAAGAGATAGCCAAGATGGGCATTTAAACCGAACCACTTCTTTGGCCCACTTTTGTCACAAGTCGTCTTGCTGGCAAATGTGTGGATACCCATGGCAAGGATGGCCATCTGGAAGCTTGATTAATGCATGTTTGCTACGACAAGTCTCTGTTGATGCTCATTAGTTTAGTTTAGTGATACAGTGCGGAAACAGGACCTTCGGCCCACCGAGTCCACGCTGATCAGCGATCATCATATACTAGCACTGACCTACACACCATAGACAATTTACAAGTTTTACCAAAGCTAATTACCTGCAAACCTGTATGTCTTTGGAGCGTGGGAGAAAAGGGCGGCACGGTAGCGCAGCGGTAGAGTTGCTGCTTTACAGCGAATGCAGCGCCGGACACTCAGGTTCGATCCTGACTACGGGTGCTGCACTGTAAGGAGTTTGTACGTTCTCCCCGTGACCTGCGTGGGTTTTCTCCGAGATCTTCGGTTTCCTCCCACACTCCAAAGACGTACAGGTATGTAGGTTCATTGGCTGGGTAAATGTAAAAATTGTCCCTGGTGGGTGTAGGATAGTGTTAATGTGCGGGGATCGCTGGGCGGCACGGACTTGGTGGGCCGAAAAGGCCTGTTTCCGGCTGTATATATATGATATGATATGATATGAAAACCGGAACACCAAGAGAAAACCCACACAGTTACAGGGAGACCAAACTCTGTACAGACAGTATCCATGGTCAGGATCACACCCAGGTCACTGGCACTGTAAGACAGCAACTCTACCACTATGCCACCAAGCCAACTATTAATAAAGCAATTCACCACCAATACCGCTTTCTATACTCCTGCACTTTCCCATAAATACTGCACTTTGCTTTCTTGGAACCTCTTGTACAAGACATTGAGGCCACATTTGGAGTGTTGCGTTCAGTTTTGATCACCCTGCTATAGGAAGGTTGTTGTTACAGGGAAAGAATGTAGAGATGATTTACGAGGATGTTGCCAGGACTTGAGGGCTGAGCTAGAGGAAAAGGTTGGGCAGGCTGGGATTCTATTCCTTGGCCTGCAGGAGGATGAGGGGTGATCTTATAGAGGTGTAAAAGATCATGAAGGGGAATGGGTAAATGCACCGATTCTTTTACCCAGAGTAGGGGAATCAAAAAGCAGAGGACATAGGTTTAAAGTGAGAGAGGTAAGATTTAATAGAAACCCGAGGGGCAACTTTTTTTCCTACATGGTGGATAGTGGGCATATGGAATGAGCTTCCAGAGAGCGGCACAATGGCGAGGGCATAGAGTTGCTGCCTTACTGCGCCAGAGACCTGGGTTCAATCCTGACTACAGGTGCTGTCTGTACAGAGTTTGTATATTCTTTCACACCGCGTGGGTTTTCTTCGAGTGCTCCAGTTTCCTCCCACATCACAAAGACGTGGAGGCTTGTAGTTTAATTGGCTTTGCTAAAAATGTTTAATTGTACCAAGTGTGTAGGATAGTGCTAGTGTAAGAGATGATCACTGCTCGGCGCTAACTCAGTGGGTCAAAGGGCTTGTTTCCGTGCTGTATCTCGAACGTCTAAAGGAGGTACTGAATGAAGGCATCTACTATAATAGTATTTAAAAGATATTTGGACAGGTTCATGGAGAGGAAAGGTTTAGCGGGATATGGACCAAACGCAGGCAAGTGGGACTAGTATAGATGAGGCATCTTGGTTGACATGGGCAAGTTGGGCAGAAGGACCCATTTCCATGCTGTATGGCTCTATGGCTACGTCTCCACCAATGCTGTATTGCCTTCCACTGGCAATGGTTGGTTAGTACTTCAACAAATACCCTCTCTGAATAGAGAGCTGTTTGGGAGTCAGTTTCATGTCAATTTCCCCTTAAGTGCTACTTAAGGACATATTCACTAATTAAAAGGTGGTCACTATTTCAGTCAATGCAACAAAATATCTTCTGGATGACCTTATGGCACTTTTTTCAAGACCTCACAATATTGTCAAAGTTATGCAAGAAAATCCATGGTCTTCACTTAGAAGGTGAGTATTGTACTATTCAATCTGAACAGTCATCTTGTGGAGTAGTCAGCAGAAAGGGAATGCCTGGAACTACCTGTTGGGGAGTTTACCTTGGTTCAGTCAGGAAATTAAGATAAGCGGAAAATGACACCAGCGCCATCTGCTGCATGGCAGGGACAGGAAGACATGCAGGGTGAGCTGGTGTCCTTCTTTTAAAGGGTATAACCTGTCTTATTCATTCAAACGCCTTAAGTGCATGACTCCAAGTGCAATATCCAAGGCCCAGGGTGTCCCCTGCATTGCTCCCAATGTCAGGCTTCTAGGTGCTGCGGAGTGCCAACCCACTCCAAGCCTTCAATACAGATGAGTGCGCATGACAGAGACCATCATAAGTTGGAGATGCAATTACACCTCAAATGGCAAGCTAAATCTGTACTTTCAGTAATGTCATATTAACTATATATGCATTTAGCGAAGAACAGCACCACATTTTACCCTTTTGTCAAAATAGTCTCTCTAAAGTGCATTCTACAGAGGCAAATCTCTAAAGAGTGTAATTCAGTAAATAACATTGGTGTCGTCCAAAGGTTCCTCATCCAGGGATAAAAAGATCGCTGCAGATTAATACTTATGATGCTTTTGTGTTATTATTTTCTAATTGCTACTTTCCATAACTCAAAGTGAAAACAAATGCTTGGAGTCAAACAAGGATGTTCAAACTGAGGACAGTTGAAAGTCATGTAATTGGTCTTTCTGTAGCTTGGTCAAGAGAAAGCTGTTCCCTTTTAACTTTGCCCATTCTGCCTTTCATGCCGTTTTCAGGCAGCCCACTTAGAGATCAAGTAAAAGGCTCTCATTCAGCAGCTGGAGAAAAGAGAGATGCGTGCACAGTCCACGACACAGAACACTGACCAAGCATCTACCTCAACAATAAGCACAAGATGAATCTCCCTCATCACCATGAAGTATCAAGAGTGGGATTACGAGCTGATCACCCAATTGAAAAAACAGTGGCCTAGAAATATACTTGGCGTTTGCCGATGACCCATGCACAGAACTACGTTTAGTTTAGAGTTACAGCAAAGAAACAGGCCCTTTGGCCCACCGAGTCCGCACCGCCCAGCGATCCCGCACATTAACACTACCGTACACGCACTAGGGACAATTTTACATTAATACCAAGCCAATTAACCTACAAACCAGAACGTCTTTGGAGTATGGAAGGAAACCAAAGATCCCGGTGAAAACCCACGCAAGTCACGTGGAGAACGCACAAACTCTGCACAAACAGCACCCGTAATCTGGATCAAACCCAGGTCTCTGGGACTGTGAGGCAGCAACTCTACCGCTGCTCCACCACCATGCCACCATGGTGCCGTGCCACCATGTCACCCTATCGTGTCTGCATTGGGAAGCAAACACCACCACTGTTGCCCTTTAGTTTTATTTTAGTTGTACTGAACAAGTGTAGCATAACCCCAGTTATTTAAATGGGACTGCCAATTCTTATTGAATAGTGTGGGTATAATCGATATATTAAAACCCCAATTTTTTCAGTTCTCTCATCATTTCAAAGTGTTCAGAGTAAAAACAAGTAAGAATGCCTTTGACAGAATGAACCATCAAAATGCATTCACGGCTCTTTAGGATAAGGTCATAGGGTCAGCAATAAGAGCTGAGTCATTGCTCTGGAATTGCTCGACTTTGGGAAACAGCCAAGGCGTCAAGCTCTCAAAATGTAAGGACACACAGGCTGTAAAACCCTCATGTACAGAGCCGGCAAGGGAGGAGGGAGCTGGTTGGATCAAGTCTGAAGAAGAGTCCAGATCCAAAATGTCACCTACCCATGTTCTCCAGGGATGCTGCCTGACCCCTCGAGTTACTCCAGCACTTTGCATCTTTCTTTTAGATGAAGTACAGCTGGATCTCAGAGCTAGAATTTCCATCGCGTCCAGTCACAGATGAAAGAACATGGACTCATTTTAGGCAGCGGTGTGGGGGAGCATACAGGATATCAGTCATGCTGCCACTTAAATCAAGATAGAGTCCCCTCGGTGGACTATGTTCTTATGGGCACATGTGGAAAGAATTCTGAAAAGAATAAATGGAACAACTATTGAAAGAGCACCAATATTCTCTGTTTCTGGCAGTGAAGAGGATGTGGACGATCCTCTTCCCTCACCACATGGTGGAGAAAGTCGCTTGTAGAGAAAACCCGGAACCCCAACATATTTAATGTTCCCGACATTTGATCCTGATGGCCACACCAGCACTTCCACCAGCATGCAAAGAAACGAACATGAGCCTCCTTCCTGTAATAATGGACTCTTCAATAGCCTGGTTAGCACCCAAAAGACGTGCTGCTTGCATGGATTTTTAGTCATTGCTCTTCAACTCTAAGTACCTCATAAGACATTGTAGGTTTATAACTGAACACTAGTGTGTCAAATCTGTAAGTGGACCAAAGTTCATTTGTTTGACCTCGATTTCTGCAACACATTATCAACACCAGACCTTCATCAGCAGCACCATCACCGACCTCACCAACTCCGGCGATCTACCCCTCAGTGCCTCCAATCTCATAGTTCCCCAGCCCCGCACGGCCCGAAAAAAACCCCTTAAATATACCTGGACTATCTCTGACATCTCCCTCCCGTTTCTGGACCTCACCATCTCCATCACAGGAGAAAAACTAGTGACGGACATTTACTACAAGCCCACCGACTCGCACAGCTATCTGGACTACACTTCTTCCCACCCGGTCCCCTGCAAAAAGTCTATCCTCTACTCCCAATTCCTCCGTCTACGCCGCATCTGCGCCCGGGATGAGGTGTTTCAGACTAGGGCTTCCGAGATGTCCTCGTTTTTCAGAAAACGGGGCTTCCCCTCCTCCATTATAGATGAGGCTCTCACTAGGGTCTCTTCTACATCCCGCAGCTCCGCTCTTGCTCCCCCTCCCCCCACTCGCAACAAGGACAGGATCCCCTCGTTCTCACCTTCCACCCCACCAGCCAGCGGATCCAACATATCATCCATCAACATTTCCGTCACCTACAACAGGACCCCACCACTGGCCATATCTTCCCATCCCCTCCCCTCTCTGCGTTCCGCAGAGACCGTTCCCTCCGCAACTCCCTGGTCCACTCGTCCAAACCACCCTAACCCCGGGCACTTTCCCTTGCAACCGCACGAGATGCAACACCTGTCCCTTTACCTCCCCCCTCAACTCCATCAAAGGACCCAAACAGTCTTTCCAGGTGAGACAGAGGTTCACCTGCACCTCCTCCAACCTCATCTATTGCATCCGCTGCTCTAGATGTCAACTTATTTATATCGGCGAAACCAAGCGCAGGCTCGGCGATCGCTTCGCTGAACACCTGCGCTCGGTCCGCATTAACGCAACTGATCTCCCGGTGGCCCAGCACTTTAACTCCCCCTCCCATTCCCAGTCTGACCTCTCTGTCATGGGCCTCCTCCAGTGCCATAGTGAGGCCCGCCGTAAATTGGAGGAGCAGCACCTCATATTTCGCCTGGGCAGTTTGCGGCCCGGTGGTATGAACGTCGACTTCTCCAACTTCAGATAGCTCCTCTGTCCCTCCCTTCCCCTCCTCCTTCCCAGATCTCCCTCTATCTTCCTGTCTCCACCTATATCCTTCCTTTGTCCCATCCCCGACATCAGTCTGAAGAAGGGTCTCGACCCGAAACGTCACCCATTCCTTCTCTCCCGAGATGCTGCCTGACCTGCTGAGTTACTCCAGCATTTTGTGAATAAATCAATATTATCTATCTTTATTTCTGTTAAGTCAGTGTGATAAGGTCCTGTTTTTGATTATTTTACCAAAGATTCATTGGAGAGAATTTAAGGAAGAAAAAAAAGATGGTGAGAAATGATATTGAAGAAGATTCATGTGGATTAATGTTTATTGTTGAAAAAAAATCATGGACTCAGGAAGTATGCAGGAATTAAAATGCCAGAGAGTTGATCATTTGAAACCGAATAGTCGTGTTATTCAGCTCAGTAAGTATTCAATTTAAACAGTGCAAAGAGTATCAAAGCACATGAGCTATTTTCCTCAGCCAAAATAATATTGTTAACAATCATTCAATCATTTTCACACAAATACAGAATAGTCTAATGTCTACATCTAACTCCAACTCTCTATTTGTTACACAAATAATTTTTTGAGTCAGAGGTCTCAAGGAAGTTATAGACAAGACAGACCATTGAAGCCATTCATTCATCCAGAAACATCTTGACATTTTACAGTTGAGGACTTCATAATTTTCTGCATTAAATTTCATCTGCTATACACAAACAAATTCCAACTAATTCTCTATTTTCTATGTCCTCAAAAGCACACTTGTGGTGGGGAGAAGTATTTTGATCTTACTGCCAACCAGCTTTGAATTGGTGAGCCAATCACAATCTTACTTTAGAGTTTTGTAAGGTTTCTCTGAGTGCATCTCAAATATATTGCAAGTTCTGACATTACCTAACAGATAATAACTAAAGAACTGACGGTGCAGCTGCACTGATTACGTTAATAAAATTCCCACCTGTTAAATGATAGTCATGATCAAAAGCTCGAGAACATGTTTTTGTTCAAACACCGAGTAGTGGGCAATGGTTATTTAAGTCAGGCAACTTGATAAGTTAACCCCAGCATGAGTGCCAGAGGAGAGTAGCAGAGTTCCTGGAGGGAAATGCAGCAAAAAGCAAATGAGTAGAGTCACTTAGTGATTTTAGTAATGCACCAGAGAGGGTAGATGGGCCATCTACAAATAACTAGTAATCAATGATAGTGCAAGTCATGAAAGGCAAGCAAGACTACCCCGCTGCACTGGGAACTGCTACACTGTGGCTGGTTCCAAATAAATTAGTGTGGGCAATAACACGTGGCCAGATTACCTGGGATATCTTGGCCATGGCACTTTGAATGAAAGTGGCTGGCATCTGCTCAAATTTCATCCCCATATTTTCCTGGAAAGGATCATACACAATCAAGCCAGATCAAAAGAAAGACATCTTGGGTGTAAAAGACTCACACATTTCATGGTTTTGGCTATGATACTACTCACTTCCTGATCATTAGCAATGGGAAGGTTGCAGCTATGAAACCGCAGAGCACAAAATCCACGGGAGATCTGACTCCATGACCTCGAAGAACAGGTGGAAATGGCAAGAGTTTATGAACGCTTTTGAATACTGCAAACCAAAGAGACCACTGCCACACAGGTGGAGGATGACAGGGAAGTTTTAATAACAGCAATTCATGAAGTTGCCACAGCCAGACCTGGGGAAAATAGACCCTTAAATAACAACCGATTTAAAGAAAATAGAGCTATTACTTTTAATCAAAATGAGAATCAGAGGTTCTCTTGAACAACAGAAAGCACCAAAGCAAGATAATTGCAGTAATAGGCCAATCTCCTATAAGGAAACATGGCAGTCATATACAACCGTTTGAAGAACACTTTGGACCCTTTGTCAATGAAATTGCACCTCTCAATTCATGCATGGTGATGCCATTGTAAACACAAGCATGCAGATGCCCCGCTGTGTTCAAATGTATTTGCAAGAAAGAAATATCACCATTGGATATCACCAAATTCCAACTCTTGGGTAATGCATCGCACATTCAACAGCTTTGAGGTGAAAAGTGGTCTTCATTATACTTTTGAAACACATGTTTAAAAGATATGGACAGTGGAGTGTACCCACATTCAAAATTAAATAGTAAATGCTTTAACCTGTCATGACTGAAGGTGAACACTAAAGTCAGAGAAGTGGTGATCAGAAAGTTTTTATTCGCTGACATTGCTACGCATATAACCCTAGTGAGGACCTACTGCAAGAACCTGTGGAATGCCTTTCGTTAACGTTTTCAGATATTTGCCTCATAATAAGGACAATTATACAAGGAGTTTCACAAGATTTGATCATCATCCATCATCATAGAGCTATACTGTGGAGAAAAACATGGACGCAAGGGAACTCAGGAGCACATTACAGAAGAGGATGTGCTGGAGGCCATAAAACACACTGATGTAGATAATACTGACCAAGTGTATCCTAGGACATTGTGGGAACTGAAGTATCCCTGGCAGAGACATTTGCATCTTTGATAGCCACAGGCAAGGTGCCAAAAGACTAGAGAGTTGCTAATGATGAGCCTTTAAATAAGAAAGGCTGCAAGAAAATGCCTAGGAATTACAGACTAGTAAGCTTTATATCAGTGGCGGGCAAGTTATTGGATTCTGAGAGAGAGGATCTCCAGATTAAGTTCCCGGCTGCATTTTCTGGACCTGTTCGGAGCAACTTCCAGGGGCATTTGGGTTCATCCGGTTTAAGACGACTATTATCATTCCCAGTGCCAAAGAAAAGCAAGGTAGCGTGTCTTAATAACCATCGTCCAGTGGCTCTGACATCTACCGTCATGAAGTGCTTTGAGAGACTGGTGATGGCACACATTACCTCCATCTTCCCAGGCAACCTTACTCCATTGCAGTTCACCTGATATAGCAAATGGTCCATAGCAGACAACACCTCTGTTACTCTATCCTCATCCCTGGAACATCCGGATAACAAGGGCACATCAGAATCCAAATTATGGACTATAGCTTTGTCTTCACCACCAGAATCCCAACCAAACACATCTTCAAAGTCCTGAACCTTGGAGCCAGCACCCTCCTCTGCAAAGGGATCCTTACTAGGCCTTAGTAAGCTTAAGTGACAAAACATCCTCCACAATAATTCTCAAAACAGGTACCCCAAAGGGATATGTTTTCAGCCTCATACGATACTCCCTGTACACTCAAGACTGCGGACAAATTATGCTCTAACTCCATTAAATTTTTTGCAGATGACACTACCATAGTGTGCTGAACAATGATAAGACTGAGTAGAGGAAGGAGATAGAGAGCTTAGTAATATGTCAAGATAACAGCCTCTCCCTCAATGTTTGTAAGACAAAGGCACCAGTTGCTGACCAAGAAACAAAATGGTGTACACATCAATGTTACCGAAGTGCAGATGGTTGAGAGTTTCAAGTTCCTAAGTGTAAATATCACCAATAATTTGTCCTGGCCCAATGACCTGAAGCTATGGCCAAGAAAGCACATGGAAATCTCTGTTTCTTCAGAAGATAAAGGAAGTTTGGCATGTCTCTGACAACTCTTACCAACTTCTGCACATGCCCTGTAGTCAGTATCTTATTGGGATGCATCACAACTTGGTCTGGCAACATCTCTAACCAAGACCATAAGAAATTCAAAGAGTTGTGGATGTAGCTTAGTCCATTACACAGACCAGCCTTCCCATTATTGACTCCATCTACAGTTCACATTGCCTTAGGAAAGCAACTGAAATAATCAAGGACCACTTACACCAAATTCTTCTTCTCCCCTCTCCCTTCAGGCAGAAGATGTAAAAGGAACTGCTTCCTCCATGGTACTCGGTCACTGAATGGTGCTCTCATAAGCTACGGGTGTAGTCCCAATCACACAAACTATCTCATGTGGACTTTACACTATTTTTAAAAATCTGTACTTTCTCCGTAACTGTAACACAACATTCTGCATTCCTGTTGGACTTCTGAATGATTTGATTATACTCATGCACATTATGATTGGATTGGATAGCAATTATTGTCATGACAATAATAAACCAAATCTAATTTCTTACTTACCATCATTGCCAATGTGTTTTTATTAACAAGCCCATTGGCCTGAATCATATGTACCTTCTGCTGACTACTTCAAAAGGGAACAGTAGTGAAATCATTTTTGCAAGCCAGATGTGCTGAAATCCAATCTCCAGTTTACCTCTGACCTCCATGCCAAAGCATTCAGATGCAGTATTCAGGAATGAGCTTAAGGTCACCATTTGACACATTCAAACTTCCCATTCTGCTACTTTATTCAGTCCTGTGTCTAGGGACAGAGGGCCAACATGTTGAGCCAAGGGGCCAGGAGCACTTTGCATTCTGGCTCACAGTTTTATGCCTGGGAAACCTGGTGTACGTAGTGTGACCACTTTCATGAATGGGGTCACCAACTTCAATTGAATAGGTTCAGTGTATGGACGTGGTTTGTTTCTCTTCACTTTATTTTTAGACAATAAAACTTCAAAACAATTTTGAGCAATGTTCTTATTCTTTTGTAAGAAAATTAGTTAAAAAAATATATATATTATTTCAAATGTTTTTTTCCCCAATTATCCCCAATTATCAAAGATCAAAGACCAGTACATGGATAGGACAGGTTTGGAGGGATACGGATCAAATGCTGGCGTGGGATCAGTGTAGCTGGGACATGTTGGCCGGTGTGGGCAAGTTGGGCTAAAGGGCCTGTTTCCACATTCCACGACTCCATCTTTCACAGTGGTGGCCAGATAGCTAGAGGTCTGCAAAAAGTAAGTGGAGCAAGGAGCAGGTGCAAATGGCAAACAGATCAAGTATAATGCAGCTATTAACATGCTCTTTCACAAGTTCTGTTACACATGGATATAGCTGCTAATGGCAAATTGGAAAGTATTAAAGAGAACGGCACGCCCAGTCATGGTAAGTCCAACTGATTCCATGCAGCTGCATTTTGGATTATTTTTACTTCTTAACTGTATCTTATGAATTCCCAGAATACTGTTACTGCACAAAAAAATTATAGACAATCAGCTAGCCCAAGGACTTGGAAAAGCATCTTTAGGTGAAGAGAGGTTAGATACACTGGGAACAGCACAATGACATTATTACTTCCTGCCATTTTAGACGGCCATTAATGCAATAGTGCAGATACACATACAATAATCAAAGCAGTTGTTTGGCATTCTGTTACTGCGACAGCATTCTTGCTGTTTAATGTCACCTAATGCATGTACTCAATAACTCAAACAGCCAGAGTGCATAAAAATATTTGAAAGGGGTATTTATATTGCTCCTCCTCAACAATTATAGTTCTGCTTCGTTGTTTGGTGTTGAATCCTGAACCCAATCCCACACATATGATTGGCTTTGTCATTTCATGAATAGTAAGAAAACTAATTACTTTGCTATCTTCTTTTCCTGTGCTCCAACTGAAGGCTAATATTTTTTAATGCTTCTCTGCGGATACAAGTGGGTGAGTTCAAACATATTTAGATTATTTAATAATGTGTTGCAATCGTGCAGTTATCTTGCATTATTTTATGTTTTTACCAATTGCTGGTTAGCTGTATATTTTCCTGGGGTGATGTGTTAAAATAAAATGGTTTAAAGAACTGAATAGGTTTTCCTGGAACGAAGCATTTTCACTTTCGGTTTTAAACCTAACTTTTGGCAAAGCGTATATCTGTGGTTTATATATTTTTTAAGTCGAAATTCTAAAGCATCTGTATTTTATTCATAGTTAAAATTCCCCCAATGCTTTCAGCTAAAACTGCATGGATGAAACTGCATGGAGAGCTTTTAAAATGAAGATTTCAAATCCACAGCCAGCAATCTATCTATTTCAACAAAAATCACACACACAATGATTTTAACTGGATAAGCTTCTGTGCATAAAACATGTGGAAATCACATCTTCAAACCTATCCTATCAATAGAACCTCAGGTGCAGATGGCAAGACCCTTAACAACATTGACGTGCAGAGGGATCTTGGAGTCCAAGTTCATAGCTCACTAAAGATGGCAGCAGAAGTAAATAGGGTAGTAAAGAAGGTATGTGGTATGCTTGCTTTCATTGCTAGGGCTAAGATTCAGGAAGTCATAAATACAGCTCTCTCAGGCTTTGGTTAGGCCGCTTTTGGAATAATCCATGCTGCACTGGTTGCCCCATTACAGGAAAAATGTGGAAGCTTTGGAGAGGGTACAGAGGAGGTTTACCAGAATGCTGCCTGGATTAGAAGTTTTCAGCTACAGGGAGAGGTTGGATAGACTTGGATTGTTTTTTCTGGAATGTCAGAGATTGAGGGGAGACTTGATAGAAGTATACAAAACTATGACAGGGCAGATAGGGCACACAAGCAGAACCTTTTTCACAGGCTGGAAATTTTGAGCACTTGAGGGCATAGTACTCCAAAGACGTACAGGTATGTAGGTTAATTGACTGGGTAAATGTAAAAATTGTCCCTAGTGTGTGTAGTAGGATAGTGTTAATGTGCGGGGATCGCTGGGCGGCGCGGACTCGGTGGGCCGAAGGGCCTGTTTCCGCGCTGTATCTCTAAATCTAAAATCTAAATAGCTAGAAAGTGAGAGGGAGAAAGTTTAATGGAGAAGTGCGGGCAAGATTTTTGTTTACACAGAGGGTGGTGGGAGCCTGCAATGTATTGCCGGGGTAGTGGAGACAGATACGATAGTGGCGTTTAAGAGAATTTTAGATAGACACATGGAAGTGCAGGCAATAGATAGATATGGATCATGTGCTGGCAGATGAGATCAGTTCAGCTAGACATCATGTTTGGCACAAACATTGTGGGCCATAGGGCCCATTCCTGTGTTGCACTGTTCTATGTTCTAACACATCACATTTTCCAATGGTATGTTTTATCCACTGTAGATATGAAGCCACTTCATCTCTCGAACTGAGCACAATCAATTAAACAGCAACTGAAAGTGCCAAGACCAACTTAGTTGCTCGTTACAAAATGTAATAAAAAGGAAACTGCAGCTGCTAGTTCATACCAAAGATAGTTGCAAAATGTTGGAGTAACTCAGCAAGTCAGGCCACTACAATCAGTCTGAAGAAGTGTTCTAACCTGAAACATCATCTAAGCTACTCGAGTGATGCTGCCTGACCCGCTGAGTTACTCCAGCATTTTGTGTCTTTCTTTGGTATTACTTGCTTGTTGTTAAGCTTTTCTTCAGTGCCATGAAGCAACCATAGCCAAATGACCACCTGTTCCTGAGCAGATGTCACAGTTTGCTGTTGAAGTCTGAGAATAAAAATCCCATAGGCCCTGTGTTTTGAGTCACCACTGTATTTTGCTTTTTCCAGGATTGAAACACAGATTAAATCCCTGAAGTGTAACATCCAGCTGAGATATTGCTGAAAGGAAGTACAATTTAGAGAATGGGGCTGCTTTGATTAGGAATATGTTATACCAGCTGAGAAAATGAAGCATTTATCGTTTTATCAAGGGTCTTGGCAATGGGAGGGTGGTCACTTATTCGTTGGGCTACAATTGGAACTGATTGAATATGCGGCTGATTGACAGACTGTGCTAACTAATCTTGCTTTTATTTTGTACGACTCCCATCGTTTCAACTTGAAGATCAGGATGCAGGTATCTTTTCTTCCCTTACTTGAATAGATCTGCGTTTCTGAACATTTTGTATTAAAAACACCAACACAATTAACTAGCATTCAACAGATAAGATAGAGTGCTTGGTTGTGGCATTCCTCACACACAAGTCAATCACGGGTGTGCTTGTACCAATTGTACCTGTGACAGTTGCAAGATCGGATTTCGAGGGAATGAATCTGTAGAAAGCAACTGGTCCGCATGGAGCCCCTGGAAGGATCGTCGGGACCTTTGTGGATCAAAGGACAGATATTTACGGCCATCTTCAATCTCTCACAGCTGCATTACTGAGGCCCCGACCTGCTAACTCTATCTATAAGTTTGCAGAGGAGTCCAGTGTGGTGGGCCGGATTTTGAACAACGATGACATGGAGAACAGGAAGGAGATAGATAACATGGCATCAAGGTGTCAGGACAATAACCTCTCAAAAATGTTAGCAAGATGACGGAGCTAGTTGTTGAATTAGCGAAACATGGTGGAGTACATGCCCCAATCAGCATCAATGGTGCCAAAGAGGAAATGGTTGAGAGTTTCACATTTCTTGGTGTTAAAATTTACGATGGTTTGTCATGGACTAACCACATTGATGTGACACCCATTAAGGTACATCAACACCTCTAGTTTCTCAAGAGACTTGAGGAAATTTAGCATCTCTCCAATGATTTGCAAATTTCTACATAAGCACCAGAGAGAGCATATGGTCGGGCTGCATCGCAGCTTGATTTGAGAACAGGTCTGTCCAAGATCAAAAGAAATTGAAGAGAGTTGTAGATGCAGCGTAGAATTCCCACCATTGACTCCATCTACACTTCACGCTGCCTCAGAAATCCGGTCAACATAATCAATGTAGGAGCCATTTTGCGTTTATTAGTTATTTTGCATATTATTATATTACTTTGTATCTTGCTGTATTTTTGGACACTAAGAGGTTAATACTATACTTATGTATATGGACTGGGAGGTGCCATGGGTGGGGTCAGATCATTAGTATAACTTGCCCAACACTGATGTAATGCTTCAGTGTGACACCAGAACCTGCTAAGATAATAAGGTCTTAGTGGCCACACAAGTCAAGCCAGCTAAGATAACAAGATTTTAGCAAGTAACATGAGACGAAGGAGTGTCGGTGAGAAACAACGTTTTTCTAGAAACAAACAAGTTAATGACAAGAGATGTATCAATATGTTTTTATTGCAACTTCAAATAAACGATTAACTAACTGCAATGTCGTGAAGATCTCTCTGTTGTTATTATTTGAGTCAAGAACCACCGCTCCCATTCCTTCGTCAAACGGTAAGCTTTGGGGCTTTATAAGGAAGGACAATCAAAGACTTGTCCCAACCCGGATCATTCCTTCTCCCTGCTCCTGTCTGGCAGAAGGTGCAGAAGCTTGAGAACACACACCACCAGACTCAGACTCAGCCCTTTTATCAGGCTTCCGAACAGTCCTTCCATAAGTTAGCTTACTTCCAATTCATCTCTACCCCACTGTGGACAATGGACTTTGTCTATGGAACTCATGCGCTACAATACTAAAAACTATATTCTGCGTTCTGTATCTTCTTCTTTGCTCTATCTTTTGTATTTGAATTTGACATGATTGTATTTATATATATGTTATCTGATCTGATTGGATTGATTGCCAAACAAAGCTTTTCACTAGATTAGTTTAGAGATACAGTGCAGAAACAGGCCATTCGGCCCACCAAGTCCATGCCGACCAGCGATCCCCACACACTTACACTATCCTACACACACTATAGACAATTTGCAATTATACCAAGCCAATTAGCCTACAAACCTGTATGTCTTCTGAGTGTGGGAGGTAACCGGAGATCCCGGAGAAAACCCACGTGGGTCAAGGGAAGAACATACAAGCTTCGCACAGGCAAGCACCCAGAGTCAGGATCGAACCCGGGCCTCTGGCGCTGTAAGCCAGCAACTCTACCGCTGCACCACCCTGTACATATGACAATAATAAAGTTGAACCAAAGGCAATGATGTGGTACATCGGGTCTGGGGGCAGTCAGGCCAGAGAATCAATTTACACCAACTGATTACATTGAACTGAATTCAACAGAGCATAAAATCAAGTGGGTTGGGACATAAATTCCACATACACGACTGGAACGTTCCCCACAGGCTGGTTATCTTATAATTTTGTTCGCAAGTTAATAAAAAGATAGGAAATATGTGCCTCAGAATATATCACCAAACATTATGGTAGTATGAGACCAATTTACTCTGTCTGGAGATTCATTCCATTGCCCACAATGGAATAGATTTCAGAATTGGAGTGCAACAGAGTGGCAATGTTATCTAATATATTTTATGCTACCAACCAAGAATTAATCTTTAGGCAATTGATTTTCAAGATCATTCACTGGTGCAGATAATACATTTAGATAAAAAGTGTTTTCATTCCACCAGATTGCTTCGACTGAAACGATAATGCAAATCCTCCTCGTCAGATCCAACTTCCTTATCCCACAGACTGGCAGTATCTCTGGAGAGAAGGAACGGGTGATGTTACGGATCGAGACCCTTTTTCAGACCCGAAGCATCACCCATTCTGAATCTCCAGAGATGCTGCCTGTGCCGCTGAGTCAACCCAGCGTTTTGTGTCTATCTTCGGTGTAAACCAGCATCTGCAGTTCCCTCCTACGCATTTTCTCATCCTACTTTCTTTCTGGACTGTTGTTTTAACACCGTCACTCTAATGTTTCCCTTCCTTCATAACCACATCCTTGTGCATTCTTATATCTATGGAGCCCCTGCTGTTAAGCGTGGGGTCCGGAGTAATAAGAAACTGAGGTAAATAAGTAGGTCTTCCGCCCTATCCATCAGCTATGGAGATTGGATCTGCATGTAGTAAGGAAGGCAATTGCAATGCTAGCATTTATTTTGACAAGACTTGAATATAAAATCAGACATGCAATGCTGAAGCATTATAAAGCACTGGTCAAAATGCATTTGGAACATTTTGCTGGAATTTAGAAGATTGAGGGGGGATCTTATAGAAACTTACAAAATTCTTAAGGGGTTGGACAGGCTAGATGCAGGAAGATTGTTCCCGCTGTTGGGGAAGTCCAGAACAAGGGGTCACAGTTTAAGGATAAAGGGGAAGTCTTTTGGGAGCAAGATGAAAATGTTTTTTTTCACACAGAGAGTGATGAATCTGTGGAATTCTCTGCCACAGAAGGTAGTTGAGGCCAGTTCATTGGCTATATTTAAGAGGGAGCTAGATGTGGCCCTTGTGGCTAAAGGGATCAGGGGGTATGGAGAGAAGGCAGGTACGGGATACTGAGTTGGATGATCAGCCATGATCATATTGAATGGCGGTGCAGGCTCGAAGGGCCGAATGGCCTACTCCTGCACCTATTTTCTATGTTTCTATGAACAGTTCTGGCCTCCTTTCTGAAGAAGGATGTGCTGGCATTGGAAAGGGTCCAGAGGATGTTTACGAGAATGATCCCAGGAATGGTTGGCTTAACATATGATAAGCGTTTGATGGCACTGGGCTTGTATTCACTGGTGTTTAGAAGGATGAGGGGGGACCTCATTGAAACTTACTGAATAGTGAGAAGTCTGGATAGAGTGAATGTTGAGCGGATGTTTCCACTTGTGGGAGAAGTCAAGGACCAGAGGCCATTGCCTCATTGCCTTTAGAAAAGAGATGTGGGGGGATTTCTTTAGTCAGAGAGTGGTGAATCTGTGGAATTCATTGCCACAGGTGGCTGTGGAGGCCAAGTCAATGGATGTTTGTAAGGTGGAGATTGACAGATTCTTGATGAGTAAGGGTCGGGGGTTACGGGGAGTAAGGGTCGGGGGTTACGGGGAGAAGACAGGAGAATGGGGTTAAGAAGGAAAGGTAGATCAGCCTTGGTTAAATGGCGGAGTGGAGTTGATGGGCCAAATGGCCTAATTCTGCTCCTATAACTTATAAACTTATGCACCCAGTGGGTTTCCTGGGTGACTGGCCTGCAGCAGGGATGGAAAAAGATTCTGTACTCTCTCTCCAAAAGGGCAATGCACAACACGAAATAGGTAGACAACAAACAAAGTTTAATGGGTACACACATTCAAGAATTAGGGCATGCCTGGAGAAGTTTGGTAAATGTTACATTTATGGATGCAACCATACTGCAGAGTGGTGTGAAGGTGAAGATTGCTGCTTACATTTGCAGCATTGATAGAAATACAATGCTATCACTGGATGTGCATTTTTACTATCCCTTCTCGCTAAGAACTGTGGCCGGAGCTCCACATCCCACTTTGAGGATCCCAGCCTCCCCTCCCGTTATGTGTCCGAGTGTTGCTTTGGGACAATTTGCACATTAATCCCTAACAGACACTGAAACCAGGTTAATTCCCGGAATGGCAGGACTGACATATGATGAAAGAATGGATCGACTGGGCTATTCCAATTCACTGGAATTTAGGAGGAAGAAAGGGGATCTTATAAAAGTATATAAAATTCTTAAGGGATTGGACAGTCTAGATGCAGGAAAAATGTTCCCGATGTTGGGGAAGTCCAGAACCAGGGGTTAAGAATAAGGGGTAGGCCATTTAGGAGTGAGATGAGGAAAAACGTTTTCAACCAGAGAGTTGTGAATCTGTGGAATTCTCTGCCACAGGAGGCAGTGGAGGCCAATTCACTGGATGTTTTCAAGAGAGAGTTAGATATAGCTCTTAGGGGTAACAGAATCAGGGATTATGGGGAGAAAGCAGGAACGGGGGGTACTGATTTTGGATGATCAGCCATGATCATATTGAATGGTGGTGCTGGCTTGATGGGCCAAATGGCCTCCTCCTGCACCTATCTTCTATGTTTCTATGTTTCTATGAAACAATACTTGCACAACAACTCAATCTCGGATTTCACTCATGCAATTCAATCTCCAAGAACCAAAATTATTAAAGATCTCTTTAAAATAACGTAGCTGACAAGGGTGATGCGATGTGGTGTGATGGGAGAGAAGAGCTTTCCTCTGGCTTGTGCAGTGCATGAGAGACATATTGAACATACATTGTGGTAGGGGTTAAATCAGCATTGCACAAGGACTGAGTTCAGCAACGGCTTTCTCACAATATGCTGTACAACACCCATGGAAGCGCACAATTCCATTTGTTAGGTGTGAGAAATGCTAGAGTATTAAGTTCATCATTCACAGCTGAAACCATCACAAAATTGAATCAAAAGATGCCACTCAATCCAGTTTCTAGGTCAACGCGTCTGCGCAGCAGAGGTCGGTTTTGCATCTCTCACTTCAATGCACCTCGGAATCGGATTATTAAACTGATTTCAAAGCAATGACCTTCAAGTCAATGTACACTCAAAATCAGTTTGCAATAAAGGAGAAGTGGCTGTGTAACTGAATATTTATTAAATCTATCAAAGATGTTATTGAGCACACTGGAATATGAGAGAAAATCTAACAACTGATGAACACTCCAATTCAAATACACATCCAGAGTAAAACTATTTTCCATCAACGAAGTGGGCGAACATGACATTTAGTCTTCATTGTAACAAGCCCACTAGAAGGGAACAGGATTATGGAGGGGAGGAGTGCTACGGTTAATATATTGGTCAATCTATTTTGGATCTGGTCAAATGCAATAGAAACATAGACAATAGGTGCAGGAGTAGGCCATTCGCCCCTTCGAGCCAACATCGCCATTCAATATGATCATGGCTGATCATCCAAAATCAGTAACCCGTTCCCGTTTTTTCCCCATATCCCTTGATTCCTTTAGTCCCAAGAGCTAAATCTAATTTTATCTAAACAAATCTAAATCTAACTAATTAATATTAAATCATAAACCAACAGACCAGTTTCCAATCACAATGTTAGGGCCAACTGTTATCTTAACCTAGGGCTGCACAGAACCACAGTGGTGTAATTTTTGTTGGGCCCAATAGACCTGAAATAGTAACCAAATTCAGAGAAACCCAGAGCAATGCAAGTTTCTTCATATATTTAATTTCCCATGTGGCCCTTCGTGGAATGCACTGCCATAGGAAGTGATGAAACTAAATACAATTACTATATTTAAGAGGCACAGGCACAAATATGCAACAGAAGGAAATACATCTTATTTAAATAGGCGAACTCAAATAGGCATCTAAATCTAATGGAGACAAATGAGATGTGTTTAGACAGACAAGGCCAGCCTGGACGTGGGTGGGCTGAAGAACACTGACTTTATGACTTTAATATTTGCTTCTCCTGGCCCCAAAATTGGTTCTTACACCAAACTCTGCACGGTTCATGCCTATCCATGACACAGGACAATATTTTTCATTTTTAAATAATTCCTCTGAGACAAGAGTGAACGTTGAAGTTAAATAGCAGGAATTAATTAATTCATTCATTTATTAATTTACAAATAGCAGGTACAATTTACAGTAGACACATTGCAATGCCATGGTAAATGAGCATGACTAAAATTGTTTGTGTATGCAAGTGAAACAGTATGGAATTGAAGTCGTACAACATTCAAGATGGCCATTCAAGAGTTTACAAGAATGAGGGGGGACCTCTTTAAAACATACAGAATAGTGAAAGGTTTGGATGAAGTGGATGTGGAGAAGATGTTTCCACTGGTGGGAGAGTCTAGGACTAGAGGCCATCGCCTCAGAAATAAAGGATGTCCCTTTAGGAAGGAGATGAGGAGAAATTTATTTAATCAGCGGGTGGTGAATCTGTGAAATTCTTTGCCACAGAAGGTTGTGGAGGCCAAGTCAGTGGATATTTTTAAGGCAAAGATAGATTTTTGATTAGTACAGATGTCAGAGGTTATGGGGAGAAAGCAGGAGAATGGAGTTAGGACGGAGAGATGGATCAGCTATGATTGAAAGGCAATGGCCTATGATTGAATGGCCTAATTCTACTCCTATCACTTATGACATTATGATGGAGAGAGATATTGAGAGAGAGGATAAGAGAATATCCTTGGAGGGGGATTTGCTTGTGCTATCTGGGGGAGTTTAAGCTAGATTGACAGAGAATGAGTCCCAGAGAAATAGACAATAGACAATAGGTGCAGGAGTAGGCCATTCAGCCCTTCGAGCCAGCACCGCCATTCAATGCGATCATGGCTGATCACTCTCAATCAGTACCCCATTCCTGCCTTCTCCCCATACCCCCTCACTCCGCTATCCTTAAGAGCTCTATCCAGCTCTTGAAAGCAGATGAGGTCGGGGGCAAATACTGTTGTCAAAGTGTAGGAGTGGCAGGCAGGGCAGCCAGACCATGATAAAGAGAGAGGAACGTCCAATGGTTTAATTAGGAGTAAAAATGGTGGCTAGGGAGAGAATGCATCCTTAAAAATCACTATAGGTGGCAATATGTGGAGTCACAGGAAATGAACAGATTTTAATAAATGTTACTCTTTTCTGTGGAATTCTTTGCCACAGATGTGGGTATTTTTAAGGCACTGATAGATGGATTCTTGATAAGTACAGGTGACAGAGGTTATGGGGAGAAGGCAGGAGAAAGGGGTTAGGAGGGAGAGATAGAAAAGCCATGATGGAATGGCCGAGTAGACTTGATGGGCCAAAAGGCTTAATTCTACTCCTATTTCTTATGACCTTATTACTGTGGAAGCAAAGGAAATGAGGCAAATGAATTATGATGTTGGGGACTATATACGAATTACCAAAGAGTTATTGGCTGCCTTCAAACACTAAGTTGGATAAATCCCTAGGGCGCAAACAAGTACATTCTCAGATCCTGCGGGAAGCTAGGGAAAAAATTGCAGAGGCATTTGCACCAACATCAGCCACAGGCAAGGTTCCTGAAGACTGGAGTGTGGTTAATATTGTACGGTTATTCAAGAAGGGCAGCAAGGATCAGGGATCACAGAATTGGGTAAAAGACTGAACAGCAAAACCTCCAGTACCTCGTGCTAGTGAAGGAAGATAGGGGAAATGAATGTGTGGCTGAGGAGTTGGTGCAGGGGGCAGGGAATTAGATTTCGGAATCATTGGGTTCTCATCTAGGGCAGAGGTGACCTGTACAAAAGGGACGGGTTGCACCTTAACTGGAGGGGGACCAACATCCTAGCGGGCAGGTTTGCTAATGCTACACGGGAAGGTTTAAACTAGATTGGCAAGCGGGTTGGGATCTCGAACAGGACAGAGGCACGTGAGAGGCTAGAAGCTGGTATGGAGGGTGGTGTGGGAAAGGTTAGTGGACAGAATAGGCAGGTGAAAGGCGAAGTGCGAGGAAGGAGGGTTGGTTTAAACTGCGCCTATTTTAAAGCAAGGGGCCTGATGGGTAAGGCAGATGAGACGGCATGGATAGGTACGAGCAACTGGGACATTGTCGCCATGACTGAAACCTGGTTAAGGGAGGGGCTGGACTGGCAGCTCAATGTTCCGGGTACAGGAGCTTTAGGAGAGATAGGGGTGAGGGATAAAGAGGAGGGAGAGTTGCATTGTTGATTAAGGAGGATGTCACGGCTTTGTTCATAGGTGACATTACGAACGGTTTGTCTCGTGAGGCTATATGGGTGGAGCTGAGGAACAAGAAAGGGATGATCACCATGTTGGAGGTGTACTACAGACCTCCGGATAGTCAACAGGAATTAGACGAGCAAATATGCCAGGAGATTGCAGACAGCTGCAGGTCAAATAGACAATAGACAATAGACAATAGGTGCAGGAGTAGGCCATTCAGCCCTTCGAGCCAGCACCGTCATTCAATGCGATCATGGCTGATCACTCTCAATCAGTACCCCGTTCCTGCCTTCTCCCCATACCCCCTCACTCCGCTATCCTTAAGAGCTCTATCCAGCTCTCTCTTGAAAGCATCCAACGAACTGGCCTCCACTGCCTTCTGAGGCAGAGAATTCCACACCTTCACCACTCTCTGACTGAAAAAGTTCTTCCTCATCTCCCTTCTAAATGGCCTACCCCTTATTCTTAAACTGTGGCCCCTTGTTCTGGACTCCCCCAACATTGGGAACATGTTTCCTGCCTCTAATGTGTCCAATCCCCTAATTATCTTATATGTTTCAATAAGATCCCCCCTCATCCTTCTAAATTCCAGTGTATACAAGCCTAATTGCTCCAGCCTTTCAACATACGACAGTCCCGCCATTCCGGGAATTAACCTAGTGAACCTACGCTGCACGCCCTCAATAGCAAGAATATCCTTCCTCAAATTTGGAGACCAAAACTGCACACAGTACTCCAGGTGCGGTCTCACCAGGGCCCGGTACAACTGTAGAAGGACCTCTTTGCTCCTATACTCAACTCCTCTTGTTACGAAGGCCAACATTCCATTGGCTTTCTTCACTGCCTGCTGTACCTGCATGCTTCCTTTCAGTGACTGATGCACTAGGACTCCCAGATCTCGTTGAACATCCCCTCTTCCTAACTTGACACCATTCAGATAATAATCTGCCTTTCTATTCTTACTTCCAAAGTGAATAACCTCACACTTATCTACATTAAACTGCATCTGCCATGTATCCGCCCACTCACACAACCTGTCCAAGTCACCCTACAGCCTTATTGCATCTTCCTCACAATTCACACTACCCCCCAGCTTAGTATCATCTGCAAATTTGCTAATGGTACTTTTAATCCCTTCATCTAAGTCATTAATGTATATCGTAAATAGCTGGGGTCCCAGCACCGAACCTTGCGGTACCCCACTGGTCACTGCCTGCCATTCCAAAAGGGACCCATTTATCCCCACTCTTTGCTTTCTGTCTGTCAACCAATTTTCTATCCATGTCAGTACCCTACCCCCAATACCATGTGCTCTAATTTTGCCCACTAATCTCCTATGTGGGACCTTGTCGAAGGCTTTCTGAAAGTCGAGGTACACCACATCCACCGACTCTCCCCTGTCAATTTTCCTAGTTACATCCTCAAAAAATTCCAGTAGATTTGTCAAGCATGATTTCCCCTTCGTAAATCCATGCTGACTCAGAACGATCCTGTTACTGCTATCCAAATGCTCAGCAATTTCGTCTTTTATAATTGACCCCAGCATCTTCCCCACCACTGATGTCAGACTAACTGGTCTGGTCTCACCAAGGCCCTGTACAACTGCAGCAGAACCTCCCTGCTCCTATACTCAAATCCTCTTGCTATGAATGCTAACATACCATTCGCTGATGTGTGCTGATGACAGCTCAGGATATGTACATCCCCGTTAGAATGAAGGCCAAAGCAGGCAAATGTAGGGAAGCTTGGCTGACGAGGGAAATTAAGGTATTGATCAAGAACAAGATGCATGGGACAGGTATAGGTAGCTGGGATCAAGTGCATCCCTGGAGGAGCTTTAGGAACTAAGGAGTAGACTGAAAAAGGAAATCAGAAGGGCAAAAAGGGGCCTGGAGATAGCTCTGGTGGGTTTAAGGACAATCCCAAAAGAGATAAATACAAAAGGGGGAAAAGGGTAACTAGAGAGAGAGTATGACCTCTCAGGAATCAAAGTGGTCACCTCTGTGTGGAGCCACAGGAGATGGGAAAGTTCCTCTATGAGTATTTCTCCTCTGTATTTACTGAGGAGAAAGACAGTAGGTCAGAGGAACTTGGGACAGTCAATGGAAGTGTCTTGAGAGCAGTCAGTGTTACCATTGAAGAAGTATTGAAGGGCCATAGTTTAAGAATAAGGAGTAGGCCATTTAGAACGGAGATGAGGAAAAACTTTTTCAGTCAGAGAGTTGTGAATCTGTGGAATTCTCTGCCTCAGAAGGCGGTGGAGCCCAATTCTCTGAGTGCTTTCAAGAAAGAGCTAGATAGAGCTCTTAAGGATAGCGGAGTCAGGGGGTATGGGGAGAAATCAGGAACGGGGTACTGATTGGGAATGATCAGCCATGATCACATTGAATGGTGGTGCTGGCTCGAAGGACCGAATGGCATACTCCTGTACCTATTGTCTATTATTGTCTATTGTCTACTGTCGTGTAGGAAGGTAGACAAATTTTGAAGAAGTGACCAAAAAGGTCGATGAGGGCAGAGCAGTAGATGTTGTGTGCATGGATTTCAGTAAGCATCCAACAAGGTTCTGCACGGTAGTCTGCTGTGGAAGATTAGATCGCATGCGATCCAAGGAGAGATGAATGGATAACAAATTGGCTCCATGGAGGGAAGCAGTGGGTAATGGTGGAAGGTTGCTTCTCGGACTGGAGGCCTGTGACTAGTGGTGTGCCTCAGGGTTTGTTCTGGGCCCGTCATCTACATCAATGGTTTGGATGAGAACATACAGGGCAAGATTAGCAAGTTTGCTGATGATGCAAAAGTGAGTGGTTTTGCAGATAGTGAAGATGGTTGTGAAAGATTGCAGCAGGGTCTGGATTGATTGGCCAGGTGAGCGGAGGAATGGTTGACGGAATTTAATACAGAGAAGCGTGAGGTGTTGCATTTTGGGACGTTGAACAAGGGTAGGACCTACACAGTAAATAGTAGGCCTCTGAGTAGTGTTGTAGAGCAGAGGGATCTTGGAGTACAGTTACATGGTTCCTTGAAGGTCGAGTCGCAGGTAGATAAGGTGGTCAAAAAGGCTTTTGGCACTTTGGCCTTCATCAGTCAGAGTATAGAGTATAGAAGTTGGGTGGTCATGTTGCAGTTGTATAAAAGGTTGGTGAGACCACATTTAGAATATTGTGTTCTGTTCTGGGCACCATGTTAAATTAAAGATATTCTCAAGCTTGAAAGGGTTCAGAAAAGATTGACAAGGATGTTGCCAGGATAGAGGGTATGAGCTATAGGGAGAGGTTGAGTAGGCTGGGTCTCTATTCCATGGAGCACAGGAGGTTGAGAAGGGATCTTATAGAGGTGTACAAAATCAAGAGAGGAATAGATCGGATAGATGCACAGAGTCTCTTGCCCAGAGTAGGGGAATCGAGGACCAGAGAACATCGGTTCAAGGTGAAGGGGAAAGAGAATTAATAGGAATCCGAGGGGTAACTTTTTAACAGAGAGGGTGGTAGATGTATGGAACAAGCTGCCAGAGGAGGTAGTTGTGGCTGGGACTATCCCATTGTTTAAGAAACAGTTGGACAGGTACACGGATAGGACAGGTTTGGAGGGATATGGACTACGCGCAGGCAAGTGGGACTATTGTAGCTGGGACATTGTTGGCCGGTGTGGGCAAGTTGGACCAAAAGGCCTGTTTCCACACTGTATCACTCTATGACGATGGCAAGTGAGCCTGGCATCAGTGATGAGCAAGTTACTGGGGGGATTCTGAGGGACAAGATCTACCAGCACTTGGAGAGACAAGGATTGATTAAGGATTTTCAGCACAGCTTTGTGTGCGGGAAATTATGCCTCACAAATCTGACAGATGATTGATAAGGGTAAGGCAGTGGATATATTGACTGCCATGTAGTATATGTCAGTAGATGACACAAAAATAAATGGCGTTGTAAACATTGAAGGTTATTAACAAATACAGCAGGATCTTGATCAGATTGGTAAATGGGCCGAGGAATGGCAAATGACACACAATAGACAATAGGTGCAGGAGGAGGCCATTCAGCCCTTCGAGCCAGCACCGCCATTCAATGTGATCATGGCTGATCATTCTCAATCAGTACCCCGTTCCTGCCTTCTCCCCATACCCCCTGACTCCGCTATCCTTAAGAGCTCTACCTAGCTCTCTCTTGAATGCATTCAGAGAATTGGCCTCCACTGCCTTCTGAGGCAGAGAATTCCACAGATTCACAGCTCTCTGACTGAAAAAGTTTTTCATCATCTCAGTTCTAAATGGCCTACCCCTTATTCTTAAACTGTGGCCCCTTGTTCTGGACTCCCCCAACATTGGGAACATGTTTCCTGCCTCTAACGTGTCCAACCCCTTAATAATCTTATACGTTTCGATAAGATCTCCTCTCATCCTTCTAAATTCCAGTGTATACAAGCCTAGTCGCTCCAGTCTTTCAACATATGACAGTCCCGCCATTCCGGGAATTAACCTAGTAAACCTACGCTGCACGCCCTCAATAGCAATTATCCTTCCGCAACTCAGATAAGATGCGAGATATCGCATTTTGGGGTGTCAAATGAGAGTAGGACTTACATAGTGGTTTGTGGGGCCCTGGGGAGTGGTGGAGAACAGAGAGACCGAGGAGTACAATTCCATAGTTCCCTGAAAATGGCATTACAGTAGACCAGGTGGTGAAGGAAGCTTTTTGCACACTTATTTACAGTCGAGGAACTGAATATAGAAATAAGGGCTTTATTTAACACTTACACAAGATGTCGGTGAGGCTGCACTTGGAGTATTGTGTTCCGTTTTAGCCACCCTGCTCTAGGAAAGATGCCAGAAACATCGCAGAGAAGATTTAAGAGAATGTTGCCAGGATGGGAGTCTATGGCATTATAGAGAGGGGTTGGGCAGGCTAGAACTTTATTCTTTGGAGCATCAGAGACTGAGGGGTGACATTGTGGAGATGTATAATATCATGAGGGGAATAGATTGGGTGAATGCACACAGCCTTTTATCCAGATTATGAGTCATAAAATCTGGAAGGTGTAGGGTTAAACTAAGAGGGGAAACATTTGGAAGGGAATTGAGGAGCAACGTTTCGACAGGGTGATGGGTGTATGAAATGAGCTGCCTGGGGAAGTAGTTGAGCTAAATACAATAACAACATTTGAAAGGCATTTGAACTTACATGGATAGGAAATAGACAATAGACAATAGGTGCAGGAGGAGGCCATTCGGCCCTTCAAGCCAGCACCGCCATTCAATGTGATCATGGCTGATCATTCTCAATCAGTACCCCATTCCTGCCTTCTCCCCATACCCCCTGACTCCACTATCTTTAAGAGCTCTATCCAGCTCTCTCTTGAATGCATTCAGAGAATTGGCCTCCACTGCCTTCTGAGGCAGAGAATTCCACAGATTCACAACTCTCCGACTGAAAAAGTTTTTCCTCATCTCAGTTCTAAATGGCCTACCCCTTATTCTTAAACTGAGGCCCTTTGTTCTGGACTCCCCCAACATTGGGAACATGTTTCCTGCCTCTAACGTGTCCAACCCCTTAATAATCTTATACGTTTCGATAAGATCTCCTCTCATCCGTCTAAATTCCAGTGTATACAAGCCTATACAGGTTTAGAGGGATATGGGGCAAACACGGGCAAATAGAATTAGCTTAGATGGGTATCTTGGAGTTGGGCCAAAGGGCCTACAACCATACAGAATTACTCCACAAGTCTCAAAGAATGAAGGAAAGTGGGAATGGCAAGCAAAAAGTGTAAAGCAAAAAGTGAAAAGAAAAGAGAATAAAGAGAGAGAGAGAGAGAGAGAGAGGGAAAAATTAGAATAAAAGCAGGACACATGTGGGTCTCAATGTTATAGATCTACACACACAGAAGGCAGTTGATGAATATGAAATGTATCTTGGATGTATCTGGTATCATACATACATCCAGTGAAGAGCTGCAAACCTGGTGAGTGTCCTCTTGGAGGGAAGGAACATTTCACTTGCGAGGGTCACCGACCTCAAGTTTCAATTCTATTTCTCTTTGCACATGTTGAGTCTTTCTGTCATTCCATTTATTTTACTTTTAACTTTCACTGGCAGCTCCAGAAAGTTTGAAAACACTATTGGTCAGGAGGAACAGTCCTGGTCCATGCTCAGCCTCTCAAAGATTTTGTCTTATTACTGCAAACCATGGCCTTGGTTTGCTTATTGCCAGCTCTATGACCAGTCCCAGCCCTGAACAGCGGTAATGACCCTTTTCACATTGTCTAAGTGTAGCCATTCCCCAACTCTTTGCATTATTTTGTGTATTAACCAGCATTTGCAGTTCTTTGTTTCTACATTTTGACTGCTCCACTGCAAAATTGAATCCGAAGAAGGGTCTTAACCCAAAACTTCATCTATCCATGTTCTCCAAGGATGGTGCCTGACCTGCTGAGTAACTCCAGCACTTTATGTCCTTTTGACTTTCTAGCTGTGGTTGGGTAAAAGTCTTGTGCCCACCAGAACTTGGAGGTAACTTACTCCTTTTATTATTTTTCTGGTAGTACTTTCTCCTCAAATCGAAAGTTTAGTTGTACAGTAATAATGGCCATTCACAATGTCATGCTGTGTCTGCATTTCTGATGGATAAGGCAAGCACCCACAAGCAATATACAATCAGGATACTGCCACTCCAGTACAATAATCCTCCCCTCCCCCCCACCCCCACCCCACCCCCCCCACTCGCCCTCCCCCCCACTCCTCCACTCCCTCCACTCCTCCCCTCCCTCCACTCCTCCCATCCCCCCACTCCTCCCCTCCCCCCACTCCTCCCCTTCCCCCACTCTTCCCCTCCCCCTCCCACTCCTCCCCTCCCCCTCCCACTCCTCCCCACCCTCCATACCCCAGGCCACAAGTACTGCAACGTAACTTGAAAACATACATAAAATTAAATAATACATTGTGTGGCTTGTTATATTGCACAAACAAAATCTTTGAGAAAAATATCAATCATGCATAATTATACTTGTAAAAACAAGGAAATATGTGGAATTAAAATGAAGTGTTTTAATGTTTATTATATTATCTCAATGTTAAATCAAAATATATTTTTCAACTGCCTCGTTTTTTAATGCACATTATCCCCATGCAATATAATATTTTATGTGGCAGCTATGTAGAGATAAAATTCAGATGAAAGACTTCAGTGATCCAAAACAGTGAAATATATTGCTCTCTGTCATTCTCTGGACGTTCAGATACATAATGCAATCCACTAACAGTGCAGCAATGCCATTAGACACCTCAGGCGTTCAATTACACTAATACTTTATCCTTCTTAATTGATGCTGCTAATCACTCTTGTCTAATCGTTTGACAATCCTCAGGAAATCTACCTGATAATGAGTCAAGTTAATTTGCAGTCCGTGACACTGCAGCAATTACCAAAGATCTCCAACGCAAGCCAAAAATCAATACCATGCTCTAGTTCTACTTTTATGTTTGCTTATTCCAGTCAACTCGCTGTTGCACTAAGATGCAGAGGAATCAATGACTGATTGCAATCAGGTTGAGAATGCTACTGCAAGCACAAGCGTGGAGAACCTGTTCAGATGGATTGGAGCATGCAGAAAGCAGAACTACCATGGTTAGTCCTTGAACATGGATCAAATCCCTGGAGGTTTCAAGCTATCAGTGCTGGAACATCAACAGTCAGCAGAAAAAGGAAAAACACCAGCCATATTACACAGGCGGTATAATTGATCTTGCACAGAGGGAGTGAAATATCATAGAGGGCTTCTTATTTATCAGCCTTTACATTATTGAATGATGTGAAGATTGTTTATTTGTTGCTTTAATGTTTTTTCCCGTTGTTCTGTCAAAGCTATAGTGGAAGAGGAAGAAAGCATATGCTGACAAACTTGACATTGAGGTGGAACAAAGTATTCAGAAACATTCAGGAAATGTAAATGATGAGATAATTCCAGGTGCAATATAACATAATCTCCATCTTAATTTTGTGTTTCTATTGTAAAGTCCTACAGTAATATTTATAACAGGATATGCCTATGTAAACATGTCCTGTTCTAACCGCAGCCTCTTGTCAGTGATACCATATGACCTCCTACAGAAAAGTAGCTAGTAGAATACAAACAATCCTTCAATCCAGCCTCAGGCCAGGGACAGTGAGTACAGATGAAGCTTCACTGCTCCAACCATCTGGGTTCAATCGAGAGTTCCAAAGCCATTCTGTGTAGAGTTTGCACATTCCTTAGGTCATAGTCATACAGTGTGAAAACAGGCCCATATCCCTCTCATCCCGTCCTATCCATGTACCAGTCCAAATGTTTCTTAAATGTTGCGATCCTACCTGCCTCAACTCCCTCCTCCGGCAGCTCATTCCATACTCCCACTACCCTCTGTGTGGAAAAAGTTACCTTCTGGTACCGATTAAATCTTTCCCCCCTCACCTCAAATCTACGTCTTCTGGTTGTTGATTTCCTTACTCTGGGCAAGAGACTCTGTGTGTCTACTCAATCTATTTCTCTCTTGATTTGTGAGTTCTAGCCTGCTTAACCTCTCCCTATTGCTCAGGCCCACAAGTTCTGGCAATGTCCTTATAAATCTTCTCTACACCCTTTCCAGCTTGACATCTTTCCTACAAAATGGTGCCCAGAACTGAACACAAAACTCTAAATGTGGCCTCACCAATGTCTTATACAACTGCCGCATGACCTCCCAACTGTGATCACTTCGCTTTGCTCTAGATTACTCCCAAATCAGAAAGACATGCAGATTGAAAATTGAAATAAAAACAGGAAATACTGGAAAACCTCAGATCAGGCTGCAGCTGTGGGAAAAGAAACAGCTAACAATTCAGGTAGTCAAAACAGATTTCAACTTCTACAGAGATGGTAACAATGGTATCACAGCAAAGTGTGCAAGGTTAAAAATCAGCACAAAAAAAAAAGTTCACTCAGATGGACTTTTTGATGAATCTAATTGAAAACCTTTTGAAACAATATGCAAAGTCTAATAAAACTCAAGGAATGCTTTTGATATTCAAAAGTGTGATCATCAATGTAAAAAGCAGAACTCAATGAAAAGAGTAGTTTAAAAGCTTACTCATTCTTTCTTGCAAGTTTATTTGCAGAGTTACGTTTTGTTGTAACTTGCTGCATTTTGAATCTGTGCATTGCGGTCGGTCATGGTCTGTGATTATTTGTTTGTCCAACACCACGGATGGTATCACAATAGATTTATGCAGTACATTAAATAACTTTGATTTACCAGCCCTTCTGAATGCAATTCATTAATTCAGCCCTAAAATGCTGATAGTTTTGCAAAGCAAGAACCATTTCCCTCCATTCATCCAAAGCCATGTGGTGTACTTGCTCGATGCTGGATCTTTGTGTTCTCAACTGTACATTTGACTTCTTTAGGATGCACACACTGTAAAAGACTGGCTTAGCTCAGTTTTCAATTGAAGTTTATCATCACAAAGCTAATCTTTTAAATGTGTTTGTAAAGTTAGGACATTCATAGCAAGATAGTACGGCACTAGAAAGATGTTAGAAATAAAACATATCAAAAATATTAAAAAATAACAAGGCTAAAATTGGGGGGAAAGAATAAACTTAAAATCAAGAGAAAACAGGAAGATATGGAGAGGAATAGGATACAGCAATAAGGGGCCAGGAGATGACTGACTGGTAAACAAGATAGGAAGTTGAGACTTCCACCCAAAGACTTCCCAGTCCTTACCACATCCCTCTCTGTCTCTTCTGTTCCATGGAGGAATTGTGCCTCCATCTCTCAGAACCCACATTGGGTGCAACATGTTGAAGGGGTAGGAAGTATAAATTGAACAAGTGCGCATAAATGTTTTACCATTTTTTGTTTGTTTTAACATCACACAACAACTGATCTAATAATTTGGTACAGTTCCATGTCACTGCCTGCTAAAGGCCAATTCATCCTTTCACATGTTCCACAATGAATAGATGGCATGATTCATTGAGCAGATGGATAAGAGACTGTTGAAGAATTGTTTAGTGCAAAGGCAGCAGAAGAACTAGGTTTGCCTATTGTTGGTCTATGGATTAGGTTTCAAAGGAGGTAAATGTCTGTTCTGTTTGGGACCCAATGGCAGCAATGCAAGCAGCTGACCTGTGAATGGGTCGGCCACCTTCATCTTCCTTCTCTTCCATTGTAAACTTTGAAGATGTGCAGCAAGCTCCTTGGAGTTCTTCTTTGAATATGTTTCGTGACCACTTTCAGATGTGTGTCCATTAAAACAAAAACATTGATAGGGTGTAAGGCAGCACAGTGGTACTGCTAGTATAGTGCCAGAGGTTCAGGTTTGATCCTGGCTCCATATCTTTTAAACAACTCCCCTCTTTCAAAAACTGTCAATTTAAAGAAACGTATTGCGGCATAAATAAAAACAACATCCAACAGCAAGGAAAATCTGTTAGTCCAGCACCAATGTACCCAGCGATCTGGGTTACTTGATATTCTTCTTAAATAATGGACAAAATTGTCCACAATACTCCAGGGGTGGACTTACTAGCACCCTGTACAATTGGAAAAACGCTTCCCCATTTCTAAGCTCCAACCCTCTTGCAATAAATGTCAATATGCCATTTGCCTTCCTGACCATGTGTTGCACCTGCCTGCTAATGTTGCACAATTCCTACATGCAAATACACCAAATCACCTCTACATTGTGCTCACCTGCGATCTTTCACCATCCCTTGTCTTTACATTTATCTTACCAAAATGCATGACGTTATATTTCTCCACATTACACTCCATTTACCAAGGTTTCACCCACTCACTAACCTATATCCTGTTGCAGACTCCAAATAGCCTCATGGCAACATGCCCTCCAATCTGATTTCTTGTCACTAGCAAAAGTAGATATTTACATTCTGCCTCCTCCTCCAAGTCATTAATATAAATTGAAATACATCGAGGGCCAAGAGAAGATACTTGGAGTGCTCCATTAGTTAGATCTTTCCAGTCTATTTCACTTACTATAACTCTGTTTTCAATGCAATAACCAATCTTCACTCCTTACTATCACACTTCCACAATACCATGAGCTCCTACCTTGTCTTGTGCACCAGCTATTTCGACGCACTTTCTCAAAATCCCCAAACACAACATCTATAGCTTCCCTTCTATTAGCTCTGCTTGTTACATCTGCAACAAATTTCACAGCTTTCACAAATTTCACCCATTTATCAAGCACTATTTACCTTTCATAAAACCAGGTTGACTGTTTGCTTAAGTTAAGCTTCTCTAAATGGAGAACGTTTATTTCTTGATTACAGGCAGATATTAAGCCAATAGCCCCCATCGTTTTTGAGCAAAAATAAAAGTGCTCAAGCAACTCAGTGGGTCAGACAGCATCTGTAGAGAGAATGCACAGGTGACATTTTGGGGTAGGACCCTTCTTTAGACGTACGATTCTTCACTTGTTCACTTCCTCCCTTCTTGCTGGCACTTTCCCTTAATTGTGTTTTGTGAAGCTTCAATCAATGGCTCCACTATTTCTACAGCTGCATCCTTTAAAACCCTTGGGTGCATGTCATCCAGACTTGCAGTCTGCCTTTAGTCTAATTAGTTTTTCCAAAACCTTGTCCCTTGTGATTGAGATTCTTCCACAATGTTTTTAAAACCAGCCCGTCAGATATCTTTCGGATATTTGGAGTTTCCACCACAGCGAAGTCTGGATGCAGATCATTGATTAAACTTACCTGCCATTTCCTTGCTTCCCCATTTTCATCTCTATTGCCCAGACGACCTTGACCACATCATTAATCCTACAACTAACTAAATCTAACAGCCAGTTCCCAGGGAGGTTCCACAATGTTCAGCCCCCAAAGACAATCCCTGATACACTGCACAAACTCCTCTTCAGTGGTGGGCTTGGAAATTTGATTTGTCTAATTAATATGCAAGTTAAAAGCATCCATGACAATTGTAGTTCCCTTTATACACATCTTTGATATTTCCCTTGACCAATCGTGAAGCAATAACCGTAGGGACCTACAGGGAATTCCCACCCATGCCTACTTTCCCCTATTTATTAATTCTACCCAAACTAAATTCCACCTCATTATTCATCTGTATCAGTATCCAGCGTTGTGCTGATGGCTTCCTCGATTAAGAACTATACCACCTTATTTCCATTTTGCTCCATTCATTTAGAACCTCAAAGAAGCTGGAATTATGCTTTCCCAGTCCTGGTCTTCATAGAACCATATCTCAGAAATCAGGTTCCTGTAACGTGATGTTCAGATCAGGGTGCATTATTAAAACTATGGCTAAAATGGTTATGGCTTTCCCTCTACTATGACTGTTGATGCTATCATCAGCATCTCCTCCATTTCCTGCACTTGTACTCTCACTCCACCAATTCACAGCCAGAACAGAGGTTGCGTTCTCTTGGACCTTGCCTTTCACCTCACTCATCTCGCGCATCAATTTTTAAAAATAATTTCTGTTTGCTCCAATTCAATTCCACTACCAGTCACATCTTCCACTCCCCCACCACTTTCTGCCTTCCACAGGGACCACTCTCACCACGACTCCCTGGTTTGTGCATCCCTTACTGTTCCTAAACACCTTCCCCCACCAACATAGGAGATGTAACACCTGTGCCTATACCTTTGCCCTCACCACCACTCAGGGACCTAAACAGCTCTTCCATGTGATGTTGAGATTCACATGCATCTTCACCAACCTGATCAATTGCATTCGGCATTCTCAATGTGTCTTCTTCCACATAGGCAAGACAGAGCACTGACTAAGTGACAGCTTTGCTAAGCACCTGCACTCTGTCTGCAATGATCTTTTGAGCTCCTAGTTGCAAGTCATTTCAACTCCCTTCCCCAAAACCACTTATTATCTCCCAGCATCTTGCTAATTCCACCCCTCCTTCCCCCACTTGGCTCTATCTCACCATTGACCCCATCTGACCCAGATCACCCACCTAAAACTTGCCAGCTCCCATCTCACCCTGCCTACTCGGCTCTTCATATTGACCATCTCCCCTCTACATTCCTAGTCCTTATGCAGGGTCTCAACTTGAAATGTCAACTATCCCTTTGCTTCACAGATGCTGCCTTGTCCATTGAGCTCCTGCAGGCTTCTGTATGCTGCGTTATAACCTCACAGACTTTATATTCTCTTCCTCAACTATTAATGGGATGCATCCAAAATGCCATTGAACTATTTTATCAGCTTGTTCTGCTACCTTCAAGGATAAAAATTGAAGTCCATGGAATAAGAAGGGTTGTAACAGCAAAGATAGAAAGCTGACCAATTGATAGGAAACCGTACTAGTACCAGGTGGTTTTCCAACTGAAGGAATGTGTGCAATTGTATTCAGTGTTTGGTACTTGGAGTATATTTGCAGGGAATATGTGCATAGTTCTTTGAAAATGTCAATGTGTGTTGAGAAGGAGATTTTTAAAAAATAAAAGCAGGTTTGTAGCCACTGTTGAAGCCTTGTGGCCAGTTCTGGATGCCACGCGTTAGGAAATAAGCAGTTTTAGAGGGGTACTTCAGAGATGAACAAAAATGATTCCAGAGACTAAGAATATGTTGAAGGTCTGGCAAAGCCGAGGGTGCTGCCCTTAAAGCAGATCATTAATATTATTAAAAGATGTAGACAATACATGGAGAGAAACTGTTCCCATTGGCAGAATGACCAAGAATGCTAGGACACAAAATAAACCGATCGCCACTGGGAACTCAAAACGCAATGTGTAGAGAAGCTTTAAAAATATATATATATATATATAAGCAGAATCTGGTTAGAGTCCTGGCATGGAATGACAAGTTTAGCAATGAAGGAAGCTGAAAAAGGATTTGGATAAGTATCTGAAAAGAAAAAAAAAGAGCTAAAAAGGGCAGGGCTGTGGGACTGGCTGGATTGCTTTTGTATTCAACTAGTATTCAAAAGCCAAATGGCCACTTTGTGTTGTAACCATTCTGCAATTCTATTGAAATACACTTCAGGTTCCTTCACATCACTCAGTACCTTCCACGTTTCGTTTATTCCCTTGCCTTGTTTCATCTACCTAAATGTATCGTCTTCCGTCTCCGAATTAAATTCCATCTATCATTTTTTTCTGGACAGGCAATTACATTTTTCCAATGTCCAGAGCCTTCCACCTCACATCAACCACATGATCATGTTTTATATTAAATGCAAATATCTTTATCATAGTATTACAATTTGGACCTAAAAATTACATTAGAAAAAGCAAATGACCGAGTTCTCAAAAAGGAAACAAACATTAACATTTTGCTTTCTGCCACTAAGCCAATTCTGGATCTAATTTTCACTTTCCCCATGGATCTCATAGGTTTTTCGTTCTTTTGATCGGTCTGCTTGTTGCACAACTTGTTGAAATCCATGTAGACTACATCAAACATACCCTTTGACAAGGGCATCAAAGCCCTTATCAACTCCCCTTGTTACCACAACAAAAAAAATCATTTGTTCAACACTGCTGTTCCTCAACAAACCCATGCAGGCCTGTAACCTTTATGAATTAAATAGTCCCCAATAATACATTTCAATAATTTTCCCCATCATTGAAAATAAAGCCAACTGCCCTGCACTTGCTCCCTTTTAAAACAACATTCCAGCCCTCAGGTACCATTCCGGTAATCAGAGAAGATTGAAAATTAACAAGTTCATTTATTTACAGGGAACACCTCAGGAGAGGTTGCGTGCCTATTAACATTTGTTAATTGCCGAATTGGAGTAACCATTGAACACAACTTAAGATTTACTGTTTAGAAGTTACAATGAGCTTCTGATGCTTCCTAAAACCAGTCAGTGAAAGCAAGGCAAGAAAGCAATAGTCATTGATGGGCTGAATCAAAATAGTAGGGATATAGTTCAACAAATACTCAGTTCTCAAAGCTGCATTCTAATGGAAAAACTGACTTATATTGAACATCCGAGGACAAATATGAACTGCAATGCCACAATGCTGAGACCCATTGCAGAACGGTTGGACAAATAACAAAGGGATAAAGCTTGCCATGACTAGAGAACACAACCTGGCGAATTGATTACAAAAAAGGGAAATGAATTATTTTGAACTCTTCATGCATGAGATTTCAAGTAAAATTCCAAAACTAGTTCTGGAACTAGAAACGAGGGAGGAACTCAGGAAATTTACAAATCACCAAGGGAATTTGATGGAATATCGCCAGGCCATGGTGACTTCATCCCAAGGACTTACAACCAGTAGTTACTGAGAGAGTGAATGCATGGTTTTCAAATTGCATATAAAATCAAAAAATGGTAAATATAACCCCTTGATTCATAAAGAAGAGCAGAGAGACGGCAAGAAATTACAGACCAGTTAATGTACCTTGTAGTAAAAATGTCCTAAGTTATTATTGAAGACATGATAGCAAGGCACAGGAATATTTAAGAAAAAAATTAACATTATAAAAGGAAAATCATGTTTGACCAACTTTTAGACACCATTGACATAGTAACATGCTGTGGATGAAGGGAAACTAATAGATATATACTAAACTTACATTTCCCCAAGGCAGTTGAGTAATTCCCATAAAGGTTATTGTAGAAATTAAAAATATATCAAGCAAGAAACTGCATATTGGTGTGGATAGAAGAGGATTAGCTGGAAACAGAGATGAGATTTATCTGGATCATTTTTTGGTTTGCAAGATGAATCGAATGGTTTGCTATAAGGAGTTGTGCTCAAGGCTCAACATTTTACAATTTACGCTAATTATTTGAATGGAAAGACTAAATATATCTTTGTTAAATTACTGAATGTAATCATTTATTGTGTGAAGAACTGATTAAAATGTGGAGGTTATGTTTATATTGATGAGACCACAAATGGCGTGCTATAAATGATACTTGGCTCCTTCTTTAATAAACGATGTTCATCTATGGTAAGCAGTTCCCACAAGGTTTATTGGACTCAAAGCAAGAATGGGCAGATTGGCTTATGAGGAAAATGTTGGATAGTTGGTGATTGTATCTACTGGAGTTTGGAAGATTGAGGAACGATTTGATTGAAACACAAGGCTATAAGGATTGATGTGGAGAGGATGTTTCTTGTGTTAGAATCCGGAACTAGGGCTAGGAAATGCGTTCTCCATCGGCTGCAAGTCCTTGAAGGATGGTGGGACCAGGTTCTTTGCAAGCTTTTAGGATAGAAGTGCATGCTGGGTTAAAGGTTGCCATGGGTAGACAGAAATGTGGTGTGTGAGCTGACGATCAGAACAACCATGATCTTAGTAAATGGCAGCAGTGTTGAGACACCAAGGGGTCTACTTTTGATCTTGTTTCCTATTTTTGAATGTTCATATACAGTGGAGAACAAGGAGCCATCAAGCTAACCCTGACATTCATCACAGTTATGGTTGACTTTCCACATTGACTCAATTTCCTTCTGCTCCTTATCTCTCAATTCTCAATATCTTTGGCAGAAAATGCTAGATTTAGCACCCTCGAAGTGTAGAAACTTTTCTTTGTTTCAGTCTTAACAATCTTCACTTCTGGGGGCGTGAACCCTGGTTCTAAACTCCTCAGAAAGGGAGAGTCATTCTCCCTGCATCCAGCCTGTCCAGTCCTGTAGGAACTTTACAAATATAAATGACTTGGCCTCTCAAATCTTCCAAAATCAAAGTATTATATACATAGTCAATACAAACTCTTGACAAACATAAATATCACTATCCCAGGAACCTTCACTGCACTCCCTACATTTCCTTTTTAGGTAATGATGACAACAAGTTGTATACAATGCTCCTGAGGTGTCGTTTCACGATGACCATATATACACCTCATCCACCACTAATAGGCTGCAATCTAAGAAGCACTCAGTTATTCCCACATGTCTGCTATTGTCTATTAACCAATTCTCAATCCATGCTATACATTATCTTTAGCTGCACAGCTTGTTGAGTTTTTCTTTCACATTTCTAAATACCAGTGCCACAAGATGTCACACAAGGTGGTGGCAGGCTCTTGCAGTCCAATCTGACAGAAGGTGTTCAGCTGTCTGTTGGATCTGGTGCCTACACTTTACCTGTCACTCTCCAAGTCACCAGCAGCCTCAGCACTTGTGCTTGCAGTACCCAACAGGGCTCTGCCGGATATAAATTCAGGATCTCTCAGGAGGAGGCCCAAAGATGTAAAGCCAGGTGATTGATGGCCTGCTTGCTCATCCTAACAATTATGGGAACTAGACTTGCGATGGTGCCACTCAGAATGTGTGGGCATTTAGGTATGTGATTTCTAGTGTTCAGATTATAAACGACAGTGACAATCCAGGCACTCAATCACTACCTATTCCTTCAAGGATTGTCACTCAAACAGCATTAACGTAACAAAAGAGCCCAAGATCCTTCACAAGAGCATCACCAGAGCAAATGTGACTCTGAGCCATAGGTGGAAAGACAAGCATGAGTGACTAAAGATTTGGCTAATGAGTTGGTTTTTGAGGTGGCGCTTACACAACAAAGAGCGATAGAATATTTTTGTTATGGCAGGGTATTCCAAAGGTCATGGTTTCAATAGCTGAGGTCACAGATGCCTTTGTTGAGCCATTAAAATCAGGGGCAGTCAAAAGGGCAAAGTTAAAGAAATCAAGACCGCCCAAATAATCCTCTGGAAGGAGCAATTTACAGATAAACAGAGCAGCGAGTCATAGAACATAGAACAGTATAGCACAGGAACGGGTCCTTCTGCCCACAACGTCCGTGATGAACGATGCCAAATTAAACTAATCTCTTCTGCCTGCACATGATGTCTGTACCCTGCCTATCCATGTGCCGATCCAAAAGCATCTTAAATTCTATTATCATATCTGTCTCTATCTTCATCCCCGGCAGCATGTTTCAGCCATTTATCACTGTTAAAGCAAGTTGTCCTGCATATTTCCTTTAAACTTTGTGCCATGAAGCGAGGCCTTGTAGTTTTTAGCATTTCCACCCTGGGAACAAATGCTTCTGACTGTCTACCCTATTTATGCCTCTCATTATGTTATGTACTTTCATCAGGTCTCCCCTCTGCCTCTGGCACTCCAGAGAAATCAATTCAAGTGTGTAAAAACTCTCCTAATAAAGAATAAACTTTAATCCACGCAGCATTCTGATAAATATTCAAAATGGAGTGCCGAAAGGAAACCCACCTGTTCACAGGGAGAGCGTGCGAACTTCACACAGACTGTGCAGGAAGTCTGGATTAGCCTACCATGAGGGACTTCATTATATACCTACTCAAATCCATACAGATAACATCCGCAGCCTTCTCTTCAATCACTGTTTCCACCTCCTCAGGAAAACTCAATCAAGTTCTCCCCGTGACCTTTGTGGGTTTTCTCTGGGTGCTCCAGCTTCCTCCCACATTCCAAAGACGTACAGGTTTATAGGCTAATTGGCTTAATAGAATTGTAAATTGTCCCTTGTGTATCAGGTAATGTTAGAGTGCGGGGAGCGCTGGTCGACGCGGACTCGGTGGACCGAAGGCCTGTTTCCATGCTGTATCTCTGAACTGCACACTAAACGAAACTATTTGTATTGCACGGTACTAATTGATTATAATGCAATTTCAATTCAGAGCTAGATAACTACTTAAGTTACAGAGGAAATTTGTAAAAGAAAATTCTTAGAAAAAAATTATCCAGGTAGCCTTCCTGCAGTAATCAGACACCTTCATCTTTGAGGCCCTCTGCGTTTGAGGCCCTCTGAGGGGGCGCTGTGAACTGTTTATGTATGTGCTGTTATGTTTGTGTGCCATTGTATGTTTGTTTCTTAGTACCTGAACTGATGTACAGCACTTTGGTCAATGTGGGTTGTTTTTAAATGTGCTATACAAATAAAATTGACTTGACTTGACTTCATCTCTTAAAAATACTGCTGTGAAATTCACTAAATTGTGCCACTGAAATTGAGAAACAAGAAATTTAGGATGCTGGAATCTTATGCAAAAATCAAAGTACAGGGAAACTGAGCAGGTCAGGCAATATCTGTGGAGAAAATGGACAGACAATATTTTGGGCTGGGACCAGTCTGAAGGGTTCCAACCCAAAGCATCATCTATTTTTGGTCACTGAAATTCACAAGCTATTGCAATATTACTCCATTAAACAATGACGCATACAGCCTTTAGTATTTTTAGCATATAGGGTAACAAAAATAAACAATGACTAAAAACATTATTTTTGAAAATCCTAGAGAAAAATAACTTTGCTGTTGCGAGTCTGATACTTTCTAGCCCCTTTCTTCCATTGAAGCATTTTCTATAACATGGATTTATAATATTTCTTGGGATACAATTGTAGCAGAACTACCTGTACTTCTAGGTGTCCGTTCTATAATACTCTCTAGCGCCCTGCCATTTATGTGTATGCCCTGCCTGGTTTAACTTCTCAAAATACTTCCATCTACCATTCCTTTGCCCACCGTTTTCCGGTTAATCAATATCCAGTTGCAACCTTAGCTAACATTCAACACAGTTCACCACACCACCAATTTGTATCATCTGCAAACTTATGAGCCATGTGACCCACATTCTCATCCAAACCATTAATAGAGAAGACAAATAAAAAAGGAACCCAGTATTGATCCCTGTGGCACACCACTGGTCACTGCCAACAATCTGAAAAGCAACCTTCCATTGCCAAGCTCAATCTTCCACTGACAATTTTGTATCCAATTGGCTAGCTCACCCTGGATCCCATGATGTCTCACCTTCTAGAGAACTCAACCATGCAGAACCTTTGCAAAAGCCTGACAAAAGTCCATGTACACAACATTTACCATTCTCCCCTCATCAATCTTCTTGGTCACCTTTTCAGAAAACAATTAAATTTGAAGGTTGCAAATAGTCAGTATCAGCTTTAAACAACTACCAAAAAGTGAACAAAGTTGGTGACTAGAGATTGAAGCATGTGGCAAAAACAGAAGACAACAGGTTTAAACATGTACATAAACATCCGTGATGCACTTGTCATGGCAGCTCAAGATAATTAACTTGTTTGGACATCGACTATAACCAGCCTTGTTACAAGAGATGCCATATCACCATCAGATGGAGCTTAAATAGGTCACGGGCATGCTGAATGTTCACTTCAGGTGCTTGAATGGTTCTGGGAAGGGTCCTTTGGTATGTACCAGCCAGTGCCTCTGATGGTCTTAGAGAAGCTTGTAAATGGGCCTATTGGCCCACCGAGCCCACAATGATCATCCATCACCCGTTCCTACCAGTTCTATGTTATCCCATTTTTGCATTAACTCCCTACACACTAGGACAATTTACAGAGACAAATTAACTTATAAACCAGCAAGTCTTTGGGATGTGGGGGGAAACCAGAGCATCAGGTGGAAACCCAAGCGGTCACAGGGAGAAATTGCAAATTCCACACAGACAGCACCAGAGGTCAGATCAAACCCAGATCTCTCACACTGCGAGGTAACACCTCTACCAGTTTTGGCACTGTGCTGCCCTGCAGTAGCAGGGCAAACAAATCTCACAATCGCTTTGAATGGTTCTGAGAGATATTCATCTCTCCCATTGTCACAAACTCAAAGGATCTTGCAAAGAACCCATGCAATCTGGTACACTTCCCACTGGTTTCTCTCACCTCTATCTTCCCAGTCATCATCAAACAAGTTAAATGACAACAGAAATACTTAGCTGGTCTGGCAGCATTTGTGGAGATAGAAACCAAGTTGTTTCAGACCAATAACCTTTCAGCATCCGCAGTTTTTTGCTTCATGGAGATACATGGCAAATTGCCTTCTAGCACAACAAAATGAAGATGTGAAAGTGGTGTAACAAAATATATGGACGAATCATAGCAGGCCTCTATTCTATTTTTCTGCTTCTATTTGATGCGAACCCTGTGGATTCAGCAGATACACAAAGAGATCATTGTTTTCATTGTGTAATTATCCTTGGTCACCATTCTCTTCCGTTCCTCTCACCCCATCTATTCTCATCTTCATGATGGGTCATTGGAGTAAGGAAGTTCTTCACCAACCTGCATTCCATTATATTTTTTGTTCCTGCATCTAGTTCTGCCAAATTCTAATTGAGGAAAGCACTGAATTTGATGTTCCTTCATGTACTTCTTTCCCAATTCAAATAGTTAAAAAGTGCACCGACAGATGCCACAACCTTAGTTGCTGTTTTCCAAACAAAGAATAGTCACAACACTATCACTTGCAAGTACTCCCACCTCTCCCCACATACACACACTCTAGTATAACTCCAAATTAATTTTAAGGTCATGCATTAATTTCTGTAAAATTCTCATAACAGGGAAATGAGGTGTTGCATTTTGGGAGGACTAACATGGGCAGAACGTACAGAATGAATGGTAGGGCTTAGGGAAGTGTGGTAGAACAGAGGAATAGGTTTAAGGTGAGGGAGGAAAGATTTAATAAGAATCTGAGGGGTAAGTATTTCACGCAAAGGGTGGTAGGCGTAAGGAATGAACTGCCAGCGGATGTAGATGAGGTAGGTACTATCGCAACGTTTAAGAAACATTGAGACAGGTACATGGATTGGACAAGTTAAGAGGGATACGGGCCAAATGCAGGTAGGCAGGACTAGTGTAGATGGGACATGTTGGCAAGTTGGGCCAAAGGGACCGTTTCCTCGCTGTAAAACTTTATGACTATGACTCTATGACATACATTCATGCAAAAGTGCATGTAATGAAAACCAATATCCCTCAGTAACCAGGAAAGTCTCTCCAAGGACAAACTTAGATAAATAAGTGTAGGAAAATAAACTGCAGATGCTGGTTTAAATCAAAGGTAGACACAAAATGCTGGAGTAACTCAGTGGGTCAGGCAGCATCTTTGGAGAGAAGGAATGGGTGATGTTTCGGGTCGAGACCCTACTTCAAACTGATTATTATTATTATTAGATAAATAAGTGACGGAACCAAGCATTCTAATGAAATAAATAAGCAATTAAATCCAACCATGAGATCTTTTGATCCCATCAAGATTTCAAGTTCATCTCATTCACTGCTGTGCATTAATATAACTAAAGAGTATATATACCCAAGTTGGTCTAGTTCACACCAACTGCATTCTTCTTTGCCTTCCAGGATGAGGATTTGTTCCTACATTTCAAACAAAATATTCCCCCCCCCAGGTTTCACTGATCAAAATCCCTGTGAATGCATGCTGTGTTCTTGACCCCGAGATTGTATTTATTTTTATACCTTGTTGCCCTGAACTCATCATGAGTAATAAGACAGCTTACTGTTGTTGTTAAGCTACTTATACCTGACCCTATATTAGTCTACCCATATAATTTGCACATCAATTCAGCGTCCACGTACGCCCAGGGTAACGCTATGATGATGCAAACATGTATACTTCAACCATCATTTTAATTGCAGTCTCCAGGTATGTTAAAGAAGGGGTTACACTTAGGAAAATCAACATTGTATCCAATATAGCATTACTCTGAGATCATAAAGGGCGCTATGAAAATGCAAACCTGTGTTTTAAGAAAAAGATCTCAGATAACTGAAGAATTTTCCAGATATCTTTAATACTGGTGAAAAATGTTTTCCAAGCTGTTAGCTAGAATATGATAAAAATAAGTTAGTATCTTGGTGTGCTGTGATTATTTTTATGTGCCATTTGCCTTTTTATGCTTTTCAATATTCATTTATAAATTGTACATTTTCATCAAATTTGAAATTCCTTCACACCACATTTCAGCAATCATCTCCACCCATGTTCAGTATGGCTGTTACATTTCCTACCCCTTCACCATCTCCAATATTAAATCTTAGTCGGCCCTCGTGGTGGGCTGAGGGGAACCTGTAGTGTGGCTCTATGACTTGAATGCTAACATATGGACAACAGAGGCCTCACGCTACATTTTTCTCCCATCCCTTCCAAATACTTGCATATCAAAATAAACTCTGGTTTGCCCTTTCCCAAATGGTCTTTTTCCTTCTGTGATACATTTACAAACAGTTGCTGGACTTTTATTTGACACTGAAAGCTGGATTTTGATAAAGTCACCAACGGCAAGCTTGTCCAATATGTTGGACAAACGAAGTGGAGGACTTTGTGTAAAGCCAAGTAAATAAACTGCTGCCAGTCAAGAGAGTAATGTCAAGAAGGTAGCAACTTTCAAAGTGCTAACTGCAAAGACAGGTACAGGCCAGTTTATTGGTACATAGCACATGGCAGTGTTCAATGATCCATTTTTCAGAGACATGGCACACACCTGCTTCACCTGGCTGTGCCATATAACCTGAAATTTCTCAATTCATCAGATGGACCATACAGCATCCTCAGGCAAGGTAAGAGGTGGCAGGGTCTGTTACTTAATCAACACATCATAGTGCTTGGGTGTTGGGTCTCAGCGAGTTTCTGCATCCTAGACCTGGAACATCCTAGACCTGGAAACAGTCGTTCGTACCTGCTACCTGCCATGAGAATTCATTTCATCTATCCTGACTGCAGTTTACATCCAACCCCATGCAAATTGAAAGGCCATTTGCCAGCTGCAACACATGGAGGACCAGATAGTATCACTACTGAAATATTAAAGCACAGTTCTGAAGAGCTTCAGTGACAAGGCTAGAAGCTGATCATTCACATTCTGGATCAACTAAGGAACTGGGTCAAGTATTTAACTCCGATAAGTGTGAGGTGTTGTAATTCGGTAAGAAAAAGTGTTCCAACTGTTTCGTTTCGTTGGGTTGCTGTTAATTACTTAAATTATTGCATCGTATGGGAGGCGCATTCCCAATCTCGTTGTACCCCTGGGTACAATGACAATAAAGATATATTGTATTGTATTGTAAAATCATTGCAGCATTTTACACGGTAGATCGTAGGGCCATGGAGAATGTTGAGACTTCAAGGTACACAGCTTCCTGAGAGTGGCAACACAAGTGGACAGGGTGATGGAGATGGCATTTGGCATGCATGCCTCCATTGGTCAGGGCATTGAATATAGAATTTGGACATCATGCTACAGCTGTACAAAACTTTGTTAAGGCCACATTGGATGCTATTAAGCTAGAAACACTGCAAAAATGAATAACCAGGAGGTTAAAAGGACTCATAAGGTCATTGATTCATAAGGAGAAGCTGAACAGACCACGTCAATTTTCCCCGTAGGGCAGGAGGCTGGGGGGGGGTGACCTTATAAAAAATGGTATATAAAAGGATGCAGGGCATAGATAAGGTAAACGGGCAGTCTTTTTCCCAGGATAGAATTGTCAAGAACTAGAAGGCTTAAGTTAAGGTGAGAGGATTAGGATTTTAAAAAGAGACTAGAGGGACAATTTGATCACACAGTGAGCGGCATGTTTTTGGATAAGCTACAAGAGGAAGCTGTAGAGCGGGTACAATGAAGTTAAAGATATGTCCATGGATCGGAAAGGTTCAAGAAACCAAACAAAGGAAAATGGCACAAGTTCAGTTACAAATCCTGTTGTGTGCCAACAAAGGGCCTGTTTCCTTGCCATATGATTCTGTCTTTATCTGGAAAAGAATGTCAGTGAACCTCAGAGGTGCCATAAATCTTCAAAAGGAGGTCAAAAGGTCAGACAGTGGCAACTATAGAGGTGTCACAAAATGCTGGAGTAACTCAGCGGGTCAGGCAGCATCCAGGAGAGAGGGAATGGGTGACGTATTGGGTCTCGACCCAATATGTCACCCATTCCCTCTCTCTTAGATGCTGCCTGACCCGCTGAGTTATTCCAGCATTTTGTGATACCTTCGATTTGTACCAGCATCTGCAGTTATTTTCCTGCACAACTATGGAGGTGTCTCCCTGCTGTGTGGCATAGGGAGAAAAGTCTGCCATCAAAGAGCAGGAATAAAGGGTGCATTTTCTGGTTGGCTGCCGGTGACTAGTGGTGTTCTGCAGGGGGCAGTGCCGTTCTTCTACTTTCATGTTACATGTTAATGATCTGGATGAGAGAATTAATTGATGGCTTTGTGGTCATGTTTGCAGACAATACGAAGAAAGCTGGAAGGGTCGATAGTGTTGAGGAAACGAAGGCTGCAGAAGGATTTGGACAAGTTAGGAGAATGGGCAAAGTGGAGGCAAATGGAATAGAGGATAGTTAAGTGTATGGTCATGCACTTTGATAGAAGGAATAAAGGTGTAAACTACTTTCTAAATAGGGAGAGGATTCAGAAATTAGAGGTGCAAAGGGACTTGGGCTGGTGCAGGATTGCCAACAGGAGGCCACATTTGGAGTATTGTGAGTATTTTGGGCCCCTTATCTGAGGAAGGATGTGCTGGCTTTGAAGAGGGTCAAGACGAGGTTTACGAGGATGATCCCCAAGATGATTTGGTTAAAGTTCAAGGAACTTTTGAAGGCTCTGGGCCTGTACTCACTGGTTTAGATGGAATAGGGATGAGGGGGGATTTAATTTAAATCCTGGATAGAGTGGACATAGAAAGGACATTTCCATTAGTGGAAGAGTCAAGAACCAGAGGGCACAGCCTCAGAATAAAAGGATCTACCTTTACAAAGGAGACACAGAGGAATTTATTGAGCCAAAGGATGGTGAATCTCTGGAATTCATTGCCACTGTGTAGGCCAAGACATTGGGTATTTTTAAAGCAGAGATTAACAGGTTCTTAATTAGTAGGGGTTTCAAAGGTTATGAGGAGACGGCAGGATGATGGGTTGAGAGGGAAAAATAGATTAGCCAGGACTGCAGAGTAGACTCGATGGGCTGAATGTATTAAGGAACTTAGTATTGGAAGTCCTGCCTGTGCAACCATCATTTGCTGTACAAAGCATTAACAATGACATTATATACCAGCCAGAAATTATTCAGCATTTATGCAAACCATCTTCACCTTATGAATATTTTACAGTCAAAGCCAAATGTTAAATCTTGTGCATTTAATCATTTAGATTGAACTTGCTTATCAGTTAAAGTGCACACAAAGGTATCGCACTGTGCTCAATTTAGGAAGGTGCTGAAATTACAGGTTCAAGACAGATCCCAACACTCAAATAATCCCTAATGGCCTCTTTGGATTTTTAGCTTCTGTCCTGGACTTGTTAGTTTCTAAGATCACCCAAGACACCACCTCAAAGTAATTCAACAATCCATCACAGAGGTCCAGCAAAGTGAAATATGTCTGAGCCAAGCACCATTAGTAAGATTCCTTTGTCATATGGTTTTGAAGAAGCATAGTCTGGTTGTGGTTTTGTTCCCCCCCCACACTGCACTCCAAGGGCCAGTTCAGCTGGGCAAATTTGCACATTAAGTCACTCGAACAAAACAGGAAATTTTGGGCTTACCAATCATAATTGCTTATACAGTCCCTTGATGCAGTTGATAATTTTGCTTCTATTCTCCATTGTTTTTCCCTCTTAGCTACTCTAATATATATGCCCCCGAGGATTACTGGTCAATTAAATAGTACAGAGCATTATGTAAGAAACAGGAACATTCTTGTTTATTCAAGGTCGTTCTCAGACTGTACAACAAAAAAAGCACACACAATCCTCTTGGTCATTCACTGATGTCACAGTGATTTACACAAGACGACTGTGGCACAAGGCACAGCAAGTTTATCAAACCAAGCTAGGCTTCAACATTTCAATCTGCACTCAGAATTTTCTGACCTTTGAATTTGTTTGGTGTGTATTGATCTCACTGCTTGTATGTTTACATATAGCAGCCTGTTAAATACTGAACTACCACATTGTGCCATTGCACAATTAGCTGATCAATAGAAATAAAGCAAATGTAAACCAATGCATGGTGGCATTTTTTCAAATTAAAAATAGGACAAATATGTACCAAAGATAGGAATATTCTCAACGAATGCAAAATTCATAAACATTGGTGTCTGGCGATCTGTTGTTTACTGTGTCTGACAAGGGTGATAGTGAATGAGACAACCACAATACTTGATTTTTTTGGCTAATCAAGTTGTGTTATAAATGAAAACCTGAACAAGAATTGCCCATTTTTCAAGCAGACGGCCATCTTGTAGTTAGAAAAAACCCATCTTTCTGGGATTGCAGACTGGATGGAAACGAGCATCCTTATCTCTTTCAGCAACGTACAGCTATTATTTTTCAAGATATCTCTGAATGTAGCTTGTCAGCATCTGCAGTTATTTTCTTATACAGTTAAGTTTAAAGATTTTTTTTAATTATCAAAAAATACTTTATTCAAAAAAAATATATATACAAAACATCTTCCTTCCGAAACTCCATCTGACATTCTCAGAGGCTATACATATATTCAATACACCAATTACATAACATTTCCCCCCACCCTTGCCACTCATATGGCCCACTGGCATGGAATCCCTTCCCTTATCTTGAGAGCCGTCTCCACCACACCCTGCCCCCCATGTCCAGCAGCGGAAGGACCCTAGACTGTGGTCCTCCCCCACAGAGCCTTGGCGTTGGCTGCACCAAGCTTCAGTGCGTCCCTCAGCACGTACTCCTGCAGTCTGCAGCGGGCCAGTCGGCAACATTCCCCGACGGACATCACGCTCCACTGGGAGGTCAACAAAGCTCGGGCAGATCAAAAAGCATCTTTGATGACCTTCCAGCAGCACTCGATGTCAGTCTCTGAATGCGTCCCTGGGAACAGTCAGTAAATCACAAAGACTTCTGTGACGGAGCTGCTCGGAATAAATCGTGTCAGGGACCCTTGCAAACCTCTCCAGACTCTCTTTGCAAATCCACACTCTGCGAAGAGGTGGGCAACCATCTCCTCTCCATAGCAGCCGTCCCGAGGGCAGCGTGCGCTGGTAGTGAGGTTCCGGCAGTGCAGGAAGGATCTGACTGGGAGCGCTCCCCTCACCGCCAGCCAAGCCTGGTCTTGGTGCTTGTTGGTGAGCTCTGGCGATGAGGCATTTCGCCAGAAAAGCTGGGCAGGCTGCTCTGGGAACCATGCCACAGGATCCATGGAGTCATTCCCCTGCAGTGCCTGCAGGACGTTCCGTGCGGGCCACTGCCCGATGGACCTGTGTTCAAAGGTGTTGGTCCGGAAGAACCTTTCCACGAACGATAGATGGTGCGGCAATGTCCAGCTGCGTGACAACTGCGCCAGGCACATCCTTCGCAACACCGGGGACAGGTAGAACCTCAGCAGGTAGTGGCACTTGGTGCCCACGTGCCTTGGCTCTATGCTCCGCCTGATGCAGCCACACACAAAGGTGGCCATAAGGATGAGGGCGACGTTGGGCACGTTTTTACCCTCATTGTCTGCCGACTTGTGCATTGTGGCCTGTCATACCGGTCCATCCTCGACCCCCAGATGAAGCGGAAGACGGCCCGTGTGATCCCCGTGGCATAGGAGTGAGGGACCGGCCACACGCAACAAGTACAGCAGCCCCACGAGCACCTCACACCTGATGACCAGATATTTCCCCATGATGGAGAGGGAGTGTTGCTTCCCCAGCTCGTTTCTACCCCACCCTGGCTATCCGCTCTAGCCAATTCTCAACATACGCCTCAGCGCCCCCCGAACCAGATCCCCAGCACCTTCAAGAAGTCCAGCTTGATGGTGAAGGGGATGAAAGATCGGTCGGTCCAGTTGCCAAAGAGCATGGCCTTGCTCTTCCTGCGGTTTACCCTGGCCCCCGTGGCTGACACAAACTGGTCGCAGACGCTAATTAATCTGCGGACCGACCCTGGGTCTGAGCAGAAGACGGCGACATCGTCCATGTACAGGGAGGTTTTGACCTGAGTGCCCCCACTGCCTGGCAATGTTACTCCACTTATGCTCACGTCCTTCCTGATGGACTCAGGAAAGGGTTCAATAGAACAGACGAACAAGACAGGGGAGAGAGGGCAGCCCTGCCTGACTCTAGACCGGACGGGAAGCTGTCTGATTCCCACCCATTGAATTGGACTACACTACAGATGTCAGTGTAGAGCAGTTGGATCCAATTCCTGATTCCCTCCCCAAAGCCCATTTTAGAGAGCATGTCCCTCATGTACGTGTGCGATACCCTGTCGAAGGCCTTCTCCTGGTCCAAGCTGACCAGGCAGGTATCCACCTGTCTGTCCCGCACGTAGGCAATGGTATCTCTCAGCAGCACCAGGCTGTCTGAGATTTTCCTGCCAGGTACAGCACAGGTTTGGTCCGGGTGGATCACCTGTCCCAGAGCAGACTTGAACCAGTTGGTGATGGCCTTAGACAGGATCTTGTAGTCTACATTCAACAATGTGATGGGTCTCCAATTCGTTATATCATTCATCTCCCCCTTCTGCTTGTAGATTAGGATGATGTTGCCCTTCCTCATAGAGTCTTACATGCTGCTGGCGAGAAGTATGTCGTTGTACAGTTCCAGCAGGTCCGGGCCCACCCAGTCCCACCGAACCGAGTACAACTCGGCTGATAAGCCATCCCCTCCGGGAGTTTTACTCGAGTCAAAGGAACGGATGGAGCCAGTCAGCTCCTCCAGGGTCAGTGGTTGGTCCAGACTCTCCCGCATGCTGTCCTCCAACACCTCCGTGATAGAGGACAGGAAGTTCTGGGAGGCAGTGCTGTCTGTCATACAAATCCGTATAAAAAGATCTGTCGATCCTCAGCATGTCCGTCTGCAAGGATGTTACCGAGCCGTCCTCTGTGGATCACAGAGCTCCCCCTGTGAACCTTATGGAAGAAGAAACGCGAGCACGTCTCATCCTGCTCAATGTGGCTGGACCCTGGACCGGACAATGCTCTTGGAGGATTCGGAGGTAAAGAGCCGAGCTTGCCGGCCCTTCAACTCTCTAAGTTCCTCCCTCACATCCACCCCTCTCGACTGCAGAAGGAGTAGTTGCTGCAAATCTGTCTGGAGTTGACACAATTCCCTCTTACCCTGTCTTGCTTTCTGAACCCCTTTGGGAGATGAAGAACTTCTTGATGTTCTCCTTGGTTGTTTCCCACCAGAGTGTCGGGGAGTCAAAGAGGGGCCTCACAGTTCTCCAACATGCGTAGTCTCTGTTTAGCTCCTCAATGTTCTCTGGGGTCAACAGCTCCACATTGAACTTCCACGTCCATCTGCCCACCTTCCAGTCCTCCTGTAGGTGACAGGAAGCCTGAAGGAGGCAGTGGTCAGAGAAGATCACCGGCGTGAGGTTGCTGTGTCTGACCGTGACGGCCTTCGACGTGAAGAGGAAGTCTATCCGGGACCGGGTTGAACTGTCCGGTCTTGACCAGCTGAACCGTGACTGGGACCTGCCTGCAGGATCGCTGAAGGCGTCGCGCAGCTTTGAGTCTTTGACCGTCTCCATCAGGAGCTTGGAGGTGCTGTCCAGTCTATGGTCGGCACTGCCGGATCGTCCAGCCGCATCAACAATACAGTTGACATCACCGGCCAGAACGAGCGGCTGGGACGTGGCCAGCAGCGGAGCCCAGCCGCTCGCTCCGCACGGGTGAGGCGTACACATTAATCAGCCGGAGTGGAGAGCCGAGATACTTTACATCCACCACAAGGAGACACTCCCCAACCACCTCCCTCACCTCAGTGATGGCGAAGCTCCCTCCCCGCAGCAAGATCCCCAGACCGGAAGAGCGACAGTCATTGTCCCCCAACCATACCGACAGTCCGTGGAGCCACATCGCGACCACCTCCGATAGCAGCGGAGATGTGGCAGCCCGCACTCCTGCAGAAAAGTCACGTCCGCCTTGACCTTGGCGAGGTACTGCAAGGCGTTTACACATCGCGCAGTGTTCTTCACACTGCACACGTTTAGAGATGCCAGTTTTAGATCTATTGTCCGTTAGAGTCACTGACCGTCATTCTGTCCCATCATGCACACCGCTTTGGTGAACTGCAGCACCGATTCGGGGCACAGGAACTGGGTGCTGGCTTCCACAGGGAGGGGGTGTCCAAAGATACAGTATGGAATCAGGCCCTTCTGTCTGCCAAGCCCACACCGACCTTTGATCACCCGTTCACACTAGTTTGATGTTATCTCACTTTTCCTACACATTCGGGCAATTTACAGAAGCCACACACACGTTTTTGGGATGTGGGAGGAAGCTGGAACACCCGGAGAAAACCCGTGTGGTGACAGGGAGAACGTGCAAATGCCACACAAACAGCACCAGAGGTCAGGATCGAACAAGGGTGCCTGGTACTGTGCCTAGTGGCTCTGTCAGCTTCGCCGCTGTGCTGCAGATTTTTAAGCTCATCGCTGTATTATAAAAAATATAATGAGATTAAACTATTTAATTAAAGTCACACCTATTTCAATAACCTGCTCATTAAAAATAAGTTTATGTACACACCTTGTGTTTTAATAATTCAACTACAAGTGTTATTTCAAACCCACTGTGAGCAGGAAAAAAAACATCAACATATATCTGCACAATCACTCAACAAATCTCTTCCATAAATTGTTGTCATTTCTCTTTCCACCAGCAAAGACTATTCCCTGAATCACTGACAATCTCCACCACAGCTGAGGAAGACATCACAAGATGAAATTTCATGACTAATATTATAAATATATATATCACTTTTTGACAAATAAATTGAACTCATCTGAAGCAGGGAGACATCAACCTATTGAGCTGAAGGATGTGGATGTATCAATTGCAGTATGTCTACCTCAATAATCTCTGGCATTTGATTGACCCATCCACTGGCTGCCAAACAGGGATTTTAGTATTAAATATTTGTCAAACAATCAGTGCAAAGGCTGAACTGTAAATTAAAATCAACTCATGCAGTGGCTGAACAGAAGTAGTACAAGTGGAATGCAACTGAAATGAGACAGTATGTTGAACATTCTGTAATAAGTGGTTATTTCACAATTTAATGTTTTGAAGTGAAGACCTGTAATATTTTGAAGACTGAAAAATGAGAATAAAAATATTGCACAAATATCAATTCAGATGTTGTGCAATTTTAAATTTTCGAGCTTGTAAGCAGAGTAGGTTTCAGTAATTCTATAGTAAATATATCTATCAGGTTTTATTAATGCTGCGTGCTCTTGAAGACATTGACCTTCTTCAGAGCTAACTATTCACTTGTGAGAGAGGAGGACACAAGCTAAAGCACCAGCACAAACTTAATCACTGCCATGTTCTGGAGTGGGTCATCTCCACTGGCTGCAAGGTCTATGCAATTAGATAACGCCTTTCAAGATAATGATCGAGGAAGAGCTGATGAGTTGATTTGCTCCCTACAAATGCAGACCTGCTGCCAGCATCAACAAACACTGTCAAGTGATCTATGGCCCAGCTTATTATTGATCCTCCTGGATGAAGTAGGAGGCATGTCAGTGGATGTCTACAGAATAGGTTAGCAACAAGTAAGTGAAAAATACAGAAAATGGTTTGTAATAGGTACAATATGCTTGCGAGGAAGCAGCAATCTTGGGAACTACTTCAGAGCTGACATTTTCCTGGAATTATATCGAGTAAGTTACAGATCAATTCTTATGCAATTGTTTCAACAATCAGGATGGTGGGATGAAAACTAGAAGGACATTGGGTTTTCCTTTATGTTCATTATATTGGTAAAATGGAACATTTGCAACAATAAACACATTAATACAGCCTAGTTAATGAATCTTCTTAGAAGCGGGGGCACAGTGGTAAAGTTGCTGCCTTACAGCGCCAGAGACCCGGGTTTGATCCTGACCATGTGATCTGTCTGTATGGAGTTTGTACGCTCTCCCCCGTGACCTGCATGGGTTTTCCCCTGGATCTCCAGTTTCCTCCCACACGCTAAAGACATTTAGGTTTGTAGGCTAATTGGCAGGTGACATTTTAAATTGTCCCTTGTGCGTGTAGGATAATGTTAAAGTGCAATGTGCTTCGATCGATGGTCGGCACGGACTCGTTTCCACTCTGAATATCTAAACTGAACAATAAGCAGTATAGCCACAGATACACAGAGCTACAGTAAATAAACCAATTTCCTAATTTTGAATTCCTACATTTGATTTTCTTTTTCCAGTTCTTTAATAAATTAGACATATTTCCTTGACAGAAAGGAGGGGTAACTCTATCAGTCTGGTGAACTTCAAGCCTAACACCAACAGCACTGGGTTTAAAATCCTGAAGTGGCAGGTTTGAATCCCAATGCAGTCTAAAAATCAAATCAGATCACCTGAACCAAGATGAATTTTGTCAGATTTTTGGCTGGGCTGCCAGCTGTTTGCAGGTCAAATGCTTTCCTTCCATCAGAGCAGAGCAAATGTGCATGAGGAAGCAAATAAGCCAAAGGAACTACTTACTGCCTCTTCTTCGGGTCGCGACCCAAAACGTCACTCGTTCCTTTTGTTGTCTGGCCTGCTGAGTTACTCCAGCATTTTGTTTCTATTTTCGGTTTAAATTAGCATCTGCAGTTTCTTCCTACAAATTCAAACTACTCTGCCTGTTTGGAATCAGACAACTGAGCACCCTTCCGAACAATAAATGTTAGCACAGTACATGGCATGCATCACTTCTTTCTGGAGCTATGGAGCCAAAATGTTCAGCAACAGGCCTTAGATCCACCATTGTACTAATCCAAAGCACCCTGCTACACAATGAATTATGGCAATTTGAGTTTTGGAATATTGTTGTAGAGGGGGAAATTACAAACTTGCTTTAGCTTTTATTATTTCACCGATCTGTTCTGGTTAATGAAACCTTCTAATTACTTTGACTTCACATTAACTTCAAGAACATGTATTTGCAGAAGGCAGCCAAGTGAAATCAAACTGCTATATCAGAATTTTTTAAATATTGTAAATTAGAAACACGAGCTCTGAATGAGCAATCAGCAGCAAGGCAACAGTATTCGTTGCTGATCTTGAACTGAGCACCCGACAAAAACCTGATAATCACAAGGATAAGAAGATCCCCTTTCCCATTGCATGTCAGTTCGACAGGAACCCCCATCCCCAGTCCAATTTGCTGAACAGTCAATCACATGAAAGAATTCTCACTGGCATCATGCCCAAAATCAAAAACTCACATTTTCCAATTAACTTAAAAAAATAATTACAGAGGATTAGTTATCTTAGGTTTAGATAGACTGCATAGCAATAATCATGACTTAGAATACGATTTAAAAACTCAGTTACACTCATAACTAAGCACAAAATTTGTAGGATGTTTTACAACATTCACGTGAGATTTCCCTTGATTGTTGGAGAAAACTGCAGACAACACAGATTGCGGAGGAACTTTGGGATTTCCATGATAAACTACGCCTGCACAAAAATCCTGCAGCTGATGGCACTTTAGGTGTTATTAATACTGCAATATCTGAGCCAAAGAGTTTAAATTTAGAAATGTTTCTCGGCTAGCAAGACGGAAGTTTGCATCCCATTCCATCTGGCAGGAGAGAAACACGTTATCACTGAACTCAAATTCCTACTCATTTCCCATCACCAACTATTGCAACTTGGCTCATTTTTCAAAGCTGCCAAATTCCCTGCCCAATTCAGGTGGCAGCCAGATCAATATTTGCTAATAACATATTGCCAGATCTATACACTGAAAGCCCCAGCTCAACGTCATGGTGGGAGTATCTTCACCAGCAGGACGGCAGCATTCCAAAGGCAGCAGCTGACTCGCACTTTCACAGAGGCAATTAGGGATGGGCAAGAAATACTAGCCTTCTCGACAAGGCCCAGATACCAAGCATAAATATATAATTATCAAGGAAATAAAACTCCTGTGAGGTTGGACGCAATGGCATTTTAAAGAACATCTGGCCTCTGTAAAGTCGAACGAAGAAAAAACCCACTTTTCCTTGTGGTCCCAGATTAGAAACACGTGCAGATATCAACAGAATTTGGAGCCTCTGCTCTCACAAGTATTTGCAAATTAGAATCTCTTTACCTGCACCATATAAACTTACAGTTCAGCATCGCCCAAGTCTGGGGCTTAGAGTAGCAGCAGAAATAGATCAGAAAGCAAAAAAGAAAATTATTATTGATGGATGAATAATATATCTAGTCTGTTAGTTCTTGATAAGTAATTACTGGATAAGTACGCACTCATTACGTAGCAAAATCTTTTAACATTTTGAATATCATGCATTAACTGCACATACTCACTGTTGCTGCCATCATATATTTTCACAGATTCATAAAATTCAAAGTAATAGATACAAGGAATGATTAGGAAGCAATAATTTCCAATTGATCAATTAGAACCAGAGTTTGCACGTCACCAAAGCTCTTTACTATATAATAATTCTTGTGCGTCCAATGTTATTTATGTTATTAAGTATGCACTTTCCCTGGTTTCTCATGGGCTATGTTATTTATTACATTAGATGATTGTGATGATGTGCACTTTTGCTCTGTTGGATTACTTTGAAAATTTCAGAAGCCAAGTGATCTCAGTAAGAGTAATTCGCAGTTTGGGTTTTAAACTCGGATAGGCCCCAATATCTAATCTGACTGTAAACATGCAGGTAGAACAAGGCAAGCTAAATTGATGAACCTTGATGAAATGTTATGCAGAGATGATGCGGGTCAGAGCTGGGAGCCGAACATCCATGGGTAACAGGTTCTTGATTAATAAGGGCATTAACAGCATAAGACTATGCCCATTTCTCATCCAAATAATCCGAAGCAAGAAGACTTGAAATAAAGGCCTTACTTGAAGGATGTCAAGATGCCTAAAACAAATTCTGGTATCGACCTACTTATCAGAAAAAATGCTTTGAAGGCATTGGAACCCAAGGAGTTTGTCTGCAGTCAAGGGGATGGACCATTTGCTATGGGCACCCTACTCAGATGGGTTATCTATGGCTCCTTGAGAGGAGCAAAAAAGGCAGTAAAAGGAATAACTACCTTGCTGCTGCTGTCAATCTAATATCTACTGTAAATCTAGTGGAATTGTTGATTAAAAAATAAAATCACGACTTCAATGAAAGAATCAGCAAGGAATCAGAAGAAATGACCAGAGAGGAGGTAAAGTTCTTGAATATTATGAATCATTCAGTAAAAATGATAGGACACTATTGTATCTGGACTTACCTTTCAAAAAAGAACGCGTTAGTCTGCCAAATTACTGTTGCATTGCAAAGCAACGCATTCAGAATCTGAAACACAAGTTTGATAAGAATATGGAATTTCATGATGAATATATATCTTTCCTCACAGAAATGACTGATAATGGCTATGCTGAAAGGGTACCAGAAGACCAGCTGAATCAAAGTGATGGAGAACTTTGGGACATTCCTCATCACGGGGTGTATCACTCTAAGAAAGGAACATTAAGAGTGGTCTTTGACTGTGCTGTGGTTTTCAAGAGTAAATCACTTAACTGTCTACTGCTGCAGGGTCCAGACCTAACGAACTCACTCATCGGAGTTCTCATCAGATTCAGACAAGAGCCAGTGGCCTTGATGGCGGATATCAAGGCAATGTTTCATCAGGTCAAGGTATCGGAAAAGCATGTCAACTATCTGCGATTTCTGTGGTGGCCAGATGGTGATGCACAACAAGATCTCGTTGAATATCGGATGAAGGTACATCTCTTTAGAGCAGTGTCATCACCAAGTTGTGCAAACCTTGCATTGAGGAAGACCGCCGAGGACAATAAAGCTCACTTTCCAGTAGAAGTGACAAACACAGTAAAGAGCAATTTCTATGTGGACGATTATTTAAAATCCATGACTACGGAACAGGAAGCAATCCAAATGGTAAAACATCTGATTTCCCTCTGCAACAAGGGAGGATTCATGCTCTCGAAATGGATCAGCAACAACCATGCTGTATTGGAAACCATTCTAATACAGAATGGTTTCTATCTATTAGATAACAGAGCCAAGGAGACCCGGGAGTTGTATTTTGACAAAGACAATCTGCAAGTGAAAGTGGTTACGGTACTGTTTCGTATCTGAGACTGGAAAATGATAACAATGAAGTACATGGTGCATTCTTAATGGGAAAGGCCAGTGTGGCACAATTGACGCAAATGACGATTCCCAGAATGGAGCTTACAGCCGCAGTCTTAGCTGTCAGAATTGATATAATGCTGCAAAAAAAATCTGCAGCTTTAGCTGGAGAAATCCACTTTCTGGACTGAAAGCATGACAGTGCTTAAGTACATCAACATCAACCCATTACCAAGAGTTCTGATGATCCGAGTGACCTGGAAGCACTTACACCAAATCAAATCTTTCTGTTGAAAACCAAGCCAATGCTACCTCCTGGGCTCTTTGTGAAGGAAGATTTGTATATTAGACGCAGATGGAGACAGGTACAATATATGGCAGACCTTTTTTGGAAACAGTGGACACAAGAATATTTGCCTCTAATCCAAGAACGTCAACGATGGTTGAGAGTGAGAAGAAATTTTATTCCAGGTGATATCGTTATGGTGGTTGATTCTACTGCACCACGAGGTCCTTGGTTGATGGGCAGGATACTGGAGATTATGCCAGATGTTAAAGGTTTTGTGCGTACTGTACGACTTCAGATTAAGAACAACATCTTAGTAAGACTGATAACCAAGATATGTCTGCTTCTAGAAGGTGAAGGAGGAAATTAAAGAATCGCTAAAGAAGTCTGAATGTTAACATATAATGCATATTACTTTTGTTTTTAATATATGTTAAGCTTTTATAGCTCCTAATATCTATGTGTAATTGCCTTGTTATATTCGTAGAACAATTAGGGGCTGGTGTGAAGGAGCCATTTACGCTTAAATTAGTTACTATTATTATATTATGGCGATATTTAATATTTCTAGTTTCTATCTGTCTGTAATTTGGAAGGTGGGATTTGATACGTAGAGGGGTGTGTCTACATCTGAAGAGGCTAGCGTAGCCACAGAGATTGGGGGTCAGTTTAGTCTCGGAGGATGGAGAGTAAACAGTTTTTTACCACACGGTAACATAGAAACATAGAAACATAGAAAATAGGTGCAGGAGTAGGCCATTCGGCCCTTCGAGCCTGCACCGCCATTCAATATGATCATGGCTGATCATCCAGCTCAGTAGTCTGTACCTGCCTTCTCTCCATACCCCCTGATCCCTTTAGCAAAAAGGGCCACTTCTAACTCCCTCTTAAATATAGCCAATGAACTGGCCTCAACTACCTTGTGTGGCAGAGAATTCCACAGACTCACCACTCTCTGTGAAGAATTTTTTTCTCATCTCGGTCCTAAAAGACTTCCCCCTTATCCTTAAGCTGTGACCCCTGGTTCTGGACTCCCCCAACATCGGGAACAATCTTCCCGCATCTAGCCTCTCCAACCCCTTAAGAATTTTATATGTTTCTATAAGATATACCACACGGTAACAACTACACAGTAATAACTACAGGGTAACAACTACAGGGTAACAACTACACAGTAACAACTACACAGTAATAACTACAGGGTAACAACTACAGGGTAACAACTACACAGTAACAACTACACAGCAATAACTACAGGGTAACAACCACACTGTAACAACTACACAGTAATAACTACAGGGTAACAACTACACGGTAACAACTACACAGTAACAACTACACAGTAATAACTACAGGGTACCAACCACACTGTAACAACTGTGTTCAGTCTATGACTGAAGATAGGTTAATTGGTCTATTGTTGTCTATTTTCACTTTACTTCCATTGTTGAAGAGCTGCATTTGGAATAAATGAAAGATTTGAACAATGTACTCATCACTCATCATGGAAAAAATCTTTAAAACCATAGGACATAGGCCAACATGTCCTGGGATTTAGACCACTTAACCTCTATACCTCTTATTAATAACATTATATTCCTCACTCTTACTAGACAAATTGGTTTATCGCAATTTTCATTCGATCCTTTGTGAATGGAACATGTGCTCGATATCATCCATTTCTTTCATTATATTCCTATAACCCTCACATCTAACATATGTTTATTTCAGCACCTCTTCCTTTTCACGTTGTTTAGACTCACTTGCAATCATACTCTATATTTTCTCTAAATTTATGCACATGTTTTATCTTCTCCTCCTTTAGCATTTTCTTGTTCATACTTTGCTGGTTTCCATAACTCTCTCAGCGCTGTGGTACAAAACACTTTCCAGCAACATTATTAGCCTTTAATTTAATCTAATAAAATCTTTAACCTTTAGGCAACCATGTCACTTTTCCTAGAGCGTTTTATTTTCCAGTGGTATACATATTCTTTGAAAATAGCAAAAACCTTGCTGGCATTGTTTATTGTTTAATTTTAATTGAATTATAAGTTTTGCATTTGGAATTTTGGTCCTTATTTCTACACAAATTAGCTTAAGCTTGAGACTCAAATTTTTAATTAAAATATATCACCCTTAAACATTGTAAAATTCTATCATTGGGATGACTTTTCAAACAAATCACTTATGAGATGACTATTAATCTGTCAAATTATACAAAATACAAATCTAAAATCTCCTGTGCCTCAACACGTTTTGTTCTGGAAAACAGTGCTCATGCTTTCTATGAATTTAACCTTCAAATGATTTTCCTTCCTTGATTTATCCAGTATTTATGAAAAGTAATGTCCACTGTGATTATTTTAGTTACCCTTCCTAGAAGCTTCAGTTTTATTGATTTAGTTTCCAATCCAACAGTATACTTGCTGAAAGGCACCTATAAACTGCAACAACCAAGCATTGTGATCAGTCCATAGTCAGATTCTAATATCTGTTCTTCTAACATTATTCTGCACCACAACAGATACCAGTTACGTAATCATTCTTCAGGGTTACTCCCCACTTTTCCAAATGCTAAGTACCCTCATATATTTAGAAACCTACTTTCAATACCACAGACCATAGCCTAGAATGGCATACATGTAATTGATGTACTGGAATACAGTTACTGCAATTTCTCGATCTAATTATGCCACTCCAAAATCTTGACAAAGTGTTTCTAGTTGTGTAACTCATAACAATACAAAAAAATAGGAGCAGGAGTAAAACCACTTGGACCCTTAAGAGTGCCTTACCATAAAATATGGCAGATTTGTCCCAGACGTTATGTCCCCGTCTGTGCTAGTGCCCAGAGCCATCAATTGCCTAACCTTTCAGAAATATGTGTTTTCCCATTGATCTAACTTACACAATTCTCTGAGGTTGAATTAATCTCTTTTGGACTCTCTCCAATGCCAGTACAATCTTTAAAAAAGGGGAACAAAAGTGTGCACAGTACTCCAGGTGTGGCCTCAACAGAATCCTGCACAATTGTGACTTCCCCACTTCAAAGTGCCAACTCTTGCAACAGGTGGCAAAACTGGCCATTTGCCTTGCTATCCACTTGCTATATATATATATATATATATATATATATATATATATATATATGCTCACAAAAAGCTGGAGTAACTCAGCAGGTCAGGCAGCATCTCCCGAGATGCTGCCTGACCTGCTGAGTTACTCCAGCTTTTTGTGAATAAATCGATTTGTACCAGCATCTGCAGTTATTTTCTTATATATATGCTCACTATCTTTTTGCAATTTGTGCACAAGAATACTTGGATCTCTATTCTTCACTCATCTACAATCTTTCTCCATTTAATAATAAACTTCCCTTTAGATTTATCTCACTGAAGTGCCATTCCTCACACTTTCCTACATTAAAATCTATTGCCACGTTTTCACCCATCCTATCAACCCATTTGTATCCTGCTGCAGAGTCCCAAAGTCCTCATCATAAATAACCCTCCTACTCTTTTCACGTAACCTGCAACCCAACTATCTCACACTCTGCCACCACATCCAGCTCATTAATATGAATCAAATAGTTGAGAACTGAGAACTGATTCTCCCAGTCTGGAAAACGCTCATTTATTTTGACTCTGTGTCTTCCAAATGAATGCCAATCTTGCTAATACACTTCCCCCAATATCATATGCTTTTATCTTGTGCATCAGTTTTTCAATGTTCAATGTGGTCATTGTGGTCACTGCAATGCTGAGAACTATGTTCAACACTATATCGTCCTCTTTGCTCTATCTATTGTACTCGAGTTTGACTTGATTGTATTTTCATATGGTATATCTGATCTATTTGGATGGCATGCAGAACAAAGCTTTTCACTGTACATCAGCACACGTGACAATAATAAATCTAAAGCAAAGCAGAATACATTGATTTTTTCTACTTGAGTAGCAACCAAGCCTTTAATCTTTTGGTCAACCAGTTGGAAGGAAAATATTTTTATGCAACCCATAAACAACATTATTGGAAATTGAGCTCAGTTTCTTGAAAAAAAAGAGGAAACTTAAAGAGAGTTCATAGACACTATGACGATCATGAAAGGAAGTGTCTAAATAATTCATTGTTTTTATAGCTTAAGAAAGGAATACATGAATTAATAATCAGAAATTAAGCAATAACGGAACCATTTCACCAAATGTAATATTGGCGCAAATCACTTAAACGGGAACAAGAAGTATTTAGATGCATTTCGGAAGGAACGAAAGATGAAGAGGCAGAGAGGGGTAAATCCATCAGAAAAGGGCATACTTTCAAGAGACTTTCTATTTCTAAGACATCTTAAACTGTAAATCGTTTTTTGGTAGCATGAAATGCACTTGGTGATAAATGGGTTATGAGGAGCAAAAAAATAGTAATGAACACACAGATTACCCCAGCCCCGTCAGACAAATAAATGGGTAAAATGTTACTTGCAATATCAAGGAATAACTGATCGCATGTCAGTTCAGCTCACACAATTCAACTGCAACAGATGGCCTCCTTGGCATAAAATTCACTACTGGCAACAAAAAAAAAGCTCAAAATTAAATAAGAGGAACTAAAAATTCTAATTAAGTTCAGAAAGAACATCATCGGTAAGCACTTGCTTCAAGCTGGCAACACATTTTGTGGTTTACATTACTTTCAGGGATCAATCTCTACCAATACCTCAAAATATTGTCCGGTGCAATATTACTTCTTATACCACATAATGTATGAAAGTGGTAGTTTAGGTCAATGTTTTGACGAGGGAAAGGGTAGTGGGGTGTTGCTGTGGAAGGGCAGGTAATCAATACAAGATTACAAGGTTGTGGAAATAAATTGATAATGTTTTACTGTTGATAACACCTAGTCCGATTAGACAGTTGAAATTTATTTTAACACACTAAAATACACCAGCAGCTATTGTTAACATTCTTCAAGGAAAGACTTCTGCCATTCTTCCCCGTCTGATGTTCCATTCCAGACCCATCAGTCTTATGCCTCTTATGCCCTCCAAAATGACGTAGGGAAAATCAGGGATGATCAATTAATGCTGGCCTTGGCAATGACGTTCACATTTTGTGGATAAACACAGATTAAGAGAGAAGTGGCATCTCTATGGAGTTAGGAGTGTGCATTTCTTTCTCAGCCAAAAAGTAAATATAAAAATTATTCAAACAACTTCCCTTGCTTAGCATCTTCAGGCTGAATGCAGCTACAGTCTGCGTTGGTCTGGCAGGGATGCATCGCACCTCACCCGATTAGGCCTCGGGCTAAACTTACAGTTGGCCTTGATGATGACAGCGTGATCCCATCCGAATAATCAGAGCAGAATCCAACTGCCTCCAGCCATTTCTCCGTGTGCCTGCTGAAATTAGCAGGTTATGAGCTGCTTCAATATGATTCCAGGCAAATCATTTCCCCTCATTTTAAGTACTTTTCATTCAATCCAAGGTTTTCTGGTTTGGTATTGGTTGGGAAGTAGGCAGTGGCCTCTAGATCGACTGCTAACTGTAGAAAAGTTTTATCGGGGTGAATCACAGAATAGTTTGGGAACAGCTCCATCCAAAACCACAAGAAATTGCAAAGAATTGTGCACTTAGACCAGACCATCACATAAACCAACCTTCCTTCCATTGACTCCATCTGCATCTCAAGCTGTTTCAGCAAGGCCATCGGTATAATCAAGGACCAGTCTCACCAGTCACTACCTCTTCTCCCCTCTCCCATCAGGCAAGAAGTAAAGATGTTTTAAAACACATACCCCCAAATTTAGGGACAGTTATTTCCCAGTTCTTATCAGGCAACTGAACCATCCTCTCACCAGCTAGAGTGTGGTCCTGACCTCCTAGATACCTCTTTGGAGACCTCGGAACGACCTTTAATTGGATTTTATCAGACTTTAGCTTGAACTAAATGTTGTACCCTTTATCTGTACACTGGACGTCTTGGTTGTCATCATATATAGTCTTGTCTTTGACTGGATAGCATACAACAAATGCTTTTCCCTGTACCTCAGTATACGTGACATTAATAAATAATAAATTAAACTAGTAAAGAACTCAATGTAATGACTAAACGAGCATGCACGGTAAAGCAATGGGAAAGAGACTAATGCATTTATGTCACACTATTACATTTTTTCACAAATCAGCACACAATATGATGTAGAGGATACTTGTATGATTAATTGGCTTGGAGGGATCTGGGCTAATCGCAGGCAAGTGGGACTAGTGTGGATGGGGCATCTGATTAAGGTGGGCAAGTTAGAGTGAAGGGCTGTTTCCATGATGTATGACTCAGAGTTCTGACTTTAAATAATAAAACAGAATTGTAATCATTGTAACTGTACAAGTTAATTGAAAGCAAAAATAAATAATTTTGAGAAGAAAGTTAAGAGAAGAATATCAGACTAGATAATGGTGAGTGGCATTATTGATTTCACGGAACAGAGCAACATTGCAGAACCCTGACTCCATCAGGATAGAGAGTTTAGTTTGGAGATACAGCGTGGTAACAGGCCCTTGCGCCCGAGTCCGAGCCAACCAGTGATCCCCACACACCAGTTCTAACCTATACATTACGGACAATTTACCAAAGCCAATTAACCTACAAACCTGCACGTCTTTGAAAATGTGGGAGGAAACTGAAGCACCCAGAGAAAACTCACTGTCACAAGGAGAACGTACAAATTCCCTACAGACAACACCCGTAGTCAGGATCAAATCTGGGTCTCTGGCGCTGTAAGGCAGTAGCTCTACCGCTGTAAGGCAGTAGCTCTACCGCTGTACCACTGTGCATGCAAGATTTGGAAAAAGGTTCAACCCATAGCCTTTAACTCAAAAAGGACAATAACAAGAACATAAACACATAAGAAAAGCAAACAAGAATGCCAGAAGGGCCCTTGAGCCCGTTCCACCATTCAGTTGGATAGCTTGCCTTGCCAACTCATCTGTCAATTAAAACCCCCTTCACCAGTATTCACCGATTCCTTGTCAGATATTTTCATGCTCACACCTCTGTTCCATTTTTCGCCACCCCACAACAATCAATCTGAAGAAGGGTTCCCACACGAAACGCCATCTATCCATATCCTCCAGAGAAGCTGCCTGACATACATAGTTACTCCAGCCCTTTGAGCTTAATACAAAATTCCAGCATCTGCAGTTCCTTGTATTTCTTTGTCCATTTTCCCAGCCGATTCCCATTCCTAGATTCCTCTAGACTCTAAAAAGCTAACAAACTCAGCCTTGAACATTCTCAAAGACTATGCACCCAAATATAGCATGGTGGGCTAAGAATGCCAAAAATATATTACTCTGAGTATAAAAATAAGTTGCCCTTGACACAGTGTTAAATGGCTGACCCCATATCCTGGAACCGTGCTCCCAACCACTTCAGTCACAGGAAATGGCCTCTCAACAACTTTCCTTTCAATAGACACAAAATGGTGGAGTAACTCAATGGGACAGGCAGCATCTCTGGATAGAAGGAATGGGTGACATTTGGGATGAGACTCTCCGTCAGACTCTGAAGAAGGGTCTCAACGCGAAACGTCATGCATTCCTTCTAACCAGAGATGCTGCCTGTCCCGCTGAATTACTCCAACATTTTGTGTCTATCTTCCGTGTAAACCAGCAACTGCAGTTCCTTCCTACACACGACTATCCTTTCAATCCTTTACAGAATCTTTCCTTCAGCAACAAAAGTCATCAACATTTTTCATAAATCTATAGCTGCCCACAAAGACCTGATAAAAATTCACAAAAGCATTTTGTTATTTCAAAGACAAAAAAACATGAAAATCAAGATGCTCCGAGCCAACTATTGATAATTAAACAAATATTCACATATAATGGACCTGGATAAATTAACTACAAAGTCAACATTTCTTTCTTAATGTCAATGATTTGAGAGTCATGGGCTGGCAGTGTTACCTGCTCTATTTTACAAAACACCTCAATACACATAAGAAGCGATCAATCAGGCATATTTTTTTACACAAAAGGAAATCTTTATATCAAAAGCGAAAAGGAAATGCAAAGATTCTCTAAGATTCAAATGTGCTTGTCCTGATCAACAAAAAAACTTGTTTAAATTACATATCTTACATAAAGTCAGCAGCAACAGCTCAGAGTCAGAGGGGAGGGTGAAGAAGGATTTGCTTTCACCATTTGGCTGAAAACTGGCAGCAGTGCATCAAGTGCCAGAATAAGCTACAAACAAATGATATAAAAATGGCTGAGGACCAACAAGATTGGACAACAGGCCAACAAATTGATGACTGGAACAAATTGTTAAATTGTGCGCAATTCTTTGCATAACAATATAAATCTTGGGAGGTCCAATATTACAGTGCATATGATTACAGGATCAGTGCACATAATGCTCCTATTTATGTAAAATCGTAATCATTATTAAAATATATGTCCTACAAGACTGAATAACATTGAATGCCAAATGAAAATAGACCATTTAACAAGTGAACCCTTTATAGTCTAAGCATCCAATGTAAAGATTTAATGGTAGCACAGGCTCTCCAAAACTGATGAGGCACTACATAAAAGTCATACCAGTGCAGGTCCTCGTAACTCTGTAAGTTGCAAATCAGCAAAAAACTCCCAAGATAATACAGCACTACCTATTTTAGAAATATGTTCATAAGTTAGAGCAGAACTAGGCCATTTAACCCATCAATCTACTCCACCATTCATTTATCGCTGATCTATCTTTCCCTCTCAACCCCATTCTCCCGTCTTCTCCCCAGAACCCCCAGGCACCTTTACTAATTAGGAATCTGTCAATCTCCGCCATAAAAATATCCATTGATTTGGCATCCACAGTCGTCTGTGGCAATTAATTCCACAGATTCACCACCTTACAGGACTAAAGAAATTCCTCCTCATCTCCTTTCTAAAGGTACGTCCTTTTATTCTAAGGCTATGGCCTCTGGTTCTAGTCTCTCCCAAAAATGGCATAAATATCACCTTAATAAAAGCTTATGTCCAAACAAAATCAAAATGAGCAAGATTTTCAATTACTGCCTCCCTCGATCTTCAATGAGAAAGAATGACTAGCACATGAAAAGCGGCAGTGCACCTTGAATAACTGAAACTAATAGTCCGACCGATTAATAAGCGAAAAACCTTTTAAATAGCGAACATTTGCTTATCTACTATAAGGAGGCGGGAGCTTAAAATACATAAATGGGAATTTTGTTGTGCTTAGTGACCTAATGGGCAATCTGAAGCCTTGTTCAAACATTAGATCCAAGATATTTTGATGGGGCCAGCAAGAACAGGATTACCACTTGTGCTCCCATACAAGACTTCCAACCTTGTTAACAGCTTGTACAGGACCTACTGGGTTACCACAAATGACATATTCACACCCCACCAAGAATTAGGTTTTAAAAAGAAATCACAAATCGAACACTATTTGCTTCTTTGAATGCATATTTTGTAAGAGTGGAATGCTCCATCTACGGACATAGCCAGAAGTTGAAAACTGAGTCAAATAACTCTGATTCTACATTTCAAAGGACTTTTAACGAAAATCCTGGCCAGTCCGTCTGTGTGGCATGGCATCCTGTGATAAATCCTACAAAAGGCTATACAAACAGACAATGATTGCAGGTGCAACTAACCTAACGAAAAGATCAAAAGTGAAATATATATCTACCTAAAACTGGCTACTACAAGAACAGGGGCTGGCTATTTAAGCTCAAGCCTTTCCACATACCATTTTCAACGTTAGAGGCATGCTAACCAGACTTTTCTGTTTTCAGTTCCATGAGAGTTGATCTGTACCATAGCTCAGTTAACACAACTTTGATCGTTCACACAATAACAATCTGTCAATCCTAATCTTAAGCAATATACATTTTTGAAGCTTGGTTTCCAATACTTCTGCAAAGGTTTTATAAAAAAATCCTGCTGCCTGACTTCACTGCTAAACGCCCAATTACAAATTTGTGGCTTTTTGCCCCCTTGTTTTCACACCAAAGGAAATGGTTTCTCTGAACCTACTCACTTATATCTGTTCAGTAGAGCAGTGTGAAAGTCATGTTCAGCTGCAGCCAATTCACCTGCCATATGATAGCAAGAGGAATTAGCTTAATCATACAGTGCCGTCCATAATGTTTGGCACAAAGAACCATTGTTATTTATTTGCTGTACTCCACAATTTGAGATTTGTAATAGAAAAAAATCACATGTGAAAGTGCACATTGTCAGATTTTAATAACGGCCATTTTTATACATTTTGGTTTCACTATATAGAAATGACAGCAGTGTTTATACATAGTCCCCCCATTTCAGGGCACCATAATGTTTGGGACACAGCAATGTCATGTAAAGGAAAGCCGTCATGTTTCGTATTTTGTTGCATATCCTTTGCATGCAATGACTGCTTGAAATCTGCGATTCATGGACATCACCAGTTGCTGGGTGTCTTCTCTGGTGATGCTCTGCCAGGCCTGTATTGCAGCCATCTTTAGCTTATGCTTGTTTTAGGGGCTAGTTCCCTTCAGTTTTCTCTTCAGCATATAATAGGCATGCTCAATTGGGTTCCGATCAGGTGATTGACTTGGCCACTCAAGAATTGACCATTTTCAGCTTTGAAAAACTCCTTTGTTGCTTTAGCAGTATGTTTGGGATCATTGTCTTGCTGTAGAATGAACTGCCAGCCAATGAGTTTTGAGGCATTTGTTTGAACTTGAGCAGATAGGATGTGTCTCTCCATTTCTGAATTAATTATGCTCCTACCATCAGCAGTTGTATCATCAATGAAGATAAGTGAGCCAGTACCTTCAGCAGCCATACATGCCCAGGCCATAACATCCCCACCACCGTGTTTCACAGATGAGGTGGTATGCTTTGGATCTTTAGATGCTTTGGATACTTTGGCAGTTCCTTCTCTCCTCCACACTTTGCGCTTGCCATCACTCTGATATGAGTTAATCTTCATCTCATCTGTCCACAAAACCATTTTCCAGATTTTGGTGTGGTTGCTCTTTTAAGTACTTTTTGGCAAACTGTAACCTGGCCATCCTATTTTTGTGGCTAAACAGTGGTTTGCATCTTGCAGTGTAGCCTCTGTATTTCTGTTCACTAAGTCTTCTGCAGACAGTGGTCGTTGACAAATCCACACCTGACTCCTGAAGAGTGTTTCTGATCTGTCCGACAGGTGTTTGGGGATTTTACTTTGTTATAGAGAGAATTCTTCTGTCATCAGCTGTGGATGTCTTCCTTGGCCTGCCAGTCCCTTTGCGATTTGTAAGCTCACCAGTGCTCTCTTTCTTCTTAATGATGTTCCAAACAGTTGATTTTAGTAAGCCTAAGGTTTGGCTGATGTCTCTACCAATTTTATTCTTGCTTCTCAGTCTCATAATGGCTTCTTTGACTTTCATTGGCACAACTTTGGTTCTCATGTTGATAAACAGCAATGGAAGTTTCCAAATGTGATGGAAAGACTGGAGGAAAGACTGGGTGCTGAGAGCTCTCTACTTCCCGCATTAAGGAGGCATTTAAACACACCTGAGCAATTACAAACACCTGTGAAGCCTTGTGTCCCAAACATTATGGTGCCCTGAAATGGGGGGACTATGGATAAACACAGCTGTAATTTCTACATGGTGAAACCAAAATGTATAAAAATACCCTCTGACAATGTGCACTTTAACCACATGTGATTTTTTCTATTACAAATCCCAAATTGTGGAGTACATAGGCAAATAAATAAATGATGGGTTTTTGTCCCAAACATTATGGAGGGCACTGTACACACAGGAATATATTTTAACTGGATTCATTGATATGGGGTATTGGCTCGAGCCTTTGTCCTATATCAATGAATAAGGGTGAGACATGGCTAGGTTACAAACAGTTGGTAGCTTTTTGCCACACACAAGTTTTTGAAAGTGTTTATCCAATATTGTTGGTTTCCCAGGTGAACACTTAAATATACTGTAGCAGGAAGAGGGATAGATGGTAGATGAAGAAATGGGTAAAAATGATTATGCAATATTTGGCAGCCAAAAAGTAAACCGGGAGTCACGCAAAAGCATTCATGAGGCTATCTACAAATGTTAATATATTGTGCACGGTATAAAGTGAGAATCAAAATTTACTAACACAAAGAAGACAACAGAGGTTCTCTTAAGAAACAATGTTAGAATTTACGCTCTTGTGGGATTCTCCTGCAATGATTGATGGTATTCTGGAGCAACAGAAACTCAAGCTTTCTTTTCAATTTATTTTTGGCTCTATACTAAAATGAATAATTGACAGAAAAGTAAAATACTGATATTGATTGCAAGAGTGCTAAATCAATGCTACAAATACCTTTTGTTTGCTACTATCTGCGGCTTACGCCAACAGGGGTTAGCAGTTCACAAGAGCAATCTGCACCAAACATTTTACAACATATAACCTGAAAGGAATACATTTAAATCAGAATTGTGTTAGGCAGTGCATCAGAAATGCCCAGTAGTGTATTACGAGTGACAGTATCATTTTAAGTGATTGAGGGTTTCACTTTGACATTGGATGATAGTGTGCAACCAATGTAATCGACGCATCCGTCCACTGTACGAAATCAAAAATAAAATTACAGCAAAGACGGACACCATTCAGTCCATCATAACTGTGCATGATCTTTGAAAGACCACTTCATCGGTTCTGGTTTCCCTCTCATGCTCTGATATTTTTCCCATTTCAAGTATGTATCCAACTCCTTTTAAAAAATGTGTTGTTGATTCTTCTTCCAGCAGCCTTACAGGAAGTACATCCAGATTGCAACACAAACTAAAATAAACTCTCAACTCACTGCTATTTCTTTTGCCAAACCTCTTGAATCAGAGCTCTCTGGTTAACAAAGTTGTGGATGGCAACAGAATCATCATTTACACCAAACTCCTCACAAGTTTGAATGGCTTTATTATATCCTATTCCACCCCCCCACCCCCCCACTCCATCACCACATCATTTTCTATTCACTTTCAAATCGTGAGCATGTGCCTGATGCATGATCAAAGAAACTTCAGCATTGAATACCAACAACACTAGCCCTCATGTTAAGAGTTAAACTGCGAATAAATTGCTCCGCCCACCAGGTACGTTACGGTGGATATTAAACACTTGGCTGGAACAAAGGCTCTCTCCATAGAAGTACCAACCTATATTTCATAAATGACACGTTATCCTGATTTTATGACTCTTATTTCCATTAGCTGCTCTTCAATTACTTTTGACCATTCCTCAACGCTACAGAGGCCGAGCTTCAAGCCCCACAACTCCCCCAAATTATGCTTGACCCTTGCTTTAAATGATCAATACTACAGGAGCTACTTTTCTGCATTGACCGGACAAATACGATATGATACGATGGAACTTTCTATATCCCAGGAGGGAAATTGATCTGCCAACAGTCATAAAAACACAAAATACATGAAACATGAAATTAAAGTGCAAAGGATTGGGGTTGTGCAAAGATTGGGGAGAGTAGGGGAGGGGAGTTAGTCTCAGTCTACCCCACAACAGAAGGGGGAGGAGCTGTACAGTTTGATAGCCACAGGGAAGAAAGATCTCCTGTGGCATTCTGTCCTGCATCTTGGTGGAACCAGTCTGTTCCTGAAGGTACTCCTCAAGTTAACCAGTGTGTCATGGAGGGGGTGAGATGTATTGTCCAGGATGCTCCACAGCTTGAGGAGCATCCACCCCTCCAAGACCACCTCCCATGATACACCTCCGACCACAGGACGAAGTCAACCTTCCTGATGAGTTTGTTAATCCTAATACCAAATACTAAATACCAAATCATAATCTTCTTCTTCTTGCGTTTGAGGCAGCAGAAATTATGTAACGCCTTCCAGGCGCTGTAGCCAGTGCAATGTGCTGTTGTCAAGGGCCGTGAGGTCTACCCCTCCACCAGGGGGACGGAGGACAATAATAGACAATAGACAATAGGTGCAGGAGTAGGCCATTCAGCCCTTCGAGCCAGCACCGCCATTCAATGCGATCATGGCTGATCACTCTCAATCAGTACCCCGTTCCTGCCTTCTCCCCATACCCCCTCACTCCGCTATCCTTAAGAGCTCTATCCAGCTCTCTCTTGAAAGCATCCAACGAACTGGCCTCCACTGCCTTCTGAGGCAGAGAATTCCACACCTTCACCACTCTCTGACTGAAAAAGTTCTTCCTCATCTCCGTTCTAAATGGCCTACCCCTTATTCTTAAACTGTGGCCCCTTGTTCTGGACTCCCCCAACATTGGGAACATGTTCCTGCCTCTAATGTGTCCAATCCCCTAATTATCTTATATGTTTCAATAAGATCCCCCCTCATCCTTCTAAATTCCAGTGTATACAAGCCTAATTGCTCCAGCCTTTCAACATACGACAGTCCCGCCATTCCGGGAATTAACCTAGTGAACATACGCTGCACGCCCTCAATAGCAAGAATATCCTTCCTCAAATTTGGAGACCAAAACTGCACACAGTACTCCAGGTGCGGTCTCACCAGGGCCCGGTACAACTGTAGAAGGACCTCTTTGCTCCTATACTCAACTCCTCTTGTTATGAAGGCCAACATTCCATTGGCTTTCTTCACTGCCTGCTGTACCTGCATGCTTCCTTTCAGTGACTGATGCACTAGGACACCCAGATCTCGTTGAACATCCCCTCTTCCTAACTTGACACCATTCAGATAATAATCTGCCTTTCTATTCTTACCTCCAAAGTGAACAACCTCACACTTATCTACATTAAACTGCATCTGCCATGTATCCGCCCACTCACACAACCTGTCCAAGTCACCCTGCAGCCTTATTGCATCTTCCTCACAATTCACACTACCCCCAGCTTAGTATCATCTGCAAATTTGCTAATGGTACTTTTAATCCCTTCATCTAAGCCGAAAATGCAGTCGAAAATGCCGTGCTGCGCTGTTTGCTGGTCTGCTCCACACACGCAGGCTGCCGATGAACGCAGCCCCCAACGATGCATGTTGGCGTTGAACCGGCCGACCCCTGTGTGGAGCCGGTTCAGGGCGACCCACTCTTTGCGGGGGCATGTCCAAGCCGGGTGGGGCTGTGGTGTTCGGTGCGACAGTGAATTGAAGAGGTCGAGATGTCTGTTCCCAGCTGGTTCTCCATGCTCCTAGTATGTTGAAACCGGAGCCACAGAGGGTCGCTGAATGACGGGAGAAAGGGCGACGAGATGACAGGCGTTGAGGTCCCAGTTGCTGTGAATCCTGTGCGAGGTGGTGCAAAGGATGTTTGGCCTCCGATGGGGCCTTGCACACCAGCCTATGAGTGAAGAACTCTCTGTGAAGCTTGGAGGGTGCGATACCTGCGAACACCGGCAGGAGATCCGTTCGGAGTAGGGCGTAGGCAGCCGGTGATGATCTGCATGGTGTCGTTGAGGGTGGCGTCTAGCTTGCTAGTATGAGCGCTGCATCACCATGCTGGAGCGGTGTACTCAGAGGCGCTGTACACGAGTGCAAGAGCACTGGTTCGAAGAGTAGATGTCTTGGCGCCCCATGACGATCCGGCCAAGCAACGCAGGAGGTTGTTCCGTGCCGTGACTTTAGCATGGAGAGCTTCAAGGTGTTGCTTGTAGGTCAGCTGCCGATCGAGTTTCAACCCGAGGTATGTAGGAAATGGGTTGTAGGGTAGGGGTGACCCATTGAGGGTGACGGTTAGCTGGCGTTGAGCTTCCTTGTTGTTCGGGTGAAAGGCCGTTGTGGTGTTTTTTTCCACACTCAGTTTTAGTCTCCAGGTCTTAAGGTAGCCTGCGACAAGTTCCATATCTGCCGAGAGCACATCCTCCACATTTGACCAACTCCTGTCCGACTGCAGTAGGGCCAAGTCATCTGCGTATCCATACTGGCGTGAGGTCGTGCGTGGCAGATCGCTGATATAGAGATTGAAGAGCATGGAGGCCAGTACCGAGCCTTGGGGGAACTCCGTTTCTTAGGCGTCGCAGTCGGCTAGATTGTCCGTCGCAGGTCTTGAATACAAGACTGCGGTTGGCAAGGATGTTGGCAAGGAACCGCACTAAATGACGGTCAGGGATGGTGCAGAGGAGCTTCAAGATCAGGCCCTGGTGCCACACAGTATCACAGGCGGCGGTGAGGTCCACCAGTGTGATGCCCACCTTGTGACCCTTTTCAAAACTGTCTTCGATGTCATTTGTCAGCTTGACTATTTGGTGGGTGGTACAGCGGCCACGCCGAAATCTGGCTTGTTCAGTGGGTAGTTGAGGGTCAACGATTGGATCGAGCCGGGCCAGGATTGCCATTCAAGGAGTTTGTACGGGACACAGAGGAGTGAGATGGGCTGATAGTTCCTTGGGTCGTCCGCAGGCTTGTTTGGTTTTGGTAGCGCAATGAACGTGGCCTCCCGCCAGATCTTCGGAATGGACTGACCAATGAGGCAAGAGGAGTAAAACTCACAAAGCCAGACCAGGCATTTAGGACAGCAGTTTATCAGGAATTCTGGGGGGATGTTATCGGGACCCTGGGCTTTTCCACATTTCAGTTGAGAGATGACAGAAGAAAGCTCTGCAGAGGAAAAGGGTGCTGACAGGTGCCCATCAGCGCCTGGAGCTTTCCAAAGATTAGTGGTTTCTTGTTTGACAGAACGAGTATGGTTCTTGTCCGCGTCTTTGGAGTGGCCATTGGCCAGGAACTGGTGGGCGATGGAGTTGGTCGTGGCAGGGCAATGCTTTGGGCTGGTACTTCGACCGGTGAGGCGATTGAAGGTCTTCCACGCCACCCTACTGGAGTGTGTGAAGTCGATTCCTTGGACTATCTCTTCCCACCGCTCTCTGCGCTTCTTGTCAAGGCAGTTTGTCAGTTCCGCAGCCTTGAAGGCAGCCTCTTCGCCAGAGGTTGAAATCATAATCCAAATACATGGATAGGAAAAGTTTAGAAGGATATGGGCTAAACACGGGCAGGTGGGACTAATGCAGTTGGAGCACCATTGTCCATATGGGCAAGCTGTCAAACACAAACTCAAACTGGGCTGAAGGTCCGTTTCTATGCTGTATGACTCTATGACTGATATGTGGACTGACTTTTGTAGTCCTTTTTGCTAGTTTCATTTACTTCAGCTCATTATTTATACAATGAGGCTTTGTAAATATTCTTCATTTCATTATTGATCAGTGCATTGTTTCAGGTGCTTTTTTATCATTCTATTTACCAAACTGAAGATACTGGAGGAAATGGGCTAAATCAAACTAATAACCAGCAGAAGGCGCTGCAGAGAACCACCAGCTGGCTACAATACACACATGTATGATCTAGACATGTATATATATATACACACTGATTTTTTTTCTCTCTCGTTTATTATATTGTTTACAGTGTACCATGTTTACATATTCTGTTATGCTGCTGCAAGTAAGAATTTCATTGTTCTATCTGGGACACATGACAATAAAACACTCTTGACCTCCAGGACTGTGCAACATAGTGAAATATGAACAGTGGAGATCAGACACAGGCACACCTGACGTCTTGCTCCACCTGAAATTTGCCCTGGGAATCTGGGGCATTTCATAAATCACTGAACCCTCGGGCTGGATAAACCCAATACCAGGCTCGTCCGTTTTATGCCAGCCACAGATGGCACATTTTGTACAACTCCAGTCATTTGACTGGGATCACCAACCTCATTTGCAATGGCAAGTTGGTCAGCTACCTTTGTTTATTTGTCATTATTTCTCGTCAATTATTAATGGCGTTTTGTGGTGCAAACAATAAGTAATACATTTTAACAGGGTGCATCAGAGGGCTGATTGCCACACCCAGCTTGATCTGCAGGAAGGATCATGGCAAAACTGAGACCTCGAGGTCTCGATTTCTAGGCAGCAACAAAAATGAAAACACCCACAGGCTGCAGCATGTGGGGAGCAATGATCTTCCAGCACAATATATTTTCCATTGAAACATTGAACATTTTTGATGCTTCTTTAAAAATCTTTTTTTGTTTAGCATGTGGCGTCACCGGCAAGATCAGTATTTATTTCACATCCCTAAGATAGTGGTAGCAGCAAGCTGCCTTCCAGAGTCACAGTGGTGGTGCGTCTGGGAACTGTACTCTAACAGTGCTGATGGGCACAAAGTTCCACTGTTAAAACCCAGCAACAACAAGAGTACAGATAAATACTTCCAAGCCAGGATTGGATGTAGCTTTGAGGGGAACTTACAGGTAGGTATCTGGCATCTTCTGTCCTTACCCACCTTGGTGGTAGAGCACATAATATCAGCAGTATTTGTGTTGTACTTATGTGCAAGTGCAATAAATTTTTAAGACAACCCGGTGCTTTACTGCTCAGTGTTTTGAGCAATTTACTCCCTTTCACATTCCACACCCTCACCCAGACAAGTTCAGGTAAAATTCACTACTGAGATCAGGAAGAGGGGCCCTAATTACAAATGCAAATGGAATTGAATATTTAATTATCAGTACACATGCCAACTTATTAACCTTGTGATGGCAGGAATGTCACTCATGCCAAAAATATACCAGTGAATCTCTATACAAAAGGCCAATTGGAACTTGAAATGGGTCAGCTGATTAACAGAAAATGAAAGATCATCCCAGCTGACAGATTTGGAATTCAAGATTCACGATTCACCACTGAGCAGAGTGGGTTAATCAACATCAATCACTGAAGGAATAGGATTTAAATTCTGAAGTACTAATAAAGATTAATTAAGTGGGGCATTTGACAATGTAAAGGTTGACTTAGTAATCATGTTAGAAAAAAAGAGAGACCTTTTGCATAGCATTGCTGTTCAATAGGCATCGGAGTGTTTAAAAAAAATTGCTGCACATACAATACTTAAGATTGCAGAAAAGAAAAAGGGTCTCAAATGCAGGTTTATTGCCCCTTGTATCTGTTTTTGCTGAAAATCTATAAGTTATCAGTGTGCCTTTTGTTTTAGATTTCCAACTAATGTACCACAATAATTTCAATCACCATTTTATTTCCACCTTCCCATTTCTTCTACCTTCTCATCTAATCCACACCTCATGTTATTTTATTAACTTAATTTGAATTTCATTGATTCATTCTTCAACTTCTTTCTATCCATTTGTAATGGATGGATTGACCGATGTACATTGCAGCTCACTCAATGCATTTTTCTCACTGAAGTCAATGTCTTTGATTAATTTTAAATGGGACTGCAGATTTAAAGGCACTGGCTCAGTGGGCAGATCCCCCCCAGCCCGAGAGTTTAGATGGCTACAGAAGATCACATAGACCTGATGGGCTCCTAGTTGCAATGAGCAACTGCAATCACAGAAGACAGGATGGAACATCTCACAGGAATCATAACGTCAACGTTGATGTTGTGTTGGAAGGTTTAGGCAAATAAGCAATGTAAAGATCCAATGTAAAGCAACTGTACAAGACCGTTGGCTATTCAGAAAGGGGCTATTCAACTGACTGACAATTCAAGAATGACAAAGCAGCAGGACTTAGGAATTATTCCCAAAACTTGGTGCCAAGGTTGGTATAAAATGATGCCTCCGGTAACATGCATTAAAAAGATGCAGAAAACACGATTCCCAAAGATTTTGAGCAAGACTGGTGACCTTGGCATCGTGAAACCAACCTACATGGTTTCAAATGAGATCCACCTCACTGAATTAGGAAGACATAATCTCAGTTTAAAATACATTATTTGATTCCCAGCTCTTAAAATAACAAGCTGATATTTGTTAACAGCAGAACGTTGCTGACCAAGATACTTTAACCATATCCGATAGAAAAAGGATTTAAACAGATACATGGGTATGTATGGTCTACATTGACCTGATGAATAAATCAATGGCTCCAAGATTTCCAATGAGAATTGCCCACCATAATACAGTCATCACAAGCAGGATCACCAGCAGGTCTCTCAAACTTCACACGCAGTCATGGAGTGCAAACTCTGAACAGAGTCTCCAGGATTAGTACGTGCCAGTGGTTTACGATGCAAGTACCTTAGGCTTTCCATGAGCAACTCCCAAGTAAAACATATAGGCCAACAAATATTGAAAAAGCAGCCCAAAAACAAATTTGAAGAAGATAATCTTACTGAGATGGAACAGCTTCCATTATTGGCAAGTACCGTAAAACTCCAAAGATCCTTTATAGAACTATTTTAAAATCCCGTGGAACTGCAGATGCTAAATGTTGTGTATTCATGCCAATACACAAGTGTTGCAACTCATAGTTTTATTTGTACTTAAGCGGAGGTAACGATAAGTGTTATCGTCTTCACAGTCTGGTCGCGGTCTGCCTGGAAGGCAGCGACCGGCAGCGTACATAGTCAAGGTGGGAGTGAAGATCCGAACTGGATCATGTGTGGAATGTGCAGCATGCATAGTGAATGTGATGCTATATATATATAGTGAAGGTGAACTAGCATGCACAATCTACATCCTTCCTCTCAAGGAAAGAATACATAATAAAATAAAGATACAGTAGTCGCCGTGGCTCTTATAATATATATCACCGCTCATGTGCGACTAACATAAGTACAGGTAAACTGATATTGACAAAGGCAGTCCAAACGTAGCCCGTTGAATGTCACTCAAAGTTCAAGTGTTAGGCCTGGTACTTCACGGTGGGCCGGCAGGCACGACCTGCACGTGTACGGTACAGTCCCGCTGGAGACGAGATCGATGGAACCGGCCCCAGAGAGTGCGGTGACATTGCTGGCGATGGGATGGGAGACAATGGCGGGAGGTGAGGTGGCGAGGCCACAGGCGAGGCCGGAAGGGCTGACAGACCGGGCAGCGGAGGCATAGACAGGCCGGTGTCCCCAGAGGGGTGCGGGTGGGTTAAACTTGAGTGGTCGGGGAGGAACAGATGTGGTGCCGGTTCGCACACTGGCAGGATGTGCTGTCGGTTGCGTCTGTAAATTCCGCCGTCGGCTTCGACTAAATATGAACGAGGCTCGGGCGCTGGCCGAGATATCACCCCCAGGCGGTCGTGACCCTTTTCGGTTCGTAGGCGGACCACCTGACCGTTAGCCAGTGGTGGCAGAGGCCTGCTCGTCTTGTCGTACCAGCGTTTTTCGATGTCACGTTTCCGTTGCAGCTGGGACTGAACATCAGATGGAAAGCGAACTTGTGGCTCCAGTGTATGTTTAGCAATGGGTAAAGTGGTTCTCGTCTGCCTGGACATTAGGCGTTGCGCGGGTGAACCAAGGATCGGATCGCGGGAGATGTTCCGCAGGTTTAGTAAGTCGAGGAAAACGTCTGATCCCGCTCTGCGGGAACGTTCCATTACCTGCTTGGCACTCCGGACGGCACGCTCCGCTAGCCCATTAGACTGAGGGTACTCGGGGCTACTAGTGATGTGGCAAAAGTCCCAGCTTGCAGAAAATTCAATGATTTTATCTTCGGCAAGAAGGTCATGATCGAAACAGACCACAAGCCACTCATTAGCATTGTAAGCAAGCCAATACACGCCGCCCCTGCGCGGCTCCAGCGGATGATGCTGCAGCTTCAGAGGTACGACATCTCTCTAGTCTACAAGCGGGGCAAGGACATGCACCTGGCGGACACCCTTTCTCGAGCTCCGCGGGCAACCTGCGGCTCTCCTTCGTCAGGAGACGAGTTTGCCGTCATGATGGTCTCCTACGTCCCCTCGTCCTGCCTGGAGGACCTGGCAGCCCAGACTGCCGCCGACGACACCCTCCTAGCACTATCCTCTGTCATAAGACATGGGTGGCCGGTCAAGCAGAACAGACTGCCGGCTGCCTTACAGCCCTTCTTCTCTGTCCGCGACGAGCTCGTCCTGCAGGGTGGTATTGTCGTAAAGGGCCACAAACCTGTGATTCCTGCCTCCTTACATGGCAAGTACTTCGACAGCATCCATGGGGGACACCCAGGCACAGAAGCAACGATCTCGAGAGCTAAGAGCTTGTTCTTCTGGCCTGGAATGTCTGACTATATTCGTCAAAAAGTAGAGTCCTGTGCGGTGTGCAACAGCCTGGCGCCGCACCAGCAGAAACAGCCGCTCCTTCCACACCCGGTTCCTGACCTCCTGTGGTCCATCGTGGCAACTGACATTTTTGAGTGGAATGGGAAGCGGTACTTAGTCATAGTCGACTCGTACTCCGGGTGGTTCGAGATCGATCTGCTCCCGAGCCTCACCTCCGCGGCAGTGATCCAGAAGCTTGCACGCCATTTCTCCGTCCACGGGGCTCCTCATCGCCTACTCTCCGACAACGGCAGCCAATTCTCCAGCCTCCAATTCAAAGAATTTGCTGCACGCTGGGACTTTTGCCACATCACTAGTAGCCCCGAGTACCCTCAGTCTAATGGGCTGGCGGAGCGTGCCGTCCGGAGTGCCAAGCAGGTAATGGAACGTTCCCGCAGAGCGGGATCAGACGTTTTCCTCGACTTACTAAACCTGCGGAACATCTCCCGCTGGGACTTTTGCCACATTATCTGGGCCGGCGCGTAGTGGAACCGGTGAGCACGGCGAATGGCCTCACTGCCCGCCAGGTTGAGGAGAATAGCAGCACGAGTAGCTGGAGGTGCAGCATTATGTGCTGCCTGAATATAGATCCTGAAATCCTCCTCGAAGATGCGCCAGCGTTCAGCGAGGTCGCCATCGAATACGAGTGGGTCAGGCTTGCGAAACGCTCCAGCCATAGTGAGACAGTAAATCAAAACAAACTAAGCAAAAAAAACAAAACTGAAGTAGTGGGTCGAGAAACTTCTGACACCATGTTGTGTATTCATGCCAATACACAAGTGTTGCAACTCATAGTTTTATTTGTACTTAAGCGGAGGTAACAATAAGTGTTATCATCTTCACAGTTTGGTCGCGGTCTTCCGGGAAGGCAGCGACCGGCAGCGTACATAGTCAAGGTGGGAGTGAAGATCCGAACTGGATCGTGTGTGGAATGTGCAGCATGCATAGTGAATGTGATGCTATATATATATAGTGAAGGTGAACTAGCATGCACAATCTACACTAAACATCCATGTTTCCCCCTCCAATGGGAGTTGTGCGAGACCCTCTGTCACTGCTCCCCCTCTGTCATTCCCTCTGCTCTTCATTCCTCCTTCTCCCCACTCCCATCAGATAGAAGACATAGAAGCTAATTTTGCCAGTCTCCCAACATTACAACCTTCAAAACCAAAGCTTGCAAAGTACACTTTTCTCCACAAGCATAGTGCAATGCACTGCGTGTTAGGAGGGCACTCCCTCACCGGTAAACAACATGGTAATAAAGTCTCATTAAAGTCCCCCTTTGTTCTTCCCCCCCTCCCCTCCATTATCCATTGTGCTTTCCCCTCCCTCATGGCAGTCCCCACATGCCAGGTCCTCCTTCGTTCCTTCCCCCGGCAGCGGCGTCCTCACTTCCACATGGTCCGTCCTTGTCCGTCAGTTGGCTCCCCCATCGGCCGCTGTCAGGTCCTCTCCGGCCGCCTCTCCATTAACGCTGCCAGGTCCTCTCCGGCCGCCTCTGTGACACTGACCTAGGCCCCAGCTGCGGGCCACGCAGACCCAGCAGCCGTTGGCTGCGGGCCTCATCGACCCATGAGGCTCCACCTCCGACCCACGAGGCCTGGGCTCCAGCCCACGAGGCTCCAGCCCACGAGGCTCCGGCCCCGGCTTCTCAGTGGCCCTCCGGAAGGCGTCAGAGCTTTAGTATCTGTGGACAGTCTTTGCTACTGACTGTCCAAACAGGACTAACCCAAATCAGCACTCTTGATCTGCTTAAAGAGTATCAGACCAGGCTCATGCCTGGCCAGTTCAAAACTCCTATATTATTATATATTAAAATTTATTAAGCAGACTCATGGTCCATTAGAATACACATACAGTACACAGTATATACATATAAAATTAAATTAAATTAGAAAAGGCAACAATACCAATGTTTCCACATAGGTGACAGGTATCTCACGGCACTGAAACCAGGATTTACCAGCAGCACAATGATGGAATTCTGAGAACCATTCAATCGGCATATAAATTTAAACATGAGATTCCTCAGCAGGGCATGAAACGTATTGACTCCTGCACTACAAAACAGTTCACTTGCACTGCACCACCTTGGCTTTCTAAGCAATATGCGCATGCAGTCATTATAGGCAACCTTAAGTTTATGGATGCTTGACTTATTAAACTTTATCCACAAAGGAGCAGTGTAAAGAGGAGTACAGTATGCTCTAAACAGGTTTATCTTGACATTTCCTGAGCACCAGTGGAATTTCCTAACCAACATGTTAGCTTGTGCATACAACATGCGGCGCTGTCTATACATGTCCTCATCATCAGACATTTGATCTGTGATGACATGTCCCAGATACTTAGCTTTACAGCAGACAGATAGAACCTGCCCTGACAGGTAAAATGATGGGAAGACTAGATCTTTGTCCCCTTTTACTTCACAAATCATGACAACGCTCTTTTTAGCATTGTATTTCACGTCAAATTGGACACCATACTCAGAGCATGTATTCAACATCTGCTGAAACCCAGCACCGCTAGGAGAAAAAACAGCCAGATCATCGGCATACATAAGATGGTTTACCAGGGTGTTACCAATCATACATCCTGTTTTACAGCCTCTAAGCTGGTCAAATAAATCATTCATGTACACATTAAAGAGAGCTGGTGAAAGTAGCCCCCCCCTGGCGAACCCCATTACCAACACCAAATGGTACAGAGACTGACTGCATTACCCCATCTGACCTGCATGCTCTGGTTGGCGTACCAATATGCCAGGACCCTAATTATACTGTTAGGCACTCCTCTTTGACTCAGTTTTTGGAACAGCTTATGATGGTTGACTCGATCAAAAGTTTTAGAGGCATCAATAAAACCAATTAACACAGAGGAATTCTGCCTTCTATACATTTCAACCATTTCCTTCAGGGCATAGATACATAAATCAGTACCATGCTTAGCCTTGAAGCCAAACTGGTTGTCTGTAGTACCCAAATAAAAACACTATAGTCCCTCCTGAAGCAGGCATGCTGTGAAGTCATCCTCCATATCACCAAAACAATGTCCACAGATCAGAACAAATATATTTCCACCTCATCGAATGTTGCTGGTTCAAAGAGGTCAGACATGATGATGGGAGAGAACCGATTCCGAAGAATGGAGAATCAGAGGCATTACAATGAAAGTTTAGAGTGACATTTATGTATGTCCCTCTAACACAGGCTTAGAGCCAGTGAGACACCAAGCCAAAAGCATAGACAACCTTACATAACATCTAGACAGGCACTTAAATCACACAGGCATAAATGTTGATGCTTCATATCACGTCGGGGTCACCAATATGGCGAGTCTGGAGGCTCGTTCTTTGTTAAGGAAGTTTATTGCGACAGCAACATTCGATTACAAAGTATAACGAACGAGAATACAGACAACCATTAATACTAACTGTTCACTTATCATCATATCATATATATACAGCCGGAAACAGGCCTTTTTGGCCCTCCAAGTCCGTGCCGCCCAGCGATCCCCGTACATTAACACTATCCTACACCCACTAGGGACAATTTTTACATTTACCCAGCCAATTAACCTACATACCTGTACGTCTTTGGAGTGTGGGAGGAAACCGAAGATCTCGGAGAAAACCCACGCAGGTCACGGGGAGAACGTACAAACTCCTTACAGTGCAGCACCTGTAGTCAGGATCGAACCTGAGTCTCCAGCGCTGCATTCGCTGTAAAGCAGCAACTCTACCGCTGCGCTACCGTGCCGCACTTCGAAGAAGTCTCCTAACTGACTGGTTTTGGGCACCAAAACCACACGTGACGACGCTGTCCAATCAGCGGGCTCAACTCCCTGGACCAATCCCTACGGTCGCACTCACACGTGACCTTGCTGGCCAATCCGAGGGTTCGACTCCCAGGACCGATCTCTATGGTCGCTACAATGCCAAGTTTTAGAAGATAAAATTAATTTGGATGGGTGTCCACTGGTTGTTGCAAATGTGGTGGGTTGAAAAGCCAGTTTCTACCCTGTATGACTTTGACGCACCCCAAACACAACCCACACATGCACTGCCTTCTTATTTGGAACATTACAGTAAAGGAACTGGCCCTTCAGGTCACCATGTCTGTGCTGATCACAGCATTAATCTAAATTAATCCCATCTGTCCAGACATGGTGTATAATCACTCCATTCCTGTCTGATCATGTGTCGGTCTAGATGTCTATTAAATGTAGATAATGTACCTACTTATATTTCTCCTGTGGCAAAGAAAAAAACGCACAAATCTCCTTTAAAACCATTCCCCCTCCCATCTTAAACCTAAATCCTCTCGTGTTTGACATTTGCACCCTGGGGAAAAGACCCAGGCTATCTATTAATACCATACTTCTATCACATTACACACTCAGCAACATATTACACAGTGTCTATTTTGTTACACGTTCAAAAATCTTGCTCATGCGCAGATCAACTGACAACACACTTTTGATTTCTGAAGAAAAGTCAGGCTGCAGAAAATGGAGGTGGCAATTATTCATAAAAATAATGCCAAACTAGCATGAAGGGCATCACTGCACTGTGCAGTCCCCAATTGAAAGCTAATCTCCACAGATGCTCACATAAGGTGGATGGAACACACACGTTGGGAGACAACACTGGGCTCATCGGTTTGAAAGATGACATTTAATAGGAAAGAAGCATCATCTTTAGCATAATAAAATCTTTAGCATAGCACAGAAGCATTGTTGGACACAATTTGACATCTTGCTACTGAGGAAGGTAATAGGTGGTCAGCCTTCACCTTGAATCTGTCCTATGGTCCTCAATTCCCCTACTCTTGGCAAGAGACTCTGTGCATCTACCCGAACTATTCCTCTCATCATTTTGTACACCTCTATAAGATCACCCCTCATCCTCCTGTACTCCAAGGAATAGAGACCCAGCCTACTCAACCTCTCCCTAGAACTCACACCCTCTAGTCCTGGCAAAATCCTCATAAATCTTCTCTGAATCATTTCAAGCTTGACAATATCTTTCCTATAATATGATGCCCAGAACTGAACACAATATTCTAAATGTCTTAAACCAACGTCTTATACAACTGCAACATGACCTCCCAACTTCTATGACTGATGAAAGCCAATGTTCCAAAAGCCTTTGTGACCACCTTCTCTACCTGCGACTTGATCTTCAAGGAACCATGCACCTGCACTCTGAGATCCCTCTGCTCCACAACACTCCCCAGAGGCCTACCATTCACTGTGTAGGTCTTGCCCTTGTTCGACATCCCAAAATGCAACACCTCACACTTCTCTGTACTAAATTCCAATTCCTTTGAAATGCAAAAGTTTGTTAGTTTTTTTCTCTATGGTTGGAGATGGTCATTAACTCACTTGTTCAGTAGGGATATTATTGCCATTTTTCAACCCATTTCTGGGCATTATGGAAATCCCTCCCCCACCCTAGTTCTCTGACTATTTTGACTATCCTCCCGATTAATTTTACTCTTAGAATGCCTCGTTGTCACCTTCTCCTCAGCCATCAATGAACCATTGTACATTTTCTTGATCGTCGTCTGCTTTGATCTCTCTTTTCCACACCCTACATTCTCTTTGTACACTTCCATATCTCTTGTTACCCTCTCCCCTGACTATCAGACTGAAAAGGGGTCTCAACCCAAAATGTCACCCATTCTTTCTCTCAAGAAGTGCTGCCTATCCCGCTGAGTTACTCTAGCATTTTGTGTCTATCCAAAATATCACCTGTCTTTTTCCTACCACGGATGTTGTCTGACCCTGTTGAGTTCCTCTCGCAGTTTGCTTTTTGCTCAAGGTTTCAGAATCTGCAGGGTGAATTAATGCATTTGGGGTAATCTACCTGGAATTTGGTAAAGGTTTTTAAGCAAATTCCAACATGAAAATGTGGGCTACACACCAAAAGCCTGGGAAATCCAGGGGAGAATGGAAAATTCAATCATCAGCAGGAAGGAAAGGATAATGGTTGACAAGTCATTTTTACAACTTGAAGGTTGCTACCAGTTGGCTTCAACAGCATGTAATACTCTATTTTTGGCAAAATATATCTTGCTAAAATATATTAATGATCTAAACCAACATATGGTGGAATGCGTGTTGCAGGTGTGCAAATATTAGCAATGTGGGTAATAGTGAGAAGGAAATTTGTAGGCAGACATAGATAGTTTGGTTAGTTGAGTACACAATGGCAATTGGAATTTAATCAAGAAAATGCTCTGAGGTGATTCATTTGAGAGGTCCAACAAGGGAACATATAATAAGCAGACGATACAGAGTGGTGTGGAGGAATCAAAGGACCTTGAGGTGAATATCCAAAGGACTTGAGAGATAGCAAGACAGCCCATCGGACAAGCTGTATTGTCTTTACTAGCTGAGGCAGAAGATAAAAGAGCAGGGAGATTGCTGGAACTCTCTGCAACATTAACTAGGCAGCAGCTTAAGTACTGTATTCAGTTCTGGTCACTGCATTGCAAGCAAGCTTTGATTATGCTGGAAAGGTTGCAGAGGATTTTTAAGAATCCTGCCAGGACTGGAATACTTTTGCTATGAGTAAAGATCAAAGAGACTAGGGTTGCTTTCTTTGCAATAAAAGAGTGCAAGGGAAAGTTAACTGAGGTGTATGAAGTTTGAGGACTAGATAAAATAAATTAAAATGTATTGTTTTTCTTAGCCAAGGGGTCCGAAATGATAGGAAGAAACTTTTATTAATCAGTAGATGGATTTGCAAAGAGGTGAGGAAAAATATTTTTACTTAGAGCTTGGCAGGATTCAAGAACTCCAATCCAAAGGCCAAAATCCCCAACACAATTAAGTTGTAGATCTGTAGTCAGATTAATACAGTACAGGAACAGGCCCTTCACCCCTACTCATCCATGCTGTCAAAGATGCCATTATATGCTGTCCCCATTTTCCTGCATTTAGCCTATATCCTTCTAAATGTTTTATATCCACACACCTGTCCAAATATATTTTAAATGTTACCATTTTATTTGCCTCTAGTACTTCTTCCGGAAGCCTGCTCCACATACTTGCTACCCTGCGTGAAAATCTGCCCCCCATGTCACCATATCACTTTTTCCTTTTTAACTTCAACATATGCTCTCTAGTTTTAGACTCCCCTATCCTCTGAAAAAGACTGACTTTCTACCATGTCCATGCCCCTCATGGTTTTATAAACATCTGCAATGTCTAATATGCTTCTGGAAAATGATTCCAGCCTATCCAATCTCTCCTTATAACTCAACCCCTCCAGTCCAGGCAACATCTTTGTGAATCTCCAGATGCACCCTCTTCAGATTAATTACATACTTCCTATAGTGTGGTGATCAGAACTGCACACAATATTCCAAAACTAATATTTCATACAACTGTAACATGATGTCCCAATTCTTTTGCTCAAAGCCACAGCCATTGAAGGTAATCATGCCACATGCCTTCTTCATCTGGCTATCCATGTAACCACTATTAGGAAACGATATACTGGTACCCTTGAGTCTGTCTACATTCCCCAGGGCCCTACCACTCACTGTGTGTGCCCTGCCCTGCTTTAACTTTTCAGAGTGAATTACTTCACACTTGTCCAAGCAAAATTCCTTCCGCCATACCTTTGCCCACTTTTGATCAATGTCCCAATGAAGCACATGCAACCATATTTCACTGTCGACAATTCCAACAATTTGGGAGTCATCTGCAAACTTATTAATGATGTCACTTAAATTCTTATTCAAATCCTAATGAACAGGACAAACAACAGGCACTGATTCCTATAGCACACCACTGGTCGCCACTCTGGAAAAACCAACCTTCCACCACCACCCTCTGACTCCTTCCACCAAGCCAATTTCTATTAGAATAACTAGCAGACCCAAACCCCTAAGCGTTCTAACTTCCCAGCCCAATCTATGAACTTTGTTAAAAGCCTTTCTATTCTCCTGCCCCCATCAATTCTCTTGGTCACAGTCTTCAAAAAAACAACCAAATTACTAAATGAAGGACTGTGGTGTGCAGGCTGGAGATCCGGGGATTAGTTCAGAAAACTCTTTTCCGTTGGCCTTTGTTTTGCTCTGGGACCAAGATGATTGATATCTCCAACAACCACAAACATTTACCTTTGGCAATGTAGCATTTTCCCTGTGATTCCCTTTCACTTCAGTTTTCCCAAATCCATGTCCCCCACACTCATCCGCCTTTGGAAATCAGGACATTTTGCTCAACTCCACAGTTTGGAGTTGTGCAAAAAAAAACAACTGAACAATGGTGAGTAGGTGCTGCTTGACACCACTTTCTGGTGTCAACACCACCTTCCATTACTTTACTGATCATTGGAAATAGACTGATTAACAGTTAGTCAGGCTAAATTTGTGAATGAGATATACCCAAGCCATTTCTCATTGTGCTGGATAGATATCAATGTTGCACCTATACTGGAACAGTCTGCCTCGATGCATGGCTAATTCTCAGGCCAAGGTTTCTGCACTACAGTGAGGATATTATTGTTTCCCCATAACCTACACTCAGAACATCCAATTTCCAATCATCTCCGAGTGTCATATGTAGTGATTTAAATTGGCAGAATTCGCAGGGAAGAAGCAACAGTTTTTAAAGCATCTATAGGATGCACTGCAACAACTTACCAAGTATCCTTAGACAGCGCCTTCCAAACCCACAACCTCCATCAGCTGGAAGAACCAGGACAGCAAAAACATGGGAATGCCACCTGGAAGTTGCCCTCCAAGCCGTGTACCATTCCAACTTGTTAATATATCACCATTTCTTCGCATTCACTGGGTTAAAAGCCTAGAACATACTCTCCCCAAAAGCATTGAAGATATACCCACACCTCAAGGACTGCAGCGATTCAAGGCAAATGCTCACTCGCACTTTCTCAGAGGCATTTTTCGATGGGTAATTAAATGGTGGCTCAGGCAACAAAGCCCACATCCTTTCAATTCATATTTTTAAATGGATCATCCACATCTAGCTTTCCAGTTCGTGTCAACCCCGATCCATCTTCTCCCACTGTAGGTCCAACAAAGGGTTGAATAAAAGAGACTGTGCTTTTAAAAATCGATATAAAAATATCCCTATGCCTGGTGAAAAAAATCAGCAACAGATATAATTTAATGACTTTATTTTAGTGGCGATTCCTAGCACTCTTGCCCATTATAAAATTACTAGTGAGTTTGGATGAATAATTTGTACGTTTTTTCTATCAGCTGGTTCACCAATTACGTTTTTGATAAATGTTCAGCTTGTGTGCCACCAGCAGGCACTTGTATATTGAATCTCTGTGGTATAACGTTAACAAATATATTAATATTTTTGCATGGAATTCATTACAATTGCTGAAAGGAAATCTATTTGTTTTATTTATTAGTTTCATGATTTTAACATTAAGCAGCATTTGATAAAAGAAAAAAAGTGGCAACAAATTTGTTACTCACATCAAACACCACAATTTCATTCCACTTATACAAGTGTTAAGCTTTAATGAGAAATACGTCAAAATTAATGCTTATGCATAATAATAATAATAATAGCCAAAACTGGATCGCAGTTAGTTGCAGCATCCATTTGCTGAAGTGGAAACATCTTCTTTAGCAAAAATAAAACTTAATAATACCAGTTGGACAAATGTATTGTATGGCTAAGTTTTAATGTTTTTGTTATTATAGCAACTAGGTGATTTTTTTTTAAAGACGCAATTTCAATAACCTTCAATTAATGGAACATTCTCAAAAAGGAGTTCATAGCAGCTGGTCACTGGTTCCTAACTGAAGCGCAGAAAGGGGAAAAAAAGGCAGTAAAAGTAAATGGCTTGCGTTATTTATAGGAGAGAAAGGCAGTTGAAAGCAGAAGAGAATGGATGAAATCATTAAAGGTCTGAAACAGTGGTTAGATGTGATTAGGAACCATGACCAAAAGACTTATTGAAACTGCTGAAGATCAGTTCTACATTGTTGCCGATTCACTGGTTCCAGTCTCAGGCTGTTCACGTTATGATCCACAAGTACAAAAAAATGCCCGGAAGACAGAGGAGTGTTATTTCTACGCGGGCTGTACACTCATACTTTCTTGTTCAACTCGTACTGCTTTGAGTTTCTACTCATTCATCTTATGGGTGCAATTGAAACTGAAATTACACCCGGCAATAAACAATGTAATGTCAGGCTCCACTCTCTGTTTCAATAACACTGCAAAATCCTTTCCTATTTGCATCCTCTTACCGTTTCATCCCAAGGCAATCTCAGACATTCGCCCTCCTTTCAAAACACCTGTCCTCTTCTAACTAAATACCTATGCTCCGTTTTGCACTCCCAGGGGTTGTAACTCGAACGATGAGGCAGCGCCCAGACAGTGAAGGTTTTAATATCAGTTTGCAACAATAACCAGGTCAGTCTCAATTAATGAAATGTTGAAACCGTAAACTGTAATCGGATCAAGCTACCACAGCAACAACAACAAAAAACAAGTACTGCCCGTGGTAAAGACATTTTTAATTAATACAGAAAAACGTGTTTATCTGGCTGAAATACCGCACATGACTCTCAGCAACAAAGTTTTTTATCCGAATTGTTGATCGGAGGAGAAATCTATCGCGGCAAATTAGCACTTACATCATCTGATGCCCCCATAATTCAGACTAACGAAGCCTTGTGATGTTTCCGCTTGCTGCAGCTCGGTGTAACACCAGCTGGGCTGGTGGCGAAACAGACTTGACTGTGAAATGAGAGACGTTGTTTTACTTGGTACATCCTTCATCGCTGACAAGTCCCACGCTGCCAAGCCTCCTACTCCCAGGCACAGCTGAGCGATGCGATGCGAGCGAGCGAGGCAACCGAGACAAAACCCGCCCGTGCAACATTCACGTGACCCCCAGCCCAGCTCAGCCCGTCTGCTCGCCGGAGCAGCCTGGCTTTACTTACACTCGCAGTCGTTTGCAACCAACGCTTTTTCTCTTTGCAAGTTTTCCTGCTGATTGATTAAGTCCGCGGATACCGACCGTTTCGCACTTTCCCTGGGTTGTTGTAGGATATAGGTGTTGCATTGCCCCCCTTTCCGAAGGTTGGTGGATTTATGCAAGAGGCTGGATTGCCTGCCCATTAAATGCGCACAATTGCAGCTTTATTTTTGCTCGATCTCACCTCCTCGGTCAACCAAATGAAACGCTGGAGGATTCTCGAGGGACGCTTTCAGGACAAAAGTTAAGCACGAAAGTCCCCGCTGGAAGTTCCCTCGTTGCACAACCAACTAGCAATTTAAAAAACCCAGTAAAACATTCCGATCAGGGAGAGAGGGTGTAAGTAAAGCTGAGGGAGTGGGGGGGGGGGGGGGGCTGGAAAAGGGAAGTTATTGAAAAGACCAAGGGTGTCTTGGACAGAGGTCGGGAGGGATTGTACTAGGGTGTCGAGGGACGTGGAATTGAATTCAGTGGGATAGGAGCAGGTGGAAACAATGGGTCTGCCAGCAAGAAGGATCTCGACCCGAAACGTCACCCATTCCTTCTGTCCAGAGATCCTGCCTGTCCCGCTGAGTTACTCCATCATTTTCTGTCTATTCTGATCAGGGAATTTGTTGATCACAGGCTGGAGATGTTACAGGTTAATCTCATTGCCCTGGGGTTAGTCCCCATTTGCCAAGGTAGCACTCACTTGAAGTGGTGTGTGACCTATGGAATAGGTTGTGCCTGTGGCTGAATTCCTTGCAACCCGCCAACATAAGTTGAAAGTGAATTGCAGTGGCTTCTTGTGCACTTATTTTTTTCTGGAATTTTGGCTCAATTTAACTTATAATAATAATATATTCCTTTATTCGTCCCACACCGGGGAAATTTACAACAGCGGGGAAATTATGTCAAAGTCAGTCCAAAATGGCATTAAAAAACAGCATTTATTTTAGTTTGCTATTGTCACATGTGCTGAGGTACAGTGAAAAGCTTTTGCTTGCGTACTATCCAGTTTAGGTATGCATTTTTTACAAACATGTACTTGGTGCCTGATGGGAGAGGGTAGCAGAGGGAGAAGGGTAAGACTGATCCTTGATTATGCTTGTGGTCTTATAAAGGCAATGTGAAGTGTAGATGAAACCAAAGGAAGAGAGGTTGATGTGTGTGATGGTGTGGGCTACGTCCACAACTCACTGCAATTTCTTGCTGTCTTCGAAAGAGCTGTTCCCAAACCAGGCTGTGATGCATCTCGATAAAATGCTTTCCACAGCGTATCAGTGGAAGTTGGTGGGGGTTGTTAGGGACATGCCAACAAGCGTTCTAAGGAAGTAGAGACGTTAGTGTGCTTTCTTGGCCATTGCTTCGGTGTGGCTGGTCCAGGACATTGCTGGTGATATTTATTCCCAACAACTAGGCTTAACTATGTCCATTTCTACTTCAGCGCCATCAATGTACAGTGCATTCAGACCCCTTCACTTTTTCCATGTTTTGTTACGTTACAGTCTTATTTTAAAATGGATTCAATTCTTTTTTTTTATCATCAATCTACACACAATACCCCATAATAAAAAAGCAAAAACAGGTGTTTAGAAATTTTTGCAAAGTAATTACAAAGAAATAACTGAAATATCACATTTACATAAGTACTCAGAGTCTTTACTCAGTACTTTGTTCAGGCACCTTTGGCAGCGATTACAGCCTCAAATCTTCTTGGGTCTGAAGCGAATGGTATGTTGGCATTCATAGCAAGAGGATTTGAGTTTAGGAGCAGGGAGGTTCTGCTGCAGTTGTACAGGGCCTTGGTGAGACCGCACCTGGAGTATTGTGTGCAGTTTTGGTCTCCTAACCTGAGGAAAGACGTTCTTGCCTTAGAGGGAGTACAGAGAAGGTTCACCAGATTGATCCCTGGGATGGCGGGACTTACATATGAGGAAAGACTAGATAGACTGGGCTTGTACTCGCTGGAATTTAGAAGACTGAGGGGGGATCTTATAGAAACATATAAAATTCTTAAGGGGTTGGAGAGGCTAGATGCGGGAAGATTGTTCCCGATGTTGGGGGAGTCCAGAACCAGGGGTCACAGCTTAAGGATAAGGGGGAAGTCTTTTAGGACCGAGATGAGAAAAACATTTCTTCACACAGAGAGTGGTGAGTCTGTGGAATTCTCTGCCACAGAAGGTAGTTGAGGCCAGTTCATTGGCTATATTTAAGAGGGAGTTAGATGTGGCCCTTTTTGCTAAAGGGATCAGGGGGTATGGAGAGAAGGCAGGTACAGGCTACTGAGCTGAATGATCAGCCATGATCATATTGAATGGTGTTGCAGGCTCGAAGGGCTGAATGGCCTACTCCTGCACCTATTTTCTATGTTTCTATGTTTCTACAAGCTTGGCACACCTGTATTTGGGTATTTCTCCCAATCTTCTCTGCAGATCCTTTCAAGTTCTCTCAGGTTGGATGGGGAGCGTCGATGCACAGCTAGTTTCAGGTCCCTCCAGAGATGTTCAATAGGGTTCAAGTCTGGGCTCTGGCTGTGCCACTCAAGGACATTCACAGACTTGTCACAAAACCACTCCTGCATTGTCTCAGCTGTGTGCTCAGGGTCGTTGTCCTGTTGGAAGGAGAACCTCCGGCCCAGTCTGAGGTCTCTCTGTACTTTGCTCCGTTCATCTTTCCCTCAATCCTGACTAGTCTCCCAGTTCCTGCCGCTGAAAAACATCCCCACAGCATGATGCACCACACCACTATGTTCACCGTAGATATGGTATTGGCCAGGTGATGAGCGGTGCCGCTTGGCATTCAGGCCAAAGAGTTCAATCTTGGTTTCATCAGATCAGAGACTCTTATTTCTCATGGTATGAGAGTCCTTTAGGTGCCTTTTGGCAAACTCCAAGCAGGGTGTCATGTGCCTTTTACTGAGTAGTGGCTACCGTCTGGCCACTCTACCATAAAGGTCTGATTGGTGGAGTGCTGCAGATTTAGTTGTCCGGGAATATATGGTGTCCGTTATTTTCAATAGAAAAATAGAAAGGTGCAGGAGTAGGCCATTTGCTCCTTTGAGCCAGTACCGCCATCCAATATTATCATGGCTGATCATCTAAAATCAGTAACCCGTTCCTGCTTTTTCCCCATATCCCTAGATTCCTTTAGCCCCACAAGCTAAATGTAACTCCCTCTGAAATCATCCAGCGATTGGCCTCCACGCCTACTGTGGGAGAGAATTCCACAGATTCCAACTCTCTGGGTGAATTTATTTTACCCCATCTCAGTCCTAAATGGCCGACCCCTTATCCTTAGCTATTTTCTATTATAACTGTTGCTTGGGCCGATGGAAGCAGCAGAAGGATCCGGACTGGAAACAACGCGAGCTTGGGGTGGCGTGGATAGCCAGTGCTGTCAAAGACAGGGGAGGCCCTCGGTGTGAGTAGCTGGTGCTGTAAGCAGCGGATGAGGCAGCACGAGCCTGGGATGGCGTGGACAGTGGGTACTGTATTGGCTGGGGAGAAGGCGCAAGCCGGAGTTGCCATGGGCAGCCGCCATCATAAATGGCGGGGGCGGGAGCATGAGCCAGAGGTAATGCGGGGAAACAGTGCTCTCAGTGACAGGTGAACAAGCAGCAGGTGCTGTAAGCAGCTGGGGAAGGGGTGCAAACCAGGGGTGACGCAGGCAGCCGTCCGTAGATCAGATGGTTATAAATAAATAAATAAATAACAGGGGGTCTGTTAAAACGAGGGTTTACTGTACTTTGTTTATACAAAAAAAAATTCAAGTCCTTGGCAGAACTTTCACCTGAACTATTCAGCTGTGACATCCGATAGAAGTATATAAAAATTATGAGAACCATAGATATGGTAGACATGCCCTTTTTCCCAGGGTTCAAATTTTCACCGTCGCAAGGGGAGTATAGAAACATAGAAAATAGGTGCAGGAGTAGGCCATTTGGCCCTTTGAGCCAGCACCGCCATTCAATATGATCATAGCTGATCATCTAAAATCAGTACCCCGTTCCAGCTTTTCCCTCGTATCCATTGATTCCTTTAGCCCAAAGAGCTAAATCTAACTCTCTCTTGAAAACATCCAGTGAATTAGCCTCCACTGCCTTCTGTGGCAGATTCACAACTCTGGGTGAAAACGTTTTTCTTCATCTCAGTCCTAAATGGCCTACTCCATATTCTTTAAAAACAATCATCTTAAGGTGAGAGAGGCAAAGTTTAAAGGAATTATGTAGAGCAATTTTTTTTTTCCGCAGGGAGTGTTGAGTGCCTGGAACTTGCTACCAGGGGTGATATTGGTGGAGGCAGACATGATAGTCACATTTAAGAGGCTTTCAGATTGGGACTTGCATAAAGGGATATGGATCATGTGCAGGCAGAGGAGATTAGTTTAACTTGGTATCATGTTCGTCAGAGACATTTTGGACTGAAGGGCCTATTCCTGTGATTTACTGTTTGATTTTCTGTATGTTTTAAGTGGCCATAACTGGTCTCATGAAATGGAAGATGTAGATAACCATATTAGATCACCTCACTTATTATGCATGCTGCACATTCCACATGTGATCCATTCCGGATCTTTGTCCCTACCTAGGCTATGTAAGCTGCCTTATGCTGTCTCACAGCAGACTAGATGCTGGCCATGGAGACGATAGCATGTAATGTTTCCTCCGCTTGTGTTACAATAAAATTATGAGTTGTTACTCCTGTGTATGGGTATGATTCCAACAACAGAAGATGAGCACTTGTGTTGTGCTTTGTGGTAGCTGTGGAAAAAAAGCACACTGATGGAGAGATCAGTGTTGAAGTGGAATATTGAATGACTGTCACCAACAAATGGAAGTAGAGTGAGCTCCAAGACAGGGAGCCAGCAGAAGGAAGTGGTTCTCAGTAAAATTGAGCAGGAGCTCTGCTCTGTTGGTTTAAAGAGCAGCTTCTAACTGATCATCAACTTCTCATAAATGACCAGTGGCATTTGCCACTATAGTCCATCATTTATATAATGGTTGCATGGCTTAGTAAAGTTAAGCACCAATTGGAAAAGGGGAAGCAACTGCAGGCAGCCCAGCCCTTCTCCAAGAAATAAATCCACAAGCATTGCCATTGATCAACATTTGTGTACTTTTCAACCATTGCACCAAAATAGCACGTCTAACTCTGAGACAATCTGCCAAAAGTTGCAATCTGGCAACAATCAAGTGAAAGAAAAAGTTAAATGTATGAATGAGGCTTATGGTGCATCCTAATTTTCATGCAATTCACCCATTTGTCAATCTAAAATGCTGGAAAGCTAATTGGTCCTGTAAACTGTTCCTAGGCACAAATATTAAAAAGTTGAGTTGGAGTAATAGAGCTATATAGCATGGAAACAGGCCCTTCAGCCTAACTTGTCCATGAGGACCAAAGTGACATTCTGGGCTAATCCTACTTGCCTGCATTTGACCTACATCCCCTTAATCCCTTCCTATCCATATATCTGTCTAAATATCTTTTGAAAGTCAAAATTGCATCTGCTTCCAGACACAATCTACCCTCGGAGTGAAAACATTCTCCCTGCGGTTCCTCTTAAATATTTTCCTCTCATCTTAAGCTTAAAATCCTCTACCTTTGGGAAAAAAAACTGTGAGCATTCATTCCATCCATTCCCCTCTTGATTTTGTACATTTGAAATAAGGTCACCTCTCAGCCTCCTATATCAAACAAAAGTTGTCCCAGCTTATTCGGCATTAAGGTATATGCAGGTGCATGCAGATACAGCAGGCAGTGAAGAAAGCCAATGGAATGTTGGCCTTCATAACAAGAGGAGTTGAGTACAGGAGCAAAGAGGTCCTTCTACAGTTTTACAAGGCCTTAGTGAGTCCGCACCTGGAGTACTGTGTGCAGTTTTGGTCTCCAAATTTGAGGAAGGATATTTTTGCTATTGAGGGCGTGCAGCGTAGGTTTACTAGGTTAATTCCCGGAATGGTGGGACTGTCATATGTTGAAAGACTGGAGCGACTAGGCTTGCATACACTGGAATTTAGAAGGATGAGAGGGGATCTTATGGAAACATATAAGATTATTAAGGGATTGGACACGTTAGAGGCAGGAAACATGTTCCCAATGTTGGGGGAGTCCAGAACCAGAGGCCCACAGTTTAAGAATAAGGGGTAATCCATTTAGAACGGAGATGAGGAAAAACTTTTTCAGTCAGAGAGTTGTAAATCTGTCGAATTCTCTGCCTCAGAAGGCAGTGGAGGTCAATTCTCTGAATGCATTCAAGTGAGAGCTAGATAGAGCTTTTAAGGATAGCAGAGTCAGGGGATATGGGGAGAAGGCAGGTACGGGATACTGATTGAGAATGATCAGTCATGATCACATTGAATGGTGGTGCTGGCTCGAAGGGCCGAATGGCCTCCTCCTGCACCTATTGTCTATTGTCTATTGTGATTGATGTGAAACTGATGCTTTTGTGGTTTCTGAAAAATCAATATTCAGTGAATTTTTCAAAAGGTTATTCATATTTCCTGCTTTGTCAGGCTAGGCAGGAACATTTGCAGGACGGATTTTTTAGATTTTTACTCCCTTTCTCCTGAGGTCCTGCAGATATTGTGTGATCTTCCCATGGCTGGGATCTTCCCATGCAAATTCAGCACTATTATTCAGAAGTTACACGGCTTCATAGCCATTGCCTTAGCAGGAAGTATAGTCCAAACCAATTTTCCTATTGTTATTAATGACTCAGATGAAAGATCAGAAAGTTGGTCTTCAAGAATGTTGATGATGCTACTTTAAAAAGCGCAAGAATAGGTGTTTGCATACAGGGAGTGAGCTAATAAAAGTTAGAGTAAGTGAATGAAAAAGAGTATTGAAGAAAGAGTTTAATGCGTGGTAGGCAATATATTTTTGGCGAGGAATGAGCTATATTGAAGTAAAATGAGTATTGTATATGTAATTTACTAAATATGCTTACCATAAGGCAATTATGCTATCAAATTAAAATATTGTTGCAATATAATCTGTTGAAGATGTTTGACCAAGTTCAGATAAACACCATGCATCCAGACAGCAAACGTAATGATCTCAGTTTCCCCAAGGAGCAAGAGAACCCTTATTGATCTTTTCAATTGGGTCGATAAGAATTGGGTCGATAAGTTGTTAAGAAGCTCCAGATACTTGCAGGGCTCTTGCACACTGCCCTAACTAAATCATCATAAACATGTAGAAATATGAACAATTACCCTCATGCCCAATTGTGAGAGAATACCTGCAAAATATCTGATTGTGCTTTTTAACAATCCTGGTTTATTATCCCACAAGGTTTTCTCTGCTATCTTGTTTCTCAGCACATTCACAAAAATAATTCAACTGAGACGAATTATACACCCTGCACCTCAGTGAAGCTGAACACCAGTCCAGTTAAATTGCACACAGACTCATCTTGTGTTAAAGAATACTTGAAATGAGCAGCTTCAACCCAATCTTGCTGAGGTGCCCTGGCATTACTCTAAGGTATCTGTCCCTCTGATCCAGTCGGACCTGACATTAAAACAAAAACTCCATTCATTTCATTGCAGTTTCTTGACCTGGAGAATTGGGAAGGTAGGAAAAAATACTGCAGATGCTGGTTTAAATCGAAGGTAGACACAAAATGCTGAAGTAACTCAACGGGTCAGGCAGTATCTCGGGAGAGAAGGAATGGGTGACGTTTCGGGTCGAGACCCTTCTTTAGTCTGAAACGTCGCCCATTCCTTCTCTCCCAAGATGCTGCCTGACCCGCTGAGTTACTCAAACATTTTGTGTCTACCTTCGAATTGGGAAGGTAAAGTGCCTGTCCCACTTAGGCGATTTTAAGGCGACTGCCGCGACTAGGCTGTCGCCAACAGTTCGCCAGGGGTGTCGCGGGCATGATCGTGAGGAGTCTTCCAAAAATCGTAGTGGATCTCGGCGCGTCCCTGACAAATCATCCGGTTTGAAATTTCTCCGCGACAGCTGGCTTGTCGGCAGGTATCGTTGCTTATTGTGGGCGCTGTCGCCTGCTGTCCCCAGGTTTGATAGGTTCTCTTAGATGCATTTAGAAGCCCATAATATTAAAATAAGTAAAGTCATTTCAAAATACCATAAGTTGCTTGTGTTTAACCAATTTATTTACAGTCAGGACATTTGACAGGTAGATTGGAGGTAACAATTTGACGGTCAGGTAAGCGTGGGAATTTTTGCGATGTTTATGGCCATCAGCCATTACATTTAAAGTGGGCTCCAAACCCATATATGCAACCCAGAAATCAGATATGCATCTCCCTTACATTTTCAAAGAAAGCCCAAACACTTTTTACAAAAATCCACTTAACCACTTTTTAACTCAAATTTTTTTTTTAATACAGCTATTAGTAAACTGGAAGTAAATCCAGTTTATTCCTTGTTACAATGAAGCTTGGTTTTCAAGTAACCCGGGCAAGATGTTTTATTTCAAAACTCTCAAGTACTTACCGACGTCAGTGATTTCAGCGAAAATCAGGACGCCGGAGAAGCATTGACAGCATGGAAATTTTTGTGATGTTTCCGAAGACGGTATAATCTAAACCTGACTCGGCATTGTCGTGGTCATTGTCGCCGGGTAAAAGAAAAATTCGGCGATCTGCTACGATTTTTTTGGCGACTGCTGCCAAATGTCATTTGCCGTCAGTCGCCAAAAACATCGCTTAAGTGGGACAGGCCCTTAAGACATTTAACAAGATTTATTGATTTGTAAGTGTTTTAATGGTTTTAATTAACATTTTGGTTTCAGTTATCTCCTGAATCATGACAGTTTTAACCATATAATATAACCATATAACAATTACAGCACGGAAACAGGCCCGTTCGGCCCTACCAGTCCACGCCGACCACTTTCACTGACCTAGTCTCATCTACCTGCTCTCAGACCATAACCCTCCTATCCATATACCTATCCAATTTACTCTTAAATAATAAAATCGAGCCTGCCTCCACCACTTCCACCGGAAGCTCATTCCACACAGCCACCACCCTCTGAGTAAAGAGGTTACCCCTCATGTTACCCCTAAACTTTTGTCCCTTAATTCTGAAGTTATGTCCCCTTGTTGGAATCTTCCCCACTCTCAAAGGGAAAAGCCTACCCACGTCAACTCTGTCCGTCCCTCTTAAAATTTAAAAAACCTCTATCAAGTCCCCCTCAACCTTCTACGCTCCAAAGAATAAAGACCCAACCTGTTCAACCTCTCTCTGTAGCTTAAGTGCTGAAACCCAGGCAACATTCTAGTAAATCTCCTCTGTACCCTCTCCATTTTGTCGACATCCTTCCTATAATTTGGCGACCAGAACTGCACACCATACTCCAGATTCGGCCTCACCAATGCCCTGTACAATTTCAACATTACATCCCAACTTCTATATTCGATGCTCTGATTTATAAAGGCAAGCATACCAAACGCCTTCTTCACCACCCTATCCACATGAGATTCCACCTTCAGGGAACAATGCACAGTTATTCCCAGATCCCTCTGTTCCACTGCATTACTCAATTCCCTACCATATACCCTGTACGTCCTATTTTGATTTGTCCTACCAAAATGCAGCACCTCACACTTATCAGCATTAAACTCCATCTGCCATCTTTCAGCCCACCCTTCCAAAAGGCCCAAGTCTCTCTGTAGACTTTGAAAATCTACTTCATTATTAACTACGGATGGATTTAAATGCCAATGAAATTTTTAAATGCCTTTGAATAAAAGAGATATTTTAAAAGATATTTTAAAATGGTAGGATCTGGGGGAGTTGATGAGAATATGAAGGGAATGGGTTAACGGAAGATTTAGTAGAAAAATTGGACTGCTCTTTGAGCCAGCAGAGACTCGATAGGCTGCTGTGGCTGCCTTCCATATCAAAAGAAATATGAAAATATGAATTAAATCAGTACAGACAGCTGAAGTTGTTTTTTCGTTTCAGTCTTGAATGTTTAATGATGAGGGAAGTGTTAATTATTGTCAAACAACATCTTTCCACGGATATTGACTATTACAAGTGAGTAGTTTCATTGTTTCATGTTTCAATTATTGTTGAAGATTTTAAATACCTGAATTTCAATTTTTTTTGTTTTTTATGATCTCGTCATGCTAATTAATTGAAATCCTCATCAAAATATAGAAAGTACATGAATGTACTGTATACTTAAAGAACGGTGACTTCCAGAGGTAGAGACCTATCGTAGGGAGGTGAAATCAAGTTAGATACCCCACTTTGATGGTATGGATGGGGATGCCCAAATTCGATTGACAATTCATTTTCTAATAGACAATAGACGATAGGTGCAGGAGTAGGCCATTCGGCCCTTCGAGCCAGCACCACCATTCAATGTGATCATGGCTGATCATTCTCAATCAGTACCCCGTTCCTGCCTTCTCCCCATACCCCCTGACTCCACTATCCTTAAGAGTGCTATCTAGCTCTGTCTTGAAAGCATTTAGAGAACTGGCCTCCACTGCCTTCTGAAGCAGAGAATTCCACAGATTTACAACTCTCTGACTGAAAAGGTTTTTCCTCATCTCTGTTCTAAATGGCCTACCCCTTATTCTTAAACTGTGTCCCCTGGTTCTGGACTCCCCCAACATTGGGAACATGTTTCCTGCCTCTAACGTGCCCAATCCCTTAATAATCTTATATGTTTCAATAAGATCCCCTCTCATCCTTCTAAATCCCAGTGTATATAAGCCTAGTCGCTCCAGTCTTTCAACATACGACAGTCCCGCCATTCCGGGAATTAACCTAGTAAACCTACGCTGCACACCCTCAATAGCAAGAATATCCTTCCTCATATTTAGAGACCAAAACTGCACACAGTACTCCAGGTGCGGTCTCACTAGGGCCCTGTACAACTGTAGAAGGGCCTCTTTGCTCCTATACTCAACTCCTCTTGTTATGAAGGCCAACATTCCATTGGCTTTCTTCACTGCCTGCTGTACCTGCATGCTTCCTTTCAGTGACCAATGCACTAGGACACCCAGATCTCATTGTACATCCCCTTTTCCTAACTTGACACCATTCAGATAATAATCTGCCTTCCTATTCTTACCACCAAAGTGGATAACCTCTGGATAAACTGCATCTGCCATGCAACCGCCCACTCACACAGCCTGTCAAAGTCACCCTGCAACCTCATAGCATCTTCCTCACAGTTCACACTGCTCCCCAGCTTTGTGTCATCTGCAAATTTGCTAATGTTACTTTTAATCCCTTCATCCAAGTCATTAATGTATATTGTAAATAGCTGCGGTCCCAGCACCGAGCCTTGCGGTACCCCACTAGTCACTGCCTCCCATTCTAAAAGGGACCCATTTATCCCCACTCTTTGCTTTCTGTCTGTCAACCAATTTTCTATCCATGTCAATACCCTACCCCCAATACCATGTGCTCTAATTTTGCACACTTATCTCCTATTTGGGACCTTGTCGATGGCTTTCTGAAAGTCAAGGTACTTCTACCATCCACCGGCTCTCCCCTGTCCATTTTCCTTGTTACATCCTCAAAAAATTCCAGAAGATTAGTGAACCATGATTCCCCCTTCGTAAATCCATGCTGACTCGGAACGATCCTGTTACTGCTATCCAAATGCTCCGCAATTTCGTCTTTTATAATTGACTCCAGCATCTTCCCCACCACTGATGTCAGACTAACTGTTCTATAATTTCCTGTTTTCTCTTTCCCTCCTTTCTTAAAAAGTGGGATAACATTAACTACCCTCCAATCCACAGGAACTGATCCTGAATTTCTAGAACATTGGAAAATGATCACCAATGCGTCCATGATTTCTAGAGCCACCTCCTTAAGTACCCTGGGATGCAGACCATCAGGCCCTGGGGATTTATCAGCCTTTAGTCCTATCAGTCTACCCAACACCATTTCCTGCCTAATGTGAATTTCCTTCAGTTCCTCCGTCACCCTAGGATCTCTGGCCACTAGAACATCTGGGAGATTGATTGTATCTTCCTTGGTGAAGACAGATCCAAAGTACCAGTTCAACTCGTCTGCCATTTCCTTGTTCCCCGTAATAAATTCCCCAGCTTCTGTCTTCAATCATGCAGTCTAATTGGCAATTATACAAGTGCTCACCCACTGTACTCAGGTGGGGCATCTCTTGTTGCATTATTAGTAGTTTAGTAGATTCAGAGATTCAGCACGGAAACATGTCTTTCGGCCCACCGAGTCCGTGCCGACTAATGATCACCGCACATCAAGGCTATCCTGCACACACTAGGGACAATTTATACTGATACCATGCTAATTTACCTACAAACCTGTACGTCTATGGAGTGTAGGATGAAACCAAAAATCTCGGAGAAAACTTACGCAGTCACGGGAAGAGCGTACAAAAACCGTACAGACAGCACCTGTAGTTAGACCCGGGTTTCCGCTGCTGCAATTCCTGTAAGGCAGCAACTGTACCACTGCGCCGCCGTACCATACTTACAATAGCTTGCAATAAGTAACTTACAATATTGGCGAACGTTTAACATTTAAAAGCAAATCCAACTATTGATAGTGTACATGGATGGTGTTCCCAGCGAGCAGCATAGCTGGGAGCGTTCCCGGCAAGCGGCTCCAAGCCCTCCAGTAGGACTGGCTTGCCCGCCACAGATGACAGACCTGCCCGGTAGGCCCGGCTCACCAGCCAGGGATCTTGATGAACCTACGCCACGAGAGCAAGGAGGGACCCCCGAACAGCCGCCGAGAGCGAGGTGGGCTTTTGGAGAGCGAGGAAGGACATTGAGGAGAAAGGGAAAACGTTGAGGAGCAAGGTGGGCTGTCGGAAGCGAGAGCCGTCCAGGAGAGCACCCGTGACAGGCAGTCGAAGACAGGCCCGCGGTGAGCACCAGAGGTCGGACGGGCCTGCGGTGCGTATTGGAGGTCAGATGAGACTGTTGGAGGTCGCCACTGAGAACAAAGAGGGACCCATTGCGGGAGAGCCACTGAGAACAAAGAAAGAAAATTGGGGACTATAATTCATATTTTGTATCTTTGTGTGTGCCCTATACATGATGACCCTCTGTGACATGTAATAATAGGGTGTCTGTATTTCTCATATTCAATCCTTGAGCAAGGTATAACCCCATCTATGCTTGTAAAAAGGCTCGCTTCTTGGATTTAAATAAATTGTGACATTCATAGTTTGCACATTGCACATGTTAAGAATTAGTAGTAAATGAATGAAGCAGGGCTGTTGTAAGTATCGGAATATTTATATATATCAAGAGTATTGGGGGGATGTTACTTTGGCAAAATGATATTTCCTTCCTTTTGCTAAATTTAGCCAGCAGGTTGGTTTCAAAGGTTTCAAAGGTCTGTTGATTGTCACGTGTACTGCACAGCGGATTGCACAGTCTTACTTATTTCACACCCAGTTGATATCATCAGTGACTGGAGCAAAATATCCCCTGATTTTATTTGAGAACAGAATCCAGAAGGAAGTGGGAAATCCCCACACAGAATTTGCTGTAAAACCACTGTGCCAGTTTTTAATTCTTCATATGCCTCTGAAAATCTTTTGCCAGCTCATCAAAAATGACATTCAGGAGAAAGAGTCATGATGAGTTGAAGCAATGAATCAATACATGATTACAACATATTTGGCACGGAAAGGAAAGTGTGACTATTTTGCTCAGAGGCATGCCCAAAAAGAATTTAATCAAAAAAATTCCAATCTGTCAGATTGTAGGATGTTGATATTTAATAGTTTGCAATTCGAAGAATGTACCACATCTTTGTGGAGAAATGCTGAATAATCATTTTTCACTAAACCACTGGAAAATATGAAAGGCTGATGTTGATTAAAAATGTCCTTCACTAGTACAATGGGAAATGAGAAGGAAAAGACAAGTACAAGCAGGTGTGTATGTAAAGTTGAAAAAATGTAACACGTCATGGAGGTATCAAAAGAGCAACGTGTTTGTGATAGCTTTCACAATGTTATCTTTTAAATTTATTCATGAACTCCTCCTGCAAATTCATGAGAAGACCTGCAAGATTCCCAGCGAAATGCTGCAAATAACCAATTCAAAAATATCTCATGGGTTTTAATCAACCCGCCTTCCAAGTTATGGCAGAGAGTGCAGAACTCCACAAAATTCCAACCCAAGGTGAAATGATATGAATCATTAAAAGCTACATTTTCATACCTTACTTCTCCAGATAAACACTGTTCCAATGTCAACAAGAGATCAGGGACCTGACTTTGAGCCCCGATCGATCTAAGGAATTCCCACTCTTAAAAATGTTTTCAGTCAACGAGGCGGCATGGTGACACAGCAGTAGAGTTGCTGCCTTACAGCGCCAGAGACCCGGGTTCGATCCTGACAATGGGTGCTTGGCTGTACGGAGTTTGTACGTTCTCCCCGTGACTTGTGTGGGGTTTTTCGGGAGCTCCGGTTTCCTCCCACACTTCAAAGACGTACAGGTTTGTGGGCTAATTGGCTTGGTATAATTGTAAATTGTCCCTAGTGTGTGTATGATAATGTTAGTGTGCAGTGATCGCTGGTCAGCATGGACTCGGAGGGTTGAACGGCCTGTTTCTTCGCTGTATCTCTAAACTAACCTAAACAATTGGGGAAAGGGAAAGTTTGCAATCAATTATTTTTGTCTTTCCACTGATTGGGTCCTTCTTGGTCTTTGAATTTTACTTCATGAATATGCATCATATATTTTAGAGAAGAGGAACAGCTCACAGTCTATTTGTTACTCAGAGTTGTTCAGTTTTGGTTTGAAATATTGCTCAGTAAGTTGATTGGAATATAAATTGTTAGTGGTGCAATGACAGCAAGTGGTCATCTTCGTATATAAATATAGAACTGAGAAATGAACAGAAAGGATGACAAATATCAAATTCTGGGATGAAGAGCCTTCCTGGTGCCAAAATAAAGGATGCAGAGCATTCTAAAAAGGGGGAGGTGAACAATGAGAGGTTCTTGTCAATGTCAGTACCAATGAGATAGATAGTCCTGCAGTCAGAGTTTACCAAGCTTGGAAAGAGTATAAAATGCAAGATCACAGAGGTGTGATTAGAACCGGTGTCTAGTGTAAATCAATACAAAAATGTGAAGATGGAGCAAAGATTACATGGCTGAAGAGTTTATATTAGGTGGAGTATTAGGTTCCTGAGGAAATGTAATCAGTTCTGGGAGTGGAGGAACTTTTGTAAGCTAAATGAATATGGAAACTATATCATTGTGGGGGATGCTGGAGAGGGGAGGGGATGGGGGTGGGAGGGAGAGGGTGGGGGTGTGGTTGTGAATGCTGTTGGAAAATGTGTATACTAGCTGGCTTAGGAGATGAGAACCACAGAGCAGAATAAGGAGAATTATGGAGTCAGAAGTAGAGTATAGAAATTTAAGTAAAGAGGTGATTAGGAAGGTAAAGAGAAAGGAAAATGAAATGGGGCAGGGCAGTGACTGGGGAAAATGTGAATGTATCAGGAAGTAGCAGAGCATACAAGTGGGGAAGTGCTCCCACAAAAAGAATTAGAGTAAGGGGAAATTAGAGGATAAAATTTAAGACTCGTTTTTTGGATGTACATAGCAATCATAGGAGGACAGATGAGTCAATCGAACCAAATGGGCCCAACAGATGCATGGGGAAAGGGTAAGGGAGAGGCATCTGCATCATGGTAAATTCTTCATGGTGCTCAGATGCAGTGGTCCAGTCTGACTCCTGGTCTCCACACCTGGAACACCTGGCGGTGAAGTGCTCCAACAAGGACTGTTTGTGGAAGTTACTTTCAAACTACAGCATTTGTCCTGGAGCACCAGAGAATCAAATACCCTCAGCCACTGGTATTCCACCATCAAAGATGCCCATCGCTCCATCCCTTGGTGCCCATCGCTCCGTCGCAAGGTATGAAGCGATGGGCATCTTTGATGGTGGAATACCGGTGGCTGAGGGTATTTGATCCTCTGGTGGTGCAGGACAAATGCTGTAGTTTGAAAGTAACCTACTACCTGGCTGTAATCCTACCACCCGGCTGTGATCCTTCTTCGTGTTTATAGGAGCGACTGAAGAGTGCAGCCCCAGCAGTGAGGACTGCACAGAGCTGGTCAGGCCAGGGAGGGGAGTGGCCAGGGAGAGGAATGGCCAGGGAGAGGAGTGGCCAGGGAGAGGGATAGCTCTGGGATTGCATGGAGAAAGTAGAGGTGATGTCCAGGGACTTGGCAATGGACCTGAATGAATGTGCCATCATCATTACCCATTTTATAAGATTTCCCACTGAAACCATCTGTATTACAAACCATAAGCCTTGGATGAACCAGCAGGTCCACAATCTTCTGAGGACGAGATCTCAGGCATTAAAGCCTGTGACGCAGATACATTCAAGTTGTCCAGGTACAACCTCTATAAGGCCATCAAAAAGGCTATAAGGGCATATCGTCTTCTGTGGCAATGAATTCCACAGATTCACCACCCTCTGAATAAATAAAATCCTCCTCATCCAAAGGGACGTCCTTTTATTCTGAGGCTATTTCTCTTGTCCTAGACTCTCCCACTAGTGGAAACATCCTCCCCACATCCACCCTATCCAGGCCTTTCACGATAGGCGTGTACTTGTGTATTGCTTGATTGTATTCACATATAGTCTGATTTTGATTTAAATGGATAGCAAGCAAACAAAAGCTTTTCACTATACCTCTGTACACTTGACAATAATAAACCAACCAGCCCTGAACCTAGTACATTGATGCAATATAAAGAAAGCCCATCAACACATCTACTTCCTCAGAAGATTGAAGAGGTTTAGTATCTCATTGAATACTCCCTGGAACCTCTACAGATGTACGGTAGAGAGCATATTGATTGGTTGCATCATGGCCTGGTTCAGCAACTTGGACATCCGGAAATGAAGGAGATGACAAAAATAGTCAAAACTGCCTCGTCCATCACATGCCCACCATCAAAGGAATCTATAAGAGGCACTGCATCATGAAGGACTCACCCACCTTGGTCACACTCTCGTTTCACTTCTGCCATCTGTGAGAAGGTATAGAAGTCTGAAAACTGTGCCCACAAGGATCAAGAACAGCTTCTTCCCAACCATTAGGATATTGAACACTACAAACACCAACTAAACTTCAAACTATTAACTGCCTTGGTTTCACTGGGGACTTCAAGCTTTTGTTTTATTCTACACTATTATGATTTTTGTAAATGTATTGAACTTTTTTCTATTTGTTTATTATGTTAAGTATTAAGTAATGTGTTTACAAGCCGGTTGTGCTGCTGTTCATTGTCCTGTTTTGGTTCTCTTGACTTGATTACATGAAATAAATAAATGCATATGATCTGATAGCCATTGCTGAGGCGTAGTTGCAAGGTGACCACAGCTGATGGCTGAATATGCCATCAAAGTGACGCATAGGAAGCATAGGCCGAATGGAAAGATTGTGAGATGAGTCTGCTAATAAAGGATGCAATCATTGCAGTGAGGAAGAATGGATGTTGCCGCAGAAGCTGGAGTACAGAAACAGTTTGGGTTGAGATAAAAATAATCAGGATAACCTAAGACTAGCTAGACTTTATGGCAGTGTATGTATATAAAGAAATAATGGCAGTTTGTAAGAATGATACTGCAATAATACTGGGTGATTTAAATTATCATATAGATTGGTCAAACAAATTGGCAAAGGTAACTCAGAGGATGAGGATAGTTTATTTGGGATGTTGTTTTTGAACAATACATTGAGGTGTTACATAGCTAGGGAACAGACTGTCTCAGATTTAGCATTGTGTAATGAGACAGGATTAATTCATAATTTCATAGTAAAAGGTCCCCCTGGAAAAACTGATAATATCTCATTAGAATTTCAAATTCGGTTTGAGAGTGTGAATCTTGGTTCTGAAATTGGCGTCCCAAGTTAATTAGAGGCAACTACAATGGTATAACAACAGTTGGCTAAAGTGGATTGGGAAAGTAGATGAAAGGGTCAGGCAGCAGGTTCAGAAAGACAGACACTTTAGGATATAATTCACAAATGGCTTTGTTCTGTGCAGAATAAAAAGCTGCATGAAAGGGCTGCAATATCTATGTCTAATTAAAGAAATAACATATGCTATCAGATTGCAAGAAAGTCAATAAAATGGTGAAAAGCATGTCAGAGGATTGGGAAATGTTTAGAGGCCAAATAAAGAGAACTGAATAAAATAGAAAGAAGAGAGAATATGGGAGTAACATGGCAAATAATAAAAATACTAAACAATAAGAACTTCTAAAGAGCAAGAGAGTAAATGGTGGTCCTTTTGAAGATGAAACTGGGAAATCAATAATAAGAGATATAGATATAGCAGACTTCAAAATATTTAAAAAAACATTGAGAGACTCATTAAAAGTTTATAATCAAATGCCTACATGGGTTAAGGAATTTGAAGCCACTGCTGAAAATGAACGAGGCAAACTAATGGGGGTGAAAGGCTGGCAGGCCCTTTGGCCAATATCCTGGGATCTTTAATGAAATGGCTGCAGAGATAACAAATGTCACAGGTAGATAGGGTGGTCAAGAAGGCTTTTGGCACATTGGCTTTCAACAGTCACGGTATTGATTATAGAGGTCAAGATGTTATGTTGCAGTTGTACAAGATGTTGTTGAGGCCAGATTTAGAGTATTGTGTTCAGTTTTGGTTGCCCCGCTATAGGAAGAATGTTGTTAAGATGCGAAAGAGAGCAGAGAAGATTTACGAAGATGGGGCCAGGACTTGAGGGTGTGAGCTGTAGGGAGAGATTGGGCAGGCTATGACTTTATTCCTTAAAGAGCAGGAAGATAAGGGGCGATCTTATAAAGGTGTATAAGATCATGAGGGGAATAGATAGGGTAGATATACAGAGTCTTTCACCCAGAGTAGGACTATCAAGATGCAGAGGATATAGGGTTGTGAGAGTGGAAAGAGGAGCCTGAAGAGCAACTTTTCCATACAGAGATTGGTGAATATATGGAATGAGATGCCAGGTGAGGTTATTGAAGCAGGTACTATCACAACATTTCTAATACATTTGGATAGGTACATGGATAGGAAAGGTTTAGAAGGATATGGTCCAAACCTGGATAGGTGGGATTAGTGTAGATTGGGAATCCTCAGGATTGGTCAGCATGGGCAAGTTGGGCTGAAGGGTCTGTTTCCATGCTGTATGACTATTACTTGTAATAACTCTATTAATCTAACACGTTATAATCTACCAAGAGTCCTGAGATTCTAGAGAGGTTCCAGAAGTATGGTAAACCTCAGATGCAATGCTAGAAAGTAGGGAGACAAAAAGCAGTAAACTAAAATGCAGTTAGCCTGACAATTGTTTTAAAAATGCTGAAGTCGAACATTAAAGAAGTAATGTGGGCCATTAAAAAAAATCATAGGACAAGCAAGCAGAGTCAGTTTGATTTTATGAAAGGGAAATTGTATTTAACAATGTTTTTAGAGATATCGGAGGATGTAATAAACAGTATGAATGAGAATGAAGCAGTAGATGTGGCATTCCTGGGTGCCCAGTTGGCATTCAGTAAGACATCACAGATAACTTTCTGGATAAGTTAAGCGAGCACCTTGTTGGGGGAAATATATTTCCTGGTTTGGGACCTGGCTAACGAATGGAAAACAGAGAGTTGTCTTAAATGAACCTCTGCTGGAATATAAATCAGTAATTAGTGGAGTACCGCAGTGGGGGCAAAGTGGGCCTTAACTCTCTACAATCTATAATATTAATTGAATGAAGAGAATGATTCATCTGAAAATAAAAAGATGGATGGCCAGCAAGTTTTGAGGAGGACACAAAAATATTGCAAAGGAATGTATGTAGAAAGGTAAGTGATTTCACAAAAATTGGGTAACAACAGCAGAATCATGAAATTCATTAGCAGGTTTTAGGAAGCTCACAGAAGAGTGGCACCAATCATTCTGTAACTTGCGATGATTCACTATTCACAGGATATCACTTCCTTACCGCATCGCTGCCTTGTGCTTTAGTAACAGTATGAGTTATTCACACATTGTCATTTTCTTTGCAGATTCTGCTTCACATCAACAACAAGGAGAAATAGAAGGTTTTATGATAGCTAATAAACCTTAAGTACCAAATACCCATGTGTCATCTAAGCTCAGTAGGAAGCAATCTTTCCTGGCTATGAATTGTGTGGGGCCAAGTCTTCCTCGTGCACTTGAGCACATAAACTAGGCAGATACTTCAGCCAGCCACGTGAGAATACAGCTTTGTTGGAGATTTTTTGGAATAGATACTAATGTTATGCAACATACAAATACTGTATGTTGTGCATTTGTGCATTATCTTTCTGGGGAGTCCTGGGAGTGGAGTTGGGTTCACTGGAGGTGGTCTTGGAGGGGAGGATGCTCCTCAAACTGTGGAGCATCCTGGACAATCCAGCTCACCCCCTCCATGACATACTGGTGAACCTGAGGAGTACCTTCAGCAACAGATTGGTTCCACCAAGATGCAGCACAGAACACCACAGGAGCTCCTTTTTCCCTGTGGCTATCAAATTCCTCTCCCTTCTCTCGTGGGATAGACTGACTTCCCTTCCCCCCTCCTCCTCCTCCCCAATCTTTGCACATCCCCAATCCTGAATTTTCCACTTGTCACTTTAATTTCATGGTTCATGTATCTTGTTGTGTTTTATGATTGATGGCAGACCAATTTCCCTCCTGGGATAAATAAAGTTCTATCATATCATATGCCCTTAGATTATCTGAAACACCTTATAGCCAATAAATATACATCAATCTCTAATGTAGGAAATGTAGCAACCAACTTGATCACAGCAAGTTCCCCGAAACAGCAATACACTAATAGACAAATAGTGGTCAAAGGCTCACAATTAACTTTTGAGCTGGTGGCTGAGGGATCAGTTCTGGAGCACCTAATCTGCCAACCTTGACATTCCTTGAATGAATGAATGAATGAATGAATGAATGAATGAATGAATGAATGAATGAGAACAGTTACATTATCAGAAAGAGCATATTAGGACTTGGTTTTGATTCTGACTGCAACACTCACATAATATACTACACTAACTTGCTCTATTTTCAGTCTAGTTTTCCATGTTAAGTTTTCTGATTTAATCATACAACTATCAGGCACTGAAGTACAAGTTTTACCAGCTATGCTCTGTGCCCAAAATGGAACTCGGTCTGACTAGCCACCCTATTCATTGAGCATGATAATTAAGGCTTTGGCAGAAGCAAGCCCTATCTGCAGTGAACTTTGTGCATATTTACAATGGTGTATCTATTTGATCTCACAAGAATCAGCTCAAAATAGTAGATCAATTCTAACAATGGACCACTGATGGATGAGATGAGAGACCATAAACACCGCTAATGATAGAAAGTGCAAATTTTTAAGTTGTGGATAACAACAACTGTCCTGAAAGCCAAGTTATAGAGTTAAAACTTCCGTGACAGGCCTGGATAGCACAGGTTCATTGCTGAACAAACAATGGAAAACACAAAAGAACAATTCAAAGGTTCAAAGGTCTTTTATTGTCATGTGTACCAATTAAGGTACAGTGATATTTGATTTCACTAGATACTCTAGTATTGAATAGAGGTTTACCACCTAAGTTTTTATGTTTAGTATTCGGCCTTTATTCCACAGCCTTTGGGATGCAAGATACAGATTTTACCAAATGAGATGTAGCAAAAGGATGTCCTAACAACCAGCAAACACATCTCTGTTGAGGATACTAAGGAGCCACAATTAAAAAATCCACATGAAAGGCCTGGATGACACGTACTAAACCAACAGGTTGTTTCTAGAACATGGAGTCTTGTGTGGAAACACAAAAAAAGGTTGAAATCTGTAGTACTACATAATGGAATTAGGAAGCAACTGTTGCTTCTGGGCAAAAAAACATTGGATATAGAAGGATGGAAATTTGTGAATCAGTAAATATTTGTCCCGCCTATAAAAAAAACATTTTCACCATAGAAACAAAAGAGTTTGGGGGAAAAATCATTAACTGTAACAACGGACTCTAGAATGCCTCAGAACCTCAAGCCCCGTAATCAGCATGCAGGCTGAAGAACAGCAATCGTGCAGTCATATCTCAAGACATTCAACAAATTATCATTGCCAAGAACCCTACCATTGACATGCTGGGGCCACCATTGACTAGAAGCTCGATTGATTCAGCCACAAACATACAAAACCTACATCGTCAAATAAGATGTTGGCAAGTTAACATATCTTGTGGCACGTAACGTATCTCCCAACTCCCCAGCCTGTTCACCTTCAGAAGTTACAAATCAGGAGTCTGGCTGAATAGTCTCTATTTGCCAGAATTAATGCAATTCTAGCAGTTTTGAACAAGATCAACATTATTCAGGTCAGAAATAGGGTATCTGATTTTCATCCCATCCACTATTTTAAACATTCATTTCTTCTAATACTGGCTCACCATGACTGGAATGAATACTATTTGTAGGGTGTTCACTGGTAACTTGTCAAGACTTTGACATAATCTCCAAACTCATTATTTTTCTTCTGTTGCCGGCCCTGATTTGTCCTGGCCTTTTCTTGCTTCCAGTTCCATGCCCCTCCCCCCCCCCCACCCCCCACCCCCCCATCTCTCCCTCCCACCAATTAGTCTGAAGAAGGGTCCCAACCCAAAACATCACCTAAGATAGACACAAAAAGCTGGAGTAACTCAGCGGGACAGGCAGCATCTCTGGAGAGATGGAATGGGTGACATTTCGGGTCGAGTCCCTTCTTCAGCCACCTATCCATTTTCTTCAGAGATACTCTCTGCCTGCCAGGGGTGCTGCCTGATCCATTGAGTTCCTCCAGCATTTTGTGTGTATCAATAGATTTTTGGCTAGACCGTTAAATACTATTGGTGCACAGGAACACTACAAAGTCAAATCCCTCTGCGAGTTACACATCACTCTGACAAGAGCAAGTACCATCTCTTTATGACAGGGCAAAAATCTTTGAATACCCTGCCCGACAGTACTCTGTAAGTATCTTCACGCAAGATAGTGTAGTTCAATAAAACAGCGCATCTTCTCAAGGCCAATAAAGATGGTCAATAAAGTGTTGGCCTTTCCTGTGACCTTTAGGTCCCTTGAATTAAAAACTCAAGAACAGCAAGGTTTGCTGTAATTGGTATATCTACTTAAATTATAATCATATCCTTCAAGATAATATTTTGGTAGAAATTCTGCCTGACTATACTTGCAATGGGGGGAACTCTTATTAATGGGTTTGTGTGGTTCTCTTTGCAGGTCAGCAAGTTAAGTCTTCAACGGTTGCGCATTGCAGTGTAGATCCCAGGTACACTGTAGAGGTCAGAGGCAATGCATGACTGACATATTATCTGCAAGCAAAGATTGCATCTAATCTCCCTCCAGAGATTTGGTGCCTTCAAGAATATATCACAGGTATTGAATGTAACAGTTGTGAACAGTCTTTGAAAAATTATCACCTACTAATGTAGCTCCATGATATTGAAACCTCTTTACAAAAGAACTTAATATAATTGCTGATTGAGAAAAACCTAAACTGATATTGAACGAGAATCTATTTTTCAAGTTTAATAAAATCTATTGCACAAGCTATTCTTTAAGTATTTATAAGCTATGAGTTTGAGGCACAATTTAACCATCTGAGAGATCTGTTGCCATTTAGCTGCTTATTAGAAAAGTAGTGAGTGCTATTTATATACCAACATACAGCTGTGAGGAAACTAATGTGTTTTTGCTTGGATTTATCCTGGTAGACGTTCCTGCAATTCATTTGAAATAGACAGTGAGTTAATACAATGCTGTTTTCAGAATTGAGTTTCCAGTCAAACCAGACAATAAAAAGCTGCTGGGACTTTTGTTTAGTTGTCTCTGAAACTGAGGGACGATCTAAATCACACAATTGCAATTAAAAAAACAGTATGATTTGTTCAGCCATATCACTTCTTTCTTTCAGTTTGGTTGTTTCTTCCAACTCATATCTCCAAGATTATCTGGGAATTCCAATGAACGACAACGTAACTCCTATCATCAGGATATCCCAAAGAGGAGGAAAGATTCTAAGGGGAGTAAGAGGCACCCGTGGCTGACAAGGGAAGTCAAGGACAGCATAAAAATAAAAGGGAAGAAGTATAACATAGCAAAGAAGAGTGGGAAGCCAGAGGATTGGGACTCTTTTAAAGAGCAACAGAAGATAACTAAAAAGGCAATACGGGGAGAAAAGATGAGGTACGAGGGTAAACTAGCCAATAATATAAAGGAGGATAGTAAAAGCTTTTTTAGGTAGGTTAAGAGGAAAAAAATAGTCAAGACAAATGAGGGTCCCTTGAAGACAGAAGCAGGGGAATTTATTATGGGGAACAAGGAAATGGCAGACGAGTTGAACCGGTACTTTGGATCTGTCTTCACTAAGGAGGATACAAACAATCTCCCAGATGTTCTAGTGGCCAGAGATCCTAGGGTGACAGAGGAACTGGAGGAAATCCACATTAGGCAGGAAAAAGTTTTGGCTAGACTGATGGAACTCAAGGCTGATAAATCCCCAGGGCCTGATGATCTGCATCCCAGGGTACTTAAGGAGGTGGCTCTAGAAATTGTGGACCATTAGTGATTATTTTCCAATGTTCTATAGATTCCGGGTCAGTTCCTGTGGATTGGAGGGTAGCTAATGTTATCCCACTTTTCAAGAAAGGAGAGAGAGAGCGAATGGGAAACTATAGACCAGTTAGTCTGACATCAGTGGTGGGGAAGATGCTGGAGTCAATTATAAAAGACGAAATTGCGGAGCATTTGGATCGCAGTAAAAGGATCGTTCCGAGTCAGCATGGATTTATGAAGGGGAAATTGTGCTTGACTAATCTACTGGAATTTTTTGAGGATGTAACTAGGAAAATTGACAGGGGAGAGCTGGTGGATGTGGTGTACCTCGACTTTCAGAAAACCTTCGACAAGGTCCCACATAGGAGATTGGTGGGCAAAATTACAGCACATGGTATTGGAGGTAGGGTACTGACATGGATAGAAAGTTGGTTGACAGACAGAAAGCAAAGAGTGGGGATAAATGGGTCCCTTTCAGAATGGCAGGCAGTGACTAGTGGGGTACCGCAAGGCTCGGTGTTGGGACCGCAGCTATTTACAATATACATCAATGACTTGGATGAAGGGATTAAAAGTACCATTAGCAAATTTGCCGATGATACAAAGCTAGGTGGCAGTGTGAACTGTGAGGAAGATGCTATGAGGTTGCAGGGTGACTTGGACAGGTTGTGTGAGTGGGCGGATGCATGGCAGATGCAGTTTAATGTAGATAAGTGTGAGGTTATCCACTTTGGTGGTAAGAATAGGAAGGCAGATTATTATCTGAATGGTGTCAAATTAGGAAAAGGGGATGTACAACGTGATCTGGGTGTCTTAGTGCATCAGTCACTGAAAGGAAGCATGCAGGTACAGCAGGCAGTGAAGAAAGCCAATGGAATGTTGGCCTTCATAACAAGAGGAGTTGAGTATAGGAGCAAAGAGGCCCTTCTGCAGTTGTACAGGGCCCTAGTGAGACCGCACCTGGAGTACTGTGTGCAGTTTTGGTCTCCAAATTTGAGGAAGGATATTCTTGCTATTGAGGGCGTGCAGCGTAGGTTTAGTAGGTTAATTCCTGGAATGGCGGGATTGTCATATGTTGAAAGACTGGAGCGACTAGGCTTGTATACACTGGAATTTAGAAGGATGAGAATAGATCTTATCGAAACGTATAAGATTATTAAGGGGTTGGACACGTTAGAGGCAGGAAACATGTTCCCAATGTTGGGGGAGTCCAGAACCAGGGGCCACAGTTTAAGAATAAGGGGTAGGCCATTTAGAACAGAGATGAGGAAAAACTTTTTTAGTCAGAGAGTTGTGAATCAGAGGGCAATGGAGGCCAATTCTCTGAATACATTCAAGAGAGAGCTAGATAGAGCTCTTAAGGATAGCGGAGTCAGGGGGTATGGGGAGAAAGCAGGAACGGGGTACTGATTGAGAATGATAATAATAATGCATTACATTTATATAGCGCTTTTCTAAACACTCAAAGACGCTTTACAGGGTTTACTAAAACATAGAGAAGAAAATAAATAGATAAATAAGTAAATGAACAGAAAAGGAAAAAGAAGGTGAGGTGACGATAAGTGGTTGAAGGCAGTGCTGAACAGGTGAGACTTCAGTGATGTTTTGAATGTGGTGAGTGAGGAGGAGTCTCTGACGGTTTGGGGTAGTGAGTTCCAGAGGGTGGGAGCAGCGATGGAGAAAGCCCTGTCCCCCCAGGATCTGAGTTTGGTCCGGATGGGGGGTGACAGGAGGTTAGCAGCAGCAGAGCGGAGGGTGCGGGTGGGAGTGTGTCTGTGGAGGAGGTCAGTCAGGTAGAATGGGGCCAGGTTATGGAGGGCTTTGTAGGTCATGAGGAGGATTTTCATATCATATCATATCATATATATACAGCCGGAAACAGGCCTTTTCGGCCCTCCAAGTCCGTGCCGCCCAGTGATCCCCGTACATTAACACTATCCTACACCCACTAGGGACAATTTTTTACATCTACCCAGCCAATTAACCTACATACCTGTACGTCTTTGGAGTGTGGGAGGAAACCAAAGATCTCGGAGAAAACCCACGCAGGCTGGATTCTCTGGGGGATGGGGAGCCAGTGGAGCTTGTAAAGGACGGGGGTGATATGGTCACGGATCGGGGAGTGGGTGATGATGATCACATGATGATGATCAGCCATGATCACACTGAATGGCGGTGCTGGCTCGAAGGGCCGAATGGCCTACTCCTGCACCTATTGTCTATTGTCTATTGTCTTTTGAGTGTTGCATGGGCTTGGTGCACCTTCTAGACTTTATCATTTTATCTGCTCACACTTTCTCCTTTTTCATTCCTTCAGTTCCATATTTCTATTGTAAAAGGATAAAATTAATTCACAAGGGATTAATGTGATATTAAAGGTCTGACCAAGCAGGCAGATTTATTTTACAGTGAAATTGATCCAAGTGAATGATGCAAATATGAAGTGTCCACAGCAGTTCTTAACACCAAGAAGTGAAGGAGAGAATTTCCAAAAGAGTTCCTGAGTTCCCATCGTCCATCTTCTTGTAGCTGGCTGTTTGAACAGCAGGTTAGAGGTGTATGTCAAGGCTATAGACCCCTCAAAGGCTTTAGATGAAGTTACATAGCCAAATCCTATGTCATTATTAAATCCTCATTTAGGACAAGAGTTAATTATGAAAACTATGGAAGAGAGCAATCATGACTGATGCTTGTTCCTGTTCTCCAAAAAGTGAGTTTATCTTTCCTGAACTATCCTCACATTGGCCGTGTCAGACTAGATTTTCCAAGGGATAAAACCCAAGACCTCCATTCTCAGATCTGTAGCCGACATCAACAATTAGCCAAGAGTTGCGCCAATGAGTGTACCAGTTGTATGTTTTCAAAGTGTGTTGAATGTTCTTCAATATGGTCTAGATTCAACCTCATTTGAAAGTTGGTCATCACAGTCTATGACAATGTCAATAAAACACACTTAACTTTGCTGTCCTTGATGTGGTTGGTAACTAAGTGTTGCTATCATTCCGGGTGAACAACTGCCACATGTCCGAGTGAACAACTGCCACATGACTATGGTTGATCTTCAGGTAAGGGTAGCCATGTGCACAATCCAATAACACTGAGGTGAACCAAGCAAGGAAGGTTTAAGCTTACAACAACTGGCTGGCAATAATTGAGCCACTTCCCATATCATAGAATGGATAACTCCCATTAACTTAACAGATTTCATAATGCATATTATCTCTCCCAAGGATACTTGAACAGTGGAGGAAACCTGAAGCATCAACATAAATGGTCCCATATACCATTCATCTCCTGTTACCACTAATTTTCCACCAAGGTTTTTGCAGATGATTGGGACTTAGTGATAGGAGAAGGCCACACAAACCCTTAAACATGTTCCACCGTTCAAAGAGAACTTGACTGATCTGAAATCAGTATCCACACAAGGATTTTAATGCTGGACACTCAAAGATTTTGTTAGCGCTACCTGAGCAAAATTAGTAAATCAACAGAAATCCCAGATTGGAATGGGAAAGTTTCCAGTACTTCATTTAGGACCAAGGCGGCCAAAATCACTGCTGTCAATTAACCAAGATTAAAGGCAGAATGGTGTGAAATATTGCATAGAGACTGATGTGCAGGTACTCATTTATCAGCAGTTTCAAAGTACCTGCTAAAATAGCTTCCCCATAAATAATTTAATTAGCATCTAAAATGTTTGTCTAATTTCTAGATCAATCAACATTGCCTGATGCTACATGTAACTCGGCTTTCTCCCTTCATTGAAAATGGGTAGGTACTCCAGTTTTCATTTTAAATGTGGCAGTATAAAAAAGTTCATGAAATGAAATGAAAACATTTACCTACGTTATGATGATGGTGGGCCCGATGAACCACAGCAAAAGGGTGTCAGAAAGCAGTTTGCTTTATGGGGAGCATCACAGTTAAATCTAATCCCCGAACAAGATAACATTTGCAATTTAAAAAAAAGGAAAGTTAGAACAAATGAGGAATTAATCTAAATGTAATATCCCACCTGTGATCCGCTGAGATTAGTAAATCAATAGAAACCAGATATTAACACTGGTATCTTTTGACCTCACTGGATTGGAAGTATATTATTTGTCACCGTATCGTGATGGGGAGAGAAAGGTTAAGGTGAAATGTTAATACTTGCAACACAGCAAAATTAACATGCACTCACTGTTAAACCTCTTTAACCTTAATATCTATTCAAGTGCTGTCAGTTGTGAACCTGGTACTTGTCAAACAGTCAAATACCATCAACATTCTAAATGATGGCAAGAATATCCATTAAGTTAACCAAAAGTATGAAAATAATCCATAAGATAGAAACATAGAAACATAGAAACTAGGTGCAGGAGGAGGCCATCCGGCCCTTCGAGTCAGCACCGCCATTCATTGTGATCATGGCTGATCGTCCCCGATCAATACCCCATGCCTGCCTTCTCACCATATCCCTTGATTCCACTAGCCCCTTGAGCTCTATCTAACTCTCTCTTAAATCCATCCAGTGATTTGGCCTTTTTCACTGCCCTCTCTGGCAGAGAATTCCACAAATTCACAACTCTCTGGGTGAAAAAGTTTTTTCTCACCTCAGTTTTAAATGGCCTCCCCTTTATTCTAAGACTGTGGCCCCTGGTTCTGGACTCGCCCAACATTGGGAACATTTTTTCTGCAACTAGCTTGTCCAGTCCTTTTAGAATTTTATATGTTTCTATAAGATCCCCTCTCATCCTTCTAAACTCCAGTGAATACAAGCCTAGTCTTTTCAATCTTTCCTCATATGTCAGTCCCGCCATCCCAGGGATCAATCTCGTGAACCTACGCTGCACTGCCTCAATTACAAGGATGTCCTTCCTCAAAGTAGGAGGAAACTGTACACAATACTCCAGATGTGGTCTTACCAGGGCCCTATACAACTGCAGAAGAACCTCTTTACTCCTATACTGAAATCTTGTTATGAAGGCCAATATTCCATTAGCTTTCTTCACTGCCTGCTGTACCTGCACACCAACTTTCAGTGACTAATGTACAAGGACACCCAGGTCTCGCTGCACCTCCCCCTTACCTAACCTAACTCCATTGAGATAATAATCTGCCTCCTTGTTTCTGCCGCCAAAGTGGATAACCTCACATTTATCTATATTATACTGCATCTGCCACGCAACTGCCGACTCCCTCAACCTGTCCAGGTCACCCTGCAACCTCCTAACATCCTCTTCACAGTTCACACTGCCACCCAGCTTTGTGTCATCCGCAAACCTGCTAGTGTTGCTTCTAATTCCCTCTTCCAAATCATTAATATATATGGTAAACAGCTGCGGCCCCAACACCGAGCCTTGCGGCACTCCACTCGCCTGCCATTCTGAAAAGGACCCGTTTACTCCTACTCTTTGCTTCCTGTCTGCCAACCAATTTTTTATCCATGTCAACACTCTACCCCCAATACCATGTGCTCTGATTTTAGTCATTAATCTCCCGTGCGGGACCTTATCAAAGACTTTCTGAAAGTCTAGATACACTACATCCACTGGCTCCCCTTCATCCATTTTACTTGACACGTCTTCAAAAAATTCCAGAAGATTAGTCAAGCATGGTTTCCCTTTCATAAATCCATGCTGACTTGGACTTATCCTTTTACTGCTATCCAAATGCACTGTTATTACCTCTTTAATAATTGACTCCAGCAACTTTCCCACCACCGAAGTCAGGCTAACTGGTCTGTAATTCCCCGTTTTCTCTCTTGCTCCTTTCTTGAAAAGTGGGATAACATTAACTATCCTCCAATCCACAGGAACTGCTCCTGAATCTATTGAACATTGGAAAATGATCACCAATGCGTCCACTATTTCTTGAGCCACCTCCCTGAGGAACCTGGGATGCAGACCATCAGGCCCAGGGGATTTATCATCCTTCAGTCCCATTAGTCTACCCAATACTATTTCTCGCCCAATGAAAATGTTTTTCAGTTCCTCTACCCCCCTAGATCCTCTGTCCTCCAGTACATCTGGGAGATTGTTTGTGTCTTCCTTAGTGAAGAAATATCCGAAGTACCTGTTCAACTCTTCTGCCATTTCCTTGTTACCCATAATAATTTCACCCGTGTCGGCCTTCAAGGGACCCACATTTGACTTTCCTACTCTTTTTCTCTTAACATATCTAACGAAGCTTTTACTGTCCTTCTTTATATTCTTGGCCAGCTTCCCCTCGTACTTCATCTTTTCAGCCCGTATTGCCCGTTTTGTTACCTTCTGTTGTTCTATGAAAGTTTCCCAATCCTCTGGCTTCTGGCTAATCTTTGCTGTGTTTTACATCTTTTCTTTTAGTTTTAATCCATCCCTAACTTTCCTTGTCAGCCACGGTTGCCTCCTACTCCCCTTAGAATCTTTCTTCCTTTTTGGAATGAAAAGATGGCTCATAAAGTGAAAGTAGTTTGCAATGCTTACATTAAATATATGGCTTAGTGGATTCAAGTGTGCAGTGTACTTGGCACAGTTGTTTGGTATTCAAATTTCTCCAAAATCCATAATAATTGTAACAGATTTGTGCATTCGTCCAAGACCTGTAACAGCTGTTAATATATTACCGATAGAAAGCTGCAGAAGAGCAACTTTGAATAGCTCTCTGTTACATACAGGAAACCCAGCCAGGATCTGCCAACTTCTCTCATATCTTCTTTCAGTACTTATGATTGAGGTTCAGTGATAGTTCAAACATTTGTTACATTATTGCTGACAGTATGTGATAGGACTTCATTGGTCTTGAATTTCAGAGGCTGGATTCAATGCGCATACATTATTACCAGTGTGCAGTAGGTGCGCATAATAGAGAATATATTTTTTGTCGTTTTGTTTTGTAATTCAGAACCCCTGCAAGATAGTGTAATATTAAAAGCTGACAACGCACACTGGATAAATCTGGATGGACCACTTGTTTCATGACAGTCTGATCCATTCTTTCATCACCCCACGGAGTGCTCATCCACCCTAACACCTTCCCTTGTAAGGGAGATGTTACACTTGCCCCTCACACCATACCATCAAAAGTCCAGGATACTATATGGTTCTTCCAGACTGAAATTCTAATTACTTCTAGATTTTACAATTTCATGTTTTGTAATCACTTCATTTGATCCTGTCTGCACATTCTGCTCTTGATTTGAATTATTGACTAAATTCCTTTGCTTAAGTGAAAAAAAAATATTAGAAACATAGAAACATAGAAAATAGGTGCAGGAGTAGGCCATTCGGCCCTTCGAGCCTGCACCGCCATTCAATATGATCATGGCTGATCATCCAGCTCAGTAGCCTGTACCTGCCTTCTCTCCATACCCCCATGTGTTTAACCAACTCTCCTGTGTCCTCTTAGAGTCAGAGGGCCATACATCGTGCAAACAGGCCCTTCGGCCCAACTTGCCCACACCAACCCACCTACACTAGTCCCATCTACACTAGTCCCACCTGCGTTTGGCCCATATCCCTCCAAACCTCTCCTATCCATTGTACCTGTCTAATTGTTTCTTAAACATTACAATAGTCCTTGCCTCAACTATCTCCTCTGGCAGCTGGTTCCAAATATCCACCACCTCTTTGAAAATAAATAATGGTAATAAAGGATTGCTCAAGTCAAGTCAAGTCAAGTCAATTTTATTTGTATAGCACATTTAAAAACAACCCACGTTGACCAAAGTGCTGTACATCTGATTAGGTACTAAGGAAAAAAATGAAACATATAGTAGCACGCAAACAGTTCACAGCGCCTCCTCAATGAGCCTCAAACGCTAGGGAGTAGAAATAGGTTTTGAGCCTGGACTTAAAGGAGTCGATGGAGGGGGCAGTTCTGATGGGGAGAGGGATGCTGTTCCACAGTCTAGGAGCTGCAACCGCAAAAGCGTGGTCACCCCTGAGCTTAAGCCTAGACCGCGGGATAATGAGTAGCCCCAAGTCGGCCGACCTGAGGGACCTGGAGTTAGAGAGGTGGGTTAGAAGATTTTTGATGTAGGGGGGGGGATGTCCATTTAGGGCTTTATACGTGAATAGGAGGAGCTTGAAGTTGATTCTGTACCGTACAGGGAGCCAGTGGAGAGAGGCCAGAATCGGGGTGATGTGGTCCCTTTTACGGGTACCCGTCAGGAGTCTCGCTGCGGCATTTTGGACCAGTTGCAGGCGGGACAGGGAAGATTGGCTGATCCCAGTGTATAGGGAGTTGCAGTAGTCTAGGCGGGAGGAAATTAAAGCGTGAATGATTTTTTCTGTGTCGTCGAATTGGAGGAAAGGTTTGATTTTAGCTATGGTACGAAGTTGGAAGAAGCTGGCTTTTACCACAGCGTTGACTTGCTTATCAAATTTTAATGCAGAGTCAAATATCATCCCGAGGTTTTTGACATGCAGTTTGACTAGGCACGATAGGCTTCCAAGACTTCCTGTTATCAATTTGATGGAGTCGGGGGGGCCGAATAGGATGACCTCAGACTTGCTCTCATTTAATTGGAGGAAGTTCTGTGCCATCCAACATTTTATGTCCTCAAGGCAGTGTAAGAGGCTGTTTAAATTTGACTGGTTGTTGGGTTTCAGGGGGAGGTAAAGCTGAGTGTCATCGGCATAGCAGTGGAAAGAAATGACGTGCCTTTGAATGATTTGGCCAAGGGGGAGCATGTATAGAAAGAAGAGAATGGGGCCTAGGATGGAGCCTTGTGGAACTCCGCAGGAGAGGCTAGCTGGAGCAGAGGAATAACTGCCTATGTTGATGGCGAAACTCCTATCTTTGAGGTACGAAGCGAACCAGCTCAGGGCATTGCCATCAATGCCAACCGCGTACCGGAGACGGTCAATAAGGATGGTGTGGTCCACTGTATCGAACGCTGCGCTGAGGTCGAGAAGGAGCAGGATTGCACAGTCGCCGGTGTCGATGGCGAGAAGCAGGTCGTTGTGTACCTTCTGGTACCTTCTGATACCTTGTGTACCTTCTGATTGCTGGAACAGATCCTTTGATAACAAAGGAGGCATGATATGTGGATTTTGCCTTAGCTATAAAACGGGAAGATTGGAATTGACCTATTCTATTTCTACTTCAATTTTTGTCGCAAGTGCCTTTTCCAAATAATTGCATCCTTCCCTCCTCCGCTATTTTGTTGTAATCAATTACATCTTCTCTGGACTCTGTTTGGTTAGAACCTAATACCCTCTTTATTTTTTTGACATTTAATCACTCTAATTTTCTAGCACAGACTTTCTGTTGGTACCTTTCACTGCCCTAAAATCTAAGTTCCCCACTCAAGCTTCCATCTCTATCCCAACATTTTGCCAGACTCTATCTTTGCTTTAAAATGGATCATCTCCAACTTGTTCTGGATCTGATGCAGGGTAACACTTTATTTCCTTTGCAACAGAAGCTGCCTGAACTGATAATCGTTTATGAAAGAGTTTTCCAACATCTGAACTAATGCTGCTAACTTAATGTGCCAACACCATGTATTATTGATTCAGACAAACACCACGTAGGGAGAGGTTTATGTTGTAATACATTGAGTAGCAATTCCCTTAAAGGAAATAATTAAAGGGATGGTAGGGCAAGTAGAGGGTGACCAGAGACCAGCTAAGGAACAATGTAAGCATTCTGTAGTAAAATTCTGTAGTGACCTTAGTGACCTTGTGTAAACATAGATAGACACAAAATGCCGGAGAAACTCAGCGGGACAGGCAGCATCTCTGGATAGAAATAATGGGTGACGTTTCGGGTCGAGATCCTACGTCACCCATTCCATCTGTCCTGAGATGCTGCCTGGACTGCTGAGTTACTCCAGTATTTTGTGTCTATATTCGGTTTAAACCAGCATCTGCACTCCCTTCCTACAACACCTTGTGTAAACGTAGAGCAGCTATGTCCAGCTCTAAATCACTAATTGCTAATAAGGATTCAACCGAGAAAGGAGTTGATGAATTAAAGTGTTACATCTGATGTATTGGTTTTGCATGTCAACAAGGGTCTAACAACTGAGTAGCACTCAGTGGTTGGGACTTCACCTTTGGACTGGAACACAATCGGTGCCAAAGGAAAACTGCAAGCTGTGCTGTGGACGGAGCTGCCTGCCATTGACTGGGGGTCCACCGGGCATTGTAAAGTATAGATCATCTCTCCACAATAAAGCTTGCACTGATTGATACCTTGTCTATGTGATCTCCAATTCTGAAATCAAATAGTTGCAGTCAAAACAACGAGAATAGGAGCTGTTTGTCGCGTTTCATACCATTGACCTGCACAATGATGCTTAATTTGGATGTATCACAAAATGCTGGAGTAACTCAGCAGGTCAGGCAGCATCTCTGGAGAGAAGGAATGGGTGACGTTTCGGGTCGAGACCTTCAGAGGTTTGGGTGTTGCTGAGATCACTTGGCTTCACATCTTATTTGAGCCTCACGAAACTCAGAAATAAAAGAACTCTGCTCCAGGGAGGTCTGTCAGAGGAGAACGTCTGGCTTTGCCAACAAGGGAGCTTCGGAGTGTAGTTGTACTAAAAAATGAAGTCATTGGACATTTGGGGGGAAACGGTACAGACTGGAGTTGCAATGGAGACAGTTGTAGTAGCCCAGATGCCTCAGCTACATGGGTAGCAGGCAATATGACTACCCCTACAATCACCTCTTCAACCTTGCACATATTGCTTTCCAATTTTATTCCAATTCTTTTATTATTCCTGGAACTTTATTTCCAACAGTGCTTCAACAACAATAAACACTGGCGTATTAAAGGAACACCATTTAGCAGGCTTGTCAAATCCACAAAGCATGTACGGGATATCATCCTCAAATAATAGCATCATGCTTTTATGAAGAATGGTGTGAAGCAAGTAGCAATGGAAAATAAAATAATAAAATGAATATGTGTGAAGAAACGGCTTGATCGATTGATCAATTATAAAATCTAAATGTTTAATCACATCCAAGATTAATTTGTTTATATTCATTGCAATGAAACATTAAATATTTAAAATGTTGTATTATTAAACTTTGCTTATTGTTCTACAAAATGCATGAACAAAAATATAATTTATAGTCAAATTTATCAGATTAGTATTTGAAACAGTTTGCAACAGATCAATCAATTTTCCAACCTGTTAAATGCTGAAGAAAATATAGAAATACAACAATAATGCTAAATTAATTACCGTGAAATGAAAAATTATAATTTAATCCAAATGTTTTCAAGTATTTGCCATCAGTTAAAAACAGCTAATAATTCATAGTATTTAAAGTATGCAAAGAAAAAAAAGTAAATTATTATTCATATTTCTGATCCACAATTTGAAGAATTACAACACTCTTCTGGCTTAATTTTAGGAATATGCAATATATTCTATTTAATCATAAAAGGAATGTAGGAATTACAAATCAAAATAATGTTGCCATATACCTTTGCCAGACAAACTAAATAAACTGCACTCAGAAGAATGCAGAAATCAACCAACAAAGATATGCTTGCATATTAATAAAACAAATTGTGAAAATTACTCATCATTGTGAAAGCATCCATTGATACATTTTCCTTACACTAAACAATTTAGTTTATCACCAAATGCTCTAAATATCTCTTTACTTTGGGCATCATTGCCTCCTTAGGTTCCACAATACAGATATATACAATACAAAGAAATGATGGAATGGGCATTAATATTTTAATGGTCTGCATTAAGTGGCAATAAAAGTTACTGGATTGTATCTTAATTGATATCCACAGCATTAGATAATAATCTTTGTGATGGACAGTTCATGAAGAAAGAAAAAAGTCAGAATTATGAAAAGTTGAGAAATCTTGTCTTTTTCCCTAAGTGTGCATATAGAAAAATAGGTGCAGGAGGAGGCCATTCGGCCCTTCGAGCCAGCCTTCATTGTGATCATGGCTGATCGTCCCCAATCAATAACCTGTGCCTGCCTTCTCCCCATATCCCTTGATTCCACTAGCCCCTAGAGCTCTATCTAACTCTCTCTTAAATCCATCCAGTGATTTGGCTTCCACTGCCCTCTATGGTGGAGAATTCCACAAATTCACAACTCTCTGGGTGAAAAAGTTTTTTCTCACCTCAGTTTTAAATGGCCTCCCCTTTATTCTAAGACTGTGGCCCCTGGTTCTGGACTCGCCCAACATTGGGAATATTTTTCCTGCATCTAGCTTGTCCAGTCCTTTTATAATTTTATATGATTCTATAAGATTTCTCATCCTTCTAAACTTCAGTGAATACAAGCCCAGTCTTTTCAATCTTCCGTCATATGTCAGTCCCGCCATCCCAGGGATATATCTTCTTTGAACATAGAAAGGGGTTGGCATTTGGAAAAACCAAACGATGATGCTAATGGCATTGAAAAATATCCTCAGGAGCAGATGATGCTGACTCTTTGAAATACCAAAGAGTAATAACAATATGGATGAGTAGCGCATAATTGCTTTCAGCCTTATGCTGAAATGTTGTTATTTTTCACAGATGATTTGCATCTTTCATTTGATTTATTTTGCTGGCAGCTAAAGCTTATATAATAACAGAAGACATTGATGTAAACTTCAGCTTCAACAAGTAGTGAGCTACTATTGCATTGTGCAACGAGAACAGATATGAAAATAGCACAGCAGCGTTTTAAAGTCATGGGATGATTGGTGTGTATTAAATATGTTTCAAGAGGAAATGTTTAAACTGCACATTGGAAGGCAGAGTTGACAATGATTAATGCTCCACCCAGAAAACTGATGATGAACGCTAACAATAAACAAAATGCATTTCAATGATGTATTTTGTCAACATAAATAGTCACATGAAACCATTTTAATATCTATTCATTCCAGATGTTTCAGAAAATAATATTGCAGGTAGAGGAAATTAAATGTATTGGTTCATTCAGCATGAGCTTTAAAATTGCTTCAAAATAAATATTTATATTTTGGAGATATAATGTTAGAATTCACATATAACGTGTTGTTTTTTCATATTTATTTCATGTTGTTTTATACGTATCATAACTCAGCTACAGTTGCATTTGATTAAACTGATCAAACATAGCTATCAGTGGGTTTTAAAATAAATTAAAACACTATATGTATGTAGGAGCCGTTTTGTGTTTATTAGGTATCTTAGCATATTATTATATTATTTTTGGATACCAGGGGTTGGCGTGAGATAATACTAGGCTTACGTATATGGACTGGGAGGAGCCAAGGGAGGGGCCAGAATTATGAGTATAATTCACCCAGCACGACGTAATGATTCAGTGACACCAGGAGCCTGCTGGACATAGGGTTTTGGCAGGCCATACAAGACACAACAGGAGCTGCTAAGACATAGAGTTTTAGTAGCCATACAAGAGAAGCCAAGCCTACTAAACATAGGGTTTTAGTAAGTCAGTAACAGGATACGAAGGAGTGACGGTGAGATACTAAGTTCTTACCAAACAAAGTAAATGACGGGAGATATAATCTGTTTGTATTGTTACTTCAATAAACGACTAACTAAACTGCAATGTCGTGAAGATCTCTCTGTTGTTGTTATTTGCGTCAAATCGCTCCCCTCCTTCGACAATGGTAAGCTTAAGGACTTTATTGGGAAAGACTAATTTGCCGCTATAATGTATTAGTTCTACAATTTGACTACTTTCTGAAAAAGCAATAGAAAGAGCTTCAGCTTAATTCTAGAAGGTGAAATTTCTAAAGGAACCTACCTGAAAGCTAATTAATATATAACATGGGGTTTGTTTTATGTGGAGACCAAAAGATAAATAAGTTGCTGGCTTGTTTGGGTACTCAAAAGAAGACTCATGCATGCCAGTTTGACGATTTTTCTCAACTAGCTTTGTTTAGTGAGATGTGAACAAATGATCCAGAATTTTAAGCATACATTTAATTGAAACCAAAATGAATACCAATAGTCTTCCTGTTTGTTTTTAAAGTACATTGTTTTCAAAGCTTGTCTACTCACACATCGGTTACCCACAAAAGGAGCTGATCACCTTTGGGATGTTCTCCAATTTGCTTTCATTTGCAGGCTTTTGAGAAAGTAGGGTCTCAACTCAAAATGTCAATTGGCCATTTCCCTCCCCAGATGCTGCCTGAATCATTGAATTCCTCCAGCACTTGGCTTTTGGCACCAGAATCCAGAATCTGCAGTCCCTTGCATCAACAACAATCCATGTTTTGAGATTTTTTTGGACAACTTCTTTACTAACAAACTAACTATTCTAAGTAGAAAGTCAATTTGAATACTTCATTATAAATCTTTTGCAGTAATTTAAAATCATAAATATTCACGTTCTAAATTAGAAGTATGAATAAAGTGCTAATTTATCATAATTTTGTGGTATCAATCATGCATCAAACACTTAAACATATACATAAACCAGCAGGCAACTCAAGAGCCAGGGCAAGGAATCTTTTTAAAGTAGTGTTAAAAAAAAGCATACTTTAAAAGATGGCAGTTTTGTATACAACATGTATATAACATTGAGCAAAAACTCATCAGTCAGGAAAATAAAAAATAACATCCAGCAATTTTGAATGGTTCCATTGCAAGCAGAAAATCCTCCCCCCTAGGATGAAAAAGCCCTTTACCTCAATCCAAATTTGAAAAAAGTGATATACACAAAGTGCTGGAGTAACTCAACGGGTCAGTCTGCATCTCCCAAGAAAAAAGACGGGTGATGTTTCAGGTCGGAACCCTTCTTCAGACTGTGAAAAAGTGGTAAGGATTAAATAGGGGGAGGGGGAGGGGGGGGGGGGGGGTGGTGACACAATCTTTTCTATTAGAATAGTTGGAAAGTGTGACAGGTGTATTAGAGTGGAGTCTGTGAGAGCCTTCTTGAAGGTTAAGCAGTAAAAAAAGCTAGGGAAGCTGAGAAGGAAAAGGGTTTCCCTAAAATAGGCAGGGTTTGCTGTTTTGGCTAGAATAATAGCAAATATATTGGTTTGTATTATTTCACAAAAAACAATCGAACCATCAGCCTGGTCACAGGGGCTGTACAAATTATGTTCCTTGTGAAATAAAATAGCTTATTGTTCTCTTTTTAATCAGGGCACTTTCTTCCTGGGGAGATTAGAGACAGGTTCATTTTAAACTACGGTCTCTCTGAATGCCATGTAAGTTTCTATTGTTATGCCAGTGATTTGATACATTTGTAAGTATGTACAGAACAATGCAAGTAAATCCCCATTGAAGTAAGACCTCCAGACACATTATGAGAAAATAATTAACTGCAGTGAATCAAAATTGTCAACGGCAGTTTAAAAAAAATTAATGCAAGTTAAAAAGATTCCCCACAAATGCAATTTGCTTAAATAGTAATGAGATGGAAAATAACAATATGCATTCCTCATCATCAGAATTATGGTTTCCCTCTACTAAGAGACCACCTTTAAGAGGAGAGTGGCTTAAGAGTCTTGACTCATTTATTTTATCAGAGCATTTTTTTCAAATTAGTTCCTTACTTCATCTTGCATAACATCCATCTTGGATAAAGATAACTATGGGATCGTTGATAAGCAGTTTTGTTAGCCATCAGTGAGGAATTTCTTGCAAGATGCTTCCACATCACTGGATCTAGCTTCCTCAGAGATGCAGCATAAACCTTGCAAGCATCAGTAAAACAGATTTCTGTTACAACTCCCCTGTACTTGTAGTGGTGGAGGGGATCTGGTTTGAGGTAATTTCTACTATTGTCAAAGACGGTGGTGCAGCGGTAGAGTTGCTGCCTTACAGCGAATGCAGCGCCGGAGACTCAGGTTCGATCCTGACTACGGGCGCCGTCTGTACGGAGTTTGTACGTTCTCCCCGTGACCTGCGTGGATTTTCTCCGAGATCTTCGGTTTCCTCCCACACTCCAAAGACGTACAGGTATGTAGGTTAATTGACTGGGTAAATGTAAAAAAATTGTCCCTAGTGTGTGTAGGATAGTATTAGTGTGTGGGGATTGCTGGGCGGCGCGCACTCGGTGGGCTGAAGGGCCTGTTTCCGCGCTGTGTCTCTAAATCTAAATCTAAATCTAAGGTTATTTCAATTTATTATTATCATTTATTTATAATCATGGGAATGAGAACATTTAAAGTTTGTTTAAAAAGGGAAAGACACTACAAAATCAGTATGTCTTTCAGGGTCAGTGAATTGGCTTTGACAAGTACACTACATTCTTAATTCTGGTACTTTTCCGTTTGTGCTCTCTGTTCTACTTGCAGAATGGCTTGATTGTATTCATGTTCAGTATGGTCTGACTGGATAGCATGCTAACAATATTGTTCACTGTATCTCAGTACATGTGACAATAATAAACCAATACCAATACTTCACACTCTACCTTTTTTCAGAAAACTATACACTAAATTATCTACGTCAGACTCAGGATCTTCATAGAGTTCAACAAAATTGCACAAACCTTTCTGTAGAGATATTGTCACAATTAGGATGTTCAAAGGTGCTTCGATGATAAAAAGATTTGCTCCAGAAAGAACATTGAATAGCAAGCGATCTCACCGAGCCAATAGTGTGAACAGCCCTTGCTTCCCTGGTGAAATCTGGTGAAGGAAAGACCAATAGTAACATGAGAGAGTTTTCAACAGCAAAGGATCTTACAGATAGTAGTAGGTGGTCATCTGATAGCAAAGCCTTTTTATTGACAAGCAAAAACAAATAATTCACTGACAATGTTCCATACATGAAATTAAATCAAGCATATTCACTAATCAATTAGCAGGGAACAATTTGACAAAATCAGGGCATTTAACCCTGATTTCTTGTAAATATAGTGAATAAATACAGTCCTTAGAGCATAAACTTCCTCATTCACGAATCTAAGCAGGAAGATAAAGTGAAGGCGAAAGAGCCTTCAGTTATAAACTTATTTTGAATGAGCAGGGTCAAGATTTTACATACCTTCCCCCTGCTCCTATTCCCTATGTTCTTATCCTGTTCCAATATCCGCATGGTTAGGTTTATGGTTTCTGCACTAATTATACACAGATTTCCATCGGGTGGCGCCACCAGCAGTGGCTGCCTCACCAACAGTCTGACTGTCCTTTTATAATGATTTTACTATTTTAAGTACGTTAAAAGTATGTTTTAGTGTTTTTTGGTTTGTTTTATGGGGGGGTGGGGGGGGGGGGGAATTGAGGGAAACTTTTTTTTAATCTCTTGCCTCGACAGAGATGTGATTTTTCTCCGTATTGTATCTGTCCCCTCTGCGGCCTAACATCGTGGAGTGGTTCGGCCTTTCCTGGAGACCAACCCGGCGCTTCAAGCCGCAGGCGCGGCACGGACTTTAACATTGTGGAGCTTGCGATCCTTTGCTGAGGATCGACTGTGGAGGGCTCCAACCACAGGGCCTATGGACTTGAACATCATGAAGCCTGCGGTCTCTGGGAAGAAAGGAGCTCCATGCCGCAGAGAGTTTTCAACTGTCCCGACGCGGGAGATTCGATCATCCCGACGCGAGGGCTTCGGACCATCGGCAACGGCGACGGCAGATGTTCAACAGCCCCGACCGCGGGTAAACAAAGAGGAAAATAATTGAACTTTATTTCTTCCATCAAAGTGAGGAATGTGGAATCCGCTGTGGTGGATGTTTATGTTAAATTTTATTTTATGTGGCGGTGTGTCTTGTTGCTTTTTACTTAGTATGGCTGTATGGTAACTCAAATTTCACTGTACCTTAATTGGTACATGTGACAATAAACTGAATCTTGAATCTTGAATTTGGAATATATTTATGGACATGGAAATTCATGTTCTCTATGCTGTTTTCCACCTGTCCTTTAAGAAGGCGGCACTGATTACCCACACTTTCCAGTTTGCAGTTCTGTCATAAATAATATGCCAGGAACATTAATACAAAATATCTTCCCATTTAGGGGTTCCTGAGCTAATTAGCTACATCTGCAATTTATTTACAGTCTTTATTCATAATAATTAGTACCAGAATTAATTTATTATGTCTGTCATTCCCTGATTTCCCCACGCTATTCTTGCCACATTTATTTATCAACTTTAAAAGAATAATCCATTGTACCTTTCTACATTGATTTCATTTCTGAAGAGATAAATTGACAACTTCCTGAAAACAAGGGCAATGAAATATATGCATCATTTATGCTGGAAACAAATTTAAAAAGTGAAGTCATGGTAATATAGTGCAACATTGCAAAGAGTAGGGATAAATGGGTCCCTTTCAGAATGGCAGGCAGTGACTAGTGGGGTACCGCAAGGCTCGGTGCTGGGACCGCAGCTATTTACAATATACATTAATGACTTGGATGAAGGGATTAAAAGTACCATTAGCAAATTTGCAGATGATACAAAGCTGGGTGGTAGTGTGAACTGTGAGGAAGATGCTATGTGGTTGCAGTGTGACTTGGACAGGTTGTGTGAGTGGGCGGATGCATGGCAGATGCAGTTTAATGTGGATAAATGTGAGGTTATCCACTTTGGTGGTAAGCATAGGAAATCAGATTATTACCTGAATGGTGTCAAGTTAGGAAACGGGGACGTACAATGAGATCTGGGTGTCCTAGTGCATCAGTCAATGAAAGGAAGCATGCAGGTACAGCAGGCAGTGAAGAAAGCCAATGGAATGTTGGCCTTCATAACAAGAGGAGTTGAGCATTGGAGCAAAGAGGTCCTTCTGCAGTTGTACAGGGCCCTAGTGAGACCGCACCTGGAGTACTGTGTGCAGTTTTGGTCTCCAAATTTGAGGAAGGATATTCTTGCTATTGAGGGCGTGCAGCGTAAGTTTACTAGGTTAATTCCCGGATTGGCGGGACTGCCATATGTTGAAAGACTGGCGCGACTAGGCTTGTATACACTGGATTTTAGAAGGATGAGAATAGATCTTATCGAAACGTATAAGGTTATTAAGGGGTTGGACACGTTAGAGGCAGGAAACATATTCCCAATGTTGGGGGAGTCCAGAACAAGGGACCACAGTTTAAGAATAAGGGGTAGGCCATTTAGAACTGAAATGAGGAAAAACATTCTCAGTCAGAGAGTTGTGAATCTGTGGAATTCTCTGCCTCAGAAGGCAGTGGAGGCCAATTCTCTGAATGCATTAAAGAGAGAGCTGGATAGAGTTCTTAAGGATAGCGGAGTCAGGGGATATGGGGAGAAGACAGAAACAGGGTACTGATTGAGAATGATCAGCCATGATCACATTGAATGGCAGTGCTGGCTCGAAGGGCTGAATGGCCTCCTCCTGCACCTATTGTCTATTGTATTGCACTCTATTACAGCCACAAAAATAAGTTTGGGATGGACTTGGCTCGATACCATATGAGTAATGTCTACATGAGTATGATATTGCAGGGTTAACAGACCTCATTCAAGAGCCAACCCCTACTTTTCAGGTCACCAGCATTCCCACTCCTGGTGTCTGCACCCCTTGTCTGGCAGCTTTTGCAGTTAATAGCAAGTAAACATTACAGTAGTTTTGTCTATCTTGTCAGCAATTCAGCCACTGTTTTTTTTAAAGTACATTCTACGACTTAGGTAGGACTCTAATACAAAACAGTAATCAATAACAGATCATTGCTAAAATGTAAAATATCGATGCCTTATATTTAACAAAATCCCAAAGATGTAAAGTGCAATGCATAGATTTGATTACCACACAATTTGAATTACATGAAACGGCTAACTTGAACTCAAGACCCAGTATAAAATATAATGGGAAATTGTGTTAAATGGCTTTGGGATGGTAAAGTCAATTGCAATTGTTGCATGAAAGTAACTAATCAATTTAGTTGTGTAGGAAAGACCAGCAGATGCTGGTTTAAATCGGAGGTAGACACAAAATGCTGGAGTAACTCAGCGGAACAGGCAGCATCTCTGGAGAGAAGGAATGGGTGACGTTTCGGGTCAAAACCTTTCTTCAGACTGATGTCAGGGGTGTGGCCGGGACAAAGATAGAATGTAGTCAGAGACAGTAAGACTGGGAAGGAGGAGGGGATGGAGAGAGAGGGAAAGCAAGGCCTATTTGAAGTTAGAGAAGTCAATGTTCATACTGCTGGGGTGTAAGCTACCCAAGCGAAATATGAGGTGCTGATCCTCCAATTTGCGCTGGGCCTCACTCTGACAATGGAGGAGGCCCAGACCAGAAAGGTCAGATTGGGAATAGGAGGGGATGTTCAAGTGCTGAGCCACCGGGAGATCAGTTAGGTTAAGGCAGACCGAGCGGAGGTGTTCAGCGAAATGATCGCCGAGCCTGCGCTTGGTCTCACAGATATACAGGAGTTGACACCTGGAACAGCGGATACAGTAAATGAGGTTGAAGGAGGTGCAAGTGAACCTCTGCCTCACATGAAAAGACTATCGGGGTCCTTGGATGGAGTCAAGGGGGGAGGTAAGGGGACAGGTGTTGCATCTCCTGTGGTTGCAGGAAAAAGTACCGGGGAGGAGGTGGTTTGAGTGGGAAGGGACGGGTTGACCAGGGAGTTGCGGAGGGATTGGTCTCTGCAGAAAGCAGAAAGGGGTGGAGATAGGAAGATGTGGCCAGTAGTGGGAACCCGTTGGAGGTGGCGAAAATGTTGGAAGATTATATGCTGCATGGCTGATAGTGTGGAAGGTGAGGACAAGGGGGACTCTGTCCTTGTTACGAATGGGGGGAGGAGGAGCAAGAGCAGAGCTGCAGGATATCGAGGAGACCCTAGTGAGAGCCTCATGTATAATGGAAGAGGGGAACCCCCGTTTCTAAAGAATGAGGACATCTCCGATGACCTAATCAACTTACTTTATGAGTACCGGACTACATCACACATTATTTTAGGCTTCCAAAAAATAACTCAAAGACTTTGAGTCAGAATGGCCTGCAATAATGCTGGAAACCAGGACTTACATCTGGAAGTCCTGGTTTCAAGCCTGGTTGCTGCCCTTGCACAGTAGTGCACTGGTGGAATTCTCATGGGGCCCAACAGGGCAATGTGAAATTCCACAGGCTTAGTTATGCACCAATCGTAGTCAGATGAATGAGAGGAAATGGCTGCCAGATAAATGGGGCTATTTTCCTTATTTACTTATTTTTCTATTGCCTGTGTGTTCTTCGCATATAGAACATAGAACAGCACAAGAACGGGCCTTTCAGCCACAATGTTTGTGCCGTACATGATGCGTAGCTGAATGAATGTCATCTGCCTGCACATGATCCATATTCCTCTATTCCCTGCACATCCATGTTCCTATCCAAAAACCTCTTAAACGCTGCTATGGCACCTGCCTCCACCACCACCCCTGGCAATTGGTTCCTGGCCCCCATCACCCACTGTTTAAGAAACTTGCCCAGCACATCTCCATTAAGCTTTTCCCCTTTCACATAAGAGCTTAGCTCTCTAATTTGGACATTTCCACCCCAGGAAAAAGGTTCTGACTGTCTACCCCACCTGTGCCTCTCATAATTGTATATACTTCTATCAAGTCTCCCCTCAACCTCTGACGTTCCAGAGAAAACAATCCAAGTGTATCCCCTCCCTCTAGCTGAAATCCTCTAATCGATGCGGCATTCTGGTAAATCTCCTCTGCACTTTCTCCAAAGCATCCACATCTCCATTCCAAACTCTCCCAGTTGACTGTGCCTGAACCCCTCTGTCAGTGGATCACCAACTTCCTGACAGACAGGAAGCAGCATGTGAGGCTGGGAAAGCACATCTCAGACCTGCTGACCCTCAGCATAGGAGCACCACAAGGCTGCGCACTCTCCCCTCTCCTTTACTCTCTCTACTCCAATGACTGGACCTCCACAGGCTCCTCTGTCAAGCTTCTCAAGTTTGCGGAATCACAACCTTGATTGGACTGATCCAGGATGGGGAGGAATTTGCCTGCAGCCAGGAAGTGACACAGCTGGCGTCCTGGTGCCATCACAACAACCTGGAGCTCAATACTATTAAGACAGTGGAATTGATTGTAGACTTTAGGAGAGCTCCCCCTCCCCTCCCCCTACTCACAATCAAGAACACCACAGTCACATCTGTGGAGTAATTTAAGTTCCTTGGAACCATCATCTCCAGCGACCTTAAATGGGAGGCCACCAACGACTCCACAGTCAAAAAGGCCCAACAGAGGATGTACTTCCTGCGGCAGCGGAGAAAACACAATCTGCCACAGGCAATGATGGCCCAGTTTTACACTGCCATCATAGAGTCTGCCCTCACCTTCTCCATCATGGTCTGGTTTGGCTCAGCCACCAAGCATGACATCCGGAGGTTGGAGCACATCGTTTGATCAGCCGAGAAGGTTGTTGTCTGCAACCTTCCCCCCCATTGACAAACTGTACACTACAAGGGCCAGGAAGTGAGCAGGTAAGATCATCTCTGACCCCTCTCACCCTGCCTTCAAATTCTTTGAAGCATTTTCCTCTGGAAGGCGACTCCGGACTGTCAAAGCCGCCACAGCCAGACATAAAAACAGCTTTTTTTCCACGAGCAGTAGCTCTACTCAACAACCAAAAGTCTCCTTTTGCTCTGGTATTTTATTTCATTCTTCACATGTTTAAATTAAAATGTTTTATTCTTAAATGTTTACTGCATATAGTGTTGTTACTTGCGAGCAAAGCTCCAAGGCAAATTCCTATTTGGCTAATAAAATTGGCTATTTTATAACATACTTGGCTAATAAAATTTATTCAATTCAATTCAATTCAATTCAATCTTTCCTGTAATGGGGTGATCATAGTTGCATGCAATATTCCATTGCAGCATAACCAAAACCCTAAAAGGTGCATCATGGTTTTCTCTCTCAATATCCCAAGGCAAGCATACTATATGCCTTATTTACCTGGCTACTTGTGTCAGCACCTTCAGGGAGTTATGTACATGGACCCCAAGAGCCCTCTATACATTAATGCAGTTAAGGGTCATGTCATTAATTGTATACTTTCTCCTACATTCAACCTCCCAAAGTGCAACCTCCTCACCAACCCATCTACATTTACATCTATAAATATCACAAACAACTAAGGTCCAGACATAGATTCCTAAGGAACACCACTGGTCGTAGACCTCCAGCCAGAATATCCACCTTCCACCACAATCTTCTGTCTTCTATAACTAAGCCAGTTCTGAATCCATACAACCAAGGCATCGTGAATCTTTTACATCTTAATCCGTGGATCAGCCTACCATGAGGGACCTTATCAAAAGCCTTACTAAAATCCATGTATACACCATCCACTGCCTTACCTTCATCAATCTCCTTTGTCACCTCCTCAAAACCTCAATCAAGTTAGTGAGACATGGCGTGCCACGTACAAAGACATGCTGACTGTTCCTAATTAGTCTATTCTCTTACAAATGGGAGTAAATCCTATCTCAAAGAATTCTCTCCAATAGTTTCCCTACCACTATAGTTCCCTTCCCTACACTCGTGAGAGGCTCACCAACGTATAGTTCCCGGATTCTCTCTACTTCCTTTCTTAAACAAAATAACAACATTGGCATTTCTCCAGTCTTCTGGGATCTCGCTTGTGGCTAGAGAAGGAACAAAGATCCTCATCAAGGCCCCCACAATTTCCTCCCTTGCTCCCTCAATAAACTAGGTATAAATTCCATCAGGGACTTATCTGCCTCAGCACCACCTCCTACTTGATCTCAAACCACCTGAGCATATTTATATTCTCCACATTGACTTTGCTGTCCTCTGAGTGCTTCACCTTGGTGAATATACTGTAGATGCAAACTACTTATTTAGTACCTCACCTACTGTACATCCTCTGACCTAAGCAGGGATTCCCTCCTATATCTTTGAGCAGCCCTATCTTCTCCCTGGTCACCCTCATGTTTTTAATATACGCATAAAAAGCCTTGGAATTTTCCTTAAATCCAACTCGCCAATGATATTCCATGGCACCTTCCTTGTGTGTCAAATGTTTTAAAAAACTTGTAATTTTCTGAACTATAAATTCTTTAGCAGATTCTAAGACAGTCATTAACATTCAGTGGTCCCAACCACACTGACATTTACTGAATCTGGGACACTTCACCTGTCAAACCCATTTTGTGACAGCAACAGGCTGCCTGAACTGAAACGGTCCCTGCACATATCACATGAAGCTCCCAATGGAAGATTGTAACCGAGGGCTGCATAGGAATAAACAGTGTCGCTCTCGGGCAGTAAGGGGAGATCTACATCATTGTTTTTAGTTGATCAGAGAATGGATTTGGATTCCATTATGTGTATTTTACTCAAAACACTTACAGTTGGCTGCTAAATCTTAAATCAGTTGCATCCTCCACAATACTTCTTGATGCCAGTGCCCTGCAAGGATGAGTTCTCTGCCCCCTACAAAGCACCCGATAAACTCATAACTTTGCAGCCAAATTCTGCTCCAACTCCATCTACAAGTTTGCGGATGACACCACTGTGGTGGGCTGGATCTCAAACAATGAAGAGGCAGAAAAGAGAAATGAGATAGAGTTTAGTGCATGTTGTCAGGGCACCGGCCTCTCCCTCAATGTCAGCAAGACAAAGGAATGAGTTATCGAGGTTGAAGGAAATTTAGGAGGCTGAGGTGATTTACCCTTTCTCCAACGACTCTTATCAACTTCTACAGATGCATCGTAGAAAGTGTATCTTGGGGCCGCATCACAGCTTGGTTTGGAAACAACTCTTCCCAAGCCCACAATAAATTGCAGAGTTGTGGATTGTAGCCCCGTCCATCAAACACACCAGACTCCCTACCATTGACCCCAGCTATACTTCACGCTTCCTTTGGAAAGCAGCCAATGTAGTCATGGGCTTCTTCCACCCCAGGCATTCTTTCTTCTCACCATTCCCTTCAGGCAGAAGATATAAAAGCATGAAAGCACATACCACCTGACTCAGGAACAGCTTCTTCCCCTCTGTTATCAGCCTTCTGAATGATCCTTCCACAAAACAGGATATGGTTCCAATTTTTCAACCTACCTCATTGCAGACATTGGACTTTTTCTCACTACAGTGAGAATTTATTACACTACAGTGCTGAGAAACTGTATTCTGCACTCTGATATTTTTGTCTTTGCTTTATCTGTTAAGCTTGTGTTTGCTTTCATTGTATTCATGTATAGTATTATCAGAAGAAGATACAAAGTACTATAGTAACTCAGCAGGTCGGGCAGTATCTCTGGGGAACATGGATAGGTGACGTTTCTGGTTGAGACCCTTCCTCAGACTGACAGTATTATCTGATTTGACTGAATAGCAAGCAAATAAAAGGTATTTACTGTATCACAGTACATGAGACAATAATAATCCTAAACCTAACTCTTTAGCTCTCTTTAGCTCTTAGGGCTAATGGAATCAATGGATAAGGGGGGAAAAGCAGGAATAGGGTACTGATTTTGGATGATCAGCCATTCTCTTCTTCTTTCGTGTCCATCATGCATGTTTCAAATGTTACATCATTGTTATCGTCTGTCCTGAAAAGGGCACAAGCTTCCGGCGACAATCAGTGGGAGCCATCACTTGTACAATAGATGAAGGTGGTAGCAGAACTAGCTCAGGACACCTCCAGTTTCCAGTCCCGCGATGTGGATGCTTCTGCTATAGGGCCATCAGCCATGATCATATTGAATGGCGGTGCTGCCTTGAAGGCTCGAATGACCTACTCCTGCACCTATTTTCTATGTTTCTATGTTTCTAATCTAATCTGTGATACTTCACAAGATTGCATTGGATGAAGAGGGCAGCTACAGTCATTATTCATCCAGGTGATGTTAGTCTTACTAAAACCTATCACAATATGATCCATAACTTGTGCAACAAGCTTCACCAAGGACATCTATCCTGTCCAGTCGCAGTGCAAGGACACCCACAGGGTCTCTCGGTGTTACTACAATGGTAAATCTTACACTCATTTGTCGGCTAAAACACTCATTTGACGGCTGTTCCTTAAAATGTCAAGATGCCAATGAAACGGAATAACTAAAATTATCTAAAATATCGAGAAGTTCTTCCTTGAAGATTGAGATTTATGAACTGTTACATTGGAAGATGGAGTATCGTCTGAATAGCTTTGAGTGAAGAACTGTGAAATGGAGATGAGCAGAAAGATTTATAGGGCCAAACATAGAAATCGCTAAAAGCTAGTGAACAGGCACAAAACGTAATTAAAAAGGCTGATGGAACGTTGGCCTAAACCTCAAGACAGCAATAATACAAAAGAGTTGAAGTTGTGTTGCAGATCGTCGGAGCTGAATCTTATTCTCTTCTGGACATTAGAAATCAACAAGGATATTTAATTATCAGAGAAGGTGCTGAACTCTCAAACCCATGACATCTACTGCCAAGAACATCAAGGACGAAAGGCACATGGGAATACCACCACCTGCAGTTACCTTGCAGGTCACCAACACTCTGACATGAAGATATGGCTCTGTTCTTTCAATGACATTGGCTCTGAATGCTGGAATTCCCTCCCCAATATCACAGTGGGAGTATCTTTACCAGATGACCTGCCACTGCTCAGGAAGGCATGTTACCTCACCTGTGTGTGTGTGTGTGTGTGTGTGTGTGTGTGTGTGTGTGTGTGTGTGTGTGTGTGTGTGTGTGTGTGTGTGTGTGTGTGTGTGTGTGTGTGTGTGTGTGTGTGTGTGTGTGTGCGTGTATGTGTGTGTGTGCGTGTGTGTGTGTGTGTGTGTGTGTGTGTGTGTGTGTGTGTGTGTGTGTGTGCGTGTATGTGTGTGTGTGCGTGTGTGTGTGTGTGTGTGTGTGTGTGTGTGTGTGTGTGTGTGTGTGCGTGTGTGTGCATATGTGTGCATGTGTGTGCGTGTGTGTGTGTGTGTGTGTGTGTGTGTGTGTGTGTGTGTGTGTGTGTGTGTGTGTGTGTGTGTGTGTGTGTGTGTGTGTGTATGTGTCTGTGGGGGTGGAGAGGGGCAGTGGGGCAATACCATATACCATTGGTCTTATCAGAAACACCCAGGTCCCGACAAATGAACATGAAAATAGACAGATTCGCCAGAATGATTCTTGGGGCAAAAAAGGGTTAAGTTATGAAATCGAGGATATAGAAGATAGTAGATTTAGGGCTTGTCAAGTATAGAAATCACTCAAAGCAATGTGCAGGCATAAAAAGTAATTAAAAAGGCTTGGCATTTATCTCAAGAGAGCTAATATACAAAGAGCATGCTCTAATTGAGGTGATTATTTTGATAGATTTTTTAGAGAGGGCAGATGAAGAACAGTTATTTTCTCTTCTGGGAGGATCCAGAATAAGAGACCTTGCCTTAAAAACGAGGACTGGGCAGTTTAGCTGAGAAGCAGACAGGTATGAAGTCTGGAAATCTTCCCCAAGAACGTGGCCAGGTCAGCTGGAAACCTTAAAACTAGGCTAAAGTGATTTCTCTTTTTTTAGAAGTTTAAAAAATCAAGCAGCAGGATAAGCACATGGAAGGGTTTAAACTAGATAGGCAGGGGAGTGGGATCTCATGCAGGACAGAGGCACGTGAGAAGCTAGATGTTGGTATGGAGGGTGGTATGCGATAGGTTAGTGGACAGAATAGGCAGGTGAAAGGTGGAGAGCAAGGAAGGAGGGTTGGTTTAAACTGTGCGTATTTTAATGCAAGGGGCCTGACGGGTAAGGCAGATGAGCTTAGGGCATGGATAGGTATGAGCGACTGGGACGTTGTAGCCATGACTGAAACCTGGTTAAGGGAGGGGCAGGACTGGCAGATCAATGTTCCAGAGTACAGGAGCTTCAGGAGAGACAGGGGTGAGGGAAAAAGAGACAGGGGTGAGGGAAAAAGAGGAGGGGGGGGGGGGGGTGCATTTTTGGTTAAGGAGGATGTCACGGCTGTAGCCAGAGGTGACATTACGGACGGTTCGTCTAGTGAGGATACGTATATGGGTGGAGCTGAGAAACAAGAAAGGGATGATCACCTTGTTGTGAGTGTACTACAGATCCCCGAATAGTCAAAGGGAATTAGAAGAACAAATATGCCAGGAGATTGCAGACAGCTGCAGGTCCAATAAGGGTTGTTTTAGTAGGGGATTTTAACTATCCCAATATAGACTGGGAAAATCATAGCGTGAAGGGTTCAGATGGGGTGCAATTCCTCAAAAGTATTCAGGAGAGTTTTCTTAAGCAGTACGTGGAGGCCTCCACATGTGAGAGGGCAATGCTGGATCTCGTATTGGGAAATTGGGAAGGGCAAGTTAATGAAGTGAGTGTGGAGGAGCCTTTTGAGACCAGTGACCACAGTTCAATTAGGTTTAAGACAGTTGGATAGAGACGGAGAGGGTTCATGTGTTAAAAAGCTCAACTGGGGTAAGGCAACTTTGTGGGTATGAGAGAAGATGTCGCTCAAGTTGATTGGAGCAGGTTAATAGAGGGGAAAGGAACCGGCCAATTGGGATGTTTTTTAAAAGTGTTCTGAAGAAAGCTCAGGATGTTTACATCCCCGTTAGAGTGAAGGGCAAAGCAGGCAAACATGAGGAAGCTTGGCTGACGAGGGAAATTAAGACGTTAGTCAAAACCAAAAAGGATGCTTGGGACAGGTATAGGCAGCTGGGATCAAATGCATCCCTGGAGGAGTTTCGGGAACTAAGGAGAACACTAAAAAAAGAAATCAGAAGGGCAAAAAGGGGCCAGGAGATAGCTCTGGCGGGTGGCATTAAGGACAATCCCAGAAGATTGTATAAATACATAAGGGGGGAAAGGGTAACTAGAGAGAGAGTGGGACCTCTCAGGAATCAAAGCGGTCACCTCTGTGTGGGAGCCACAGAAGGTGGGCAAGGTCCTAAATTAGTATTTCTCCTTTGTATTTACCAAGAAGAAAAAGAGTAAGACGAAGGAAATTGGAGCAGTCACTGGAAGTGTCTTGAGAGCAGTCAGGGTTACTGTCGAAGAAGTACTGAAGGAACTGTCATGTTTGAAGGTAGACAAATCTCCAGGGCCTGATCTGATATATCCGAGGACATTGAGGGAAACTAGTGAGGAAATTATGGGAGCCCTGGTTGCAATTTATGAGTTGTCCTTAAATACAGGAGAGGTGCCGGAAGACTGGAGGGTGGCAAATCTTGTACCTCTTTTCAAGAAGGGCTGCAGGGAAAATGCTGAGAACTATAGGCTGGTGCGCTTAACATCTGTAGTTGGTAAGTTACTGGAGAGTATTCTGAGGGGTAGGATATGCAGGCATTTGGATGGGCAAGGGCTGATTAGGGATAGTCAGCATGGTTATGTACGTGGGAGGTCGTGTCTCACAAATCTGATTGATTTTTTTGAAGACGTGACCAAAAAGGTTGATGAGGGCAGCAGAGCTGTAGATGTTGTATACATGGATTTCAGTAAGGTGTTTGACAAGGTTCCACATGGTAGGTTGCTCTGGAAGGTTAGAACACATGGGATCCAAGGAGAGATAGCTGAATGGATAGCAAATTGGCTCCATGGAAGGAAGCAGAGGGTGATGGTGGAAGATTGCTTCTCAGACTGGATGCCTGTGACTCGTGGTGTGCTTGGACCGTAACTGTTTGTCATCTACATCAATGATTTGGATGAAAACATACAGGGCAAGATTAGCAAGTTTGCTGATGATACAAAAGTTAGTGGTTTTGCAGATCGTGAAGATGGTTGTGAAAGATTGCAGCAGGATCTTGATTGATTGGCCAGGTGTGTGGAGGAATGGCTGATGGAATTTAATATAGAGAAGTGCGAGGTGTTGCATTTTGGGACGTCGAACAAGGGCAGAACCTACACAGTAAATGGTATGCCTCTGGGTAGTGTTGTAGAGCAGAGGGATCTAGGAGTACAGGTGCATGTTTCCTTGAAGGTCGAGTCGCAGGTAGATAAGGTGGTCAAATAGGCTTTTGGCACTTTGGCCTTCATCAGTCAGAGTATTGAGTACAGAAGTTCGGAGGTCATGTTGCAGTTGTATAAAACGTTGGTGAGACCACATTTAGAATATTGTGTTCAGTTCTGGCACCGTGTTATAGGAATTGTTAAGCTTGAAAGGGTTCACAAAAGATTTACGAGGATGTTACCAGGACTAGAGCGTTTGAGGTCTAGGGAGAGGTTGAGTATGCTGGGTCTCTATTCCACGGAGCGCAGGAGGATGAGGGGAGATTTAAAAGAGATAGACAAAATCATGATAGGAATAGATCGGGTGGACGCAGTCTTTTGCCCAGAGTAGGTGAATCCCGAACCAGAGGACATAGGTTCAAGGTGACGGAGAAAATATTTAAATGGAATCCGAGGGCTAACTTTTTCACACAAAATGTTGTGGGTGTATGGAACAAGCTGCCAGAGGAGGTAGTTGAGGCTGGGTCTATCCCATCATTTAAGAAACAGTTAGACAGGAACATGGATAGGACAGGTTTGGAGGGATATGGACCAAGCGCAGGGAATTGGGACTAGTGTAGCTGGGACATTGTTGGCCGGTGTGGGAGAGTTTGGCCGAAGGGCCTGTTTCCACACTGTATCATTCTACGGTGATAAATCTAATCAATGGAATTAAGAAACAGATCAGCCATGGTTTGATTGAACGCGTCAATGGAATAATGAGAGGGCTGGCTGGCCTATTCCTTTTCCTGTTTCTAACAACAATACAATGGTTTTCTTGGTTAAATTATAAAGGTCAAAAGGAGTTGAAACCAATGGGCATAGGTTTAGAACAAGGGCAGAATGCAGAAAATCATATTATGCTTGAGGTCCACTGAATCACACTAGGAACAGGCCTTGCACATTTCAAAGGTGTTTCCTCTGTGAAATTAAGGAGGAAAATTGAGGGTTGTTACATCTTATTAGTTAATCACTATTTCTCACAGTGGGGACAGCGGGGATAATGTTTAGGACATCAGCTGCACGTAGAACAGGATTCTACAGGAGATATACAAGGTAGAGACATGGTTGGGGTTGCAGTCAGCTGCTGTAAGGAAGTCACAGTTGAGATCATGATCACCTGCTCGTATAACAGTGGGGGTGAAATGGTAGGATAGTTGCATCATGTTGTGGATGTGGATAACCCAATCAAGAGAGGGGTGGTGGGGAAAACACAAGAGTTAAGCCTTTTGTTAAAAGTGCTGCTACCTGTAAGCTAGTTCTCAGTAAATTCCATAAAGTGGGACTATTTCAGGTAGATTAGTTTAATTTTGTTTAGAGATACAATGCGGAAACAGGCACCGGCCCACCGAGTCCACACCGACCAGCGATCACCATACACTAGCATTATCCAACACCTACAAACCTGTAGAACTTTGGAGTGTGTGAGGAAACCGGAGAACCAGGGGAAAACCCGCACGGTCACGAGGAAAATATACAAACAACGTACAGACAGCACCCATGGTCAGGATCGAACCCGGGTCTCTGGCACTATAAGGCAGCAACTCGACCGCTGCGCCACCCTGCAGCCCACCAATCCTCGGTCATGCTGAAGCAGACTTCACATATTTTGCAAGGCCATACTTCTGCATGAGAGGCCTGCACTGTGCAGAAATTGCAAGTGTCAACGGTATTTTCAGAGTGGAGTGCAGACATTCATTTCCATCACTGGACATCACTGCCCTGGTTTGTGTGTATTCATGCTTCATAACGTGGACATGGAATCCCAGAGGAAAGTGAAGAATTTGTGTCCTGGATAGTTAATAACTGTGTTTCCCTGTCACTTTTCTGAAGAAACCTAATGGCATTGCGCATCAAAGCTTGCATTATATAATAGAATCTCAAATACACTACATACTATTTGACAATAGACAATAGACAATAGACAATAGGTGCAGGAGTAGGCCATTCAGCCCTTCGAGCCAGCACCGCCATTCAATGCGATCATGGCTGATCACTCTCAATCAATACCCCGTTCCTGCCTTCTCCCCATACCCCCTCACTCCGCTATCCTTAAGAGCTCTATCCAGCTCTCTCTTGAAAGCATCCAACGAACTGGCCTCCACTGCCTTCTGAGGCAGAGAATTCCACACCTTCACCACTCTCTGACTGAATATGGTCTACAGCTAGTCACTTTTACTGCCAAATATGCCACTCAGTCAACATAGAATAATAGAGAGGTACAGCATAGAAATAGGCCCAGCGGCCATTGGCCACTGATTTCCATGAATCTTATATTAATCCTACCTTCCCATTAACTCTCCCCACATTCTACCACTCACCTCCACAATGGGGGCACTTCACAGTAACAATTAGCCTATCAAACTTCACATCTTTGGAATGTGAGAGGAAACCTATGCAATCAGAGGGAGAACACGCAAAGTCCACAGAGGCGGTATCCAGGCCAGGATTGATCCTGGGCCACTGACACTGTGAGGCATTGGCTCTCTGAGCAACACCACAGTGTTGCAGAGCATCTTCAATCAGTCTGCATAATCAAATGTGAACTACTATGAAGGAACAACCAATATTGGTTTACACCGAGGATAGACACAAAATGCTGGAGTAACTCAGTGGATTAGGTGGCATCTCTGGAAAACATAGAAAATAGGTGCAGGAATAGACCATTTGGTCCTTTGAACCAGCACCACCATTCAATATGATCATGGCTGATCATCCAAAATCAGTACCCCGTTCCTGTTTTCTCCCCATATCCCTTGATTCTGAGCCCTCAGAGCTATATCTAACTCATTGTTGAAAACATCCAGTGAATTGGCCTTCACTGCCTTCTGTGACAGAGAATTCCGCAGATTCACAACTCTCTGGGTGAAAACATTTCTTCCTCATCTCAGTCCTAAATGGCATACTTCTTAAACTATGACCCCTGGTTCTCGACTCCCTGAAAAATGAATAGGTGACATTGCTGGTTGAGACCCTTCTTCAGACTACCCTTCTTCACTACCAGTTACTGCCACTTCAATTCTCCATCCCCACTCACCCTGACCTCTATGACTCTGGCCTGGCCTCTCTCTCAAGAGAGAGTTAGATCTAGCTCTTCAGGCTAAAGGAATCAAGGGATATGGGGAAAAAGCAGGAAATGGGTACAGATTTTGGATGATCAGCCAATCATATTGAATGGCAGTGCTGGCTTGAAGGGCCGAATGGCCTAATCCTACACCTATTTTTCTATGTTTGTATGTTTGTATGTTTCTATGACAGTGCTTCTAACTGGGCAGATCAGTCATAATTCGCTAACCTTCACCATATCTCTCAATTATCATTACAATTTCCTGCACCTCGCTCTCACTGGCATTCCCTCTTCTCCTTTCTCTGCAAATGAAATAATTTTATTTTTTTCTACTTATAATGAAAGTCACTGACCACCTTCACAAGTGCTGCCTGACAATTTCAAGTGTCAAGAGTGTTTAATTGTTGCATGCACTGGGAATGGAACAATGAAATTCCTGCTTTATAAGCACATTAAATGCAACAACACAACAAATAAATATCCAATAAATTATCTGTTACTCCAGGTAAACCAGACCATGATAGTACAAGTTATTAGTGCAGCATTTTCCAGCATTTTCTGTTTTTATTACAATTGGATCACTAGTTCAGCAAAACTTGTGGAAATGAATTGAACTGATAGAAAGCAATATATTAGAATTGCAGTAAACCAGATAAGTTTGAAATATTTATCAAGTTTATCAGTATTTGAAAATAAGTTAACATCTGAGAGTATATTGCACATAGAAAAATTACAGATTGCTGGCAGCAGTGTGGAAGACATAAACTCAAATAAATTGAGCTGGTGATGTTGCAAATCACAAAAGCAAAGCCTCAGTGGTTTATGAGCATTAGTAAAATTGCAAGATACAATTACTGTCTTCAACTCCCTGTAGAACATCTGTTATTCCTTAAAGTATTCCATCTGTACACTTCTGAACGTTAATTTTTGATACTTGTGCAGCAGTCACTAGCTCAGCTCAGTGAAATTGGCATGACATAGATAATTAAGCTGATACTTACATAAAAGCTAAGGGCACATGACACTCCGATTGAACGCACACATTCAGCTTTGGTGTGATATGATTGGGAGGGAAATTAATTTAACTCATTTGATTTCCTTGATCCATTATTGCCAATTACTTTAATGCTGCAGACCTAAACAGCATATAGTCTACTGGCCAGTAAAATAGGCTCCTACAATGTCCTCACCGGAAAAGTCCAGTCCTGGTGATTTTGTCCGATAAAGCTGCCAAGAAATGGATAAATTTATTGATCATAATAACAGAAGTTTCAGAATGTTCTTTCTGCCCTTTCAACTAAATAATGGGCTTCTTGGTTTATGTAGGGTACTGCTATGCATCCTTTATTTGATGGCTTTAGGATAAGTGATGGGAATTTCAGACAGAATGCAAAGATCATTTCTTTAATCAGAGGTCTGTAAATCTTTGGGATTCTGAGTACATCTCTGGTTAAGATTCATGGACTTATAGACATAAAAGACATGAAAGAATATGATTATTGAACAATAAAGTAGAAATATGGTCAGGGATCAACCAAAGGCTTGATTGTTTTTTTTACCTCTAATAAACACTTGAGGACCAAGAATTATTGCAATTTGGTGATGGACAGATGGAGCCAAGTAGGGGTGGATAATGTATCTGGGTAATGAGGGAAGGAGTAGGGATGGAAGAGGAGAATGCAGGGAGAAAGATCATAGGTGGACAGGTGGGAGTTAAAAACAAACGTGGGAGTGTGGGCTACCTGGAAATGGAAGGTTCAATGTTCTTAACTTTGGGATGTAACCTACCCTTACAGAATATGAGGCGAGGTTCTTCTAGTTTGTATTTGGCCTCACCATTGCAGTGGAGAAGGCCAAGGACAGACACACCAGTGTGGGAATGGATAAGGGTGTTGAAAAGACACCAGGAGCTTAAGATGGCTGCTGTGGACAGACCAAGGGTACTCTGCAAAATGGTCAGCTAGACCTGTATATCTCCTACTATGCCATCAACACTGGATGGTTAAATTAGAGGCACAAGAAATAGCAATGCTGGATTCTGCAGCAAATGAACTATGATGTTGGTTGCCCTAAGCACTTTGAGCTTTTTATGCACTGGTTTTGGGGTTAGTACATCATCATTTTTAGTTTATTAAATGTTTGCATTGAGTATTGTTTACAAAGTCTGTTTGCTGCTGCAAGTAAGAATTTCATTGTTCTCTTGTTGGTACATATGACAATTAAGCACTCTTAATTCTTGAAAAAAGAGAGCAGTCAGAGAAACAATGGGCCAGCAGCATCTGTTGAGGGAAATGGACACGATCCTTCATCTAGATTGAAAGAGTGGAAGTAACCAGTATAAAGGGATGGTCGGTAGTGCAGATGGGAGGGGGGGGGGGGGGGGGCAAGGGGTATAGGTGGATACCCATGATGCAGATTGGCAGATAATGGTCAGGTGATGGGAGGAAGAGTGGAGATAATGACAGAGGCTGGCAGATGATACGTGGAGACCAAAAAGCTGCAGATTCTGGTATCTGATGGAAAAGGGAGTGAATATGAATGGGGTGGTGGGAAATGGGAACGAAAGAGGATGGAGCTGAACAGTGGAGGGAAGGGGATTCAGTCAGAGGAATGTATGAGGGAGGGTGAGAAGAAGGATCCATGAAGGAGGACCAGGGTAAGTGGAAGTGAGAAAAGGACAGAAGTGGTGCAGGTTATGCAAAATTCACTGCTGGGTTATCTACTATCTAGGTACAAAATGAGGTGTTATTCGTCCATTTAAATGAGGTATCTTCCTGTAAAAAGGTTGCCTTTCCATGCAACGGCAAGTAAATAGGCAGTGGTTGGGAGTTCATCTAAAGCATCTGCAAACTCATTGCCATCTTACCCCTGCCCACACTGTTCCTCACAGTTTAGGGGAAGAGGTTAAATAAATGAATTTCAAACTGCAATATGATAGCACTTTGCCTCGTTAAAATTATAAATAAAATATTCTATCTGGCATGTGCATTAAGTCTGTCATCTACAATTGAGTCATCTGTCAATTTTCATCTTCAGCATTGTGGAAGTATATATAGATTTGTTTTCTCCATTCTAATTGGATACTGAAGACTTCTTTTAAACTTTTCATTATTTCATAATTGTATCATGCAAAACCTTCCTCGGCAGATTCAACTTTCCACTTGGTCACATTCCATCAAAATAAATTACCTGCAGTTACATCTATTGAGACAGCTTCACATTGCCCAGGCTACATAAGTATGAATAGCATTTGTCAAATAACAACAACAAATTGAGAAACATATTTACAAACTGCATTCCACAAAGTTTCCTGATTGGAATGCATCTTTTGGACAGACTTTTGGTACAGCAGGAAATCTGGTAAATTCTACTGACATTAATAGTTGCAGGAGATAGGATTGTTGATAGGGTGGGGGTGAACCAAAATAACCAAGAAATGTACACTAAGCAAAGGTGGAGAAAAAATGGGCAGTGGGAAATGAGTAGAGCAAAAATAAAGAACAATGAAGGGAAAGAGAACCAAAGAGAGAAATGGTAATGAAAATTCCAGCCATTGCTCAGTATAAGATCATTTTAGTTGGTATTGTGAAGAGAATTGTTAACTGTTAAATTCTGCAGTAGCCCAAGGGGTCCTTTGCTTTCTTGAATAAAACAGTTGATTTTTCTTTGTCCAGGGTCGACACGGCTGAATTCAGCATGCAGAAGGATCAGAGAAAAACTAATTATAAATGATGATTACAAACACCGTTTTCCTTTGCATTTCACACCTACAGTAGTGTTTGGAAAAGACAGCAGGTGTCCTTTAAAATGTGAAAGAGACGTGAGATATAATCAACAAAAACAGCCTTAATGATCCTTTGCTCACTGTGAATCAATGCTTTTCTTTTACTCACTATCATCTTCCAAATAATTTATGGTGAGAGTTCAATTTACCCTCTCTCCTACCCAAATTACATTTTAACTGTTATCTGATCACATCAGGAAAAGAAAGAAAAATGTTCACCCTACAATGACTGGAACAATATGAAATTCACAAAGAAAAAATCCTTTACAGTTATCGTTAAAACATTCCCAAGAACAAAAGTTCACAAGTTTAAAGTGTGATGGAGGAGAACATGTGAAGATCACCATCTTGAGGTATATATGTTTTCAGTAACCTACAAACTGAACACTGTTTTATTTAATCAAGTAATCTGTGCTTTAACTTTTCTCGTTTGTACTGCCAACCTGATTACAACTTTCATTTTGAAGATTAATGTTTGCACATGATGTACTGATTGCTGAATGCTAATTCCTTTCCAGCTGTAACTAGAAGTACAGTAAATTCCTTTGCAACAATAGTTCATAGAAACTTGCAATTTAGCCATGTCATGTTAAAATTATAATGTAGCACACAACTGCAAATGAGAATTAACACATGAATATTTGTTACAGTATTTGCTAGTAGGCCAAATTGATCTGACTGATTGCTGATGTTTCCTAACACAACTGCTGGCTGTTGGCCTCCAAGAGCACTGGTCTCTCAGACTGCTGGATGCACCTGACCAAGGTTAAAGTTCCGGACCAGCTGGACATCCAGTTCACTTATGTCTGAGCCCAATGGTGGAGCACACTGTGGAGAGAGAGAGAGTCTGAATGTCCTTTGCATCTGACCTTCAGCTTTGCAGGGGGAGAGACTGATGAAGGAACAACCAATTTGAATGGCATTTGAGAGGCATAGAGAGGGTGGAGTCACCTTTCTCTCCAGGGTGGAAATGTCAAATACTAGAGGGTGGGATAGCTTTCAGGTGACAGGGGCAAAATTTAAAGGGGGACATGTGGGGCAAGTTTTTGTTTTACAGAGTGGTGGTGCCTGGAATGCATTCCACAGGTCATTTTTAGTTTAGTTTAGTTTAGAGATACAGCACGGAAACAGGCCCTTCAGCCAGCCGGGTCTACGCCAACCAGCAATCCCCACATATCAACACTATCCTACACACAGATTTTACATTTACCAAGCCAATTTACCTACATACCTGTCTGTCTTTGGAATGTGGGAGGAAACCGAAGATCTCGGAGAAAATCCACATGAGTCACGGGGAGAACGAACAAAGTCCGTAAAGACAGCACCCATAGTCAGTATCGAACCCGGGTCTCCAACGCTGCATTTGCTGCAAGGCAGCAACTCTACCGTTGCGCTACCTGCCAATGTGATGGTGGAGGCAGATACGATAGTGGCATTTAAGAGGTTTTAGAAAGGCACATGGTTTTGCAGGGAATGGAGGGCAGTAACCCTCCAGTTGGCTGCAACCTTCTCCCCATTGACCAAATGTACACTGCAAGGGCCAGGAAGCGAGCGGGCAAGATCATCTCTGACCCCTCTCACCCTGGCCACAAACTCTTCGAAGCACTTCCCTCTGGAAGGCGACTCCAGACTGTCAAAGCAGCCACAGCCAGACATAAAAACTGCTTTTTTTCCCACGAGTGATAGTTCTTCTCAATAACCAAAGACTGTAGTCTCTTTTTTGCTCTGGTTTATTTTCACCCACATGTTTAGACCATAATGTTGTATCCTTATTGTTTTGATGTGGTTATGCTTTATTCTTAATTGTTAACTGTATGTTTTGTTGTCATTTGTGAGTGGGCCACCAAGGCACATTCCTTGTATATGCATACTTGGCCAATAAACTTATTCATTCATTCATTCATTCATTCAAATGGTCACGAATGGCAGAGAACAAAAGGTGGTGGACACTACCTGGTCCATCATGGGTACTGACCTTCCCAACATCAAAGGGACCTATAGGAGGCGCCGCCTCAAAAGACAAACCAGCATCATCAAGGACCCACACCATCCTGGCCATGCTCTTATTTCTCTCCTGCTATCAGGAAGTAGGTATAGGAGTCTGAAAGCTGAGATCTCCAAGTTCAGGAACAACAACCATCAAGCTATTGAACACTATAAACATCAACTAAACTACAAACTCTCTTGGGTGCACGAGGAACTTTGGGCTTTTGTTTTACACTAATATTGTTTTGTTTTTAATTTATTGAATTTTTAAATTATCTATGAGTACAGTGTTTACGGATCTGTTATGCTGCTGCAAGCAGGAATTTAATTGTTCTGTTTTTGGTACATATGACAATTAAACACTCTTGACGATAGACAATACAAACAGCTTGAGGAGCTCAGTAGGTTAGGCGGCATATGGGGAGGGAATAGGCAGAAGAGTTTCAGGTTGGGTCCTGTCCTCATGACCCTTCCATCTAAAGAAGGGTTCCGACCCAAAAAGTTGCCTGACCATTCCCTCCTCAGATGTCTCCTGACCTGCTTAGTTCCTCCAGCAATTTTTTTTTTGCTCACGATTCCAACATCTGTAGTTTTCTGTGTCTCTATATAGACAATGTCTCATGCCCTGCCTTTCAGATTAGTTTATTGTCATGTCTTTGTTGCATGCTAACCAGTTGGCAGAAAGAAAATACAGTACATGATTACAATCAATCCATTTACTGTGTATAGATACATGGTAAGGGAATAACATTCAGTGCAAGGTAAAGCCAGCAAAGTCTGGTCAAGAATAGTCCGAGGGAAATCAAAGAGGTAGATAGAAGTTCAGCACTGCTCTCTGGTTGTGGTAGGATGATTCAGTTGCCCAATAACAGCTGGGCAGAAACTGTCCCTGAATCTGTAGGTGTGCGTTTTCATACTTTTGTACCTTTTGCCAGATAGGAGAGGGGAGAAGAGGGAGTGGCCAGGGTGCGGCATGCCCTTGATTATGCTGCTGGCCTTGCCAAGGCAGCATGAGGTATAAACAAAATCAATAGAAGGGAGGTTTGTTTGTGTGATGGTCTGGGCTGCGTCCACAATTCACTGCAATTTCTTACGGTCCTGGATGGAGCTGTTCCCAAACCAAGCTATGATGCATCCTGATAAAATGCTCTCTATGGTGCATTCTTCAATCTCCTTTGTTACATCCTAAAAAAACTCATTCAAATTAGTGAGACAGGACTCCCCCATCTCCGACACAACGTTATGCTGACCATCCTAATTATTGCTGGCCTTTCCAAAACTAATTAAACACTGTTCCTTCAAATTTTATCTAATAATTTCCCCACCACTGATGTAAGGCTTGATGTAAGGCCTGTAGTTACTTGCTATCATTGTTGCCCTTCACATAAAAGAAAAACATCTGCTGTCCTTCAATCTTCTGGTACCTTGTCTATAGCTAACAATGATGCAACAAATCTCCATCAAATCTTCAGCAATTTTCTCCTTTGATTTGTATAGCAACCTGGAATAGACTCATCTGGCCCTCGGAAGGTAACCACTCCTATGTGTTCCAAGACATCTAATACTCAATTTATCCCTTCCTTAACTTACTATCTTGCACATCATTCTCCTTAGTTAATACAGACAAGTGTTAATTTAACACATTGCCAACATCCATTGACCCAACACACAGATTACCCCTGTTATCCCAAATAAGAATGGCTCTTTCATCAGTTACCATTTTGCCCCTAATATATTTACAAATGTTATTTAATATTCTCTTGAATTTTACTTGCCTAGGATATTTCATGAATTATTTTTTGTCCTCCTAGTTTCCTTTTCAAGGATTCTTCTAACCCCTTTATATTCCTCAAGGGACTTGCTTGATTGTAGCTTCTGAAATCTGTACGTGCTTATTTTTTTTCCTGATGAACCCTTGAAGTGGACAATGTTCTCTAATCTTACCATCTTTTCATTTCACCCTCTTCAGAACTCAGGGTATCTTGTTTTTCAAACTCTCCCATTTTTCAGAAGTTGTTTTACCCACCAACATCTGCTCCCGAACTACTTTCACCAGATCTTCTCTTGTGCTGCAAAAACTTGTCTTCTCCAAATTTAAGACCTGAACTTGAGGACTAACCTTGCCCCTTTCCATAACCATCTTGAAAGTTAGAGAATTATGGTCACTAGTCCCAAAGTGTACCCCCACCACACATTCATCATATGCTCAGTTTCACTTCCTAAGATGAGTACAAATACAATCCCTTCCTTGGTAGGACTAACTGCATGTTGTCTCAGAATTTTTGCATGGACACACTTATCAAATGTTGCCCCACAAAGCCCTTTGTCCTAAGGCAATTCCAGTCCATATTGGGAACTTAAAAATTGTCCACTACTGCTATTGTCCCTATTGCACAAACATAGAGTCATGGAGTCTTACAACATGAAAACAGGCCCTTTGGCCCAACTTGCCCACACCAGCCAACATATCCCATCCTCACTAGTCCCACCTGCATTCATTTGGCCCATATCCCTCCAACCCTGTCCTAACCATTTACCTGTCTAGATGTTTCTTAACATCTTACTGCAAATTGGTTATATTTCCTCTAATTCCTGCTTATTTCTGGTTGGCCAATAGTACTATCCCAATAAAGCAATTTCCCTTTACTTATAACAGAGCTTTATTTGTCGTTCGGTACCGAAGTACCGAACAAAACTACATAGCAGTCATAGAAAAAAAAAAGAACACAAGACACATAACCCCAACACAAACGTCCATCACAGTGACTCCAAACACCCCCTCACTGTGATGGAGGCAACAAAACTTCCACTCTCTTCCCCACGCCCACGGACAGACAGCTCGTCCCCGACCGACCCGCACAGTCCCCGCACCGGGCGCTGAAACGTCCCGCGGCCGAACTGGGCGATGAAAGGCCCGCGACCAAGCCTTGCGCAGCTAAGTCCCGTGGTCGAGCCGCACCGGGCGATGTCAAGTCCGCAGTTGAGCCGCACCAGCGATGAAAAGCCCCGCAGTCAAGCTGCACCGGGTGATGTTAAGCCCCGCAGCCGAGCTGCACCGGGCGATGTTAAGCCCCGCAGCCGAGCTGCACCGGGCACTGTTAAGCCCCGCAGCCGAGCTGCACCGGGCGATGTTAAGCCCCGCAGCCGAGCTGCACCGGGCACTGTTAAGTCCAGCGGCCAAGCCGCACCGGGATGTAAAGTCCAGCGGCCAAGCCGCACCGGGATGTAAAGTCCAGCGGCCGAGCTGCACCGGGATGTAAAGTCCAGCGGCCAAGCCGCACCGGGTGATGTAAAGTCCAGCGGCCAAGCCGCACCGGGTGATGTAAAGTCCAGCGGCCGAGCCGCACCGGGATGTAAAGTCCAGCGGCCAAGCCGCACCGGGTGATGTAAAGTCCAGCGGCCAAGCCGCACCGGGTGATGTAAAGTCCAGCGGCCGAGCCGCACCGGGATGTAAAGTCCAGCGGCCGAGCCGCAGCGGGCGATGTTAGGCCCCGCAGCCGAGCCGCACCCCGCGCCGTGAGGAAGAGAAAAGTCCCCCCCCCCCACACCCACCCCCACCCACCCACACCACCACCCCCCCACACATACACAACCAAAAAAATATATATAAAAACCATCCCAACACCGACACACAACAAAAAAAAGACGGACAGACTGCTAGTCAGCCGCTGCCGTTAGGCGCCGCCACGTGACATATGACTTATTCCTACATTCTACCGATATGTACAATTTTTCCAGGATATTCTAAGTACTGCTGTGATTTTTCCCTAACTAGTAGTGTGATTCCCTCTCCTCTTTTGCATCCCTCTATGTCACACCTGAAATTTCTATACCCTGATAAATTAAGCTGCTGGCTCCGACGTTCAATCAACTAGGTTTTTGTGACTACAATATTATCATAATTCCTTGTGCAGCAAGAGCTTTTGAAGAACCCCTACAGTGATGTACTAAGAACAGGACGATGGAGCTCTGATAAACACAGCCATTTTCATTTTTGCAAAGAACAACTCCAACCATCAGAATGCTTTCCTCAATGCCCATTGAACAGATTATCTGATGCCACACTCTATTCAATGCTGCCTTGATATGAAAGGCAATCACTTACATTTCAGCTCTGAAATTCAGCTCATTGATCCATGTTGCACCAAGAGGTCTGGAGCCAAATGGTCCTGGCAAAATCCAAAATGGGCATTAATGAGCAAGTTATTAGTGAGTAAATACTTCTTGACTGCATTATTGACAACTTTATTGATGACTGACAGAAGACTGATTGGGCAGTAACTGGCCATATTGTATTTTTGCACAATAGTTAATGGATTAAGGCTCTTGCTTCTTTAAGTATTGTATCAGGTATTGTATAAATATTGTCTCAAGTATTGTATAATTGCTCTCATGGCTACTAAAGGTACTTTTGGAAGGTTCAAGAAAGGCAGTTTATGAAGAATCCTTGAATAAGGACACACCTTATTTTAAGTTCATTGGATCTCATGTTCATTTGTCTGCACACTTTGCAAATTGACTTTTTTTGGATGTTAACAATTCATATACCCCATTGTAAGGCTTAGCAAATAATAATATGTGACAATTAGTTATCTAATGATTCATTATAGGAGTGAGTAAAATCTTGTGCAGATAAACTTGTGTCCAAATCCATGGCTCCCAGAAAGTGGCAAGAGAGGTAAAGAAGGTATATGGGATGCTCACCTTCATTGGTCAGGGCATTGGATATAAGAGTGAGGAAGTCAGGATGCAGCTGTACAGGACTATAGTTAGGCCCAATTTGCAGAATTGTTCTGGTTTCCCCATTACATGAAGGACGCAGAGACTTTGGAGAGGGTGCAGAAGAGATTTACCAGATTGCTGCCTGGATTAGAGTGTATTAGTGCTAAGGACAGGTTAGACAAATTTGGATTGTTCTCACTGGCGTGTCTGAAGTTGAGGGGTGGCCTAATCTTGAGTGGCATAGATGGGGTGGGCAGTCAGAACCTTTTTCCCCCATGGTGGAAATATCAAGGACTAGAGGGCAAAGTTTAAGGTGAGAGGGCCAATGTTTGAAGGAGATGTGCGGGGCAAGTTTTTAACAGAAGGTTGTGAGCGGCTGGAATGCACTGTTGGGGATGGTGGTGGAGGCAGATACAATAGTAGCTTTTAAGAGACATTTGGATAAGCACATGGATATGCAGGGAGGGATATGGAGGGATATGGATTTATTATAGGCATATTTAGACTTTAGATTTTACTTTAGACTTTCGGGATACAGCGTGGAAACATGCCCTTCGGGCCACTGAGTCCATGTCGACCAGCAATCAACCCATATACTGGTTCTATCCTACACACTAGGGACAATTTACAAAAGCCAATTAACCTATAAACCTGTAGGTCTCTGGAATGTATAAGGAAACCAAAGAACCAGAGAAAACTGTCATGGTCACAGGAAGAACTTACAAACTCCATACAGACAGCACCCACTGTCAGAATTGAACCTGGGTCACTGGCGTTGTCAGACAGCAACTGTTCCACTGCACCACTACCCCATCCCAAAGATAAGGGGGGGGGGAGGGCTTAAGGGGTTTAAACCAGATGTGGTGTTTGCCTGTAATAGTCAGGGGTGATAATGGAGGCAGGTATGATAGTGACATTTAGGAGGCTTTTTGAACATGCAAGGAATGGAGGGATATTGATCACATTGAGGCAGAGGTGATTAGTTTAACTTGGCATCATGTTTGGCATGGAAAGTATGAGCCAAAGAGTCTGTTCCTGTGCTGTACTGTTCTATGTTCTAGGTTATAAAATGAGGTTTCAACCAGTGTCTTAGAGAGGAGAGATGGCAAAGCAGAAATGTTTGGAGGGAGACTCCCACAGCAACTAGCACATGAAGGGGTAGATATAAACAGTGAGCCACAACAATGGATTGAATAAGAAAACACAACATTTCTGCACTCCTGTTTGTGAATTTATGACTTAATATCTTAAGGTTGCTCCTGAAAAATCTTGGAAATTTGTAGGATAGATTTGCCAAGGGGATGCAAGTGTGAAACAGGATTTGTTTTGAACAGATCCTCTTTGTAACATTCACTTAACTGAACCATTGACATTACAAATGAATCTTCATTAAAATACAGCTGTGACAGTATAATTTTTGCAGAAAACTATTGGTGTGCTGAAGAGGAGTAAATTATTGGAATAAGTGTATGTACTCGCTGAAAACATAAGTAATTGGAAATGTCTATGCATGGAGAGACTGAGAGGATGACAATTAGGTTGCTCTAGAATTGCTTTTTTCAATTTAATTTGGCAAATATGAGTTTATCTGAAACCCCCAAAAGTTTGCCTGTTGGCCTTTAACCCACAAAGAATATGAGCCTACACTTATTAAAAGCTGATCATGTATTCAGCATTTACAGCAATGTGAAATATTTTGCCAAATGAACTTAGGAATACATGTCTCTACATTCATATTAATACATGCTCTGTTTGTGCCAAATGGTGGAAGGTAAAAGAGTCAATATGACCATCTGTTTGGCCCCACAAGAATTCTGCTGTGTGGAAAGCTTCCAGCAGATCTTACTCATTGTGCATAATGGCCACACTTTCATTTCTTCCTACACTTAATAAATGCAGTTCATAAATGAAGAATAAATGTATGAACAATTTCAATTTGAACAATTTGAATTATTCAGCAATACTTTTAATTCACGCTCTCCCCTTACAAATTGGAATATCTTCCAGCATAATAGATGATTATACAGTGGCACAGCAGTAGAGTGGCTGCCTTATAGCCAGGGCCGTTTTTACAGCATTATGGGCCCCCGGGCAAAGCAGTGTACTGGGGCCCTTACCGTTACTCTCCCCCACCCCCCTTTCCCTACCAGCCCCCCCCAGTCGTGCCGGTGAAAAGCAGTTACCGAAAAACACTTAGCGATGGACTTAGGGTGCTACATTGTTGCGAAAAGCACTTACAGATCGCTGTGAGAAGCACAGTGACCGAAAATGTTGCGAAAAAAGCACTTATTGAACCTACATTTTTAAAGTAGTATTTATTTATTGCAAGTCACTTAACATACACAGATCAGCATGGGGCCCCTATGCTCGTGGGCCCCCGGGCAAGTGCCCATCAGGCCCATGCGTTAAGACGGCCCTGCTTATAGCGCCAGAGACCCAGGTTCGATCTACATGTGCTGTCTGTATGGAGTTTGTATGTTCTCCCCATGACCTGCGTGTGTTTACCCCGGTTCCTCCGGTTTCTGCCCACACTTCAAAGAAGTACACGTTTGTAGGCTAATTGGCTTGGTGAAATTATAAACTGTCGCTAGTTTTAGGATAGTGTTAGCATGTGGGAATCACTGGTCGGCGTGGACTCTGTGGGCCGAAGGGTTTGTTTCCATCCTGTATCTCTAAACTAAAACTAAAATAGTAGACCACAACAAGACAAATCAATCCTCACACTCTTGTCACGCTGTCTCAGACTCCCAGACTCTCAATTGTGGTGACAAATCACCATCACTGGGATTAAAAGTACCATTAGCAAATGTGCAGATGATACTAAGCTGGGGGGTAGTGTGAATTGTGAGGAAGATGCAATAAGGCTGCAGGGTGACTTGGACAGGTTGTGTGAGTGGGCGGATACATGGCAGATGCAGTTTAATGTAGATAAGTGTGAGGTTATTCACTTTGGAAGTAAGAATAGAAAGGCAGATTATTATCTGAATGGTGTCAAGTTAGGAAGAGGGGGAGTTCAACGAGATCTGGGTGTCCTAGTGCATCAGTCACTGAAAGGAAGCATGCAGGTACAGCAGGCAGTGAAGAAAGCTAATGGAATGTTGGCCTTCATAACAAGAGGAGTTCAGTATAGGAGCAAAGAGGTCCTTCTGCAGTTGTTCAGGGCCCTGGTGAGACCGCACCTGGAGTACTGTGTGCAGTTTAGGTCTCCAAATTTGAGGAAGGATATTCTTGCTATGGAGGGCATGCAGCGTAGGTTCACTAGGTTAATTCCCGGAATGGCGGGACTGTCGTATGTTGAAAGGCTGGAGCAATTAGGCTTGTATACACTGGAATTTAGAAGGATGAGGGGGGATCTTATTGAAACATATAAGATAATTAGGGGATTGGACACATTAGAGGCAGGAAACATGTTCCCAATGTTGGGGGAGTCCAGAACAAGGGGCCACAGTTTAAGAATAAGGGGTAGGCCATTTAGAACGGAGATGAGGAAGAACTTTTTCAGTCAGAGAGTGGTGAAGGTGTGGAATTCTCTGCCTCAGAAGGCAGTGGAGGCCAGTTCGTTGGATGCTTTCAAGAGAGAGCTGGATAGAGCTCTTAAGGATAGCGGAGTGAGGGGGTATGGGGAGAAGGCAGGAACGGGGTACTGATTGAGAATGATCAGCCATGATCGCATTGAATGGCGGTGCTGGCTCGAAGGGCTGAATGGCCTACTCCTGCACCTATTGTCTATTGTCTATTGTCTATTGTCTATTGTCTATTGTCTATTGTCTCTCTTGTCACGCTGTCCCAGACTCCCAGTCTCTCAATTGCGGTGACAAATCGCTATGTAGTTCAAACCAAACTTATTTTCCAAACTCATGATAATAATAATAATAATAATAATAATAATAATATTCATTTATTGTCATTGCAACGAGTACAACGAAATTAAAAAAATAGCCAATCCTGACGGTGCGTACAAACATATATGCAATAAATGCAAAAACAAATAAATACATAAATACAATTAAATACAATTATATTAAGTACAAGATTTTTTAACGGTGTTGCCTAGTGCAAAGGTAGTGTTCAGTTCTCGTATGGCCCTGGGGTAAAAACTGTTCTTAAGTCTGTTTGTTCGGGATTTGATCGACCTGAAACGTCGACCAGAGGGCAGATGAACAAACAGACGGTGGCCGGGGTGGGATGGATCTTTTATTATTTTGCCTGCTCTACTGAGGCAGCGTAGGCTGAACAGGTGCTCCAGGGAGGGCAGTGAGCAGCCGATGATCTTCTGGGCCGTCGTGATGACCCTCTGAAGGGCCTTCCTGTCCTTTTCTGAGCAGCTGGCATACCATGTGGTTATACAGTATGCCAGCACACTCTCGATGGAGCAGCGATAGAAGGACAACATGAGCTTCTCCTGCAGGTTGGTTTTCCTGAGGATCCTCAGGAAGTGGAGTCTCTGCTGTGCCTTCTTTACTGTGGTGATGGTGTTGGTAGACCAGGTGAGATCCTCTGCGATGTGCGTACCCAGGAACCTGAAAGCTGGTACCCTTTCCACACAGACCCCATTGATGTAGAGTGGGTCGTAGTCTACACTGGTTTTTCTAAAGTCAATTATAAGTTCCTTTGTTTTGGAGGAGTTCAGGACCAGATTGTTCACTGAACACCATGCTGCCAGCCTTTGGATTTCATCCCTATAGGCTGTCTCATCTCCTTCTGAGATGAGTCCAACCACAGTCGTGTCATCCGCGAACTTGATGATGGTGTTGGTGGGATGGGTGGGGGCGCAGTGAAATGATCTTCAAAGAAAACAAAAGTATGATGTCCAATCATGATCAACACAATAACAAATAATGTGAATTTAAAAATTAAGTCTGTGATTTAAAGTTGCCCTGGGAAGGTCGACTTCTACTCACAAAGACACGGGAGGAATGCTATGTTTATAGCTTTGATAAGGAAGCAGTTCCATTTCACATAACATTTTACAACGGGAGTACAACATGGAAGGGAACAGAAATAATTCATTATAATGAACTCAGCCTAGCCAAACAGAATCGGAATTAATTGGACTCTAATTTTCCTGATGAGATGGCTATTACAGACTTTCAACCATTCAAATTAATGATTAGAAAATAGTGTAGAGCAACACAATTTTCAATATGTACTTTTATTTTATTATTTTATTAATTATGTTCAATAATTTTCAAGGTATGCATCATTGACAAGAATACAAAGTGTTGATAGATAATTTCTGTATTTAAATCAGCATGGGATATATGGATAAAAATATTTTATGTTAATCTATATTTGGTATATCATTTTAGTTCCCCGCTTCTCTTTATGCTTGGCTATATTTAGTTTAGTTTAGTTTAGTTAAGAGATACAGTGCAGAAACAGATCCTTCAGCCCAAGTCCGCGCCGACCAGCGATCCCCGCACTTTAACATTTCCCTACACACACTAAGGATAATTTTACATATTATACCAAGCCAAATAACCTACAAACCATGTGTAGGAAAGAACTGCAGATGCTGGTTTAAATCGAAGGTAGACACAAAATGCTGTAGTAACTCAGCAGGACTGGCAGCATCTCTGGAGAGAAGGAATGAGTGACGTTTTGGACCTTCTTTAGACCTACAACCAGTACGTCTTTGGAGTACATTAATTCAACAGTTAGATGATCATGAAACAAGGGAAAAGCCATCCACGATGAGTATTCAGCTTAATTTATTTCCAAATGATAGTTACAGCTAATACAATAAATGCTACATTAGTTCTTCAAATATGTTCATTCCCAAGATTATATGCTTGACATTTTTTCTCTCTAATCAATTTAAGTACACACCCTTAATGTCACAACATGTGGTTTGCTGACGAAATGCAAGAAACACCTGTGCTGATAAAAAAAAAGCTCATGTGTATATTAATTCTCTTGCATAGCAACATGCACTGAAAATGAATTGATCAACACCTTGTTATGAACAAAATATGTTTTGCATATCCCCCCTCATTCATATTAGTCCAACCTCACATTGGAACAGCAGGGGACGGGTTGAGTGTATTGATAACAAGCAGGAAAGGTTGAGAGAAAAACTGATCTGAGTTTTATGTACCAAGTGTTGCCTACACTGGTCTTCACAAGTGCATGAATGGGTAATGCATTGACTTTACAAGCTGCAAATGATTTTCCCTTAGATGAATGCAAAGCAAAAATGATTATATAAAAAAAGAGCTTTCTGTATTAGTTGACATTAGATTCCACTTTAGGTTGGCAGCTCCAGTTCATGCAGAGAAAAGCATCTCTCCTCAATCTACATTTCACCAGATTGATCCCTGGAATGGCAGGACTTTCATATGAAGAAAGACTGGATAGACTAGGCTTATACTCGCTGGAATTTAGAAGACTGAGGGGGGATCTTATTGAAACATATAAAATTCTTAAGGGGTTGGAGAGGCTAGATGCGGGAAGATTGTTCCCGATGTTGGGGAAGTCCAGAACCAGGGGTTACAGCTTAAGGATAAGGGGGAAGTCTTTTAGGACCGAGATGAGAAAACATTTCTTCACACAGAGAGTGGTGAGTCTGTGGAATTCTCTGCCACAGAAGGTAGTTGAGGCCAGTTCATCGGCTATATTTAAGAGGGAGTTAGATGTGGTCCTTGTGGCTAAAGGGATCAGGGGGTATGGAGAGAAGGCTGGTACAGGTTACTGAGCTGGATGATCAGCCATGATCATATTGAATGGCGGTGCAGGCTCGAAGGGCCGAATGGCCTACTCCTGCACCTATTTTCTATGTTTTTCTATGTTTCTATGTTTCATAAACTTGTCACAAAAGGCAGATTATCATTTGCTTGTGAAAGGGTTCTTCATTAACATCTTTAGTTCTTTCATCATTTCCTTTCTAAGTGGTGCAGTAATTGGTAGCAGATCCATCTTCACATATTGTGGCCGCCATGATAAATACTTATCTAAGCAGTAATTCCTGATGAGGTGAGATATCCCATGTTGCAAACTGACATGCCACTTAACATTGGAAACTCAAAAAGAGAAAAATAAATCTGTTGTCTGTATTTCGCAGATAATCAGTTATTACTAGAGGGTTATCAAATTTTATATTTACTTGTTGCTTTCTGTTCTTATATTACTTTTATTCTTTTTTCCTCACTTCCTCTTCAATTCACATTTCTCCCTCCTTTTTTATCTCGGAATAATTTAATTCTAAATCTCTAAATTTCCAAAATTAAGGATAGAGACCATTGAACTTGATTTTCATAACCTCTCTCAATTTCCCTTAGCAGTAATTAAATATTACCCAGAATTTACAATCCAAGGTGAGGCACTTGCATTCATCACTGACCTCTCTTGGTAAATTAGATTCACACTGCATATATGCCTGGTGGAAATTTGCACAAGGAAGTGGCTTTCATTTGTGGTGATAAGGCCTTGTACAATGAAAGGGGCTTCCACAATCTAATTATGTGGAGACTGGTGGGTGAGAAAGGCAGGAGAAGCTCGCAAAGCTGGTGGAATGAATCTTTGACAGGCAGCTAAGATACAACTGCCTTAATTCACTGGGAATGGCTTCAAATGTTTCCAAGCACATTCATAAATAATTACCATAAATTAAAACCACTCAAACTATTAAAAAGTTCCAAAATATACAAGACTAATAAGATTGTCATAGTCAGGGATTTTAACTTTCCCAATATAGACCGGGACTGTCATGGTGCTAAGGGCTTAGACTGAGTGGAATTTGCCAAATGTGTTCAGAAAGATTTCCTCAGGCAATATTCAGAGGGGCCTACAAGAGGGAGGGCAAAGCTTGATCCACTCTTAGGAAATTTTGAAAGGCAAGTGACTGTGTCTGTGAGTGAACCTTTTGGATCAGTGACCACTGTGCTATTAGCTTTAAGAATGTTATGAATGTTATGTACAAGGCGGGCCCATGAGTTAAAATTCTGAATTGGGGTGGGGCAACTTTAAAGGTATTAGACAGGAACTCGCTCAAGTTGATGGAGAAGGTTGTTTGCAGGAAAAGGAACATGTTTGCAGGAAAGTGGGATGTTTTTAAAAGTGTGCTGACAAGAGTTCAGGGCATGCATGTTCCTGTTAGAGTGTTGAGCAAGGCAGGTGGGAGTAAGGAAGCTTGGATGACGAGATAAATTGAGGCTTTGGTGTGGAAAATGAAGGAGCTATGGGACAGGTGTAGACAGCTGGGATCAAGTATATCCCTGGAGGTGTTTCAGGAACTGAGGAGCCGCTAAAGAAGAAAATCAGGAGAGCAAAACATGGAACAGAAGTTCTGACAGATAACATTAATGAAAATCCAAATAAAATGTATGTACATTAAGGGAAAGAGGGTAACTAGAGAAGAAATAGGGCCTCTCAGAAACCAAAATGGTCATCTCTGTGTGGAGCAGCAGAGTAAGTTTGCAGATGATGCTGAAGTGGGTGGCATCATAGATAGTGAATAATGGTTATTAAAAATTACAGCAGAATCTTGATCAGTTGGGCAAGTGGGCATAGGAATGGTTAATGAAGTTGAAGGCAGACAAGTGTGAAGTGTTGCATTTTAGGAAGTCAAAAGATTTAACCCTGGGCCAATCTGCTGTATTGACTTATTTCCTGTTATGCTGTTGGACTTTTTTTAATTTGATACCGCCGTCTGGAAGAGAAACAATACATTTTGTTCCCTATCTGCTCATGTAAAGTGCTTTTCACACCAGTGAATCATATTGCTGCAAGTTCCTTTGAATTCATTAATAGATTAGAGCTATTTCATCTGATTCCTCCTGCTTTTAGGCAGGCTTGAGGAAGCAACCAATCATCAGTCGCAGCAGGAGAAAAATCAGCTCCACTATCAGAGAAAACAGTTTATATGATCATATTCATTTGAGACAAGTTACTGACTTTCAGAACAGTAATGCAGAGAAAGGTATAACATAAAGATGGCCCACCATCTCCAAAATAAATCTTAATTAGAAAGTGTGGGAATTTCCAATTTCCCCAAATTATAAATAAATCATTTTCCAATGGAAGAGAAGCGGCTGGTCTCTCCCTGAACAAATCTTTTTCCTACGCACCATTGCCACTGCACACCTAGTCAGATTTTCATAAAACCAGCAGGCAATTGCATGCTAACAATTTAAATTAGCCCTAATGTATTAGGTTTCAAGGTTTCAAGTCAGTTTATTGTCACATGTACCAGTTAAGGTACAGTGAAATTTGAGCTACCACACAGTCATACTAAGTGAAAAGCAACAAGACACACAACCACATAAAAGCTAACATAAACATCCACCACAGTGGATTCCACATTTCTCACTGTGATGGAAAGCAATAAAGTTCCATCCTCTTCCTCTTTGTTTTAACTTTTGAAATGGGAAGTAGGAGAGAGAGGCCAAAACTGGCAGTAGCTGGATTCCCACCTGTTTTTGCATAATCATTAAGAGATCATATCTACTCTATTTAATTCAAAGAAAAAACATAAACAAATTGACATCGTTTAGACAAGCACTCAATGATGCTGCAAAGAACCATAGTTTTCTAGTAGATTTTCATGTTTAATAAAATAATCGATAAGTCAATACAATTAAATTTATTCAAAATCATTATCTAATCACTTTAAAACTTACCGAGCATTTTATTTTTATTTTACAATGATATTTAAGGATCACTTTCAAGATTCCAAACACTAACTGTAAAGCCAACTTTATTGTTGCGAGGTGGATGTTAAATTCAGATAACTAACCAAATATACTTTCATAACAGTTTATCAATTGATATTTGCCTATTTTATTTAGTTGAAAAATGTGAGAACGTGTCTGTGCAACAGACTGAAACATATTGTGCCTCCTTCAAATGTGTCTCAGCATATGTTCATCACTTCCCTTTCCCTTTCCCTTTCCCTTTCCCTTTCCCTTTCACTTTCTTCTTCCTCCCCCCCTCCCCCCCCCCCCCCCTCCCCCCCCTCCCTCACTCCCCACTCCCATGCTCACAGAAATACATAGTAAATATCAGCCTGGCTGAATGGGTTTGTGGACTAATAATTGTTTTAATTAGTGTTTAGCTAATGTTCAGAATTCTATTACCAGTTAAGTATGATGTGGAAAATGTAGGGTAACTGTTAATGATGAAAGTACCACTGGACACACACACCAGGATCTCCAGTAAATGTCTAATTACAGGGTGGCACAGATTCTCTAGATGAAGAATATTTACTCTGCTATGTCAGATGAAAGTCCCTGAAGAATACGCTACTCTTATTGAACGCAGTGCCAAAGGCAAGGGCACTAATGGTGAAAAATGCAACAACAATTGTTCCTCAGTCATATTTTATTGTTGTACAAAACCAGGTGCTGGGAGATGATCAGATGTTCAGAAGGCCAACAGAAAAATAATGTTGTGGGAGACAATGAATGAAATACACTGTAACATAATCAGTGAACCAGATGCAGAGGGGTAGCTGCGGTAGTTAGAGCCATCTGGTTGTCGAGGCACCCTCTGCCCAATGAAGGGCCGATAAACAGCATAATAAATGTATCACAATTCGAAATGCTGAAGTTGCTACCAACTGGCTGAGAGGACGTTACAGCAAATGATATGCTTGGTCATGGGAGATTAACAACAGTCTTATCCATGTAGTAAAGATCTTCTGATTTTAATTTAGTAATTATTTAGAATGGATAATGTTGACCTGTGACCAAATTCAAAAATATGCAGATGGAATTGGACAATGGTGGCACAGGATTCAGGATTCAGGATTCAGGATATCTTTATTTACATAGTAGCGCAATGGTAGATTCGTTGCCTTACCCAGGTGCCCGAGACCCAGGTTCGTTCCTGACAGGACAGAACTAGTATATGGGTAGTGAATAGTGTATAGTGTAGAACTCGGCATGGACTCAGTGGGCTGAAGAGCCTGTTACCACGCTTTATCTCTAAACAAATCTAAATACCGTGTGCAGATTTCAAGGGGAAAAGTGGCGCATAGAGCTCAAATTTAAATCAAGTTTACACCTGCACAGGCACCAGAATAGTTTGTTTGCCAAAGGAATATTAGGCTTTGTGATTAGATTCAAATATTATAATGTTCTTTCAGGAGATATCCCAAATGCTAACAAAATAATATGATCATAGAGTCATCCAATGATACAGTGTGGAAACAAGCCCTTCAGCCCAACTTGCCCATCCCGGTGTCCAGCATGTCCCAGCTATACGAGTCCCACCTACCTGCATTTGTTCCATATCTCTCCAAACTTGTCCTATCCATGTACCTGTCTAACTGCTTCTTAAATATTCCTCTCATGATTTTATACACCTCTATAAGATCACCCCTCATCCCCCTGGGCTCCAAGGAATAGAGACCCAGCCTACTCAACCTCTCCCTACAGCTCAGACTCTCTAGTCCTGGCAACATCCTCATAAATCTTCTCTGTACCCTTTCCAGCTTGACAATATCTTTCCTATAACATGGTGCCCAGAACTGAACACAATACTCTAAATGCGGCCTCACCAACGTCTTATACAACTGCAACATGACCTCCCGACATCTGTACTCAAATGTTTCTGGATCTCTGTCCATGCATGAATTTGGGCTCTTAAATTTGACCCAACTTTGGACCCAAACCGGAAATTGTTTTGTCCTCAACAGGGATTATCTCAGGTTAACAGTAGGCTGCTGCTGACCACGACTTGCCTTTAGTTTGTTTTCCCCTTTCATGGGGCATAAAGTGCATGAGATGCTTGCCTTCAACATCTGTGACATTAAATTTAAGAGTTGGGACATCATGTCACAGCTATTATCTATATACTAAAACTCTCGTTTGTTTGTTCCTGAACTACAGCCAAAATGGTACACGATAGCGCAACAATTTTGGGCCCACCTGACTCACTGTCTTCCCTTTGGTGCTAATGGAAGAAGTTTCATTGAAATCGGTGTTAGATTTTTAAAGTTATTCACAATTTAATGTTTAAATCTATCTGGGAAAGAGGGGAGGGGGGGAGGGATGGAGGAGGTAGGATAAGGGGGGGTTGAGGGGGATGGAGTGGGGGGAGGGGAAGGCGGGGGGGAGGAGGATGGAGAGAGGGAGGGGGAAGGGGGGAAGGAAGGGGGAGGGGGGAGGGGGAGAGCGAAGGGGGGAGGGGGGAGGGGAGGGAGAAGGTGTTGCACCAATGCAAGAGAGGTTTGGGCCCAACGGGTCCACTTGGTCTAGTAAAACATTATTTTGGCCACACCTGGAATATTTAGTGTAGTTGTGGTCACCACTCGGGGAATGATACGATTGCACTCGGGGTGGGGTTCACATCAGATTCTTCAGGGTGTGATCTGGATCAGAACATTATGCTGGAAGTAGAGATTAGATAGGTTTAGTTTATATGATCATATTTATTCTGATAGAGGTATATAAAATTATGAAGGGTATTTTGAGGGTGATGGTAATAATTGTTTTCCCATGGTGAGGATATGAAAGACATAAGGGCATAGTTTTAAAGTGATAACTTTAGAGGGAATCCGATGGGGAATATTTTCAGATAGAGATGGTTGGAGTCTGGAGTGGATTGCCTGAAGAGGTGGTGAAGGCAGATACTCGTGCAACATTTAAGAAGCAACTTGACAAGTAGTTGAATCACTAAGAAGGCAAAGGAGCTAATGTGGGTAAATGGGGTTAGTATAGAGAGGTTCGATGGGCAGCATGGATGTGGCAGGCCAGCTGTTCTGCTGATTAGTCAACAGTCAACATCGACTGGTTGCCCATCCTTGAATCACTTTGACCCTGAGCATAAGCTTCTTGGTGGTTGCCTTTCCATCCCCCATCTCACTGAGAATGAATATTAACAATTTTTTTAATATAATTCCTAGCTAAAAGAGATTCCTAGATAAAAGAGCTTGGGAGCAATTCAAAGCTGAACAAAATTAAAAAGATATAATAATAAACCTTTTTTTGAAGTTAAATTACTGTACAACCCCTCTCACTTGTAGTTAAAAATAGGGACATATGTTAAATTTCACTGAAATAAATGAAATGAAAAGTTCTTACAATTGCCTTCCTATCCTTTAGTTTTGGTGGTACTGTTGTCCATGTTCTGGGTTAACCTGGAGCAGGGCCAGTGTACATCACTTAACCTTCAGCTGGGATATCTGAGGAAGTCTGTGCTGGGTTTATCAGTCCACCAATAAATAGTGTTCTGGGGCCAGCACTCATCTGGAATGGAAAGCTGAACCATGGCCTGGGCTCATGAGTTCTGAGCTTCTGCCTGGTTAAGTGCTTAAATGCTGTCAGATTCAAGTCTATCAACTGGCTTTTCAGCAGATCTCCCATATGTTCAGAGTTTAGTTCTTGCTCTCCACCAACTCATTTTATTTTTTCAATGGTTTTAATATAGCTCAATGTGTCCATTTCAATTATCTGCTTTGATCTAATGGATTCACTTCCCATCAATTGGTGATGGTGGAGGCATCCCTCCATTCTCTGCATACCCATGTGCCAAACCAAAAGCATTCCAAATGCCACAATCGCGGCATTTACAAATCTTTTGGATAGGCACATGGTTATCCAGGAGATGGAGGGATATGGATTTCGCACAAGCAGAGGAGATTAGTTTAACTTGGCATCATGTTCAGCATTGACAGTGGGGGCCGAAGGGCCTGTACCTGCGTCATATGGTTGCATGTTCCATGTTCTAAGTTATGCTTCTGTTAGTAGTCTGTTAGACTTTAGACTTACAGATACAACGTGTAAACAGGTCCTTCGGTCCATTGATCAGCCCGTACACTAACATGAGTCCTCAACACTAGGGACAGTTTACAATTTACAGAGGCCAAACCTGCACATCTTTGGAGTGGGAGAGGAAACCAAACACCCAGAGAAAACCCATACGGTCACAGGGAAACCATACAAACTCCATGCAGATAGCCGTGCAGATAGTCAGGATTCAACCCGGGTCTTTGGCACTGCAAGGCAGCAACTCTACTGCTGCATCACAGTTCTTTAGCAGACAGTTAGCAGACTTTGCATTAATCTTTCATCATGCTTTTTTTGATGTTCTACGTGGTATTATCCTGTCTACACCTTGTCTGGCGAAATCTGAATTGGCCTTAATTGCAGGCATCATACCTTCGCCTCTAAAACAAAATGGAACTGAAGGCAGCATGGGTTTTTCTTTTCCTCAGGTAACCGGAGAGAGAAGACAGTTTATTTTTCTCCACAGAGTACTGCTAAAATAATTACAGTCCTGGTAGTTTCAGTGAAATTGAAATAGGTAAGTACAAGAGTAAGATGGACAGAAGTTATTAAGCAAGATGAAAGATGGACCGAAGTTATTAAGCATGCTGGAAAAATGCAGCTCAGTGTGATATTTAAATGAATGTCGAAAACCAAAGAAATAATGCAATGAGTAAATGAGAATTTGCAACCATAAAAAGCAGATATTAGATTCCAAATGGTTGGAATTAAGAATTAGAACAACAGAATAGCATACTAACACCCGAATAAAAATTGTTTTGCAACCCAAAATCTAGTTAATGGAGTCTGAAAATCCAAGATCTGTTCAGGAAAGATACAATCAAGATATTCAGGAGCACATGGTGCTGGTGTTGATATATGGTGCTGACACTTGGATAATTATTAAGAAACTGAAAAAAAAATAGATGGTGCTTACAAAAGACTATTGAGAAAGCCTTTAGATGTCAGCTGGAAAGATCGTATCTCTGTGAGATAAGTCATGGAGATATAAATAGAATAACAGTGGAATAAAGCCAGGAAGATGGAATCTGGCCAATTCTTCCTTCACGTTGGGAGAGGAATTTGTTTTTCGAATGCTTGAAAATAAAATGAGAGGTCCACGTATTAAATGCAATGCTTCGTGCAATGCAAGAGTTAATAATGCACACAATCAATGAAGAGGTTTGTAAGATAGGATTGGGACCTGTGAGGATAGTTAATTGATGAAGATAATGCAGTACACATTTGGTTGATGCATGATCCTGACATGCCATTAATTTCTGCCATTCTCTAATCTCATCCACTCATCTCATGCATTATTCTTTACAGATTACTAATCAAATGTTGCCACCAATGTGTTTTGCAGTGGGATGTCCTCTATGTAATGTGTTCAGTGTGAAGGGAGGATGTGAAGGTCACTATACCCACCACGGGCATTTTGACACCTTCAGAAGTGGCCAGAGTTGTTGGTCAAGAGGCAAGTCAATGATGGACTGTATCAGGGATTGTGTGAGCAAGGGGCGCCCCCTTGATATTTGGTTAACCGTTTAAATGTAATTGGGGAAATATAATTTAGCTGGGTATAAAGAATGAGCTGTCAGAGGAACAGGTAGAAAGCAGGGACAGTTTATAGAATTGTGAACAGGTTCATCAATAGGAAAGGTTAAGAGGATTATGCAGCAAATGCAGGCAAATTGGATTAACTAAGGTCAGGCTTGTTTCTATGCTGCTTCTGGCCAGGCTTTTCCTTGCTCAATTCACAGTGGGTTCCATTAAAATGATTATTATTTGATATATTATAGACAGCTGACAGAATGTGGATTTTCACAGGTTACCTTTTACTGTTCTATTGGAGAACATTTCAGATCCTGCCAGTCACATTCAGAATTATTTTTGTTGATGTGAATGGCAGTACCTGAAAGTGCTTGATAATATGTGGCAAGGGAGAGAATAATGTCCTTTTCCCCTTGCACTCTTTGTCCAGAACCTTCCAATTACTCCCTGACCCGTGAACATGATCGGACTGAAAACTCGTATGCATTATCAAGAAGAAATTCACATCAAACTATTCTTGAATTTTTCAGTTCTCCCTCTCTAATCTATTTGAGTTTTAAAAAAATGCCCAGCACCCCAAATTTAATTTCAAATTTCTGTTTTCTATTCGGTGTTTGGTTTATTTTCTTACTGTTCTTGTTTACTTTGTCTTTGCTCGGTTCCTCCCTTCATTTAAACACCTCTTTCAAAATGTCAATGTTCTCTGTGCTAAAGAGAACAAGTCAAACTTCTCCAGTCTATTAAGATTTCTAAAGTTCCTTATACCCAGAAGCATTTTCACAAATGTGTTCTGCACACTCTGTATGGACCTTCACATCCTTTCTAAAGCATGGTGTCCAGAAATGGCACACCCTAACTCTAGCTTGTATTCACTGGAGTTTAGAAGGATGAGAGGGGATCGTATAGAAACATAGAAAATTATAAAAGGACTGGACAAGCTAGATGCAGGAAAAATGTTCCCAATGTTGGGCGAGTCCAGAACCAGGGGCCACAGTCTTAGAATAAAGGGGAGGCCATTTAAAACTGAGGTGGAAAAAAAAATTCACCCAGAGAGTTGTGAATTTGTGGAATTCTCTGCCACAAAGGGCAGTGGAAGCCAAATCACTGGATGTATTTAAGAGAGAATTAGATAGAGCTCTAGGGGCTAGTGGAATCAAGGGATAAGGGGAGAAGGGAGGCACGGGGTATTGATTGGGAACGATCAGCCATGATCACAATGAATGGCGGTGCTGGCTCGAAGGGCCGAATGGCCTCCTCCTGCACCTATTTTCTATGTTTCTATCTATGTTTCTATGTTAGCTAAACATGACATAGTATAAAGGTCCAATATTTCTTATCTTATTCGTTTACTTTATGGCTCCAGAACACACTTGACTCATTACTCTTTTTTTTGTTTAACCAACTCTATTATCTCAAAGGTTGGTGCACATGCACCACAGGTGTCACAGTTCCTGTTGCTCCTGATAGATTGGATACTTTAAATTGCATTGCTCCAGAGCACATCATATTCAAGATTCATCAACCATGTAATACCCATGTTATCCTAACCACATCCACTTGAAAACTTTCATTATCCTCTTTGCTGTTAATTACACTTCTTAATGAATTGTCATCTGCAAATTTTGAAGTCATTTCCAAGACACTTCTCGTCAGTCAATTTTAGACATGAAAAAATAGTGGTCATAGAGTGATAAGGTGAAATAGCATGAAAACAGGTCCTTCGACCCTAGACCGACCATCAAACGGTGCAGGTCCAGTTTGAGCCAGGACCGACCATCAAACATCCAATTACATTAATCCCACACTTTATTCTTCCTACATCCCCACCAATTACCCCCTGATTCTAACACTCATCTACACATTCAAGGCAACCAATTAGATCACCAACTCACTTGTCTTTGGGATATGGGAGGAAATCAGAACACCAAGAGAAAACCCCACACAGTCACAGGGAAAACATGCAAAGTCCACACAAACAGCAGAGTGGTCATCATTGGACTCACATTTCTGGAGCTTGGGGCAGCAATTCTACTAACAACTCCACTGCGCTGCTTTCGTACTGATCCAGTATAACTTGCTCCAGTCACCCAAGGAGAAATTGAGTGGAATAAACCTGCATTGACTCAAGTTCAGAAAAATGGGAGTAGATTTTCCCAAAACATATACAATTCTGTCACAGTTCAACAGGATGAATGCAGTGTGAGGTTTCCCATCATTAGGAGGTCTTGAACTGGAGGTCACAGATACGGGATACATGGTGCAGGGCAAGTCATTTACTACAAAGAAGAGTAGAAATTTCTTCACTCTGAGGGCAGTGAACTGGTTGATTTTTACAAGCTCTGAGCAATCTAGTTAGTATCATCTCTGAATTTTGCAATTTTACAAGCAGGTGTTTTAATACTTGCTCTTTACCAAGTTATCACCTGCCCAACATTATAATGATCTTCCTCTGTCATTATGATTTGGCAGAATCTTCTGCCAAAGTAAAGATAGATGAAAATTATTTAACTAGACCTCTGTTCTACTCTTTTTCTCCATCTTTTATGTTCCTAATCAATGCCTTTGCTTTTAATCTTCAATTGAAAAAAATATCTTTGCAGAAAGGGTTTAGTTTCCTTTTTATATTTCCAATTAGTTTGATCCCTGGGCCCCTGAATCCCTTTAGCTTTCTTTCTGAATGTTCTACATTCAACCAGTTTCTCCAATTTCTTTTCACGCTGGCATACACATGCGCCCATTTTTTGCTTCATTGTCTTTGTTATCATCCAGGACCACTGGCTTCAGTCGCTCCATCATCTCATACCAATAGAATGTTTCATGTGACACTGAGATTTAGCACTAAAGTTAGCATGCAGGTACAGCAGGCAGTGAAGAAAGCTAATGGCATGTTGGCCTTTATGACAAGAGGAGTTGAGTATAGGAGCAAAGAGGTCCTTCTGCAGTTGTGCAGGGCCCTAGTGAAGCTGCACCTGGAGTACTGTGTGCAGTTTTGGTCTCCAAATTTGAGGAAGGATATTCTTGCTATTGAGGGTGTGCAGTGTAGGTTCACTAGGTTAATTCCCGGAATGGCGGGACTGTCGTATTTTGAAAGACTGGAGCGACTAGGCTTGTATACACTGGAATTTAGAAGGATGAGAGGGGATCTTATGGAAACATATAAGATTATTAAGGGATTGGACACATTAGAGGCAGGAAACATGTTCCCAATGTTGGGGGGAGTCCAGAACCAGGGGCCACAGTTTAAGAATAAGGGTAGGCCATTTAGAACGGAGATGAGGAAAATCTTTTTCAGTCAGAGAGTTGTAAATCTGTGGAATTCTCTGCCTCAGAAGGCAGTGGAGGCCAATTCTCTGGATGCTTTCAAGAGAGAGCTGGATAGAGCTCTTAAAGGTAGCGGAGTCAAGGGATATGGGGATAAGACAGGAATGGGGTACTGATTGGGAATGATCAGCCATGATCACATTGAATGGCGGTGCTGGCTTGAAGGGCCGAATGACCTACTCCTGCACCTATTGTCTATTGTCAATTGAGATTTCTTGATTTAGTAGACTTACTTTCTGGGATAACTTGGGAATCCGATGATCTACCAAGCAGCTCGAATTCATGTTCCAACAGGATGACCAGTCATATTCCTCCTTGTTCATAGAGAACAAGGAACATTTCAGCATAGGAATAGGCTCTTTGACCACCAAAGCCTGTGCCGAACATGATGCCAGGTGAAACTTATCTACCCTGCCTGCACGTCATCGACATGCTTCCATTCTGTACATATCCAAATATCTATCTAAAAGCCTTTTAAACACCACTATCATATCTGCTTACACCACCCTGGAGGCACTTTCCAGTTTCCTACCACTCCCTGTGTAAAATAAAAATGCCCTGCACATCTCCTTTAAACTTTGCCCCGTCTCACCTTAAAGCTATGTACTCTGGTCTTCGATAATTCCACCTTGGAGAAAAGGTTTTGATTGTCCGCCTTATCTATGCCTCTCATAATTTTGTCCAACCTCTATTCATAGCTAATATCTAATCCGGGCAGCATTCTGGCAAACTTCCATACTCTCTCCAAAGCCTGCACATCCCATAATGGGGTGACCAGTTTGTCAGGGGAAAAAACCGACTCATGAAAAGTACCTAAACTCATTACTTTTTTCGAAATATTGCTGGTTTTGTTTCCAAAGGGGCATTAGAGAAACACCTGGGCTTTTAATGTTAATAAAAATTCCTCTTATTGATAGATTAAATATTTTCTTAAAAGAACGGAATTAAATTTGAACTCACATTCAGTGGAAAATTAAACATGGTCTCTGAATTATTAACCTCATGATAAAACCAGCTCAACATCAAGCCCTTCTTTGTAACCACAGTTTTGACCTGATTTTTTGGAATGTTTTTTTTATAATTCACCTTAGCTGATGCCTGCACTGTGCACTCACCAATTACATTCAGAGAGAAATACAATCAGCATCCATGTCAATATGTAATACGTGACAATTTTAGAATCAAAATGCCATTTATGATACAAGGATGCTTCAAATTGTATGAATCAAAGAATTGTATCCATTTTTAAAATAACAAACGGCATCTGTTTCTAATTTCAGCACAACAACTGGATTGCTGTTTGCTTTCTCCTGCATTGTTTATGAACCCACAGGGCATGATTTCCAACCTCTAATTACAACTCTACTTTGCATATATTTATGCAAAATCCTTTCATATAATTTATTCTCAAAATCAATAATAGCTAATTATTTCACAAGAGTGTAAACATAAGCAGTCTCTTTAATAATTATGACCTCTAACTAAACTCATCACTGACAACTTTAGTAAATTAGAAACATAATGAAAAATCTCCAACAGTCACTTGATTTTGAACTAGTGCATTACATATTAGCATCTTGCTGCAGTACAAAGGCTGCCTCGAGGACAAAAGAATCTAGGAAGCATTGGATGAAATCAGATCGGGGCTCATCTAGGTCACCTTCTCCCATTCTGGTTCCATGCTGCAATGACAATGCAGTCATTGACTAATCATGGCAATCTATCTGCATCAATTAGTCCATAGCAAACCCTGTAATGACACAAGAAAAACTCCACTGATGGGAATCCTTGAAAATTGGAGGCCAAAAATCACTTTAACCTGGCATGCTTGCTAATCAACGTTACATTTAAAATTACTTATAAACTATCCCAATGAGATATTTTCTGAATAAATCTATCTATTTTGAATGAATCACTACAAACTGTTTTCTCTGTCTCCTCAGGGAGTCTATCCCATAAATTAATAGACAAAATATTCCAAATCAGTCAAAGTCAGTGCCAAATGTTGCCTTCAAGAGAAGTGTGTTCAGAGGGCAGGAAGGTGGGTCAAATAACGAGAACAGGATACTTAGATATACTCTAGTCATGCAATCAGGCCTTTACCGACAGTAAACGGGTTGCATCTCTGTGTCTCAAGTCATTTTTTTAACTGTACATTCCTGTATATGTTTAGAAGTGAAACTATCTATGTAAACCAAAACACATTAGTTATGCATTCCTGTCAGTCATGGCATTAGTGCGGGTGGAGGGTGGGAAAGAAGATTTATTAGCCCAACAAACCTCTGTAATGCTTGTTCACTTATTTATTCGGGGAGATATTATCAATTTGTCGTCAGACATTCAATATACACTGCCGTTTACATCTGCAATATCACTGGAATCTTTGGACAACCATCTATTTAATGTGCTTTTGCATCATTATTTTATCTGCATAATTATTTCAGCGATTTTTTGTTCTTAAAATGGTTTTTACTTTGTTTCAAAGATCATTATTAGTGAGTAAGAATGTGCTCCTGTTTCAAAAGGTTATGTTTCATTGAGAAAACTCAGCAGGGAATTTAAATTAATAAATGATGAAAATGTCATCTCGGTCCAGAAAGACCTTAGTGGCAATTCATTAAAAAATAATAATATTGGAACAATTTGCTTCTGGATATTTAACTTCACTATTTCTGCTTCTTGTGTATGCTTAAACGTGGATATGCAGTTGACAAAATACATGAAACTGCAGTGAATTCTTATTTTTTATTAATTATTCAGTTCTTCATAATATCAAGCAATTTTCAGTGGTGTGCAAATAATTTGTTTTGATCACAGTATACAAAATTATATTATAAACACATGTAGGTGGTCAAGAGGGCTTTTAGTACATTGGCCTGAATCAGTCAGGGTACTCAGTATAGAAGTTGGGATGTTATGTTACAGTTGTACAACCCTTTGGTGAGGCTCCATTTTGAGTATTGTGTTCAGTTTTGGTCACACTCCTATAGGAAATATGTTGTTAGGCTGGAAAGAGTGCAGAGAAGATTTATGAGGATGTTGCCAGGACTTGAGTGGATGAGCTATTGGGTGACGTTGGTAAGGTAGGACTTTATTCCTTGGCGTGCAGAAGGTTGAGGAGTGATCGTAAAGAGGTTTATAAAATCACCAGATAGGCGTGGACCCATGGGGCCCAAATTTCTCCTGCGGGCCCAGCAACCCTCCGTCCAAACCTCTCTTGCAGGCCCGACAATGCTTCCCCAACTGACGACACTCACCCACTCCAACCCCCCTCAACCCCCTCCTCTCCTCACCCCTCCTCCACTCTTAGGAGCTCTTTGGCAGTCCCCCCCCCCCTTCCCCTCCCTTCCCCCCACTCACCCACATACCCACTCCATCCCCCCTCAACCCACCATATCCCCCCTCCTCCCCTCACCCCACCCCACTCTTAGGGGCTCTCCGACACTCCTCCCCTCGCCGGGCGGGAGCGGGGCACTACACATCCTGATGGCGTGCAAGTTCCTCCGAGTCGCAACGGCGGCAAACAGCGGCGAACGACGGCGACGGCCATCTTGTTGGACCCTCTGCCGCCGCGCTGCACCAAGGGAGGAAGGCAGGCACGGGGCACGCCAGGACGGGCGCCGGTCCTCCCGGCGGGGGGGGGGAGGGTGGAAGCGCATTTATGAAAGTTAGCGGCAGCTCGTCGGCTCAAGTGCCCCCCCCCTCATTGGCCACCATTCCTGTTACTCTGGTGAATCCCACCCCCGGCTGCAATCGTGAGCCCCCCCCCCTCATTGACCGCCACTCCCGTCACTCAGGCGGGTCCCATTGTGATGTTGAGTGCTGAAGATGGCCAGGGTAAGTTGAAAAGGTAATTTTTAAAATTTTAAATGTCAATAACTTTAAAACAATAACACTAATTTGAATGAAACTTGGCGAACATACATCCCAGGACAATGGTTGTTGTGCTATCGTGTACCGTTTTGGCTGTATTTCGGGAGCAAACCAACAAATATGGATACAAACAAGATGAGAGTCTTCGTAATACATAGATGAGATTAGGAGCAAAGAGGTCCTTCTGCAGTTGTATAGGAGCAAAGAGCAGTGTAGGTTTTGCTAGGTTAATTCCCGGAATGGCGGGACTGTCGTATGTTGAAAGACTAGAGCGACTAGGCTTGTATACACTGGAATTTAGATGGATGAGAGGGGATCTTATCGAAACATATAAGATTATTAAGGGGTTGGACATGTTAGAGACAGGAAACGTGTTCCGAATGTTGGGGGAGTCCAGAACCAGGGGCCACAGTTTAAGAATAAGGGGTAGGCCATTTAGAACGGAGATGAGGAAAAACTTTTTCAGTCAGAGAGTTGTAAATCTGTGGAATTCTCTGCCTCAGAAGGCAGTGGAGGCCAATTCTCTGAACGCATTCAAGAAAGAGCTAGATAGAGCTCTTAAGGATAGCGGAGTCAGGGGGTATGGGGAGAATGCAGGAACGGGGTACTGATTGAGAATATTCAGCCATGATCACATTGAATGGTGGTGCTGGCTCGAAGGGCCGAATGGCATACTCCTGCACCTATTGCCTATTGTCTAATAGATAGGGTGCATGCACAAAGACTTTTACCCAGAGTAGTGGAATCAAGAACCAGAGGATATAGGTTTACTTTGAGAGTGGAAAGATTTGATAGGAATCTGAGGGCAACATTTTCAGACAGAGGGTGGTGGGTATATTGAACGAGATGCCAGAGAAGGTAGTTGAAGCAGGTACTCTAACACAATTTAAAATACATTTGGACAGGTACATGGATAGGAAAGGTTTTGAGGGATATGAATCAAACACAGAGAGGTGGGACTAGTGTAGATGGGGCATCTTTTCCATGCCATATGATTCTATGACTCTTGAATGCAGTTAAAAATCAAATGTTAGATGTTCATAAGGAACTATTTCTAGTTTTTAAGTGCTGTCTCTTTTGTATTTTAGGCTGCATGGCAGTTAATTTGCATACAGAAAGAAAAATTGCAAAGAACATGTAAAATATATGTTCCGTGTTTCCATAAGAAAAATGTAAAGGCAGGTTATTCTATTCAAGTGATTTTGGTTAACTATAAGTACCAATTAGGACACTGGGAGGGGGGAAATTCTCTATTTTTCTTTAAAATGGTGTAATGGATTATTTTATAGCTACATGAGAGGGAAAAGCCAATCTTGATTTTGCATCCCTTCCGAATGTCAGTAGCTTGGAGAGAGTGGCAATCCCTTGGCATTGGTCAGGAATGTTAACTGATTTTGTATTCAAGTTTATAAAATGCATTTTAAACCAACAAACCTCAGGCATTGAGAGTGTTACTGTGACAGTTAGTATTTTAAAAGTGCAGCCATATTATCCATTGAATTACCAAGGGTAGAGTTTGCAGTGTATCATTATGAATGGGAACTGTCAATTCTGTTGACCATCAATATGGAGCAAAAAAAAAGCTGAGTAATCATTAATATTGACCTAATCAAACTAAGAATGTCAGAGGAAATGTTAGACTTATAAGTTAACTTTCCACAGATTCCTCTGCCTCTGCATTGGAGGAATATTCCTGGCATTTGCTGCTTATAGTGACAATGTAAACAATTGTTAAAATGCAGTGCAACTTTGTTGTACCTAGTTTTAGAGTTAAACACTCCCAGCTCAGGCACAAGACAGATCAATGCAAAGTTCTAAGTAATCCATCAAACAGTAATGCAAGCTTCCACAACCGATAACCTATCATAAAATTGCAAGCACAATTGAAAATAAAATATTTACATTGTCGTTTTAATTAACAAATATGAGAAACCTTTCTTTATTGCCCATCTGATAATGTAAAAGAGTGCCATTCTTATTGCTTACACAAAATACACAGTTAGTTTCAATTTGAAAATGTGCATTTATAATGTGACAGAACTTAAGAGCTGAATTTGATTTACTTTATCTCATTTAACTGAAGAAAAAACTATTTGCATTTTCATCGCACTTCAGAACATCTTAGTGGCCTTTTGTAGCATACTTACTGCTATTACACATGGGATTGCAGCAGACAATTGGTTTCTACTTTTCTATTATTTGATGAGCGATAAATATTTGCAAGAACACTCAAAGTCCCTTTGTTCTTGAAATAATGCAGTGGCATTTATTACCATCTACTTGTGAGAGCAGGCAAGACATTTGCTTAAAGTCTCATGTATCTCTGACACCGTAGAATTCCACTAGTCCTTCCTAGAAAGATAAGCTGATACCCTACTGAGAAGTCTCTGGATTAGACAACCTTCTGATTGTGGATGGTATGCTACAATTGAGGTAGCATAGATGACAAAAAAGTGGTTAAATGAGTCTTGAAATCTCGAAACATAAGCCGATTGTGACCATCTCCATTTGATGCCATTGGAAAAGGAGACGATGGATTTGGGTTAGGAAAGAAATGTTGCCCTTTTAGGATTCTTGTAAAATTGAATGCAATGTGGTTGTATTCAAATATACCCCTCTGATATGTCCACTGAAATCCTGCTTTTAAATAATTGATTTAGCATTGTAAGAACATTCTAAAATATACTATTTTAATTGACTGATTTAAAATTGCAATAGCACTTCTGGACTATAACTGGACAATGAGTTCCCAAATTGCTTGAAAAACATCTGAGAAGATCATAAATCAAATTCAAATATTAATTTACAGCATCAGCTTTAAGATTTTCTAATAGTTTTACTGATTCATTGATCACCGTGAATGAAGCATTAAATCAGGAAAATTGAAAATAGCATTGTACAATTCAGCACTGTTTAATAGCTGATGGAATTGGGTGGATGATGAATCATTCTGAATTCAGCTAATAATTCATCACATGGTTCAAAGTAAACTTCCTAAGGCCCAACTCATTTTATGGACTTGGGTCTTACTTGAATGCCTTTAATGTGTTCTGGGTTCCAAATATATACCTAAATGGGGAGGGAATAAATTGTATCTCTTTTGCAACATATCCGTCAATTTTCTTATAGAATCATACTGCACAGAAAAGGGCCCTTCAGCCCAGCCATTCCATGCAGACCAAAAAGTACCACCTATACTAATCTTATTTACCAGTATTGGGCCATCCTCTGGTAATTCTTGTTCATTGAGATCTGTCTTAAATGTTCTCAGAGCCTGTGCCCCCACCACCTCTTAAAAGCAGTGCATTCCAAATTCCAACCATACGAAAGGTAAAAAGATTCCCCCCTCATTCTTCTAAACTCCAGCGAGTACAGGCCCAGTGCCGACAAACATTCATCATGGGTTAACCTACTCATTCCTGGGATCAATAATCAATGCTAGCATTTTGCTATCAATGCTAATCAATGCTAGCATTGAGTTTGCTTTCTGCATGTGCTCTGCCATCATTCTGCTTCTCCCAGACGTTGCTTATTCTGTTCTACAAATTGAGTAATGACTGTTTTCTTGAAAAATTACCAGAAGCTGAATTAAAATGGAACAGCAACTTTATTGCTAATATTTATTAAACTGTTTTTATTCTCAGTTCAATATTGCATTGGCCAGAATGGTTGTTATAAATCTCATTAAACTTCAATTTTTATTATATACAACTTACCTGGATGATTTAGAATTAAACAGCCCGTTCAATAATGCATGAGGAATATTGTGCTTCCAGGGAAGTTACATCAGAGCTGGTCTCAGAAAATTTAAGAAACAATTCTTAACTTAGGTGCCACAATGATTAATTTAAAGTAAAATGCGAAGAGAGAAAGAGTGGTTGAAAAGTTGTCGAATGGAGCAGTCAATATGCTTGTTTGTTGAACACCCAAGGAAATATCTTTGCATTATATTCTGATTTGAACCCTGGATATAGAACATTGTACAGTACAGCATAAGAGCAAGTCCTTCGGCCCACTATGTCTGTGCTGAACATGATGCCAAGAGCAACTCTTATCTGTCTACACATAATCCAGACCCCTCCATTCCCTGCATATCCATATGCTATCCAAAAGACTCTTAAATGTCACAATTGTATATGCCTCCACCACCACCCCTGGCAGCAAGTTCCAGTCACCCATCACCCTCTGTGTAAAAAAACCTTTCCCTGTACATTTCATAGAATCATAAGTCATAGAGTCCTATAGCATGGAAACAGCCAACAAGGAATCATCTCTGTCCCCCTAATTCAGGCATCATACTGGTAACCTTTTCATACCTCTAGTTTCCCTTTCCCCTTACTCTCAGTCTGAAGAAGGGTCTTGACCCGAAATGTCACCTATTACTTTTCTTTAAAGATGCTGCCTGACCCACTGACCAGCATTCTGTCTATCGTTCTGGTAACCTTTCTCTGAACCCTCTCCAAAGGATTCTTCCTGTAATGGGGCGACCAGAATTGCACACAATACTCCAAATGCAGCCTAACCAAAGTCGTATAAAACGACATTATAACTTACTGACTCATACACTCAATGCCCTGACCAACAAAGGCAAGCATTCCATATATTTACTTTACCACTCTATCTACTTGTGTTGCCACTTTCAGGAAGTTATGGATTTGGACCTCAAGATCCCTCTGTACAATAATTCAGGCCAGTTATTGCATATTTTCCCCTTACATTCAACCTCCCAAATTGCAACACCTTACACTTGCTCGGATTAAACTACATCTTCCAACTGTTGGCCCATTTCTGCAACTAATCTATATTCCACTGTAAACTTTGACAGCCTTCCTCAAAGTCCATGACCCTAGAAATCTTGGTGTCATCTGCAAACCTACTAGCCAAACAATCTACATTTATGTCCAAGTCTGATATATTCCCATTTTGGGGAAAGTGATCGCAATTGCATGTTTTTTAAGATTTTTTTTTAATAGGGAGAATGCTGGAATGTACTAAATTGGAGAAAGGCAAACATTATTCGGCAGGAGCTCAGGAGGGTGCACTGGAAGCAGTTATTATTGGGTAAATCCACATTTGACATGGGAGGCAAGAACTCACGCATGCAATATGAAGGACAAAAAAATGTCACAAAATGGCTTTGGTGAATCAGAATAAAGAAAATCCGAAAGCTTTTTATACCTACATTTATAAACAAGAGGGCAACCAGGGCTATGGTAGGGCTGCTCAAGGATAAAGGAGGGAATTTATGCTTGGAGTCTGGAGATGTAAGTGAGATGCCAAATGAGTACTTTGCATGTGTTTTCACCAAGGAAAAGGACATAGAGGACAGTGAGATCAGTGTGGAGAATACTAATATGCAAGGACAGTTTGAGATTAAGGAGGAGGTGTTCGGTCTCTTCAAGATGATTAAGGTGGATAAATCCCCAGGACCTGATGGGATCTATCCCTGGATATTGAGAGGAGATTGCAGGAGAATTTACAAAGATCTTTGTGTTTTCTCTACCCACAGACAATGTCCCAGAGGACTTGAGAGTAGTTGTTGTTCCTTTTCTTTAAGCAGGGAAGTAGAGAGAATTTTCGGCTGGTGAACCTCATGTCAGTGGTAGAGGAGCTATTGGAGAGGATTCTTTGGGATAGCATTTTCTCCCATTTGAAAGGAATGTGTTAATTTGGGACAGTCAGCATGGCATGGCAGGTACATGAAGGGTAGGGTGATGGATATTGTTTACATGGATTTCAGTAAGGCATTTGATAAAGTCCCCCTTGGTAGGCTGATCCAGAAGAGTACGATGCAATGAATTGATAGTGGATTCAGAACTGGCATACTGATAGAAGACGGAGGGTCATGGTGGAAGGATAATATTCTGGGACTTCGGTAAGTTCCACTCAGAAGAATAATTATAGAACACAACCTGAATATCAAAGAAATTGCTGAAGCTGGAAAGAAGAACAGAACATCTCTGAGTTATTGTTTCATGTTGAAGTACCTCCGTCAGATTTCAACCTGAAACATTGACTCTGAATCGGTCTGAAGTGGAGTCTGGACTCAAAATGTTACCTGTTTCTGTTCAGATAGCAACTGTGGGAAAAGATGCAGAGTAAATATAGAGACAAGGAATGGCACATGCCGAGTTACGCCAGCACTCTGGGCCTGTCCCACTTAGGCAATCTTTTAGGCGACTGCCGGCGACTGTCAAAGTCATAGCAGATCGCCAAAATTTTCTTTTACCCTACGACAATGACCAAGACAATGCCGAATCAGGTCGAGATTACACCGTCTCCGGAAACATCGCGAAATTCCCACATTTTTCAATGCTTCTCCGGCGTCCTAATTTTCGCTGAAATCACTGACAAGTCTGTAATTACTTGAGCGTTTTGAAATATAACATCTTGCCTGGGTTACTTCAAAACCAAGCTTCACGGTAACAAGGCATAAACTGGATTGACTTCCAGTTTACTAATAGCAGTATTAAGAAATTTAATTTTAAACGTCGTTAAATGGATTTTTGTGTGGAGTGTGGGCATTCTTTGAAAATGTACGGGAGATGCACATCTGGTTTCTGGGTTGCATATCTGGGTTGGGGGCCTATTTTAAATGTAATCGCTGATGGCCATAAACATCGCAAAAATTCCCAAGCTTCCCTGACCGTCAAACTGTCACCTCCAATCTACCTGTCAAATGTCTCGACGGTAAATAAATTGGTTAAACACAAGAATTTTATGGTATCTTCAAACGACTTTACTTAATTTAATATTACGTGCTTCTAAATGTATCTAAGACAACCTAGCAAACCTAGGGACAGCATGTGACAGCGCCCACAATAAGCAACGATACCTGGCAACAAGCCAGCTGTCGCTGAGAAATTTCAATCTGGTTGATTTCTCAGCGACGCGCCGAGATCCACTACAATTCTTTGAAGACTCCTCACGATCATGCCCGCGACACCCCGGCAAACTGTCAGCGACAGCCTAGTCGCCGGCAGTCACCTTAAAATCGCTTAAGTGGGACAGGCCCTGTAATCCACCACGTGCAGTTTCTTGCTTCTATATTAACTATATCTTTTTTCCCCACTTGCTGCCTGGCCTTCTAAGCGATTCTAAGGGTTTCTCTTGTTCTAAATATAGAACACAAGTGCTCTGAATAAGAATGTTTATTCATCAGTAAGGAGATCAGATTGTGCACCAGCGGAGGTAGATGAGGCAGGTACTATTACGACCTTTAAGACTTTTCGGCAGGTACAAGGAAAGGAAAGGTTTAGAGTGATATAGGCCAAACGCAGAAAGGTGGGACTAGTGTAGATGGAGCATCTAGGTTGGTATGGACAAGTTGGGCTGAAGGACCTGTTTCGTCGTTGAATGACTCAATTACTCTAATGTAGTAGAAACTGCCCCAATCCATCATGGACACTGACCTCTCCACCATCAAAGTGATCTACATGCAGCGCTGCCTCAAAAAGGCAGCTAATGTCATCAAAGACCTATATGACAACAGCCACACTCTCATCTCACTATTACCTTCAGGTAGGTGATACAAGAATCTCAGAACCATAACCTCCAGGTCCAACTGCTTCTTCCCAGCAAACACCAGTCTCCTGCACTTTGCACAATACCAACGACAACCCTCTCTCAGCAGTTATGATCTACTGTGGACTTTGTTTTGATTCCACCTCAGTTTTCACTAATATGGTCTGGTTACCCAGTTTTACTGATCTTTAAATGATTGTATTATTGATTATTGTATATTTATTTGCGTGCTTTTGCATTACTTGGCTTGTAAAGCAGTAGCAAGTAAGAATTACATTGTTTTGTGGCAGGTATATACACTCTTGCCTCTTGACGTAACTTATTTACATTATAACACACAACACACCACAGCCACTTCTGCTGCATGTTCATAATGTAGGCTGCATCCTACTGGAATGTATTGAAAAATGAGCACATGCAGCATGGTTTTCTGTTTATTTAGTCCTATTTAATATCAATTTATGATGGATAATAATGGATACAATTGATGTAAATTTCACACTGTACCAGGTGTAATTTTGATGCTTATTTAATGCTTTTTGTTGTTGGACTGTGGGTGATTGAATTAACATTTTGTTCAAGATGGCCGCGCCGTTGTGTTTGGCTGCCTGCCACTGTATGTTTCTTTTTTTTCGTAGTCAGATGTGCAGCACTTTGGTCAACGTGGGTTGTTTTTAAATGTGCTATACAAATAAATTGACTTGACTTGACTTTATGCTGGGAGTGATTAATTGGAAAATGAATCCTTTTCACTTTTAGACATAAGAGGTATATTCACACTCTTGCAAACTTAATGATAGAAAATTCTGCAAAAGATCAGCGTAAATGCGAAAGATACATTTTAAAGGGTTCTTGCGAGTTTCTCCAGGGCTCTGGCCTGTCTCTAACCATGGACAATTGGAGGAACCCTGGAAGGAACATGACTGTTAATGGTTCTGGAAGTATAATGAATGATTGTGTGTGTGTGTGTGTGTATGATTGATTATTAGAGGGGCCTCTCCTGTTTCTTCATCAGGGGTTCTGCCACACCATTGATGGCAGGCTAGGAGATACGAGAAAATTCAGCTCTTTCCATTTTATGAAGCATTTCAGAATGCGTTTTTAAAATGAGGCAGGCAAAAGCAAATAAAGATGATAGCACAGTTCCATCCTAATCTCATTAGACTATTTCAAGCATACTATCTTTTCTTATATCTTAAACTTATTAATTGTGGCAAAACTGCAATAATACTCTTCCCAATTGCTCATTCATCTGACGAACATCAGAAGAATTTTATATCTTGACTGAATACTGTAGGAAATGCTATTTATTGCCTCATCCTCTTTCAAAAGATATAAAAAAGCTTTGAATTAAGTAGTGCTGCAGCTTATTAATCATCAATATTCAATGACTTTGTCATTAGTTGTGCAAGACAGGTACTTATTTTATCATGTTCAAAAACTAAATCTCACGTTCCTGTTTGTTAGAAAAAAACTAATAAACACTCTGTCTTGAAGTGAATCTTCCTCTTCATTAAAAAGGATATCACCTATGATCTATAATTGGATTCCCATCCCTTTTGTCAAAGACAAAGTATTATCAAAATGTAATAAATTATCAGCCATGATTAAAGGGGACAAGTGGGAAACTGAATCAACACATTCATCTTTCAATTCAAATTTTGAATTGAACATCATCGTATAAAATAATTACAATGGACTAGAACTTCCATAACGTTGTCTCAATTTGTAACTGCAGAGAATCGGGCCGTAATTCAGAAATAGTGAAATCATAGTTTACTTCACAGCATCCAGTTTTCTGCCAAAGTTATGAAACCAATCCTCATAGAAATACTATTCAAAATTTTGACTATTTAACAGCTTCAGTACCTTACATATTTTTAAAATAAGAGGTAAAGATTACGTTCCTTAAAAATATTGTTCTACAAAGTTTTTCAGTGATAATATTACACCTACAGAAAGCTTCCAGGGAGGTGAAAAGAATTCTTATCCATCATGGATAGGACAAGTTTGGAGGCATATGGACCAAACGCAGGCAGTTGGGACTAGTATAGCTGGGAAATGTTGGCCGGTGTGGGCAAGTTGAGCCGAAGGGCCTGTTTCCATGCTATATCACCCTATGACTCTATGGCAGTCCTTGTCTTTCACTTTCACTTTGGACATGAAGGATCATTAAGGATAATTTATAACTATAGAAATTGGGCCAGTGCATCAGGAATTAGATGTTGCAACTCAAAGGTTACAGTTACAGATGCTCCCCACCTTATGATGCTTTGACTTACAATATTTCAACTTTGCGATGGTGCAAGTGGCAGCAACCTATAGCAAGCTGCAGCTCGCTTCCGGCCACGTGATCAGGTGCATTAAATGCATTTCGACTTACGATATTTTCGGTTTCTGATGGGTTTCTCGGAATGTAACTCCATCGTAAGTTGAGGAGCACCTGTATTGCGTTTTCCCATCAGTATCAAACAAACACTCTTATTAATCTGGCTTAAGATGCAACTGTTCCCGAGTAGCTGAAGTGCAGGAACAAAATCTGAACACAGTGAACCATTGGGTTGGAAAGAATAACATAAAAAAATTAATGAAGGAAGTAGCTGAACCTTGCCCTGGTTCAGGAAGTCATGATGCAAACCTTATTCAGAGACTCAATAAAATAAGTCCTCTGTAATGTAGCACAAAACCTCAACATCAATTGTGTTAGCCTTCTTTCAACCGCTAACTGTAAGAGGATGGGATTTTATATGCATTAATGTGTATACTACAAAATATTAATGTAATTTGGGATTATATTTAGGATACAGCCAAGAGTATTGCAGTCAAAGCTCTCATTTCCATCAGTGTTCTAAAAGATTTTACTGAAATGCCCAAGTGTAGCCACTGGGCAGGGAATGATCAGCTGAATATTTTATATTACTCCACCTTGGTGCTACATTAGGAAACAGAGAAAGCAACATAATAACAAAAACATAAAAATTGGTTATCGTATCTGCAAACACTGATCAAGGAAAAAACTATAATTGCCTAGAAGTTGTCAAAAGACAAATGAGTCAGTCAGTTTACGGCAGGCTAGGAACTTTGGGAGATTCTGCAGCAGATGAGGCTTAATGTGTTCTGTACCATTGAACAAGTCTTCCATATTTTAAATATTTTCTTTGCATGCACCATCAGTGCAGAATACCCAAAGGAAATCACTCAATTCAGGGGCTGATTCCAAGACCAGTATGGGGCCTGGGGATGTGGGGGAGTGAGAAGAAAAGGGGATTGTAAAGGAGGTGAGTGGGGTGGTTGGGCATAGGTGCTCATGCAAGGGTTAATTGTTGGGAGTTGTGGGAGTAGAACTTTCCTTGTAGCGATAGGGGATTGTAAAGGGGTAGGGGGTTTGGTTGGGCATAGATTCTGAAGCAAGGGTTCATTGTTGGGGGTTGCAGGAGTCAACCTTTCCTTGTAGGGTGTAAGCTTGGGAACTAATGATGAAGTGGGAATGTGAGATAGCGGGCTTGGAAGGCAGGGTGTGGGATCAGTGTTTGGAGATTAGACAGTTGTTGGCCCAGGGAGTGATCAGATCTGGTTGAATTAGGAGACTCAGGTGTAGGTTGGGTACAAGTTTAGGAAAGGGTGGTGTAGGTAATTCCATTTGGAACCACTGTGAAAGCCAACTCCCATCTGAGTTGCCTTCAGGTGCACAGACCTCATAACTATTATGCAGCACCAGTTGTCAGGTCCCACTGCAACCTGCTCAGTCTCCTCTGTGTTTGGTTTAGTTTAGTGACACAGCGCGGAAACAGGCCCATCGACCAACCAACCAACAATCTCCGCACACGAACACTATCCTACGCACACTAGGGCCAATTTACTATTTTATCAAAGTCAATTAACCTACAAACCTGGACGTTTTTGGAGTGTGGGAGGAAACCGGAGTACCCAGAGATAACCCACGCACATCACGGGGAGAACTAACAAACTCCGTACAGACAGCATCCGTGGTCAGGATCGAACCTGGGTTTCTGATGCTGTAAGGCAGCGACTCTACCACTGTGCCACCATGCCACCCATGTTAGTATGTCAGAAGCAGAGAAAAAAATTAAATTGTGGATTCCTTGCAACTTGTTTCTGATTTTCAATTAATCTCAGCACGCACAATATTGTGTTTTTAACCAATCCAGTATTTGGCGCTGTATGTTTTACTTGGGAGATAAATTAACAGTGGGATGCCAGTGGAAGTATTTGCTCATTAACTTCTGAATATCATAACCACATATCTGCTTTTATCTAATGTAATAAAGTAAAGAGAATATTCACTGTTCGACCTATTAATAAAATCTTTATCATACACCAGCCAGTTACATGTTTGAGACATTCCAGTGGAGGAGAAGGAATATTGAAAAAAAATCCTTATGAGATGTATTGACCAACAAATGAAACAGAATAATGGCTTTCTTCCCCTCTTAATTACACGTTTACTAGCAGATAAACATGTTTATCTTTAAAGGCATCACTGTCATGCGTCATCACATATAATTAATTGGCCTCATGTAATTAATCAGTGTACTGTAATTCTTACAGGGTTAATTTAGCAAAATCTAATAAAATGACAAGTATACAATAGTGTAATAGATTATGTGGAATATTTTATCATTTATTGCCTTGAATAAACACCTAATGACTCATAAATTCAGCTCGGAATAAAACATTAATTCAGTGCCTGTTACATTTATTAAAAGGTCCACGAAAAGCCCAAGAATAGAAAATTCCATCTTTTGTTTTGATATCTGAATAACTGCGTGAACTAAATATGTGCTGCTGCATCTCAAACTGGCTCTATTTGATGGTGTTTAATATTAAAGAAGGTGTTCAATTTTATTGGCTATTAAACTACCATTACCGTCTCTTTTATGCCCAGCTTTGTCACAATATTCCACGTGCACAAAGAAACATGTCCAAAAATGGCAGCATCACCCACAGACAACAGGGAGTAGCTTCAGGGAAGAGAAGTCCTCTCTTATGAGTCGTTAAGTGTTTATGCAAGGCAATAAATGATAAAATATATCGATATAATCTTACAGAGGCCAATTAATCTGCAACATTTTATTGGGATGTGGGAGGATGGCAGAGCACTGGGCAAAATTTCAAATGGTCACAGGGAGAACAAAATCTCATTAAGCTGCCCCAATTGCTCTGACAGCTGTGGTCTCCTACCTGATTGCTGGCTCAGTGCTGTACATCACCCACGACACTCCTGTCTGTAACAAAGACCACCTGACCTCCAGAGTGCTGGGGATTGTTTGGATCAAAGTTCTCATCTTTAATTTAAAAATACCATATTACACTCTTTGCTTCTTCTTGTTTTCATTCTACATGTTGACCTTTCTGCTGGATTTATCTCCAGAGATACCTTAAACTTTTCTGTTTCTTGCTATTATTTGAGTTGAAATCCTCTGGAGCATTGTGGAACTAACTAAATCAAACAATCCACTTTTTTCGCAAAATCTAATAAAAACCAAAGTCAATCGCATAATGCTTAATGATATATTTGTACATTTACACACATGGGCTTTCTCCATAGAATTAATTCTTGCACATGTATTTTAACATTTTTTAGTTATGTGCTCTTTATTTTGGTTCAGGCATGATCATGCTTACAACCAAAAGTTTCTAGTCTGAACATTTCATGTTACCTTTTCTTCACTTTCAATTTGGGATGCATCGGAATGCATCACAGCATGGTTTGGGAAGAAATTATCGAGAGTTGTGTACATAGCCCAGATCATCAGGCAAACCAACCTCCCTTCCATTAACTCCATCTATACATCGCACTGCCTTGGCAAGGCCACGAGCATAATCAAGGATGTCTCAACCTGCTCACTCCCTCTTCTCCCACCTTCCATCAGGCAAGAGGTACAGAAATGTGAAAGTGCATACCTCCAGATTCAGTGATGGGTTTTTTCCCAGCTGTTATTAGGCAATTGGACTAACAGAGAGCTAGATAGAGCTCTTAAGGATAGCGGAGTCAGGGGGTACGGGGAGAAGGCAGGAACGGGGTATTGATTGAGAATGATCAGCCATGATCACATTGAATGGCTCAAAGGGCCGAATGGCCTCCTCCTGCACCTATTGTCTATTGTCTATTGACCATCCTATTACTCACTAGAGAGAGGTCCTGACCTGCCATCTACCTCATTGGAGACCCTTGGACTATTTTTAATCAGGCCTCACTGGACCATCTTGCACTGAACGTTATTCCCTTTATCCTTTGTCTGTACACTGTGGATGGCTTGATTGTAATCATGTATAATCTTTTCGTTGACTGGATAGCATGCAAACAAAACCTTGATACACGTGACAATAATGATCAAAATTAAACAATTTTTATATAACTTTTGTGTGGGATCAACTGTTTGCTAGCACCTGAATTCATCCCTGTCCCTGGCAGTAGCCTGAGGCTCAACGAGGCTTTTCACAACCTTTGTATAATGTTTGACCTTTCTTTGTGCCGTATTTCCACCATGTGGGTGGCACTGTTGTGCTTCCAGTGAACTGGCTGCATTTATGACCTTTGGTGCTGTCTGTGTCAATCTTGCATGTTCTCTCTGTGACCACATGAATTTCCTACAGTTTCTTCCCACATCGTAAAGACCGGCTGCGTGGCAGGTTATTTGACTGCTGTCGATTGCCTTGAGAATGTAAGAGTGTGGTAGAATCTAGCAGGGACTGATAGGAATGTAAATACAATTAAATAGGCTTGGTATTAATGGTTGCTTGATAGTCAGTGCTGACTCGATGGCCCAAAGGGTCTGTTTCTCTGCTGTATGAATCTTTGTCACCAACAAGACCAGTTATTTGCATCCATGCAACATAGTCCAACTCTGTTGCTGGTGAAACTTTCTACCCATCTTTCTTATCTCTGGATTTCATCCTCCAATACTCTCCCGTATTTTATCCTTTGCAAACTTGCTTAGATTCAAATCGTTGCTGCCCATATCCTAACTTGAACAGGGATCTGTTAATCAAATACCTTCACTTGCTGGCGTACATTGGCTTTCTGTGAAACAACAACTCTTAATCTTGTTTTCTAATTCCTCCTTGCGGTTTCTTTCCCCTATCTCTGTTGCCTCTTCCATCTGCAAATCTCTGAGATATTTTGGGTCTCCATTTTTTGCCTTCTGAGCATCTCCAACTTTGATCATCTTCAAATGGCAATACTCTAATTAATATCTTAAACGTCTTCTGCTCTCATTCTCTCTTTAAAATGCTTCTCAAATTGCGCGGCTTTGATTATGTTGCTGTAATATATCTTTCCTTGCCCTTTACTAAATTTTGTTTGGTTTTGTTTCTGTGAAGAATATAGGCAATTTTACTACGTTAATAATGCAAAAATCAACTGTGGTTGTTCGAGTTGCTGTGGCACAGCAGATAGTACAGCTGCCTCATAGCTCCAGCGGCCCAGATTTGATCGCGTCCTCCAGTGCAGCTTTCTGGAGTTTGCACACTCTCCCCGAGACGGCAGGTTAATAGAAACATAGAAACTTAGAAAATAGGTGCAGGAAGAGGCCATTCGGCCCTTTGAGCCAGCACCACCATTCAATGTAATCATGGCTGATCATCTAATATCAGTACCCCATTCCTGCTTTCTCCCCATATCCCTTGATTCCTTTACCCCTCAGAGCTAAATTTAACTCTCTCTTGAAAACATCCAGTGAATTGGCCTCCATTGCCTTCTGCGGCAGAGAATTCCACAGATTCACAACTCTCCGGGTGAAAATGTTTTTCCTCATCTCAGTCTGAAATGACCTACCCCTTATTCTTAAACTGTGACTGGACTCCCCCTATATTGGGACTGGTTCTGGACTCCCCCTACATTGGGAACATTTTCGCGGTCAACTGACTACTGTAATTGCCCCTAGGTGAGTGGGAAGGAATCAGCATGATGTTGATATGAATGAGGGGGAGAGTAGGCTGTCACCTTGATATTGTTGCTGAGAAATTAATACATGAAAAAAGTTAGGTTTTACGGAAAATAATAACATATTTATAACACGTCTTTTGCAATGTCAGGGAGTTCCAAAGGTATTGAGATACTTTTGCTACATCATTACGTATCCCAGCCGATGACTTCAGGTACTCTCTAAGATGGGATATATCATCCCTCTGTTGGAACCTATGTGCTGCATTTTACTCTGTTGAAGAGAGCAAGAGACAGAAGGAGATATTATACCTCATTTAAACATCTTTCAAACACTTGTGCTGATCAGAACTTGATAATCCTGATCCATGTAGATATGTGGGTGTTTTATTGAAGGTTCTGCAGATGTCTATGGAATGGTCACAAAGTTGGGATCAGTAAAGTATGCGTATCTGGAATCTACACAAGTTTTATTCCCAACTAAGACATGAAAATGTGCACAAATTGACAATAAGCAATTTAAAAATAATTCTTACATTCACAACAACAGAGGAATCTTGGGTCTTACGATATGAAGCTTCAAACCCCAGTAGCCCTATGAAGTTGATCTATTTTTAATACCTTCACTAATGGCATCTTGTCAAAAAAGCAAAAACAATTGTCTGACATAACTATTATAATTACAAACTTGCTTTTAATCACTTGAAAGCTGCAGTGGGTGCTCAGGCAAATTAATATTTATCGGTCCTCGAATGGTTTCTAAACTGGAAACGTTTATGCATTTTTAATAAAGCAAAATATTATAAATTGGCAGTTTCATCATTAAGGATGAGAGATTGGCCAAAATTTGCCACAGTGGATCATAAAGAAGAAAACAGTAATTTTCTAATCCCAATTATAAGAATGTAAGGAATACAAGCAGGAGAAGGTCATTCTGCCCCTCGTAACCGCTTCACCATTTAATAAAATTGTGGCCAACTTCTTACCTCAGGACAACTTTCCTTGACCTGCTTCGTAATAACTCCAAATCTAACACCATCATAGTGATCTGCAGGAGGAACAAACTCAAAAAGGCAGCTAACATTATCAAAGACCCACACCATGCATTAATTTTGCTGCTACCATGGGGAAAAAAGTACAGGAGCCTGAAAACTGTGACCACCAGGTTCAAGACCAGCTTCTTCCCAGCAACCATCAGACTCTTGAACACTGCACAACACTAACTTCAGCAGCTATGATCTTTGGTTACACTACGGACTGTGGTTTTTGTATTATTACGGTTTCCTGATATTATGGTTATTAAATTATCGTATTTTTAACTATATATATTATTGTGCGTTATGCTTTTGCAGGTTTCTAAAGCTGCAGCAAGTAAGAATCTAATTGTTCTGTTATCAGTGCCTATAACAATTAAACATTCATGACTATCTTTAAGGCCCTGTCCCAGTTAGTCGTTTAAGGCGACTGCCGGCGACTGTCAATGTCTATGACAAGCTACAACAACAACCTACCACCTAGTCAACGGCAAGCTACGGCAAGCTACCGAAAACCGGCGACCCAATCGTCGCACGTAGAACGTTCACCTACGACCGCACCTACGACAATCTATCACCACAGAGACGACAACCTACGACAACCGAAGAAAACCTACGTCCACCCGCGACAAGCTATGACAAGCTATGACTCTGAAGACTGAAGACAACTGAAGACAATTCACGTTTAACCCACTTTCCCTATGAAAGGGGGTGTACGGTAAGGTTTCCAATCATTCTGCATCATGACTATTTGAAAGTGATGCCATGAGAAACTACTCTGAAATACAATAACTTCATACATCAATTTTCCATCAAAATGTCAAGAATTTCCTTTATTGATATACAAACAACATTTTTAAAAAGGTTGATAAGAACATACAACAGTGCATACAAAAATATTGTAATAAACTTCAATAAATTTCAATAAACTTAAAACTTTAAAATTCAAACTCTAAACAGAATACAAGTGCAAAAACATACAAAACCTAACATCATTTATGGACACATTACACCGATGGATGATCAGATCAAGTCCACACTTGGAATTCGCCGAAGTCAGTACCGGCGACAACCTTAATCACCTGCCAACAACCTGGTGACAACCTATTTCACCAGGCGACAACCTAGCGACAACGGACGACAGCGCCCACGTCTAGAGACATCAAGCTACGCTCATTGGCATCAAACCAACAGTCGCCGAAAAATGTCATGCTTTCACAAAATCCAGCGAAGACCAGAAAAATGCTACGACTCTTTGGAGACTACTCACGACCATGCCCGCGACACCACGGTGACCATGCGGAGACAGCCTAGTCGCCTGTAGTCGCCTAAAAAATCGTCGAACTGGGACAGGACCTTTACTCTCTTGATTTCTCTAACATCTAAAAGTCTTGCCTCCTTCAGTAAGTGCAAAAGCTGTTTAAATGACCGATGACAGATGATTCTGGGCAGATAAGGCACTCAAACTTTATGTGTCATATAAGCCAAATTTTCCAGTTTTGCAATCCCATAGATCATGGTTTTATCCTGAAGGAGTCACCTTGCAAAAGGTTATCAGTAATAAAAAAAAACCTTTTCTTTCTGTAAACAGTGTCGAAGAATAATTAAGAAAGCTTTGCTTCAAAAATTGAAAGCGCAACAAAGGTAAACAGCAAAATGATGAAATGGAAGATAAAGAAGATAAATTAGGACAATTGTATCTCTTTCCTGTGCCATTGAAATAATTCAGGCAGAACTAAACAAGCCAGCTGTTGCATTTAATGAGTACTTTAAGAAGAGTAATTCTGTCAAATATTTATTAAATGGCAGCTTAGAATAGGCAATCAGTAATAACAAGATAAACTGCAACCATTGTAACTATCAACTCATTCAAATAGTATCCATTGATTTCAATGGCAAGCAAGTTTAATATGCAGCTGCAATAGCGCACATTATTACTTCAGGAAAAATGTCTACTTTATTTTATCAGGCTTTACTATATTATTAATAGAGCTTCACTCACAGCAACCTGTTAAAGTGAAATTCTATTTTTATTGCATAGGATTCCAAGACCTGCACTGATGTTCTTCACTAGATTACATTCTCATTGGCCATTTATTTAAATAGGGTCATTGGTTTACAATGACAGAATAAATGAAAGTTTGATGTAATTAAATAGGATTACACGATTTTCACCAGCACCTTACAGATCATATTCCACACTGCCATTTATTCTTTTCAGCAATATTGATAATGAGTGAATTTATTGCGGATGTTTGAAATCACCAAATGCTTTTGAGCGCTGCTGAATTTAAATGCCGGCACCTTATATTATGGATAGTGTTTTGAATCTGTCAGTTATTGCAACAAAACTAATCTAGCCCTTTTCTTTCAACCATCTCCAATGTTTTGAGGAGGGTCAAGGATGACTAGAGAGGCAATTTCATTTTTCCCACTTCCCATTGTTTAGCTATTGAGGTGATGAAAAATGCAGAAGAATAGTTTCTGCCAGGTTTCCCATCACATAAGCTGCTACGTGACCAGATATTATTCAAATTACTTATTGGAGCTTGGGGTGTAGCCTTCAGGAAAACGGAACACCAGTTTAGGTTTATTATTGCCACGTGTATCGAGGTACAGCAAAATGCTTTGTTTTGCATCCTATCCAATCAGATCAAATAACACTATACATAAATACAACCAAATCAAACTCAAGCAAAACAGGTAGAGCAAGGGGAAGATACAAAGGGCAGAACATAGTTCTGAGCATTGTAGTGCACCAGTTCCACAGACAAAGTAAAATATCCGCAATGGAGAAGTGGTGGATCGGCAGTATCCTAGCTTATGGTAGGAACGTTCAGAAGCCTGATAACAGAGGGGAAGAAGGTGTTCCCAAGTCTTGTGGTGCACGCTTCTGCATTGTCTGCCTGACTGGAGCAGGGAGAAGAAGGAATGAGCTAGGTGATGGATTACATAGGCTGCTTTTTGGAGGCAAAGTGAAATATAGATGGAGTCAATGATGGGAAGTCTGGTCTGTGTGATGGATTGGGACACATCCACAGTTCTTTGCATTTCTTATCGTCTTGGTCAGACCTGCTCCAAAACCAAGCTGTGGTGCAACACGACAGCATGTTTTCTATGGTGTATCTGTGGGAGGTTTGCTCCCACTTTAAGAACCAAGGCTCACCACAGGAAATCTCTTGTCTCATAACTTGGTAACTCCAGGCTCTTGCAGCATTCCGATGCCTTCCTGGGGCATAACGTTCAAAATCAAATGCAGCACTCCACAGTGTTCCGACTAAAGCACGGTGGTGCAGCAGTAGAGTTGCTGCCATAGAGCGTCTGATAACCGGGTTCGATCCTGACTATGGGTGCTCTCTGTACGGAGTTTGTACTTTCTCCCCATGACCTGATGGGTTTTCTCCGGGAGCTCCGTTTTCCTCCAACACTCCAAAGACATGCAGGTTTATAGACTAATTGTCTTGGTAAAATTGTAAATCGTTCCTAGTGTGTGGGGACTCGGTGGGCCGAAGGGCCTGTTTCCGCACAGTATCTCCAAACTAAATTAAACTACACTAAAGCACATCTTTCTTCTCTTTTTTAATCCAATTTCTTCTGAGTGGCTGCTATTTCATGAAGCCAGTAGATCTTGCAAGAACTACCAATCAAGGTCTTCAGGTGCTTTACATATGTGCCACTCTCTCTCCCACTATCCGACTGCAAATGAAGCTGCTAAACAAAGGATCCTCAACCATTGCACCATCCTGTTTGATACAACAATATACTCACATGAGAGCTAAGTTGATGGATTTTACAGGTAGGTCACCACTGGTTTTCCGGCACTCTTTGTGCTCAAGCCTGACCAGATTATCCATTTTGTCAGACCAACAGCGATCATGTAATAATAATTCAATAATACATCGCTGACCCACTAATTGTACCCCTCCCATGTCTCTAAAGCACCATGGACAGCTAAAAAAGTAAATAAAACAAATATTGGATGTCAATTACATTTACAGCAAATCTTGTATTTCTTGCACAGGCAGCACGGGCGCCGCTTCCCGAGTTTCCCTCGCGTGTCCCGACGAAGGTTGGAATCAGCGGGTGCACATGGGGTCAAGGCACAGCTTTCCTGGCTGGGCTGCTGGGACGACCCCCGTTGACCCAGGATTTGTTGAATCTGCTGAAAATGCGGTAGGGTGGGCACGCCCGCTGCCCCCACCGTCCGACACAGGCCTCCAAGAGGACTCGAACGGTACCAGAACAATCCACCTAGGCCACCTGGGACTGACATATCGGCCCGCAAAGTCGGCCTCGGAAGCCGGCTCTGGGAATGGATCCGCTGGGTCCTACTCGGACGGAGTTCCAGAGTCCCGTCTGCAGGGGGACAAATGCCGAATAAAGTCCAGCCGGGGAAGTCCCGATGAGGTCGAGATCGGCCGCCTCATCTGGCCTGGGTGTCACATTTTGGGGGGAAATTCCGGGGAGAGGGGGGATTTCAAGTGCATGCTCATAATTTTGTCTGGATTAAAGGAGGTGCCGACCATTAGTTGCCAGAAATTTCAATGGTGTACCTGCAGTTTTACTAAAGATAACTAACAAACCCGTGATGAATATTTCATCAAAGTCAGGCAAATTGCTAGAAAATTCATGTGCCAGGACAGTCCAGACACATAAAGCAGGGCAGACTAGACAACTGCATTCTCCAGAGTAGAAAAAAGGAATTGCAATTGCTGGTTTACACTAAAGGGTACAAAGTATTGGAGTAACTTAATGGGTCAGGTAACATATCTGGTAGAGGTTTCTATCCTCAGGCAGATGTACTGTTTATTCAGCTAGCTTTAAAAGAGTTAAAGAGAAAATAAATGTAAAAGAAAGCACATTAAACAGGGATAACTAATTATTAGCAGTAAAATTAAGTAACAAGGTAGGATTGAAGATGTTCTTATCACTCTATGCCTTTCTCAACTCAGCAATACTGGCTGAATGAACAGGGCAGTACTGGAAGGAATTCTGACGCAAGTTAAGTTTAGTTCAGTTTAGATTTAGAGATACGGTGTGGGAACAGGCCCTTCGGCCCACTGAGTCCACACCGACCAGCGATACCTGTGCACTAGCACTATCCGATACACCAGGGACAATTTACAATCTTTGCTGAAGTCAATTAAGCTACAAACCTGCACGTCCGTGGAGTGTGGGAGGAAACCGGAGCACTCACAGAAAACCCATGCAGGTCATGGGAAGAACGTACAAACTCCGTGCAGACAGCACCTGTAGTCAGGATCAAACCCAGGTGTCTGGCGTTGTAAAGCAGCAACTCTAGCACTGCGCCACTGTGCTGCCTTTGAGGCACAAGCCATTGATAGCCAGTGGATGCGGTTCCAGAGTCGATGATTGAAATATGATCCAATTTGCTTTAAAACAATTGTGGAGAGATGGATAAGTGAAAAGAGTTCGTTCAAAAATCAGCTGTGATTTAATTCAATGGTGGATCATTCATAAGGGTTCAGGCCAAGTCTGGTCACTCTGTTCCGATCTGAAGCTCCTGGATAATTGTTTTGTAAAGAGACAAAATGATGCCTTTGCCTTGTGGAGCTCTACCACATGAAGCCAAATGCACATTATCAACTGCATCACTTTTAGAAAGTTACAATTCGAAGCATTTTGGGACACAGACCTTGATGTCTGCCACTAGTGCTTGACAGTTCTTGAGCAATGGAACTCTATGTCACCAGAGGCATAACGATAATCTCATTTACACTGTCACTCCTGCATTTTGGTTAGAAGTAGCATTAGGAGCAGGTTTGTAAAGTAAAAAAGAGCACCTCAATTGATTAAACTAAGCTGATTACATTGAACTCAATGTACAAATGAACCACTATGTAGAAATCATTAAGTAAAATAATCACTTGTCACGAGCCAAGATTACAGCAAAGTTTAATGGAAAGGAAAAAATAGCGTTGGGGTAAGTATTATAAATGTCAAGTACTTACTTTTGGATGTGGTCCATATTTTATTCTGTGTTTCTGTGCTTTAAAAAAATTCTTGATAAAGAAAATCATCTTTTAAAGGCTCCATTTCAGCTTGTAAGTAATCTAAATCTGGAAAGAAGCAAGTGGGCCCTGGAGGGTGTCCATTTACTTTTGCACACAAGTAATGCACATCACCTGCAGGGCTTCACAGAATGACTTCTTTCTTAAGAATGTACCATTAAAGAAAATAAAACAATAAATAAGGCAAGTCCTTTTCATCAAAGTAATCGCCTTTGGAATTACAAGCCACAGAACGAAGCAGCAGGAAGCAGAATCCTAAGTTATAAACTCTGGTATAATTGATTTAAAAATCACAATCCGTATCTAAGTACACAACAGAGAATTTTACTCTCATAATATCCAGCTTCAGGCTGACAACAGAGCCTCAAAGGATGTTAATATTTACACTTGGGCCTTTCAATCTGTTAGTGGGCTATGTTTTGTTGGATCTCACATCTAAGGTGGAATACATAAACATGGTGTAAGGGAATATAATTTCAAGCTGTTTGAGGCTGAGCCAGGACAGTGGAACTAAAGTTTACAGCAAGAGCAATTTGTTTTTTTTAATCGATTAAGACAATCCAAGAAACTTGAGGCAAAAAATTGTGTTATTTATTTGAATTTGGGATGTGGTTAATGCTGAAATGTGTTGCCCACCATTAACAGCGCTGAGAAGATGGTAGAAGTGTTCTTGCACCACTTAGTTAGTCTTTGCGGTAATGTCACTCTCTCAACATTGCTTGGAAGAAAATTACATAGAAACAGAATCACCTGGGTGTAATCTCACATCTAAGGTAGCAGCTTTTTTCTTAAAGTAACGAGAAGTAAATGTTGCAGAGTTTGGTGGAATTATTTTTGGTGGTTAGTTGGACCTGGCTTGATTTCAATACCAATGGATTGAGTCCAAGTAGCCATGACTGAGGTGGCCAGTTACGTGGCTGTGATGCACAGGTGGCTCGAAACTAAATCTCACGTTTGTGGTGTCTGAACTGTTACCTTGTTTCATGTTATCTCTGCATTGGAATGGCCCTTGAAAACCAAATATGACTTCAGCTAAGAAGAAGTCTAAAACAGTATTAGAATCATAAGCCACAATGTTATCTGTATGGCTCCTAATGAGACCAGATTCAATGAGAAGTGTGTCTTTCCGTAAAGAAATACACTCTTAGCATCCAGTCACCAGCAACACACTGGCAAGGAGGAGAGAGCCTGCGGGTGTGAGGCTAGGGGGTAAATGGTTGGGTGAGAGGAGGGAGAGATCTCCCAGGTTAGAAACATAGAAAATAGGTGCAGGAGTAGGCTATTCAGCCCTTTGAGCCAGCACTGCCATTCAATCTGATCATGGCTGATCATCCTAAATCAGTATTCCTGCTTTCTCCCCATATCCCTTGATTCCATTAGCCCAATGAGCTCTATCTAACTCTCCCTTGAAAACATCCAGTAAATTGGCCTCCACTGGCTTCTGTGGCAGAGAATTCCACAGATTCACAACTCTGTGGGTGAAAATGTTTTTCCTCATCTCAGTCCTAAATGGCCTACCCCTTATTCTTAAACTGTGACCCCTGGTTCTGGACTCCCCCAGTAAGGACATGGTAGTCCTCATCAGAAAGGTACATGCATGGAGAGAGTTCCTGTGCTGAAAGGGGAAGAGGAGGCATGTCTGAGCCATCTCAGAAAGATCATGATAAGAGGTGGCTATGTGGTGATTACGTAGCCTCAAGCGGGAGAGAGAGAGCCTCAAGCATGTGCTTTAACCTAGCACACAAGGTTGCAAAGCCCATGCAAAGTCCAGTGGCCCAAGCAAACAAATAAGACAGATCTGGCTCTGCGTTCCTCATCTCCACAGCTATGGCATTTCATTCATATATTGAAATAAATGTCTCGTCCCCGGCATCATGGAACACAATTGCATTGAGCCTTTCAGTAACAAGATCATGATTACATTCTTCTGTGCAGGTGGTCCTATAAAGAAAGACATGAAGTATTACTGTGCATCATCTGGATATCTCCAACTGATTAATGGTGAATGATATTAATTTTTAGTTTAGTTTAGAGATATGATGTGGAAACGGGCCCTTCGGCCCACTCGGCAGCTGAGTTCAACGTTGTAGCTGATTTGTTTACTAAAGCAGACAGCAGAATGAGCCTTCCACCAAACATCCACAAGGCCAAGGTTCTCTACCAATCCCTCTCCACTGGTCAACACCTCATCCCCAAAAAGATAAAGTTCCATGATGGAGAAGATTAAATTTACCACCACCTTCAATATTGTGGCGCAACCCTTAAACTATGAAGAAAAGGTTTATTGAAACAAAAGCTCTAAAAACCCAGAGCAAAGCTTATATTTTAACAGACAGTTGCCATCTCCATCCTCCCATACAGATGCACACTCTACCTCATGTCATAGGGTAGTTACCACTAACACTGCTCCACAAAATTATCCAAACTCATCGTCAGTTTAAACAATCCTATATCACAAAGCTTTCCCTAACATATAACATATAACATATAACAACTACAGCATGGAAACAGGCCTGTCCGGCCCTACCAGTCCACGCCGACCATTCTCCTTGACCTAGTCTCATCTACCTGCACTCAGACCATAACCCTCCAATCCCCTCCTATCCATATACCTATCCAATTTACTCTTAAATAATAAAATTGAGCCAGCCTCCACCACTTCCACCGGAAGCCCATTCCATACAGCCACCACCCTCTGAGTAAAGAAGTTCCCCCTCATGTTACCCCTAAACCTTTGTCCCTCAATTCTGAAGCTATGTCCCCTTGTTGGAATCTTCCCCACTCTCAAAGGGAAAAGCCTACCCACGTCAACTCTGTCCGTCCCTCTCAAATCTTTTTTTAAAAATGGCCACTTTTTGGCCACTTTCTCTGCATGACCAAAACCGAACTTCCAAAGCAGGCCTTCAACTCAGAGCGCATGGAAGCCCAGTAAAATAGTGCATGGAGCACAGGACTACCTCCTTTCATCTACCCAGCCCATCAAATACTCCTGCCTTTTCTGTTCCATGTAGGACTTATTAGCTACCCCAGAACCTACTGAACTAAAGGGGAAGAAGTCATGCTCAAACCTGATGGCCAAGATGGAGGAAAGGCAACTGTATCTACATTGGCGCTATAATTTAGCCAGCTGCTTTTAGTCCACGAGTCTATGCTTTCCACCATTGCTCTAGTAGGAATCGGGATTGTTGTTCTTCCGCTGGGATTTTCTGGGTAGCTTACTTTGCCTCTGATTCCTATTGTGCTTCAGCCTGTGCCTTACATTCCTCAAACCTTGGGTCCACAGGTTTCTTTTTCTCTGGCAACAGTTGGCGATTTAGTTAGAGAAACAGTGCAGAGTTTAGCACCACTACAATGCAGTTGCTGGACTTGGCTGGCATACACTGCAGGACACCCCAGACCAATGAAGGCAATGGAATCACACCATTGAACGGTTAATGGCATTTTCCATGATTCTTCCTATAGCAGTGCTTAGCTACTACGATAGGACTGTTCAGTAGATTGGTGTGAAGAGGCAAGGAGTTAGGCAATAGCTGCCAACCACAAGGATCCACCCCTTCGGGTGGCAGTTGTGAAAAATGTGCCGAGGATGAACCTGTCATGTTTGTTTCACAGCAATGGTGTTTTGATTGTGAAGAAATTCCTCTAATGATCTGCAACTTTCTGAGTGCAGAGGCAATGGGCACCTTGCTAGTCACAGCAGGGACCTGTGTTGTTAATCGAATCCCAGAAGGTCACATGAATGCATTCAATGGCTACCTTCACTTGTGGGAAGCCAGCGGTGCCCAGGACACGTGATGTTGATATCAAAGTGTTTCATCACTTCCCCGATAATACACTGGGAGTCATGGCAAAGAGCTGATTTGCCAATAGGCAGGATCTTGGAGTTACTAACTTGAGAATCAAAGTAGCCATTTCCTCTACAAAGGGATCAGCTCAGGCAAGAGAATATGCCTGAAGATGTTTCTGCAACATTTCATGTGCTGATGAGTGCACTAGAAATCCTAAACCTGCAACAACATTGTTCATCAGATAAATCTGAATGGAAGGTAGTGTCCCTAATAACTTTCCAGGAGTAAACACTTCCTAACGGGCAAGTCTTTGCCTCTTGCTGAGGCCCCAATGCCTTTCTGTGTGGTCTTGCCCTCTCCCACTTCCCTCCATACTGTATTGCTCCACCTAGAACAACAGAGAGCATATGCACGGCTGCTGTTTGTTGACTACAGCTCTGCATTTAATACAATCATACCCAGCAGACTGGTCTCCAAGCTGCCCAGCCTAGGCTTCGAACACAACATCTGCCTTTGGATAAAGGACTTCCCAACAGACCGGCCGCAGTCAGTCAAGATGGGCCCCCACCACTCCCACCCTGTCACTCAGCATAGGGGCTCCACAATGCTGTGTGCTCAGCCCCCTCCTCTACTCTCTCTATACCTATGACTGTATACCAACCCACAACACGAACACAATCATTAAATTTGCAGACGACATGACAGTGGCGGGGCTGATCACTGAGGGTGATGAGTCAGTTTATAGGGAGGAGGTACAGAGGCTACAGAGGCTCAGGAAACAACTTGGCACTCAACACCAAAAAAACAAAAGAGCTCATCGTCGACTTCAGGACCATCCCCCACTGCACATAGATGGAGAAAGAGTGGATAGAGTCTCCAGTTTCAGGTTCCTGGGCACCCACATCTCAGAAGATCTCACGTGGTCAACCAACATAAACTCTCTGGTTAAGAAAGCACAACAGAGGCTTCACTTCGTAAGAACACTCAGGAAAGTCAACCTGCCGAAACAGCTGCTAGTGTCCTTCTACCGCTGCTCCATTGAGAGCGTCCTGACACATGGGATCCTGGTGTGGTGCGGCAACAGTTCTGCGGCTGACAAGAAGGCTCTGCAGGGAGTCATCAACACAGCCCAGAAGATTACCATCACACATCTGCCTGCCCTGGAAGACATCTATAGCTCCCGTTGCCTGCAGAAGGCATCCTGCCTCCTAAAGGACCCATCTCACCCTGCCCATCACTTGTTTGCCCTTCTGCCCTCAGGAAAACACTACAGGTCCATCAAAGCAAACACCACAAGACTAACAAACAGTTTCTACCCTAAGTCCATCACCACACTGAACTCTGCACTGAAAACACCCCCCATAGACAACATTTATACTGTATAATACCTACCCCTGTGCAATACTGATATATTCATTTATAATATTTATTTTTATAATACTATTCTGTGGAATATCATATTCTGACAATGACCTTTTGAGTGCAATGTCTTATATTCTGATAAGAGTGCATATGTAGGCATAATAGTGTAAGAAAATAACTGCAGATGCTGGTACAAATCGAAGGTATTTATTCACAAAATGCTGGAGTAACTCAGCAGGTCAGGCAGCATCTCAGGAGAGAAGGAATGGGTGACGTTTTTGGTCGAGACCCTTCTTCAGACATAATGTGTATGCGTGTGTGAATCTGTGTGTATGTGTCACAGTGTGTGCACGTGAGTGTATGAACAATTTTTATATTTCTCACCTTTTTACTGTTATTTTATTATTTTTTATCTTGTACATTTGAACTCCGCTCAGGCAGTGCGCCTGAATTTTGTTGTATGCACCACTACAATGACAATAGGGTAATCTAATCTAATCTAATCTAATCTTCATTGTTATGATGATACCTTCAGTAATAGCATGGAGTGATGCTACAATGTAACCATTCAGCATCTCAGCAGCTAAATACAGCCAAAGCAACCAGTGTTGGTTATAGCCCACCCTGTAGACTTTGGATGGAGTTTGAGCTGTTTGCAGTTCGTTCTGAAGCTGCACGGCCAGGTTGCCCTAAGTCTGCATTCCTAAATAATGAAAGAAAAGTAAAGCAGCACGACAGTTAAGAAATACACAGTAAACTGATGACAATTTATCCTTGTCTTTATTTTTATTTATAATGAATGATCTCTTGCTGCTGTAACACTGTAAATTTCCCCAGTGTGGGACGACTAAACGAATATATTATTATATTATTATTATGCTCTGCTTAAGATGTGACCATCATAGCAGTTGTTGACGTCCATAAAAGCTGCTATTTAAGGTGGTAAAGGTGGAAATGGTACTAAGCAAAGAGTGGTGAAATTAGGTGCCTGGCAAGCTAATGCAAAAGGTGTATTGGAGTCTCTGATCCAATGTTACAATGGGCATGATTTCACATGCAAAATGATAGCTCACTGGAATCATTTTTTGTATTGTTTCCAAAAAGGCATTAATTGATTGAATATCTAAGCTAATGAGAACAAAAAAAACCATGGCCAAATACATAACTAACTGTGCTCCCTTTGTTTCTTTCTGCCTTTAGCACTCTATTTCTTATCTTTTTTGGACAGTTTTCTTCAATACTAGCTGGCTTGCATATAAATATTTTTATATATCTATAAACAAACTCAATTACTCTTTCTTCTCATTGGCAAACATGAAATTCGGAGATTTACCAAATAGAAACCATGAAATTAATAAAGAATAAGAAAGCAGAGATGTTGCCTCTATTATCATAGGTATTCATATTAAACAAAGCAGAGTGTAAGTGGGAAGATTTCAGATACAGCTATCCAAATAAAAAATAGAATTACTGAATAAACTAACCATGTATATAAATATTATCAATGGTTTGGGAAAATAGGGGATCTAAAGAAATGGATTAAAAATGCATTGTTGTGGCTTATTTTACCAGGTTCTATCTGCCCTAAAGGGTCATGCACAAACATATCTAGGCATAATTTTACAAATTGGTATTCCCAACATGGAACTCAACACAATGGGAGAATCTAATGAAAATTTGGGATGGAAGTCAATGCACAACAAGCAGATATTCATTTTAAGGAAGAGGAAGCCAGAATCAGAAATATGTCGAGCATGGATTAGGACTTTGACTGAAATTGCAGGCAGTTATGTAGGTACATCGAAGGGGAGGGGTTGGTTAAATGAGGACAATGTTACATTTTATGTTAGATATGGAAATTGCACCAGCAAAATATTATTACAAAGCCATTTTATTTATTTTAATTATTATATTCAAAATATGCTAAGATATTCAGAGATTTATTTCAAACTAGGTTGATATCATTGCCAAAATAGGGAACAAGAGAATGAATGCAACCATATTATATGTTCACACAATAAGATAGTATAATTTCAGGTCTTAAAAACATCCTACAGGATTGTGAGCAGTGATAATGATGTGCAAGCTAAACCTTCAGCACGCTGAAATTTAAAAAAAAAATGTAAATGCATTTTCAATTTTAGAAATACATTGTAGGACGTAATTAAAATAATTAAAACAGATAAAGAGGATCCACAATGACTATGACCATAGGCACTCCAGAAAGCAAAACTAATTCAAATTAAAATAATAACAGAACTCTAGAAATGAACAATGATTTTGCTACCAATTACTGAGGCATGATGCTTCCCATTGAATAATAAGTATCAAAGAAAGACCGCACTTTAATTTACCATCATTGGCATGGAATCACTAATGTTTCCTTTCCACCACTAATTTCTTCAACCACAATATATATAATTTATATAAATTCATTGGTTAATTAAAAGTGCAATAGTGAAGCAGTATTCTTGTCAGCCATTAATTTTTAACAGGCCGCCACTGCATTCAATAATAGGCAGGATTGCCTCACCTGCACATCTCATCCTCCAATTAATCCCTAGATTGGATAGAGCAACCCAAGCGGAATTGGATTAGGGAATTGATTTCCTGTTATCTAAATATAAAATAAAATATGCTGACAGAGTAGCACAACAAATTAGCCGTGTCGTGTCACCTCAGGGATTTGGATAGTAGAGATTTTTAATTCAGTCTAAACTAATGGCTGTGAAAATTTCCTCTTTCTGTGACTCTAATCAATTTATTCTTCGAACCAAAAGGGTCATGCTATTGGATTGAAAATCCAGAGGCCTGATAGTAGTCTACACCAGAGGAGATAATCAAACTAAGGCAATTTGAAATCAAAATTTGTTTGAGAATCTGGAAATTAAAAAGTTCTCATCTAAATCCACATAACATGCGATACAATAATAATGCCTTTTGATTGTACTTCACTTTGAAAATTCAATTCAATTAAAATCAAATCGCGGCATGAAGGTTGGCAACTGAAGGTGATAGTAGGGTGTTTAAAATTGGTTATGTGCAAGAGGGCAGAACTGTTGTAGTGTGGTGATTTCAGAGGACGTTGGCCCATGTAGCGGTGAATGGCCCAATTGTAGTCATGTATTGTCTTTCCGCTGGCTGGTTAGCACACAACACAAGCTTGTCACTGTACCTGTGACAATAAACTAAACTGAAACAGAACTTAACTGGAGGAGGATTCAGAGAACCTAAAGAATTTAGAGTTAAGAGAGAGGATATTAAATATAGGTTGGCAGGAAATGGAATGGGTTAGGATTGGGCAACTGAGTTTTAGATGATTCAAAGTTATAATAAGATGGCAGGGTGGTATGAAAGAGTAGAGGTGAAATCTAGAAGTAACAGCATTGTGGCCTGTGGTGGGAGCAGAGTGGGGGATTCCATGCAGGTCTACATCTGGTCCAAAGCTCATAAGCCAGGGTCGAAGAGGAATTCCACGTCATGGAGGGAATATCTTTTAAGGTCTGTATGTACAAGCCAGGGCAGGAAATTGTGTAGAGAATAGTGTTAGTTCAAACAGAAATGGCTGCAAGGAAAGTGAGAAAATTCAGTAATGTGGGAGGTTTGGGATAGGGTTATAGGATGGCAGAATTCAAGAAGCCAAGACAGAAAAGTGGGACTTAGGAAGGACAGTTAAAGTTGGAGTCAGTATGGAGGATCAAAGAATTGGTAACGAGATTCAGACACAGTTTGGAAAGAGAGTGCGTTCCAAAGCTAATTGGAAGGTTTGTGACAAAGGACAGTTGATGCATGTCGAGCCAGGAGCTATGTAGAAATTATTACGCAGCAAACATTGGGAGCAATAATATGGGCATAATCTACACAGCAAATGGTAGGGCTCTGGGGAGTGCTGTAGAGCAGGGGGATCTAAGAGTACAGGTACATAGTTCATTGAAAGTGGCATCTCAGTTAGATCGGGTGGTCAAAAAGGTTTTTGACCCATTGGCCTTCGTCAGTCAGAGCATTGAGTATAGAAGTTGGGAGGTCATGTTACAGTTGTGTAAGACATTGGTGAGGTCATATTTAGAGTATTGTGTTCAGTTCTGGGCATCATCACATAGGAAAGATGTTGTCAAGCTGGAAAGGGTGTAGAGAAAATTTACAGAGGATGTTGCCAGGACTCAAGGGCCTAAGCTATAGAGAGAGGTTGAGCAGGCTATGACTCTACTCCTTGTAGTGCAGGAGGATGAGCGTACAAAATCATGACAGAAATAGATCAGGTAGATGCACAGAGTAGGGGAAATCAAGAACCAGAGAACATAGGCTTCAAGTGATGGGGGGAAGATTTAATAGGAACCTGATGGGTAACTTTTTTTACAGAAAGGGTGGTAGGTGTACAGAACGAGCTGTTGGAGGAGGTAGTTGAGATAGGTACTATTGCAACTTTGAAGATATATTTAGACAGGGGTATGGATAGGACAGGTTTAGAGGGATATGGGCCAAATGCAGGCAGGTGGGATGAGTGTAGATGGGACATGTTAGCCAGTGTGGGAAAGTTGGGCCGAAGAGCCTGTTTCCACACTGTATCACTCTATGACCCTATAAAGGGAAAACAAAAAGACACTAAGGTGAACAGCCAATGGAGACACGAGTTTCCACCTCGAAAACGGCACGTCATTTGGCCTTGACTGTTCCATAATGAGCACATTTGGTAACCAGAAGATATGTCTTAATAACTGAAATTTAATGTGTCCTTAGCTGTGAATGACTTTAGAACACATTTTATGCAAGTGTGGAGTTTTGTTCTTTCAGCTGTCAGTGGTTTGGAAAAGATCAAAAAACTTGTAAAAGTTATCTATTCAGTGGTGCTTCATTACCCAACACAAGTTGTTAGGCAATTTGAGTATGACTATTGTAGATATTTATGGCTTCAGCCTGATAGTACAGAATAACCTCAATATTTTTGTCAGTAGTGTTTCAGGTTGCCTTATCTTGGTAAATGCATCAGAGTCTGTCAAGGACAATGAACAGAGATTTATTTTTAAATTATTTCAGTTCTCAATTCTGTCCTGAGCCTTGAAAGAATTCTTCATCTGTGCAAGCAGCAGAGTAACAATCCATTAAACATGCTTTGGTTTTAACAGCTGAACAAACTGAGGAGCGAAATAATCGAACTGGCATGGTAATTAAACTTATTTAGGAGTGGTAATTCATTGGTGGGAGATCCACAAACATCATGGAAAGTCATGACGATACTGTCAATTTCTGCCCAAGTTAATAGTTTTGTTTTAGAAATGTTAATCCCCAATCAGGCCGCATTTGCCACAGTAACATTTCATCCATTTTTATTGGTGGAAAAGTGAAGATAAAGTCTTTCCTGGAGCTCTGTAATAGATATTTTTAATATCAAAGTTATCATACTCAGAGAGGCATGGAATTACATGGCACGAAAACAGACCCTTCAGCCCACCATATATCTGAGATATTCAATAATATTTTATGCTTGAATGTAGAATGGATTTCATAATTTAAATTCTAATACTTTTCATTGCCTTTTTTTTCTTTTTTTAATTTCTTGTACCAAAAATAGCAGTTTAAAAATATTCAAAAAGATCAACTTGGAACTGCCTTGTGTACTTTGATTAATCTGTTATACTTGACAACAGTAATATATTTTCAGCAGTTCTCGTGGCCAATTTTCACAATCTGAGAGCAATATACCCATACTATTTTTAAAAAAAACTATAACTTTGAAAATATGGATCCCGATGAAACTTCTGCAAAGATCAGGTGTATACTAGTATGGACTAGTGTATATTTGTGCATACTAGCACGGACCCACCATTCTGCATTCAGGTCAGACTTTTCATAGAATTATAGAACACTTTGGGCACAAGAAATCTGCAGTCAGCCCATTGAATCCATGCTGGCTCCCGATTGAATTATCCAGCAAGTCCCGTTCCCTCACTCTTCCCACATATTTCCTACAAATTACTTTCTATCAAGTATCTCTCCAATTCCCACTTCATAGACCAGATTTTCTCTTATTGTATCCCCTTTGCAGGCAACGAGTTCCATCACTATTTGCCACGTAATAAAAATCCTTACATCCCCCTGTACCATTTGCCCATCATTTTGAACACACCCCCTGGTATTGTGCTCATTTAAACATTACCTACATTTTTCCTCATTCTTGTGCACATTCACATTTGAATAATTTATCAACCTTAGCACACAGCACCTGGGTCCTGGAGAATACCACTGTCGATCATCTTCAAGTTAAAGACCAGACACTTACCTCCATTCTCTGCTTTCTTTACTTGAGCTAATTTTCGATCAGTCCTATGCTTGTGTTCTATGTTCTCAGACATGATATTAAACTTAAACACAGTCCACTAAATCTAAAGCTGTAAAGCAGACACGACTATGATAGATTTCCCAGCTTGATGACCCTAACCAAATATGCACAATGTTGATATTGCATTATGTGTATGGTGGCCTAATTTGGGTGACCTTACTGTTCATTTGAAACATGATTAACTTCACTTCTATATTGAAATGAGTGCACTATGCTATTTGTGGGCAATTCAGTTCATTTTAGCTGTCTCGTTTCCACTATGCTTTGTTTTAGTTTAAATCTGCTGACGGGCCTAATTAGCAATTCTTAAAGAATTCTTAAAGGTGAGACCGCACCTGGAGTACTGTGTGCAGTTTTGGCCTCCAAATTTGAGGAAGGATATTCTTGCTATGGAGGGCGTGCAGCGTAGGTTCACTAGGTTAATTCCCGGAATGGCGGGACTGTCGTATGTTGAAAGGCTGGAGCGATTGGGCTTGTATACACTGGAATTTAGAAGGATGAGGGGGGATCTTATTGAAACATATAAGATAATTAGGGGATTGGACACATTAGAGGCAGGAAACATGTTCCCAATGTTGGGGGAGTCCAGAACAAGGGGCCACAGTTTAAGAATAAGGGGTAGGCCATTTATAACGGAGATGAGGAAGAACTTTTTCAGTCAGAGAGTGGTGAAGGTGTGGAATTCTCTGCCTCAGAAGGCAGTGGAGGCCAGTTCGTTGGATGCTTTCAAGAGAGAGCTGGATAGAGCTCTTAAGGATAGCGGAGTGAGGGGGTATGGGGAGAAGGCAGGAACGGGGTACTGATTGAGAGTGATCAGCCATGATCGCATTGAATGGCGGTGCTGGCTCGAAGGGCTGAATGGCCTACTCCTGCACCTATTGTCTATTGTCTATTGTCTATTGTCTATTAAAGTGATTTTTTAATTAATAACTGTGTGTAAATGAAAATTTAAAAAAGATACAACAGGAAATCTGAAACACTGGACAATCTCAGCAGGTCAATCATCATCTGTGTAAAGAGAAGCGGTTAACATTTCAGGTCTGAGACCCTTCATCATAACTGAGAATATAGAACGGTATGGCACATGGATAGGCCATTCAGCCCACAATGTCCGTGTTGACCATGTTGCTAGTTTAAACTAATCCCATCTGCCTGCACATGGACAACATCTTTCTATTCCCTGCCTGTTGTTGTTCTTGTCTAAATGCTTCTAAATGTTGTCATAAGGTCATAAGTGATAGGAGCAGAATTAGGCCATTCAGCCCATCAAGTCTACTCTGCCATTCCATCAAGGCTGATCTATCTCTCCCTCCTAACCCCATTCTCCTGCCTTCTCTCCATAACCCTTGATACCCGAACTAATCAAGAAACTATCTAGCTCTGCCTTAAACATATCCACTGATTTGGCCTCTACAGCCTTCTGTGGCAAATAATTCCACAGATTCACCACCCTCTGACTAAAGACATTTCTCTTCATCTCTTTCCTTAAAGAACATCCTTTAATTCTGAGGCTGTGACCTCTCGTCCTAGATTCTCCCACTGGTAGAAACATCCTCCCCACATCCACTCTATCCAAGCCTTTCACTATCCGGTAAGTTTCAATGAGGTCCCCCTTCATCCTTCTAAACTTCAGCGAGTACAGGCCCGGTGCTATCAAATGCTCATCATATGTTAACCCACTCATTCCTGAGATCATTCTCCTTGTATCGCTTCCCTGGTAGTGTGTTCTAAGTATTTATCACTTTCTAAAAAAACGTGCCTCATAATTCTCTTTTAAACTTTCCCCCTCTCACTTTAAAGCTCTACTCTCTGGTATTTGACACTTCCTTCCTGCGAAAGAGATTCTAACTATCTACCTTATTTATGCCATTCATAATTTTACATACTGCTAGTCCAGTCATCCCTCAGCCTCCAAAATGCCAAATAAAACAATCCAAGTTTGTCCAACATTTCCTTACAGCTAATACTCTGTAAACCAGGCAACATTCCAATGAAGTGTGTAGGAAAGAACTGCAGATGCTGGTTTAAATTGAAGGTAGACACAAAATGCTGGAGTAGCTCAACGGGACAGGCAGCATCTCTGGAGAGAAGGAATAGGTAATCCGAAACGTCACCCATTCCTTCTCTTCAGAGATAACATGTTCCCAATGTTGGGGGAGTCCAGAACAAGGGGCCACAGTTTGAGAATAAGGGGTAGGCCATTTAGAACGGAGATGAGGAAGAACTTTTTCAGTCAGAGGGTGGTGAAGGTGTGGAATTCTCTGCCTCAGAAGGCAGTGGAGGCCAGTTCGTTGGATGCTTTCAAGAGAGAGCTGGATAGAGCTCTTAAGGATAGCGGAGTGAGGGGGTATGGGGAGAAGGCAGGAACGGGGTACTGATTGAGAGTGATCAGCCATGATCGCATTGAATGGCGGTGCTGGCTCGAAGGGCTGAATGGCCTACTCCTGCACCTATTGTCTATTGTCTATTGTCTATTGAGATACTGCCTGTCCCGTTGAGTTACTCCAGCATCCTACCATTCCAATGAACCTCTTCTGCACCCTCTCCAATGCTTTTCTGCAATGCAGTGACCAGAACTGCACACAATACTCTAAATGTGGCCTGCAGTAACAGAGATGCCCCAATTAAAGAGGACATTTCAGTGACATCTATTCAGAAGGTCTTGTCATTGGAGCAAAGGAGATGGAGGAACAGAGAAACTGTAAATCTCTGTTGCTGCAAATCTCAGAGCAGTGTACACATGTTAGCTCCTCATTATTCTATTTGCTTGCTACTAGTTATTAGTTCCAGACTCTCCTGCTTGCATCGTGACTCCCTAGGTTCACCTATAGAGCCGCCAAGTTTCCAGCTGCAATGTAGCTCCCAGCTACTACTGGCAGTTACCAATGTTATTCCAGTTAGACCCAAACTTAGGATGGTTCTTGTGTTTCTATCTTGTGGAAATTATTACTAGATTTAGGCCTGAGTAAATGAAGTGCATGTCTAATTAATATCTTTAACTAATGGATCTTCTTTAGCAAATAAAGGTGTGTGATTAGTCTCATGAACATCTGTAGCTTTCATGTTGTTCATGCCTTTATCTCTCCATTCTTTTTACTCGCATTGGCTTATATCTCATGAAGAAGGTAGTAGATTTTCGCTTGGGCAGCATACAGCCCAGCGGTATGAACATTGACTTCTCTAACTTTAGACAGCTCCTCTGTCCCTCTCTTCCCCCCCCCCCCCTTCCCAGTTCTCCCACTGTCTTCCTGTCTCCACCTATATCCTTTCTTTGTCCCACCCCCCCTGACATCAGTCTGAAGAAGGGTCTTGACCCGAAACGTCGCCCATTCCTTCTCTCCAGAGATGCTGCCTGACCCTCTGAGTTACTCCAACATTTTGTGATACCTTCAAAAGTATTCCCTTAGTTATTTGCATGTAACACAAGAAGGAATATCAGCCACAAGTTGGATTTAGGCCTGATATTCAGTTCCACTGATAAAACTTGACATTGAGAGGTGGAGAAATCTTTACCAAGAGAACCTACAGTAAAATTCCTCCTCCAACAAATCACCCACCATAGCAAAATAAGTAAAATATTCCCACCCCGATGCAGGAGCTTGATCGCCCCGAATAGGAAGGCCCGTCGCTGGCTATGGGAGTATGATCATCCCATCAACAGAAGGTTAGATGCCCCCGACGGCTAATCATAAGTATAATCAGACTTTATTAGCCGAGTATGTTTTGCAACATATGAGGAATTTAATTTGCCATACAGTCATACCAATAAAAAACAACAGAACACACAAAATACATTTTAACATGAACATCCACCACAGTGATTCCTCCGCATTCCTCACTGTGATGGAAGGCGAAAAAAAAGTTCTATCTCTCCCTTCTTTGTCCTCCAGCAGCCGGGGTCCTCTAACCTTCCATTGACGGAACGATCTTACTCCCATAGCCGGCAGTGGGCCTTCCTCTTCAGGGCGATCAAGCTCCTGCATCAGGGGGAATCTTTTACTTATTTTGCTATGGTGGGTGATTTGTTGGATTACCAAACTACCATTAGAAAAAAATGGTGCCACAAGTTTGCAGATGACACTGCCCTGGTGGGCTGGATCTCAAATAATGATGAGATGGATTACAAGAAGGAGATAGATCAAAGTGGAGTTGGTCGAGAGCTTCAAGTTCCTAAGTGTAGTTTGTCCTAGGCCAACCACAGATGCCATGGCCAAGAAAACACACCAACACCTTACTTCCACAGAAGTCAAAGGAAATTCAGCATGTCTCCAATGACTCTTTCCAATTTCTCCATAAAGCGTACTATGAAAATGCATTACAGCTTGGTATTGTAACTTTCTGCCCAAGACCGCAATAAATTATAGAGAGTTGTGAACACAGCCCAGTGCATTATGCAAACCAGCTGCACCCGTTGACTATCTGCACTTCATGCTGCCTTAGGAAAGCAACCAACATCATCAAGGACCACTCACACCCCAATCATTCTCTCCTCTTCCCCTCCCCATCAGACAGGAGATTGAAAAAAAGCTTAAAACCTCATATTACCAGTTTCAAGGGCAGCTTCTCCCCTGCTGTAATCAGACTATTGAATAGACTTCTCATGTACAGAGTCTGAAAAAAGATCCAGTCCCAAAACGTCGCCCGTCCATTATGTCCAGAGATGCTGCCTAAACTGCTGAAGTAATCCAGCACTTTGTGATTTTTACTCCTGATTCCAGCATCTGAGGTTCCTTGTGCCTCCCAATGCACCTCGCTGTAGCCCTAGCACTATTTTTTAACTGTTCTTTCTGTGGAATTACAATGCTATATTCTGTACTCTGCTTCTTTCTCTCCTTTGCACTACCCTGACGTACTCATGTATGGTATGATTGGCCTGGACGGGAAGTAGAACAACATTTGTTACTGTACTGTCTCGGTACATGTGATACAGGTCCACCAACGATTTTCCAGCACCTGGTGGTCCGGCACCACCTTTAATCTGAGGCTCTGACCTCTAGTCCGAGACTCTCCCACAAGTGGAAACATCCTCTCCACATCCACTCTATCCAAGCCTTTCGCTATTTTGTACTTTTCAATGAGGTTCCCCCCCTTATTTGTCAAAACTCCAGCAAGCACAGGCCCAGGACCGACAAACACTCATCATAGGTTAACCTACTCATTCCTGGGATCATTCGTGTAAAGCTCCTCTGGACCCTCTCCAGCGCCAGCACATCCTTCTTCAGGTTTGGTGCCCAAAATTGCTCACAATATTCCAAATGTGGCCTGACTAGTGACTTCTAGAACCTCAGCTTTACATCCTGTTTTTTAAAATATAATCCCTCTCGAAATAAATGCTAGCATTGCGTTAGCTTTCTTTACTACTGATTCGACTTGCAGATTAACATTTTGGGAAACCTGCACCAGCACTCCCAAGTTCCTTTGCACCTTTGTTTCCCTCTCCAATTAGAAAATAATCTACGCCTTTATTCCTACTTCCAAAATGCATGACTCCACACTTTGCCACACTCTATTCCATCTGCCACGTCTCTGCCCACTCTTCCAACCTATCCAGGTACTTCTGCAGAGTCCCTGCTTTCTCTACACTACCTGCCCCTCCATCTATTTTCATATCATCAGCAAACTTGGCCACAAAGCCTTCAAATCCCTCATCCAAAACATTAATAAACAAAGCGAAGAGCAGCGGCCCCAACACCGAGCCCTGCGGAACTCCACTAGTCACTGACGGCCAATTAGAAAAAGCCCCCTTTATTGCCACTCTTTGCCTTCTGCCATCCAGCCAACCTGCTATCCATGCTAGTGTCTGCCCTTTGATACCCTGAGTTCTCATCTTCCTCAGCAGCCTCCCATGTGGCACAAAAGGCTTTCTGAGTAAATAAGGCATCTTGCACATGCTGATACTCAGACATTGTGCTCTGGGCAATCATATTAAGTGCAGGCCTAGATTTTTGGGAAAAGGCGTAAATAAAATATTGAAATACACAAAAGAAAATTTGGTGCAAAGTAACAATCATATTATAATGAAATATGTTAATTTGTTTCAAATTTATCATTTTTTTAAATTGCTATTTTGAACTCCATCACTATCAGTTAACGAAAAAAAAGAGTTGAAAGCAAATTATGGGAACTGGGTGACTGCTTTACACACGCTCTATACTTAACCATAAAATAGTAATTATTAGATGTCTCTGAGTTTGACACTTAATATTAACAATGCTTATTAAAGTGCTCGAGGAAGGAGTAAAATTACTGAACTGCCAAAACTCTTGTGTTTTCAATGAAACACAAACCAAAGTGCATATATATTGTACGTTGTGAGACATTTAAAATTTGATCATATTTTGCAGCATTCCAAATTCATTTTAATACGTTTGAGGAAGAAGTGCTGTAAAAATGACTTCAAAATGTCATTGCCTGTCTGGAACCGAGGGCATATGAATTCCTGGTTCAGCGCTGTGAATACATACATAAGTAAAATATGCCAGCACAGGTTTATTGCATCTGGATCATATAATCTGTGCTGGTTGCAGGCTTGACCTTAAGTAGACAAGGTTCATACATGTAAACATGAGGCTCCCAAGCATTTGAAAGGACCCATTATTTGATCATAACAATATTTGACCTGCTTTGGCTGAGGGGCTACCTTTACATAAAGATATAAAAAAATGTCCTTCTGTATTTTGCCACTGTGAATTGCTGGTATTTCCTGTTTATATTTGCTTCTGATAATATGGGCAATCACTTGAGATGCACAGCATAAATATGAGCATCAGACTCGTGACAGATATATCTTTTTAAATGACCTAGAAGGAATCAGGACACAAACATTCAATCATTCCTTGACCTTTAAATGTAGGGGGTGCCAACATCTGTCGGGTGTAAGTAAGATACTTGTGGAAGGAAAACACTCAGTTGATATTTTCAACCACTTCTTTTCTCCGGTTGTCTTTTCTGCATTCAGTGTGGTACATTGATCATATCAAAAGATAGGATCAGTGTTAATGCTGTGTGGTTTTGCAGTCCTTGGAGATAATTTACAGTTCCCGTAATTCAATATCCTGCAAAGTGGCAATTTGCACATCAGCAAAGTTTAGATCGGAGCACATGCATACTAATTTGCCGAGGAAGATCTTGGAATGAATACATAAATAACCCTGCTGTACAATGAAACATCAACAGGGCACTAAGTGTCTCAAGATACATAAACACATTTGCAGTAAATCTTTGTACCTGAATTATGAATATTTTCTACTTGGAGGAGCAGCGTCCATCAGTCATAAATGTAATTTCCTTAGAAGAATTCAATCTTGCATATTAACGAGAAAAGAAGCTAATAAGTCCAGATGGCTGTAGTTTTATTTATATTTCTCTCCACAGCCAAACATGCACAGACAGCAGATTTTACTTACTGAAAGTTGGTAACCACAGCTTTTCCCAAACCAGGAATTTTTCACGGTCGACTACCCATTAAATCTATTCTTGTTTGGAGTGAGTCCCCGAGTGGAAATGTTCCACTTCCAAGTGATTGGCAAGGCCCGGGGCTGCTCAGGCTTTACAATTGCCCTCCCCAAATATTGCTTTGATAGCCAGTTAAGCCAAAACCCTCAGGCTTAACATCCTTTAACGCTGCCAAAGAAATTGAATGTATCACACATGTTAAAAAATTATAACAATGTAAACAAAATTATTAAATTTTAAAACATTTCTAAAAAACAAATAAATTAAACTAAATGGAATTCTGCTAAAATACTTAGGTATTAAACACGTTAAAATGGTTTGGTTTTTAATAAGATAGACAGGATTTATTCAAGCTGAAGTGTACCACTTAACAGGAACAGGGCCAAGAGCTAACAGAGTGGTTTACTAGGATAGCAGAAGAGCATTTAAACTCAATTGGCAGGGGGATGTTCACCAGCATATCATGACAAAAAAGGCAAAATATAGACAAAGGAGGTGATGGATATATTGAACGAGCTGGCAGAGGAGGTAAATGCCGCACATTTAAAAGACACTTGGATAGTTACATGAATAGGAAAGGTTTAGAGAGATATGAGCCAAACGTAACAAATGGACTAGCTTAGATGGGGCATCTTAGTCAACATGGACGATTTGGTCCAAAGGACCTGTTTCCCTGCCATGTGACTCTATGAGTGGAAATGCAAGATATTTCTCGAGAAGGAAATATACATTATTGGATGGAGGAGACCGACAGAGATCATTAGGAACAGAGGTACAGGTTTCAAATACATGTGCATAAAGGCACAATGTGTGGTGAACAAGGTCAATGAGCTGAAGGTACAAATAACTGCTATAAATGAGGATGTAGAACCAACAAATGAAACAAGACTCCATGTAGAGCAGGGCAAGCACCAAAATTCCTGGGTACAAAGTGTTCAGAAAAGAAAGGCAACGTTAACAAGATGGTGTGGCAATCCTGTTTAAGTGAGATATTGTAGTGGTTGAGAGACAGGATGTCCTTGAAGGGACAAGTGCAGGATCTATATGGCTAAACTGAAGAATCAGGAAGGGGATTATCAGGGTACTAAGAGCATACCATAACTCACAAGCAAGAAAAAGAGAGTCAAAAGAGTCAGCAGTGTTTAATTGTCGTATGTACCAGCAACAGAACAATGATATTCATACTTGGCTTACTTTTCAGGCCTGTTAATGAACTGATACACAAATAAATATTCAATAATCAATCATACAATAAATTAATAATTGGTAATAGTAGGTAATCAGATGATAAGTGTGGAAAATCAAAGTCTGTGCGAGAACCAATACAAAGTCCATGGAAGATAATAGTTGCTGAGGTTGTGGTTAGTGTTGTGCAGTTCATGAGCCTAATGGTTGCATGGAAGAAGCTGTTCTTGAACTTGGAAGTCATGGTTTTCAGGCTCCTGTTACTTTGTCCCAATAGTAGTCGTGAGATGAGAGAATGCTGAAGCCAGGATGGTGAGGTTATTTAATGATATTAGCTGCGTTTTTGAGGCAGTGCCTCCTGCAAGTCTCTTTGATATCGGGAAGTCAGTAGCTATGATAGAATGGACAATGTCCACCAGACACTGTAGCCTCCTTCATATCTGGGTTTCTGAGTTACTGAACTGGGCCGTAATGCAACCAGTAAGCTTTCTACTGTACATCTGCAGAAGTTTGATAGAGTGTCAAACTGATTCTCCTCAATCTTTTAAGGAAGTAGATGAACTTTTGTTGTGATTGCATCAGTGTGCTGGGCCCAGGACAGATCTTCAGAGATATGCAGAACCCAGAAATGAAGCTGTTGACTTTATTCATTGCAGACCCATCGATGAAGGCATGTTCATGGATTTGCTGGCTTTCCCTTCTTGAAGTTAACATTTAGTTTCTTGGTCTTGCTAAAGTTGAGAGCCAGATTGTTCTTCTGGCACCATTCAATCAGATTATCAATCTTCCTGCTCAACTCGGACTCATTATTACTTGTTATTCATCACACAATGTTGATATCATCAGCAAAGTTAACAATGGCGATCGCTTTGGAGGTGTGTCTGGTAACATAGTCATGGGTATAGATGGTTGTAGATGGTTCTCAAGTGTTGCTGATTCATACTGATTGTGGTCTGCTAAAGAGGAAGTCCAAGATTCATTTGATGCAATTGTATAGGGATGAACAGAGATCTAGTTCTTTAAGTTTTATACTGTTTCAGGTGATGAGTGTTGAACGCCAAGCTGTAGTCGATAAACAACACTGACATACTCAATCTTATCGTGCAAGTGGTTTAGTGCAGAGCAGATAGTCGGCATCACAACATCACCTGTTGATCTGCTGTGATGGTAGATGAATTGTACTACGTTCAGTGAGTGAGAGAGTGAGTGAAAAAAGGGTGAGAGAGAGGGAGATAGAGAGGGTGGGTGGGAGAGAGAGAAAATACAAATTGCTAAGGGGGTGATTTGTGGGGTTCCAATTACCAAACTGATTTATAGGAAGGCGACAATTATCCTATTGGGAAAAATGAACAAGACAATACCTATGTGTAGGAAAGAACTGCAGATGCTGGTTTAAATCGAAGGTAGACACAAAATGCTGGAGTAACTCAGTGGGACAGGCAGCATCTCTGCAGAGAAGGAAAGAAGGAATGGGTGACATCACCCATTCCTTCTTTCCTCTCCAGAGATGCTGCCTGCACCGCTGCCTGTCCCAAAATCCAGCATTTTGTGTCTAAGGCGACACCTATGGTCTCTTGAGCTCAGAAAAAATGGGAGGTGATGTCACTTAAACGTACAAAAATTCTTATGGGATTTGACAGAGTACATGCAGGGATGATTCCCTAATTGAGCTACCTGGGCTCTCTGTCCAGAATTGCACTCTCCTTATTTTGAGACAGAGTTGAGAAGAAATATCTTCATATGTTTTGTAGTAAACATTTGAAATCTTTGTGCAGGACCTGAGGTACCTGGGATTATAGCTTTGAAAATGACACAGCATGTTGAGAGAATAGTTATAAGATCCTCAAATTCAAAATTAGGAGCATAGAGTACAAAAGCTGAACCTGTATAAAACAATAGTTATGTTATAACTGGCGGCATATGTTCACTTTTGGCTACTGTAATTAAGGAATTTTGTGAGAGTCTGGGAGAAGCTGCAGAAAAATATCTATTAGTATGGTTCCAATGATAATTATATTGTGTATTAGTTTACAATGGAGAAGACAGGATTGTTCACCTTGGAGCAAAGGGAATTGAAAAGTGATCTAATTTACAAAATGATGACTGATTTAAAAAGGATAAATAGAAGGAAGTTATTTACATCAGTTCAAGGACTTGGAGATTGATTCTTTGGATCCACTTGAATTTCCTGCACTTTAGAAAGAACAATATAGCTGGAGAAAGAATGAATGCGCAGGACAAGCCTATACAGAAAATCTGGACAAGAAATACGTGAGCAGGGCCTGCAGAGAAAATCCATGTCAGGACATCTAAAATGCCCAAAAGTACAACAGATCTTCTCAAAATCACCCCAAGATATGGCACAGCAAACAACCCTTAATTGGACAAACATAAGGTAGGATAGACCTCTTAGGACAGTGGACTATAATTCCTGATTCGGAAGGTTCATGTTGTACTGAGCAAGTTCAATTCCCATCAGAGATAAAACAGGAACAAGTGGCAGATGGAGTAACATTATCAATTGTTAGCAATGAAAATCAATTAAATGTTTAAATGTTGGTGCAGTGAATGTGCAACACCAGCTTGTTTCAAATGTCTCCTTAAAGCTGCAAGGGGAAGTTTGGGTGCAAAGATAGGGAGTTCTCTGCAATGCTTGGGGGTCTAGACAATATGGATACAGTTAAATCAGGAGAGCACTCCCATTCCATCCATAGTAACTTTCAAAACACTTTACAAAAACTTACCTTTTTGTTGGCAGTCTCTGCTGAAGGATCCAGAGGGAGCAAGCTTTCACCTGCTCTGCATTAATCCAATTCTCAGGGGGCTCCTGAAATAGTTTTAATCATTTACAGCTGTTTTTGGAGTCCCGAGGGATGTGAAAAAAGGCTGATCCAACTTATTTTTAAACACAGGACAATAGTTTTGAGATAGGGCTTGTAACACCTCTTTTACATCTTGCATTGAACATGCAGCATAAATACAGAATATTCAACCCAATAAGTTAATACCCTCTATCTAAACCTATTGACATTGCCTTCTATTCATTTCACTCCTTTCCATTCACTTGGCTGCTCCTTAATTGTATCTTTTATTTGCCTTAACCAATCCATGCGAAAGCAATATGTTCCTGGTCTTTTCTGTGTATGAATGATTTTTAACATGCGACTACATTTTATTTCTAATGATTTTTTTACAGCAATAAAATCTGGAATAGTCAAACCATCCCTTGTCATTAATTTGACCTAGATGGTTACTTTTCCTTCAACAAGTTCATATGTTATTTCTGTACTTTCAGGAAATTGTTGTCAGAAGTGAAGCTTTCCAAAGGTCTTTATGTCCCTCCAGAGTTCTTGTGTAATTGAAGCTCTGTTAATGCCTCATTATGATCTGCTATCGATAACATATCACGTTGTATCATTGAAGGAGGATATGTTGATTGGGTTAGATAGAGGTGATTGAGTTGAATACACTGTTTCTGTGCTGTATATTCAATGCAAGGCAGAAGAAATAATAATAAGCAGGTCGGCAAACGATGTTTTCTAACAGAAAATAATTAATTGTTGGGATATAAAATTGACGACGCGGCTAAAAATTGTTCAAAATTACTATTTTTAATAGCTCAGCAATTTTATTTTAAACTTTCAGCAAACAAAAACAAAATCCCTATGATAATAGAGAGAAAAAAAAATCTTTGCCACTGACACTTTCTTTAAGCCCATTTATATAGGGCTCACTAACTAATACCACTAAGGGAATAACTGACCTCAAAAGCTTAAATTGACTCAGGCCTGGTTAGCATTTGAATGGGGAAAAAAACAGAGAGTAACTGGTGCCTGAGGCTGTACATGGAGCAGAGAGAGCAACCTGTCCAAGAATTTTCTAAGATATAAAGCATATTGCAATATGTAATGCATCCAATGGTTGCAGCAGCCTTGGGGATGAATTTTTAATTATGACTTTTGAAATGTCCAAAAAGTTGTGTAATATGGACATTTGCATATTTTAAACAAAAGGCCCTGAGGTGAAATTAGACTGGGGCAAGGCCCAAAACAGATAATGCTGTTACTTGCAGTTATTTGCAGTTTGGTTAATTTTAATATTATATGTGGCAATAAATGTAATTTGCTCCTGTTTTATTATTCCCACCTATTATGCCTTAATTAGATTCTTGCTAGCCTCTGCTGATACTGATGATATCAGGAACTCTGATGCATGGACTTTAAATGGATTGTCTATGAAACGGTATTGAATTTTCTCTCTACTCGTGACTTAAAATCATAACTGTTATTTCCACAAGCTAATTATAGACCTGCAGGCAATATTCCTTAATTCTTTCAACTCATTTAACGGCACAACATAATTCACTAATTCTTATGCTGTGCTGTCCATTATATCAATGTCTGAAGCATTATTTCACAGATAGCTCTTTCAAGTTCTGCTAATGGAATTCTATTTAGTTTTTACTACTCCACAGACTTCTGCTTAGTTGCACTATTATGACCATATTGGAGCAGAGAAACAACTGCGTATATTTTATGAATTTGTATTCTGTGTTGAAAGATTTGCACACTGAGAATTTATGATCACGTTTATATGGAAGTTAGGAAGGTGGCTGGAATTATTTTTGTCCATTAAAATTAGATTTTACATTTAATATTTTATAATCGAGATAATATAATAGATATTCACTCTTGGCAATTCATCATTCAATATAATTTGTAAAAATAAACCATACGATTACTGTAAATGTTTTAATAATTCATACAAGTGGATTTACATCATAGATAACATGATGTTAAAGTGTTATCAATTACATTCATTTTACAATGAATTCAATGGGAATTCTTCAAAGATATTATTCAAATTCTTCAAAGATATTAAGTCATTATTTCCTTTTAGATGGGGTGAGCTAATAACTGTTCCACAACCCTTCCAAAATCATTCGGATTTGCATACTATGTGCCTGCAAGAATGACCCCATTGTATCAAGTTCCCATAGTGGCATGGTCACACCCTAACAAAAAATTTCCCCAATTGAATTTTCCTGACATAAGCAGTTTTGTAGACAATTTTCTTCCATTAAACTTTTCTGTCCTGGCTCACAATCTCATAATCTTTTCTGTACACAGCCTGACACCAGAGATAGAGTGATAGTAGTCATAATTCTTAGTATGACTTGATAATAGGTTGGACAGGAGGCTCTTTGTTCTTTCGGGGAAGCAAAACTTACTTTTATTACCAGTTTTACTTTGCTCCTGAAAGATAATTAAGTTTGTATGGCATAAGGCTAGTCAGTAAAATGATTTTTTCAAAATATTGTATATGTGCAAGATGCAGCTATTCTTATTTTATGATAAAGTAACATATTGTCTATTGTATGCCTTAGATTCTGAATGCAAATGAATCCGGATGAATCTGGTTTAGTTGCATACCCTTTTCGTTTGCTAGAATCAGGAGTATTGTTCCCAAGACCTGGTTCTATGTTAAGGTCCAATGAAACTTCCCTTTATGTTGGTGCTTCCGCGAGTTCAAGTGAATCTTGTCAGGTTTCATAACGGACATGAATAAATGGACTCATTAGTCCAATGCAGTTGTTTCTCAATTTTAGAACTATTTTAAAGAAGGATCACTAAGCAGACTGTAAAGCAAGTCCTAAGCTTATTCAAGTGGTCTGACATCTCATCTCAGAAACTTGAGGTAACATAGGATTGGCCACATGTTACAGGTGCTTCTGAGCACCAATGTAGCTCACTATGTGTAATGGGATCTATGTGGCAATATTTCAGGTATTTGTAAGATGTGATAAAAATGAGTTAACCAAAAAACAGTGTGAAAACTAATAGAAAAAAAAAATTGCACTTCAAAAATAGGTCAACACAGTTTAGTTTTGTTTAGTTTAGAAATACAGCGCGGAAGCAGCTCTTCAGCCCATTAAGTCCGCATCGACCAGTGATCTCCGCACACTAACAGCTGCTCCATAGGTCAATGTTAATAGATCCATCTCTTCCTTTGGTATCCTATGACCCTCACATTCCATCACCACCCACTGCCCTCACCCCTCCCACCCTTTCTTCGCCTGCAAGGTAGTCCTTCATCACGTCACTTAATGTCATAATTTATGATGGTTTCAGACTGGTAATAATATTCTAAGAATCAAAACATTGAAGATAAATCACCTCGGCCATTACTATTTTTTATTAATATGCCATCATTAATAACTAGAAATTGCCACTTCATGGACATTAAATAGATACATTTGTAATCAGATAAAATAGCACCAAAAGAGAAAAAAATGTAACGAAGATAATATAAAAAAAAATGTTAAGTAATTTGCACTACTCTTGCTTGGACTTTGGTTGACCCTGCAGTAGGGAGAGATGCAGCTGGTCAGAGGAGCGAATAAGAGGGTTGTCAAAGTGGCTATGGATGGTAAGGAGGGGTGGGGGGTAGCAGGGTTGATGTCATGTCATTAATGATTGGAAGGACTGGTTGGTGGCTGGTAATTAACTGGGAGGTGGAAGATGGTTGGTGATTGGATATTGACCCAGTGGGTGCAGGAAACTGGCTGATGGTCTGGTCATGAGATGGGTGCTATGTTGGTGCTCGGATTATTAACTGGGGAGGGTTTTGGGGAGGAAGGAGGAGGAGGGAGGGAGGGAGGGAGGGAGGGAGGGAGGGAGGGAGGGAGGGAGGGAGGGAGGGAGGGAGGGAGGGAGGGAGGGAGGGAGGGAGGGAGGGAGGGAGGGAGGGAGGGAGGGAGGGAGGGAGGGAGGGAGGGAGGGAGGGAGGGAGGGAGGGAGGAGGGAGGAGGGAGGAGGGAGGGAGGGAGGGGGGAGGGAGGGAGGAGGGAGGGAGGAGGGAGGGAGGAGGGAGGGAGAGAGGAGGTGGTCGAGAGGAGGTGGTCGAGATCGTCAGGTCAAGATCGTCAGGTCATTACGCTGGGGATTTGGATGGGGTTAGGCTATTAAAGGGGTGGGGGGGTGCTTTGATGTCAGGTCATTCATTTTATGGGAGGGAGGGGGGGGGGGTGTTGTTGGCTGAGTCGTTAACGGGGATAGGGATTTTGGTGCCAGGTAATTGATATTCGTGGGGGATAGAGAGAAATTAATTGATGTATATAATGAAGAGGGTGGGAGAGGGTTGGGAGCAGGTCAGAAGCCTGTGTCGGGGGTGTCATTGCTGCCCTGGGCTGGGGTGTCAGTAAGTTACAGAGCACCGACCGAGATGAGATGAGCTGGGCTGGGCTGGGCTGGGCTGGGCTGGGCTGGGCTGGGCTGGGCTGGGCTGGGCTGGGCTGGGCTGCCGGTGCCGGACGCTGGTCCGGTGAAGTCGGGCGTTAGTCCTGGGGATCTACAGACGTTCCATCGGGTGGATGGGTGGACGGATATAAAAATCAAACTTCGCCTCCACCGGCTGCAAATTTCGACTGCTCGCTCACATTTTATGTTTTCCAGAGAAGTCGGGAGGCCATGGGAAATCCCCTGGCCGCTGATCAGGGGTAAACAGCTAACAGCCGGGACTGCGCTGGAGAGATGATGGGTGAAATGCTCAGTGCAAGTGGCTACAACGTGGCATTTAAATCACCTGCATATATAACACTCAAATTCCAGAAAAGACATTATAAAAATCCGGATCTTAAGGTTACTTTGTGTGTAGCTGTCATAAGTCTAAAGAAAGGCTTGTGATAAATGGCATTAATGTGCCATCGTTATCGCTTGAGTTTTATGTCTGTTTTCCATCTTAAAGAACACGGACACAAAATCAATGAAGGATTTCAGTGGACCATGTCAGCAATAGTTACAGACCACTGGCTGATTAAGGCCTTAACACTGGCTAAATTCAGACTTCCCAAAAGCTGAGGGAAATCTATATAATTGTGTGCACGGTCTTAGCGGCATGCACCTTTGACCGGGCCTTATTGACTGTCTTCTGTAGATAGGTTTGTATCCGGAGCTGCTTCAATTAAATAATGTGTTAGAGTGCACACAAGCAGCTTTTGTGAGCTCCAGAGCATTGTTGGAGCTGATTTCACCGCAACAGACCAGTTAAAAAGGTTTTGCTGTTACAACCCAAAGGCTGGTTGGACACCAGGTTAGAAAGGTTTACAAATAAAAAGGTTAGCTTTCACCGATCATATGTGACTTTTAATGGGTGAGTGGAAGTACAAATATTTCTAAAGGCCCAATTTGAAAATATGTTTTTCAGGTTGATGCGGGCCTAATGTTCCCAGCTTGGTTGTAACCAGCTGCAATTGCTGGGCTCCAATGCTGCCTGTGTGGAGTTTGCATATTCTTCTTGATACCATGTGGGGATCTTGTTTAAACTTACCACTTCACATTGCAATGCAGAGGGAGAGTTCACTTTTTACATAATTAAATGCCAGCATTTGAACACAAGGATTATTTACCTTAATATTTACCTTTTATTATTAACTAAGCCCTTGTACCACTACCTCACTCCCACTCCATATTCAATCTTTTCCTTTGTCAATTATCACCAAGCTGACTGTCTAAAACAATACCACTTCCTCTCGCTGCCACTATTTGTGAATCCATCCTTATACAAGCATAACAACACCCTTGACCTCCTCCAAATCTCTAGACTAAATGCAATCCCTCTTCTGCTTAATCCATCTCTTTATGGAGACACCTTTTCTTTATGGCAGAAACAAAGAACTGCAGATGCTGGGTTTACACAAAAGAACACAAAGTGCTGGAGTAACTCAATGGGTCAGGCAGCATCTCTGGACAACATGGATAGGTGATGTTTCGGGTTGGGACCCTTTTACAAACCCGCAATGTCACCTATCCATGTTCTCTTGAGATGCTGTTGGATGCTCTGAGTTACTCTAGCACTTTGCACCTTTTCCTCATGATCTCTTAGCCAACTCTCTACGGCCAAACACCAACCTTGCCAAAAGTCGGCCCAACCCTTGCCACATTGCAGCATCCATTTACAACCCCTCTCAATGTTCTAATCACTCTTGAATTTCCAGTTGCAGTCTACTGACCATTTTCTGTGACCCAAACCTGGGTCCTCTTTCTGAAGTCTTCACACTTTAGCAATGTGGGATTAGGCCCATGCTGTATTAATAGCACTGCCAGGCATGGAAATTAAATTGCTTTTGAGGGCAAATATTCTGCTAGGCTTATTCTGTCATACACCATATCTTGGATTTTGTTCACTTCTAAATTATGAGTGGCAGTCCCTCTAAATAAAACATTCTTGACCTATCATTACAACAAATTAATTACCAACTACAGGTAGACCAACATCTTTTGTGCAATAGAGCAGCTTAATTGAACCTTATCATATTTTGTTCCTATCCATTTAAAAAATATCCCCTGATGTGCTGAATTATCTGCCGCAGTTTTAATAAAACTACTACAAGTAAGGTTATCACCAGCAATAAGACTTTCTAATAACATTGTCCAATTCCTCCAGTGAATAATCTAATTTATATCATGGAAAATGCACATTATATAAAAAATACATGTAACCATTTAATCATTTTAATAGTGTACAATTGTCATTAAAAAAAAAAGATTTTTGATTTGATTGGTTTTAAGTTTGATAATTAAGTGCCGATAATGAACGGAATTTGTCAGTGTCAAGATTTGTAAGTGATCAGTTTTGTGAAAATTGTCTGTTCTAGAAGTAAATTGAATCTCAAAACAGCATAAAAGAACTTAAATTGATTTGGGCCTAACTCCCATAACAATCAAAACACCCCACATTTTTCATCAGTTAGCCATTTCATATCATATCATATATATACAGCGCGGAAACAGGCCTTTTCAGCCCACCAAGTCCGCGCCGCCCAGCGATCCCCGCACATTAGCACTATCCTACACCCACTAGGGACAATTTTTACATTTACCCAGCCAATTAACCTACATACCTGTACGTCTTTGGAGTGTGGGAGGAAACCGAAGATCTCGGAGAAAACCCACGCAGGTCACGGGGAGAACGTACAAACTCCTTACAGTGCAGCACCCGTAGTCAGGATCGAACCTGAGTCTCCGGCGCTGCATTCGCTGTAAAGCAGCAACTCTACCGCTGCGCTACCGTGCGCTAGATTGCACCAAAATTATTGATGTTGCCAAATGTAATCACCATTCCTTCCCAGTTGAAGTAATGATCAAGACTAATCAATGCGTGGTTGGCATAGCCATTTTATAGAATCTGTTCATCCAGTTCATTGGAAGATTTTACAACAGACCTCAAAGCTATACTGTGGACCATGCAGAAAATCTTGTTTGCTTGAACTCAATTCTTGATATTAATTCAATACAAGATCATTTTTATTCTTTGCTATTGTGGCTTGTTGCTGAGACTTGAAACTGGCAGTACATTTTGTAAATCAAAGTTTGTAATTTTTTTGCTGATCATTTCCTATTCATGAATGAGAATAGACATGATATTCAAGAAAATTATTTGAACAAATGCTGAAAATTAGATGGTCTTTCACTGTGAGCATCTTCTTTGGCCTATTACCTTATGTAAAATAAAAATAAGGATGCTGCAATTCATAGAAATCCAGCATTTTTTTCTGTACACTAGGATGCTCAATGTGTATACATTTTATACATGAAAACCAGACTAATTCAATTATATGCGCAGGAAGGAACTGCAGATGCTGGTTTAAACCGAAGATAGACACAAAGTGCTGGAGTAACTCAGCAGTACAGGTAACATCTCAGGAGAGAAGAAATGGGTGATGTTTCGGTCGAAACCCTTCTTCAGTCCGAAGTCTGAAGAAGGGTCTCAACCCAAAATGTTACCCATTCCTTATCTCCAGAGATGCTGCCTGTTCCACTGACTTACTCCAGCACTTTGTGTCTATCTTCTATTTCAATTATAACTAGATTAGATTAGCTGGCACACATTTTTCAGCTAAAGTGCCATCAGACTCAGGAACAACTCTTTCCCCACTGTCATTAGGCTTCTGAACAGTCCTTCCCTACTGTCCAATTCACCTCTATCCTATTGCGGATATTGGACTTTATCGAAGGAACTGGCGCGCTGCAATGCTGAGAACTATATTCTGCACTCTACCTATTGTACTTGAGTTTGACTTTATTTTAAGTATATATTATATACAGTGTTATCTGATCTGATTGTATAGCATACAAAACAAAGCTTTTCACAGTACTTTGGTACACGTGACAATAACAAACGTAAACCCAAACCCACGTACTGGGAACTGAGAGCTTATCCAAACCTCTGTTCTGCAGCCAACTCACCTTCCCGAGGTTTCTTTAAGACTTATCCCATCAATATAAGTAGCAAAGGTTAAATAGAAGTAAATTGTGGGAAAATATAAATAACAAAAGAGTGTTGTACACATTCATATTTTGTTGTTTGTTTTTGTGTATTATCACATAATGATCCTTCAAAACTGACTGCAGAAATTGGGGGGCTGCATGGAATATTCTACCTGAGAGTTCATGAAACTGTATCATTAGCATAGCAGCAGATGATAGTCTTAAATGTACATGTGAGATCTAACCATGTCTATACATAAGCAAGGTATATGGAACATGATGCACAAATCTTCATTGCTACTAAATCAAATACGAGTGCTTTGTTTTTCACAGTGGTTACTAACATGACTTGCACGGCACTCCATCGTTTCACATGGTAATATTCAACTTTTCAAATTGCAAGTGTAATAATATGCACTAAAAGCAAACCCTTCTTATTTTTGCAACATCCATGAGGACTTTCAGTCTTTGCACAGTGAATCACTGTCACTTGCAATTGATATGGCCCTTCCTCCACATTCACAAACACCCACACCTAGGAGGCATTGTGAGAACGCTCCTTTAAATAAATTTTGCTGCTGTGACCTGATGAGCTATTACAGTTACATAATGAAAACTTTTTTTTGTAATTACCAGCCGGTATTCTCTGGGACCATTTCAACAAATTTCAGCAGACTCCAAAGGTGCCTCAGGGAAACAGGCTCTCTGCTGCCACCTCCTGGTAGTGATAAATTGCCCTTTCCTGGTAAAGAAAACAACAGGAACGTAATACAATAACAGCACTGACAGACAGCAAATATATATTAGGCATATAAAAACGAATATAAGACATTAGCTAGATAAATCCTTTAAGCAGCTTCTGAAAATTGAAATGAGCAGAAAGTGTAACCGGCCTTACACTTCAGTGTTTTGCTTCTCTTCATCTTAACATTCTTCGGCTGGCTTACTTTGATTTTTGTCCTCTCTCATAACAGCAGCCGTCACTCTCTGTAGAGATACACAAACTGATAAACACCTGCAGCTCCTTCTTGGCCAATTTCATCACTGTCACAGCATCGCTTGCAAGCCAGTGACAAGGAAAAGATCACACAGAATCCTGAGCAATGAAATGAATGAAGGCAATTTACATGGTGCAGCATGTCAGCACAGCTACTGCCATGCCAAGACAAAGCACATCAGTGGTACTAGCCAGAAAGAACATTCTTTAAAAATGCAGACAACATAACATGAATATTTTATCTCCTGCACCTTTCTTTGGATTAAATATGTTAGAGAGGCCGAACTGTAATGGAAGCTGAATAAATGAAGGTCCTGGTTCGGCAAAAGAAAGGAAAGACATGCAGAAAAAAATTGTTAATGATTCTTTCTGCACAAATCCTGCTGATCCTCAATCATATTTCCTCACATTAATTTCAAACAGTTTAGTTTATGTTATGCCAGTTTTCAATGGAGTAAAAAATCCCTTTAACAACACTTAAAACAGAAATACAGCACACATTATTCTGTTGTCATCTTATCTGTAGTTGCAAAAATCCATATAACAAACCCTTTTTTCCCCAAAAGAAGTATTCAGTACTTTCATCTTCCTTTCAGCATCTGCTGATTGGGATCATAAAGCACTTCCTTTGTTCCGACAGCTATCATGAAGCGGCCAGTCACTTGCTTATCTGCATTTTATGTAAACTAAATTAAGGCTCAAGAATAAATCTTCAGTGAACCTCCTAGATTGCTTGTGGGCAGGCAGGCTAGTTCCATTGCCACAAAAGAACAAACCTCAGTTGCTCATCCATTTCACAGCTTTGCTCCACACAACTACCTAAGCCCCATTGCTTTAGATCCATCTGCAACAATTTACAGTTAACTCCTTCCTTTAATCCACCTGCTTTTGAGTCTCTCAAAGGACTGTCAGCCAGGATCAAGTGAAGCACTTTTTTTATACAACCCAGAATGAGCAGGTGGTTTGAGTAAGAGAGTCTCATATCAACCTTGTACTTTTATATTGTGTGGCAGGTTATTTTAATTTTCCATACATCCAAAAAACCCTAGCTTTTTATGATAAGACGTTGATTAAATTCTAAATGCATACGGCAGTGGGTGCCTTAGAAATCCTGAAGGCATGTGCTTGCATTTCCCATGGAATCAGTGATTACAGTGCTGGCAACAAGACACACCTATGCCATTTGATAGTAAACAATAAAACATTATGGTAATTGCTTTCCTTAAGACGTTTAAGAACATGCTCCAAAGTCCCATTAAGTTCTCAATTGCAACTAGTCTCAGCTTTAAAAATAAAATATATTGCATTCTATTTCCAGTAGATGTCTAAAGAATTTTTTTAAAAAGCAGACATAAAGAAGTTAACAGTGCTGAAGTAATCCTGTCGACATGATTGGAACTTTATATTTTGACTTTCTGCAGTAGCTAACAGCAACATTTCTAAATTCACGAAATAAAAAATGAGTAATTATATACATTTAAATATAATAGCATAAGTCATTTAAAACGACTTCACATTTATTTAACACAGAACCATACATGACAGACCTCTCAAAGAGGGGGTAGCAATTTGAAGCATCATCTTTTGGTATGTAAACAATTGAAAACATACAGAGTTTCTGTCTCTCAAGACAAAGTTTATAGCTAGAAACCAAAGCAATTAACCCCTGCCGGCTTCCTACCTTCAGATTATGAAGTCTGTTGCTTTATCAGTGCTTTCAGTAGGAAGGTGCCTCCAGTTATATTTAACATGGCACTGTACCATACAGATATTTTCTCTTCCCCCTCCAAACAGCCACCAAGCATATAGTACTAATAACTGGCAGGACCATGCACGCAGTACCTCAGCAGCATCTAACTAATGGCCCCTAGGCCAGTGAAACTTTTACATGCAGCTAGCTATTTGAATTCTCTTCACTGCAGGACTTTCATTTACAGTGACAGGCTGCTGCCAGACGCAACCAAGGTGGACCTATCAGAGCCTCCCTATGCAAAACTCAATCCCTTCACCATTATAAGCAATCCAACGTAATAACATCTCCTCCGGCCTTTGTATTAAATGGACAGTTTCATTCTGAAGCTTTAATGAGACGATTGTCTTAACCCCTGAGAGCCAAAATGCTTCCGCAGATTTCAAAATCTTATTCTCAGGCATTGATTTGAGGGATGAGGTGCGGGAAAAAAAATAGGGATAGTATACAGCAATGCTAAAAGATTAACATCAACAGAAAATGAGAATTCAATTGCTACAATCTGCTGCAATGTGGCCTCCGTCATAGATATGCCTCACAACCCAGGGGTCGCCAACCTGGACTCATATTGTGAGGAGATGATGCACTGATTGTCGGGGCATATGATGGAATATATTGCACAGGTTGTATGAGGCTTTAATGATGTTTAGATGATTTAGCTAGAAAGCTCACTAAATAAGTGGAAAGTATGGAGAAACAAGGAACTGCAGATGCTGATTTACAAAAAAAAAATCACAAGAGACAATAGACAATAGGTGCAGGAGTAGGCCATTCGGCCCTTCGAGCCAGCACCGCCATTCAATGTGATCATGGCTGATCATTCTCAATCAATACCCCGTTCCTGCCCATACCCCCTGACTTCGCTATCCTTAAGAGCTCTATCTAGCTCTCTCTTGAATGCAGTCAGAGAATTGGCCTCCACTGCCTTCTGAGGCAGAGAATTCCACAGATTCACAACTCTCTGACTGAAAAAGTTTATTTCTCATCTCCGTTCTAAATGGCCTACCCTTATTCTTAAACTGTGGCCCCTTGTTCTGGACTCCCCCAACATTGGGAACATGTTTCCTGCCTCTAATGTGTCCAACCGCTTAATAATCTTATACGTTTCAATAAGATCCCCTCTCATCCTTCTAAATTCCAGTGTATACAAGCCTAGTCGCTCCAGTCTTTCAACATATGACAGTCCCGCCAATCCGGGAATTAACCTAGTAAACCTACGCTGCACGCCCTCAATAGCAAGAATATCCTTCCTCAAATTTGGAGACCAAAACTGCACACAGTACTCTAGGTGCGGTCTCACTAGGGCCCTGTACAACTGCAAAAGGACCTCTTTGCTCCTATACTCAACTCCTCTTGTTATGAAGGCCAACATTCCATTGGCTTTCTTCACTGCCTGCTGTACCTGCATGCTTCCTTTCAGTGACTGATGCACTAGGACACCCAGATCTCGTTGTACGTCCCCTTTTCCTAACTTGACACCATTCAGATAATACTCTGCCTTCCTATTCTTAGCACCAAAGTGGATAACCTCACACTTATCCACATTAAACTGCATCTGCCATGCATCCGCCCACTCACACAACCTGTCCAAGTCACCCTGCAACCTCATAGCATCTTCCTCACAGTTCACACTGCCACCCAGCTTTGTATCATCTGCAAATTTGCTAATGGTACTTTTAATCCCTTCATCCAAGTCATGTGCTGGAGTAACTCAGTGGGTCAGGCAGCCTCTCTGTAGAACTTGGATAGGGCGGTTTCAGGTTAAGACTCTTCTTCAGATTGATTGCGGTGGGGGGGAAGTGCGGAAGGAAGGTGGAAAGGGCGGAAGGAAGGTGGAAAGGAGGAGGGGCCAGCCAAAGCTTGGTGAGTTATAGGTGGATAAAGGTGAAGGGGTTTTTGCTTGGGCAGATGGTTGAACAAAGATGTGAAAGTATAGTCGAGATACCAGCTGCCTTGGTTGCTGGATTGCTAGCAATTCCCAGGAATCTCTGGGTCAGCCCCCGCTCCTTAAAAGGAGCAACCCATGACACAATCCCTGGATCGTAGGGGTGGAGCAGTGAATGTGGGAGGGGTGTATATTTTGCTAGGTATGAGACTTTAGAGATACAGCGCGGTAACAGGCCCTTCGACCCACCGAGTCCATGCCGACCAGCGATCACCTGGTGCACTAGCGCTATCCTACACACTAGGGACAATTTACAATGTTACCGAAGCCAATTAACCTACAAACCTGTACACCTTTGGAATGTGGGAGGAAACGGGAGCACTCGGGGAAAACACAGGTGGTCACGGGGAGAATGTACAAACTCCGTACAGGCAGTACCTGTGGTCATGATCGAACCCGGTCTCTGGTGCTGTATGGCAGCAACGCTACCGCTGCGCACCATGCCGCCCCTGTGGTGGGGCTTTTATTCAAAATAAGGTTGGAACCACTGATGTAGCCTAACCTTTTAACTATTTTGTCACTCCAAAATCTGGCCAAGCCATTTTCCTGAACAGAGTGTACTCCAGTAAATGTTCTTGCAGCAAAATCAAATTCTGATCTTATAGGTATTCTGTTCGGATGTGGGTAGGTATTTGAGCAGATATTTGAGGCATAGACTTTATACCTATACTTGTAATTCAATGTTCCAAAGGACTAATTAAATGCCTTTATGTCAGACTATTTTAATTAAAAAAAAAAAAAATTCTTCATATTTCAGATACAGCGCGGAAACAGGCCTTTTCGGCCCACCAAGTCCGCACCGCCCAGTGATCCCCGCACACTAACACTATCCTACACACACTAGGGACAATTTTTACATTTACCCAGTCAATTAACCTACATACCTGTACGTCTTTGGAGTGTGGGAGGAAACCGAAGATCTCGGAGAAAACCCACGCAGGTCACGGGGAGAACGTACAAACTCCTTACAGTACAGCACCCGTAGTCAGGATCGAACCTGAGTCTCCGGCGCTGCATTCGCTGTAAAGCAGCAACTCTACCGCTGCGCTACCGTGCCGCCTTGATGCTACTATGTTGATAAAACAGTAGAAAGCACAGATTGCACAATGTGGACTGATGTATTGGGTTCATTCGTCATGTTTAAATGAATAATTTAACACTGAGGAATGTATTTATTTGTAATAAGATTAGTGACACAGTTTTGTGTTGGTTCACACAATCTCCCATTTCAGATCATTTCTGGAGGCTTCAAAAACCCAGCTAATGTGCAGTAACAAATAATACAAGCTTGGATGATCCTTTTACATCTCACAATAATTAGCGTTGAATCTCTGCAAGTTGCTCGATTCCTTGTTCAGCAAACCTCTTACATTTTCTCAGCAACCAAGATCAATATCTTTCATCTCTGCACGTTCTTCCCAATATCTCTCTCCTCCATGACACAACTTACATCAATAGTTTTATCAATTAGTTACTCAAATGCTCCAACACTGTCATTCCTGCATCCCTGTCAAGCAGAATTATGCAATTTGTTTCCTTGTGAAATTTAAAATCTTCATTGTCAATACTTTAGAGAAACATGCTTCAGACAAATATCTTTCAGATATTCTTATTAATCTGAAAACTCTGTTCTATTCCTCTTCAAATCCATAACTGCCCCCTATTGTCAACTCTGAAACAATCAATCTGATTTCCTTATCTTCCTCCCCCACTGTGCTTCTTCTGCAGCCATCTTGTTTTATTCCCTATGCATGGTTTGGAATTTTAAAATGGCAAATGGTATTTAATTAGTAAGTGTGTCAGGTGTTATGAGGAGAACGTAGGAGAATGGGGTTGAGAGGGAAAGAGAGATCAGCCATGATTGAATTGCGGAGTAGACTTGATGGGACAAATGGCCTAATTCTGCTCCTATAACGTATGAACTTATGAACATAGTTAAGATAGACAGACAGAACCTTTTTCCCAGGATGGCGAGGTTGTATACTGGGGCAGAGCTTTAAGGAGAGAGGGGCAAAGTTTAAAGGAGGTTGTATACTAGGGGGCAGAGCTTTATGGAGAGAGGGAAAAAGTTTAAAGGAGGTGAATACTAGTGGGCAGAGCTTTAAGCAGAGAGGGGCAAAGTTTAAAGGAGGTTGTATACTAGGGGGCATAGCTTTAAGGAGGGAGGGGCAAAGTTTAAAGGAGGTGTGCGGGGCAACTTTTTTACACAGTGAGTGTCAGAAATGTGCTGCCTGAGTTGGTGGATGAGGCAGATATCTTTGTGGCATTTAAGAGACTTTCGGAGAGTCAAGAGTGTTTAATTGTCATATGTACACACGTGGAACAATGAAATTCTTTCTTGGAAATAGCACAAAAGGTTTGTAGACACAGTTCTCACTGGATGACATGATAAACAAATGAAAAAATAAGTTAATAAATTAAAAAGCCAATATCGTGCAAAACAAAACAAAGTCCAAAGTCCCTAATGCAACCAAGATTATAGTTCAGAGTTTAGTTGGAGGTTGTAGCATTCAATAGCCTGATGGTTGTTGGGAAGAAGCTGTTCCTGAACCTGAACATCACAGTTTTCAGACCCCTTTACCTTCTTCCTGATTGCAGGAGTGAAATTAGAGTGTGGTCAAGGTGATGTGGGTCCGTAATGATGCTGCAGCCTTTTTGAACCTGTGCCTCTTATAGATCCCTTGGATGGTGGGGAGGTCAGTATCATTGATGGACCAAGTTCACACAGTGAGCACATTGTCTTGAGGTGCCCCTGAGTTGATGGCCATCGAGGAGGAATTATTGTTGATAATTCCTACCGATTGTGTTGTATTGAGGAAGAAGTCGAGGATCCTGTTGCAAAGGGATGCACAAAGACCCAGTTCTCTGAGCTTAGTAACAAGTTTAGAGGGGATGATGGTGTTGAACACTGAGCTGTCATCTGTGAACCAAATGTCTGACATATGTATTTTTATTGTCTAAGTGGTCCAATTTGGAGTGGAGTACCTGCAAGATTGCATTTCTTGTTAATCTATTGTGGCGGTAAGCAAATTGTAGGCACATTAATATGCAGGGAATGGAAGTAAATGAATTTTGTGCAGGTAGATAAGATATGAGGTTGGTAACATGTTTGGCACAGATATTGTGGGCCGAAGTGCCTGTTCTTGTGCTGTACTGTTCCATATTCTATCTATGCTTCGCCTTTTTCTCTTACCTACGAAAACCTGCCTCTTATGAAATCCTAATTTATCATACTTTTTTTCCACCCTGATTTACTTTGTTCTCCTCAAGCCCCAACTCTACCTGGTGCCCTCTTCCTCTCTGCTCCATGATAAAGCATTCTGAAACATCTTTGTGTGAACAGAATGTTATAAAAAAATTCAATTGTTATGTCACAATATTGTAATAATCTATTTATCAACAATGATTCCGAACTAAGCAGCCTTGTGCTTTGTCAGCTTTTTCAAAATCCCATTTGAGACATTGGCAATGGTGTAACTCTTTATTTCAAACTCTTTGTTTAAACCTTGTAGTTGTGCAGTTTCCAAAATCCGTTTTTCAAAATGGGAGCCTTACCCCCACAAAACCTTTACAATTTGGAGCTGTTACTTAAAAGGAGTTTTATTTCTATTGTTCTTTGATAATGTATTTGTATGTGCTTGCTTTCCTTTTGGTAGCTGGTACCGGGGGTGAAATTAGTCCCAGTTATCAGTGTACACTGGATGTATGATGAACAGGGATCCCTGTTTTACAATTTTCAGTCAGAGAGTGGTGAAGGTGTGGAATTCTTTGCCTCAGAAGGCGGTGGAGGCCAGTTCGTTGGATGCTTTCAAGAGAGAGCTGGATAGAGCTCTTAAGGATAGCGGAGTGAGGGGGTATGGGGAGAAGGCAGGAACGGGGTACTGATTGAGAGTGATCAGCCATGATCGCATTGAATGGCGGTGCTGGCTCGAAGGGCTGAATGGCCTACTCCTGCACCTATTGTCTATTGTCTATTGTCTAACATCCTTTCCATTGAAATTCTCGGTACACCTGCCAGTCTTGCAGAAGATGGCAATCCAGCACCCTGGAAGCCTGTCAATAATAGGGAGAGTCCTCCACAACAAAATTAACTGCTTTTATATAATGCGTTTAAGGTTGAGAATCCTTCTAAGGTTCTCTATGCAAACTTTATCAAAACAAAACCTGCAGTGATCTGAACATCCAATGCAGTTTGCTGGTAATGGATGGCTTTCTTGTTTCCATCCATTTCATTTAAAAATGAACCGAGGAACAGTGGCCAAAACCAAAATTGCTGTCAATTCTATTTAAGCTAATGCATTTTATTTTTGTTATTTAAAATGGGTTAACGGAAATGTAATTTTAGCCTGGAAATGAGACTTCACTTTTAGATTTTCTAGCTAAAATTTGGAATACTTTCAAATAGAAATATAAAATAGAAAACATAAACCAATAGAAAATAGAAAACATGAACAAAAACAAGCTGAGATGGATTCATATTTTAAATTTAGCTAAATGTATATTAAAATCTCATTCAATGAAACAATTAGAGTACATTATCCAAACCTCAGTGTACTATTATTAGATTGAAGCTTAAAGTAAAATAATAGGCAAGACTTGAAAGATTACAGTAGAAATATGATAGCATCATCTCAGCACAATTTCCAGAAGAGTGAATCAATGCCAGACTAAAAGCATATGAAATGATTCCCCCACCCCCTTCCAATCTAAACATTTACACCAATATTAATATTGCATTGTCATTCACACAAAAGGATACCTCTCAAGTTACTTCTCAATAATACTTTGTATTTTCAAACAAAGAACAACGATAAAATAAATCAAGAGGCTGGGCCCTTAATCTTTGTTCAGTCGCTGCTTATAATTAAAGGATGATTTGTTTGCAAGGAGGGAAGTAAATCTGAAAGCTGAATCCTTTCCTCTTTCTGCATGTCCAAGTTATCTGTCAGAGGAATTTACCAAAATGTAATCCTTCATCATTTGTTTGATATGATTACAGCATGAAGGTGTGGTTCTCTATTGAATTAGAAGTACAAGATGAATGTGCTCAGCAAGATAATTCCAGGACTCTGTAGGAATTAAAGGCGGGGATCGCTGCACTAGGCAGCTGATAAACAACTCATGGTGCTGACACAGAAAAATTAGGCATCTCGGGGCAAAAGACTAAAGTTATCATTGTCAGTATGAGCCTCCTGTTACAACAGCAAAATCATTGCAGCTTTCATTTAAAGGAGCATTCTGTGGCACATAAAAATGGGAGTGGGCCAGTCATCTCATGAGACCATTCCACTATGTACATTTTACAATTTAGCTATTTTTTATTCACTATTGTTTGATAGTCATTTAATTTAATTGACCAGGCCTTTTGAAGGAGATTTTCCTATTTTTAAGATGCCTCTTGCAAAAGTTTCATTGGAGTATCAGTGGAAGTGAATGGTACAGATCTCCAGTGTATGGGTGGTGCTATAATTTGCAATTCCTACATACCTTTAGGCATTCCTTTCTGATTGTGTTTCTTGTTTGGAATTCCCACATTTTTCTAATAGTTTGGCTGTATCAAATTTTAATGCCATGCCTCAATTATATCTTCCAGTTGTTTGGAGAGCTCATGCCTTGTAGAGGCAGCTGATAATTCAGGCCTTGGGAACGAGAGGAGAGAACGAGGAATTGTGGGAGTCAGACTTACAGAGGATCATTCACAGGCTGCTAATGGACCAAAAGACTTTAGTGGGATCACAAATTAGTCCCGCGAATATAAAAGTTGGAAATGGTTTCAGGCCATTTATTTTACAGTATCTGTCAACCCTTTTGAAGAAAATTGTCAGGCTGCCACTACCTAGCAAATAGTCTGGCCTCTTGTACTCCAAAAAGTAGCAATTAGATGAGCACTATAGCCTCCAGGTTGGCTTTGAAAGAGTTGAGCTCTCTAGCTGCCCCCCCTCCAAGGCGCCTTCTAATTGGTGGCAGGCAGAATGCCAAGATCAGGGTGACCAGTGCCACCATCAGGCCACTGTTGTCCCATTGACACCAGATGGCCATAAGATAAACATTGGCTCAGATTTTCCACCTTTATTTACGTTTTCGCACATGCACCTCATGGGGATTACATCACAAGGGAGAATGGAAATTTGGGGAAAAAGTCAATTGTAAAAGGCTAGGAAAATGAAAAGTTTCAGAAGGTGCACTTGGTTTCTAAAGAACATAAAAAGCATCTCATTAATCTGTTGGGTGCTTCAATAAATTCAGATATTCTAAAGATTAAAAAAACAGAAATGCTAGAAAACTGAAATAAAATGAAGAATTTCCAGAGATATTCAGCAGGTCAGACAACATCTGTGGAAAGAGAAACAGAGCTAACGTATCAGATCAATGACATGAGAAAACTAATATGCTTTAAATTGGAGAGAGGAGGAGGATGGAAACAATAAAGGATGTCTGATAGGCTGGAGATGAAGATTGTCCATATGACACAGATACTGTTGGTATCATGTAAGGGAGACTTGTTAACCATAATTAACCTGTCCGGAGAAGTGTATTTGAAAGAAATTAATGAGGGCAAAATGAGGGAGTGGGGTTGGGGGAGAAAGTAACCCTGGGACTGTGAATAAAATATACAGCAGATGCAGCAAACCTAAAATAAAAATGGATGTTAAAAATACTCAGCAGAACTAATAACAAATGCAAAGACAGAAAAAAAAGTGGATTAGAGGTGAGTGCCATTGCATTAGAATTTGCTAGTTTAGTTACAATACAATATATCTTTATTGTCATTGTACAGGGGTACAACGAGATTGGGAATGAGTTTAGTTTAATTTAGAGATACAGCACAGAAACAGGCCCTTCGGCCCACCAAGTCCACACTGACCCACGCAGGTCACGGGGAGAAGGTACAAACTCCGTATAGACAAGCACCTGTAGTCAGGATGGAACCCCGGGTCTCTAGTTCTGTAAGGCAGTAGCTCTACCGCTACGCCACCATGCCATCCTGACACAAACAGGAAAGGATAGTTATCTGAAATGATTGAATTCAGTTCTGTCTGATGCTCTGCACTGTGCCTAGCAGGAAGATGAGGTGTTTTTGCTCAGGCTTACGTTGAACTTTATTGGAACTTTGCAGGATAGCGAGGACACAGAGGGAGTGGAATGGAGATTTAAAGTGACAGGTGACCAACAGTCAGGGTTACCCTTGCAGGCTGAATGGAAGTGTTCTGTAACACAGTCACCCAACCTGTGCTTGCATTCTTCCATGTAAAGGAACCCACTTTGCGAAGGTCTAAGGCAGTATCCAAAATCGTAAGAACCCAAATTTCTGTCACTGCTCCGATGTCCACTTTTGTTTGATTCCTCTGAAATGGCTGAAAGTGTTTCACTACTCTAAATGCATGACATTAACAGAAATAATGAGTTGTGCTGATTTCTTGGGAATAATGTACGTTAAAATAATCTAGATTGTATTTTTATTTTGCAAGAAAATGTTTGTCATGGCTCGCCTTCTACATTAACCCCACTTACTTTTCCGACGTTATCTTCAGCTTAGTAAAATATTAGCTTAAATTTTTCCTTTTTACTTCCTAAGGTACCGTTTATCAGAATTCCACAATGTGATTGGCTCCAAATCCTCATGTTGGGTGGAGTGGAGTCTTTAGAATTAAGGCTTCACACCCTCGAGGCCAGGAAAAGGGCAAATCTATGTGGTAGAGATTGCAAGATCTGTAATGTGGTAGAGATTGCAAGATCTGTACGGGGAACTGTCTTCAAGGTCAGTAACAGTAGAAAGCATCGTCATTATTTTGATGGGGAAACAGAGCAAACACATCGGATCAATGACTTTGATCGTTGATGGGGAAATTATAGCTTTAGAGTTGTTTCAGAATTCTACAATAATTTGTTTTATGTAACAGGGCAAATGTTCAACACTTTGTAACTGCTCAATCACATTTATTTCAGATATCAAATTAGAATCCTCCTTAAAAAAATTATACAACTTTAAATGCCATTGATGCTTACAAATGAAGCATTTGTGTCCATCATTTAGGAAGAGAGATGTTCAACAAATCTGGGGAAATTTGCTTTTAATATAACATTATGTTCAACAACTTTCTCTTCTCTATTAATTCTATCTCTATTATTATTTCAAATCCTTTGTCTGTCCCAAAATCCTATGCTTCTTTCAGAGATCTATTCTGAAAAAAATTTATCTAAGCTTCTAAACAGATATGGATATACTGAGCATATGCACATCTATTTTTTTTTCTGTTTCTGAATGATAAAGACAAGTTAACTGTTCATTTTGGGAAGATTTAAGGTTTTATTTATTGTCTCCAAAGGAATTTGAAGTAAATTCTAAATTGGCAAATGCTCCGTTTACAGGAATAGAATATATTTGAGATTTCTTTGCTGATGTTAAGAAAAGAAAACCAGGAGGACTCTTTAAAACTAATTTTCTCAGAGAGCAACTGATGGGATCAGATTGGTGGCTCATTTTCCACTTGCTGTTATTGTTGAAGAGTTTGTTCATGACAACTGTGTTGTATCCTCAATAAATGTTAACTGCAGAAATTATGAACTTCTAACGTGTGTGCAATGTCACTTTTCGTTGGTTTATAGAAAGGCATTTCTTTGGTAGATACATAAAAACATTACAGCATAGGAATTAAGCCCTTCGGCCCCCAATGTCTTTGCTGAACATGATACCAACACCAACTCTTATCTGCCTGCACATAATCCATATCCCTCCAATCCGTTCACATCCATTTGCCTATGCAAAAGTCTCTTAAACGCCACTATCATATCTGCCTCCATCACCATCAGCAGCAGTGCACTCCAGGCACTCATCACCCTTAGTTTAAAAAAACTTGGATAGGGCTGCAGTAGAGTTGCTGCCTCAGTGCCAGAGACCTGGGGTCGATCATGACTATGGGTGCTGTCTGTGACCGCTGTCTGTGACCGCATGGGTTTTCTCCAGGTACTTCGGTTTCCTCCCACATTCCTACGATGTGCAGGTTTGCAGGTTATACAGTAATAGAGTCATAAAGCATGGAAACAGGCCCTTTGGCCCAACTTGCCCGCAGCGGCCAACATGTCCCAGCTATGCTGGTCCCACCTGCCTGCATTTGACCCATATCCCTCCAAACCTGTCCTATCCATTTATCTGTCTAACTGTTTCTTAAACATTGGGAAATTCCCTGCCTCAACCACCTCCTCTGGCAGCTCATTCCACACACCCACCACCCTTTGTGTGAAAACGTTACCCCTCAGATTCCTATTAAATCTTTTCCGTTGCATCTTAAACCTATGTCCTCTGGTCCTCGATTCCCCTGCTCTGGGCAAGAGACTCTACATCTACCCCATCTATTCCTCTCATGATTTTATACACCTCTATAAGAACACCGCTCATCATCCTGTGTGCCAAGGAATGGAGTCCCAGCCTACTCAACCTCTCCATAATTGGCTTCTGTTAAAATTACCCTTAGTTTGTGGGACTTTGAACTAGCGTGCAGGTGATCAATGGTCGGCATGGGCTCAGTGGGCCAAAGGGCCTATTTCCTCACGATATCCTTCTGCAGTTGCAGAGGGCCCTGGTGAGACCACATCTGGAGTATCGTGTGCAGTTTTGGTCTCCTAATTTGAGGAAGGACATCCTTGCTATTGAGGCAGTACAGCTTAGGTTCACGAGGTTAATCCCCGGGATGGCGGAACTGTCTTATGAGGAAAGATTGGAAAGATTGGCGTATTCACTGGAATTTAGAAGGATGAGAGGGGATCTTATAGAAACGTATAAAATTATAAAAGGACTGGACAAGCTGGATGCAGGAAAAATGTTCCCAATGTTGGGGGAGTCTAGAACCAGGGGCCGCAGTCTAAGAATAAAGTGGAGGCCATTTAAAACTGAGGTGAGAAAAAAACAATTTTAACCAAAAAGGGTTGTGAATTTGTGGAATGCTCTACCACAGAAAGCAATGGAGGCCAATTCACTTGATTAATTTAAGAGAGAGTTAGATAGAGCTCTACGGGCTAGTGAAATCAAGGGATATGGGGAGAAGACATGCATGGGTTACTGATTGTGGATGATCAGCCATGATCACAATGAATGGTGGTGCTGGTTCGAAGGGCCAAATGGCTTCCTCGTGCATCTATTTTCCAAGTTTCTATGTTCTATCTCTAAACTGTAAACATCTCCTTTAAACTTTGTCCCTCTCACAAAGCTATGCTGTCTAGTATTTGAAATGTATATCTTGTGAAAAAGGTTCTGCCACTCATAATTTTATACACAGTAAATCCTCGTTTTAATAGACCCCTTTATTACGGATTTTGGAAATAGTCAAGAGTCAAGAGTGTTTAATTGCCATATGTCCCAGATAGAACAATGACATTCTTACTTGCAGCAGCACAACAGAATATGCAAACATAGTACACTGTAAATAATATAAAAAATGAAAGAGAAAAAAAAGGTCAGTGTGTGTATATATGCACACATACTCTCAAATACACAAATATATATATATATATATACACACACACATACACACAAAAAAACAAAGAATAATTGTGCAATAATAACAATAATAGTCTATGTAGTTCAGAGCTTATTTGAGCTGCAGTGTTTAATAGCCGAATGGCTGTAGGGAAGAATCTGTTCCTGAACCTGAACGTTACAGTTTTCAGGCTCCTGTCCCTTCTTCCTGATGAACCTGACGATCCCATCCCTGTCTCACGCTGCCTACCCAGCTGATTAGAGCCCCAGCTTCTGATGCCATCCCACTGGCATGGTGCACCAGCGAGCCCTAGTTCACTCACTGAACGGTCCAGTTGACCTGGCTGTTGTTGTGACTCACGTTGTAGTCCCTGGGGACAGCGCTTTCTTCAGGCCGTCGGCACCAACAGTGGGGTCGCTGTGGGACTTCTACCCCTCTCACCAGTTGCTGCATCTTCCTGTCAGCGTCTCTTTGTCTGCTCCCCACTCAACTGCCTCCTCCTTTTGCCCCGGAGTCACCAAATGACTCCACCTTGGAAGCGGCAGCAGGTGAGAGGGCAGGGAACTCCACAGTGACCGAGCGGGTCTTGTCATTGGCAGCGGCCTGAAGAAATCGCTATCCCCAGGAGTAACAACTTGAGCTGGACCGTGCGGTGGGTGAAGAATGGCTCGCTGGTGCAGACCAGCGGCATCAGCACTAAGGTAAAGCAACACAAAATGCTGAAGTAACTCAGCAGACTGAATCAGTCTGAAGAAGAGTTCCAGCGTCACCTATCCATGTTTCCCAGCGATGCTGTTTGACCAGCTGAGTTACTCCAGCACTTTGTCCCCTATTGTGTATGAACCATCATTTATAGTTCTTTGTTTCCACTACAAACAATGATAATACCTTTCTGGGATGTAATGGACAATCGGCAAGAACAGATACCACTCCCCCCATGGTCCCTTATAATGATTAATGCAGAATTCCCAGCAACCTCCAGTGTACTACAGAATTCCCAGCAACCTCCAGTGTTCCAGAAAAATATAATCCAAGTCTGTCCAATCTCTCCCTGTAGCAAATACCCCCGAATCCAGGCATCATTCAGGTAAAGCTCCTTTGCACCCACTCGAAAGCCTCCACATCCTTATTATTTCAGAAAATGTTATTTTCCATTCATTTGGCTTAAACAGGAAATTTACACATAAACACGATGATGGGTATGTAATAGTAGATGAGGTTGATGTGGGGAAGTGCTGTTGGGTGTAGCCAAAGATACATGAGAATCAAAAAGGAGCAAGTCTAATAAGCAAGAGCATATTTCGTTGGTCTTTGTTAACTCAATAAAATCATGCTCTCATCTTTCCTACAATGATCCAAAGCTAATTTAGTTCAGTTTAGTTTAGAGATACAGTGCAGAAACAGGCCCTTCAGTCCACCGAGTCCGCAATCCTTGCACACTAACACTATCCTACTCACTCTAGGGACAATTTACAATTTTACCAAAGCCATTTAACCTACAAACCTGTATGTCTTTGGAGTGTGGGAGGATACCAGAGCACCTGGCAAAAACCCACGCAGAGAGCACAAACTCCTTACAAACGGCACCAATGGTCAGTATCAAACCTGGGCCTCTGGTGCTGTAAGGCAGCAACTCTACCCCTGTGGCAATGTGCTGCCTACTTTTCTTTTTAATAGGAAAGAGAGGATGCTTTCCCTATATCTCCCTCCTCCCAATTCTTCCACCCCTCCACTACCTGCCCTACAATCCTCAGACATTCCCTTATAGTGTTCCTTTGTTGGGCATGTATAGTCTTTTCTGTTATTTGACTTAATTCTCAGCAAAACACTTTCCACAAGTAGCATTACAAAATAAATGTAGAATATTGATAATTTTCATTTGGACATCTCATTGTGTCAACTTAAAAATGGTTGCTTTAGTAAAATTCTGCCAAGGCAATTAAATGTTAATTTGAAGACACATTACAGGCCAATGTTTTAAGAAGAATTTTCGAATGCTTTTCCTATTTCTTTATAATACCCATAAACCTAATACAAAGCAACTTCCATCTTAAAAGTGGAAACTGAACATGGGTACCACTTCTTCTGAAAACAGAATCTGGGCACAATGTAATGGGATGCAGAAACTAGTGTGCACTCCATTAATAAGGTGGCAAGCTATGTCAAGAGCAGGACCATTGGCCTTCTGCCCACACCTATTCTATCAGCACTCCCATGGATACCAAATTAAGATTGCAGTTGCTTAGAGTAACATCATTGGTTGATTGTAATGCAACCATGCGCATAATGTTACTCACCAGCACAATATCTTTCAAAAAATGTAGGTGCTCCCCTAGCCAGTCGCCTATCCCACAATGAAAAGAAATTGGCATCGAGTGACACTTGGTTCCAATCTTGCAAGTATAGGAACAAAAGGGGAGCATCATATCCTCTTGCATTCAATGCATCTTCTGCTGCTGCCTTTGAAATAGGCTACTACACTATTTCATTTAAGTTAACACTGTTGGTGCCCACCTTATCCCAGGTGATTTGGGATGAGGTCACTGGGACTACAGTGTTACGGGTGGAAGCTTTCACCTACCAAATATCACAACACCCTGTTCCATCAACTGTCATTGTATTTTTCCGTCTAGGAACAGATTGAACAATAAATGGGCAGAGCAACTAGGCTGCTTGCTCTAATATTGGTGTGGGAGGAACAGCTCAAAATGGAAGAGTGATACAGTCCATTAGTTTACTGGCTAAATTGTGGAAGTAGAATTTATCTATTAAGTGCATATTTGTTGCAAAATTCATTCCAGGCATGTGGCATTAAAAACGTTGTAGTGCAGTGTGTGTGTGATTTGAGCTTTCTGCAAAGATCACAGATTGCCCCAAAACCAAGGAACGGAAGGGACTAATTGTTTCATTAAAAAAAAGCACTTTAATTACCACAATATAAAAATGCTAAACAGCCAACTGCTGTCTGATGATGGAGTGATCAGTACAACAGGGAACAGTGAGATATCTTGGCAGATGCTAAGAGCAGCAATGACGTGCCGCACTTTCTCTGGAAATCAAACCAAACAGCCCAAGCTGTAGATGTGAAAAGGGAGATCCTGGTTTCAATAGAGCAGTCAAGTCAGTTTTGTGGCTCAGTCAGAGAGTGGTGAAGGTGTGGAATTCTCTGCCTCAGAAGGCAGTGGAGGCCAGTTCGTTGGATGCTTTCAAGAGAGAGCTGGATAGAGCTCTTAAGGATAGCGGAGTGAGGGGGTATGGGGAGAAGGCAGGAACGGGGTACTGATTGAGAGTGATCAGCCATGATCGCATTGAATGGCGGTGCTGGCTCGAAGGGCTGAATGGCCTACTCCTGCACCTATTGTCTATTGTCTATAATCACAGCAGCCTTTGCAGAAGGAATTTTCCAACATGCCAAGAGCACTTGTGTAAAGGCACATATAAGGAGGAGCAACAATTACATTCCCTGAAGAAGGGTCCCGACCCGAAACGTCACCCATTCCTTCTCTCCCGAGATGCTGCCTGACCTGCTGAGTTACTCCAGCATTTTGTGAATAATTACATTCCCTGAACAAGGAGGAACTAGATATTTGTATGTGATTGGTTCGTGATAGAGTGGAGGTAGTTAGGGTATTTCTCCTGAAGCTTTTCAAGGTGCTAAGCCAAGACTAGCAATAAAACATTCACCTTGAAGAATTTAAGGTTAGCTACCTGGATTTCACTTGTGCTCAAACTTAAATATCTCCTGACCATCACCATTCTAATTACCTCAGCCATGTAACAAACCACTTGCAAATAAACAGATATCCCAGTCAACTGATTGGGGTAATGTAGTTGTGAGTTCTTCATATGTCTTTATTCAGGTAGGGTTTGGTATGTTCCATGGACAACACTTCCTCCTAAATTACCTTAATTGACTTAAATGTCTGAGCTCTCAAAAGCTATTGACACCAGCATTTTGCTTCCCCTTCTTTGTTGTCCAAATTGCACAATAAATACAAAGCCTAAAGCTTTTAAAATTAAGGATGCCGGTCACAGCAGTTCTTTTCCTCCTTATGTCATTTTCCTGATCACAATACTTTGATCATTTCTGTCAACTTGTTCACATTTTCCTTCAACCATTCCAACTATACCCTTACCAACTAATCCATAACCTAAATTGCACCAGAAAAGTGGGGTTGAACCCACAACACTGCAAGTGTCGCACTGAAGTATTATGGAGGGCAATGCTGTTAAAGCCATCAACATTATAGTTAGTACTTTTTTTCGGAAAGGTATCAACAACTTGAGCATTAATATGGATAATACTGATAAAGTCGTGGAACTCGACTGTGTAATGTCCTAAAGCATGGAGTGCTGAAGTCTGAGTTTGCTTCTGATACTCTACATTAATCTCAGGTATGATATTGAGAGGAGCAGATTAACCACTTTGATAAAAAGCGGAACGAAACAATCTGTGAAACATCGTGGTCTCTGTTTATCACTTGGCTTCAGGGCATCATTATTGGAGTGATGGGCCCAAGTTACTACGTACCTACCCTATTGGCTCGGATTGGTGCCTCCAAGCAAAGGAGATGGTATAAAACTTAATGCTGAAAATATCATGTGGACAAGGAAGTGCTGTGTAATAGGTCAGCTTTCAAACTCTCAGATCAACCAGAAAGGAAATGATTAAATATCGCTGCTGTGATAGCTCTGTGGGATGCAGAAGAGCATTGAATGTTTGTTATGTGGGCACACAGTTGTAGGCTCATATCGTTTTTCCTATCGACAACATTAAGTTGTTAAATAAATAGGATTATTTTAATACATTACCACTCCGTCTTATGGCTTGTGCTTAATCGGTTTAATATCATAGCTGTTACTGTGCTCAAAGGACTGTAAGATCCCTGCATACATTGCGTTATTTTTCAAAAATAAATGCTCACCCTTCTCTACACAGAGGATGTGAGATGTGGACCTACTGTCAAAGTCATCGTTTATCACCGATCACTGATGGCACTTGAGACATGGGAAAAGACCCATCTTCTTGAACTGTTCACATCGCTCTGGTGAAAATGCCTCCACACTGCAAGGGTAGCGAGTTTTAGGATCCAGAGCAGTGACTGTGAGGAAGTAATGATGTATTTCCAAGTCAGAATGGGCTGTGTGACTTGGAGGGGAACCTGCACGCGATGGTGTTTCCATGCATCCGCTGCCCTTGCCCTTCTTGATGGCCAAGGTTGTGGTTACGGTAGTCGGGATCGAATCCGGGTCTCCAGCCCTGCAAGCACTGTAAGGCAGCAACTCCACCGCTGCTCCACCGTGCTGTCTAGTTGATATGTGCTGGTTTCTGTGCCTGACAGATATAGAAATCTGCTAAGAAATGTACATTGCAGAGTTTTGGATTAACCAGTATGAAATGTGCATGCATCCATCTTACAAAATACCACCTTTCTAAATCAAGAGAACTTAGGCATAGAGTGGGAACAGCTTGGGGACTCATTGATATGTACAAGCGATACAAGTGGTGTCTAATTGCAGAATTGCTTGCCATTGAGGTTCACTATGGGAACTAACAAATGCCAACTATGACTTAATGATCCTATTTCAGGAACTCTTTATGCAGAAAATATCCACTGATGATTGGTCTCTTGTTGCTATGCCCTCTCACTAATACCCCAGTTCTGTCATCATTGCCCAGGTCGCCCAGGTCGCCTAGGCCAGCTCAGCATGACAATGAGCAGCAGAAAATGTGAGTTGTTGGTAAATGTGCCACAAGCATAATTGCTGACAAATTTCAAAGGGAAAAAAATGGATTACTTTTGATTGTAATGCTCCAGAATCATTAAAGCCCAGAGGAAAATCTCATTGTTTTACTATTGATTGCAGTTGTCAAATTTTTGTTGCCTTTTTCTAAGATATATAATATGGTTATGCAGTAACCACTGATGGACTGTTTTGTGTACATCACTAAATCATGGGCTAAAACACATCTTCCAGACACTTAACATTCATTGGCTTGTACATGTTATCCTCAGCGTCTCTTGCTGCATATATGTGTAAATGTGTACCTTTGTTCCTTCATTACTTTTGGTGAAAAGCTGGAATTTCATGATTGTAGTGTAATAGATTTTCATTGTCATTCAAACACATTTTTATGAAGAATTATTACTAACAGAGTACAATTGGCAAGGGGAAATAAACCTCTCAACCACAGTCATGTGCATAGCAGGCTGATAAAGTTATAAAAACTGAAATGCTGCAAATATTTAACAGATCAGATGATATGGGTTAAGACACAAACAGTAAGTGTTTTGGGTCAATGACTTTTCATTGGAATTGACAACTCTGAAACAGGTTTCAGTATGAAAAGAAATAGAGGAGGAGAGGAAAGAATAAAAGGAAGGAAGTCACAAGAGACTGAAAATGCTGCCTGACCCGCTGAGTTCATTCAGCGGCTTGGATTTGATCAATAAATGGGAATATGTTGGAATGAAAGGCAGGAAAAATAAAATGATCAATGAGATGATTGGGCAATGCAAAAATGTGTGGTGATGAACCATGGGTAAAAGGGTTGACCCAAAATGGTATAAATGAGAGATCTACAAATGATTTTCTAATGTTTAGTTTAGTTTAGAGATACAGCGCGGAAACAGGCCATTCGGCCCACCGAGTCCGCGCCTACCAGCGATCCCCACACATTAACACAAGTCTACAGACGCTAGGAACAATTTACAATTATACCAAGTATACAAACCCAAGCCAATTAACTTACATACCTGCACGTCTTTGGAGTGTGGGAGGAAACCAAAGATCTTGGAGAAATCCACGCAGTTACGGGGGGATCGCATGAAATCCGCACAGACAGCACCCGGGTGTCGGGTGCTGCAAGCGCTGTAAGGCAGCAACTCTACTGCTGCGCCACTGTGCCGCCTAACAAAATGAATGTTGTTAAACTCATTGTTGTTTCTCAAGAGCTGTGCCCAATTGAGAAGTAAGGTCATGCTCCTTGAGTTTGCATTGGATTTTGTTACAGTATGTTGACGATAACAGTCTGGGCAGGAGTGGAAAAATGACCAGCAACCAAAGCTAGGGGTCATGCTTGCAGACTGAATGAACATCTTATGTAAAAGTGATCACCCTGTCTGACTTTGGGCTGCTCAATAAATTGAATAAAAGGCAAGGTATACTAAAATGAAAGAAGAGAAAGTAATATGCTCTTTCAACAATACCTCTATGTACACTTTTAACACTGCATCGCAGAACACTGGTCAATTATGGAGTCTTTGGTTAAAACATCCAAAGAGACATACCTCCCGTTCTTTGAAGAAGACGTAGGCTGGGCTACATGATGCTGCTGCTAGGAAGTTGGCATACTCAGAGCAATGAATCAGTGTGGAGGTAGTGTCTCTGAGGAAACAAGGAACTGCAGATGCTGATTTACAAAAAAAGACATAAAGTCCTGGAGTAACTCAGTGGGCTGTGCAGCATCTCTGGAGATCATGGATAGATGACACTTTGGGTCAGGACCTCTCCTCAGACAAATCGGGATGTTTCAGGTCGGGACCCTTTTTCAGACTAATTGTCTGACCTGAAACACCACCTATTCGTGTTCTCCAGAGATGCTGCCTGACCCGTTGAGTTACTCCAGCACTTTGTGTCTTTTTATTTGGTGTCCCAGAGCAATGGCGAGCTGGACCACTCCACGGACATTTATTACTATAATGTACAGCTCATGATTTCATCCTCGTTACCTTTTGGTTGTTACGGAAGCTGCTGTCTTCTCCTTGGTCACACAACATAGAACGTGGAGCAATACAGCACAGAGCAGGCCCTTTGTTCCACAATGTCTGTGCCGACGATGCCAATTTAAACTGCTCATCAGCCTGCACATTGTCTATATATTGTTCACTCCTTGTCTGGTCATGTATTTGTCTAAAAGCCTCTTAAATGTTTCCATTGCATAGCAAGCTCAAAGGACACCTATGGTGGAGCTTGTTACCATAGAAAAGTCACTGGACTGGGGAGAGCCGTGCAACCAAACAAAAAAATGTAAGGCAGCAGCTTCCATCACATCCAACAGGAGGTGATGAGAGAGATTAAGGGGTTTGAGCAGTCGGTCCACACTGGCAGCAGGAGCTGACTAATGTTACACCAATTAATGGACACATTGCTGACGCTGGCACTCCCTGCTCCAGGTCTCACATGCAGCCTCCCCACAGTGACACGTAGGTGATTTGGTGCTGAACTCACTCCAGGTTTCCAGCACAAGCAGCACTTTGAGTAAAGTATACGTGTATGTAGTCCTGCCAGATTATGAATGCCCCAGTATGGACACTCATACATATGAATGGACATTTGGGATACCAAAGGGATTGAAGGGAATGGATTTACTGGCTGCCAAGGAGCTGTAGGCATCATCTGCCCAATGGGAACATAACATTCCCACATGCCTTCTTTCCTTTCCTTCCCCCTCCCCGAGTAACAACATTCGGGGCAGAGTCGGGCCGGGTTGAGCTTGGGCTGCTGACCGGCCTCACCCACTCTCCCTGCACCTGCTCGCTCTCCTGACACAACTCTGTCTGTGATCCTGCCTCACACACTGCTTCCATAATTATGAACCTCTCTCAGGAAGGGAGCCCTGCTGTAACCAAGGCCTGTGTACAATGACCGCCTGGACGTGCAATGATATCATGTGTCCTTTTAGCCCCAGGTTGCATCGGCGCTTCATTTCTGGGAATCCATTCTGAGTGCTGAGCTGTTGCAAGTATCGCAGAGGATATAGACTGGGCGGTGCTGGATGTGGGTGGCTTCCACCCAACCACATTCATCTGGACGGCCTCTCTCTCTCGCTCAGTATCAACCCGGGTTCAGCCAGCAGAGACCAGAGACTGAGGCCCTGCCCCAGGAGTCCCGTTGGACCTTTGATCAGTGTCAACACTAGGAAACTCCAACTTAGTTTAGTTTAGAGATACAGTGCAGAAGCAGGCCCTTCGGCCCACGGAGTCCGTGCCGACCAGCGATCCCCGCACACTACACTGTCCTACACACACCAGGGATGATTTACAATGTTACCAATGTTGAAATGCATTCAAGAGAGAGCTAGATAGAGCTCTTAAGGATAGTGGAGTCAGGGGGTATGGGGAGAAGGCAGGAATGGGGTACTGATTGAGAATGATCAGCCATGATCACATTGAATGGCGGTGCTGGCTCGACGGGCCGAATGCCTACTCCTGCACCTATTGTCTATTGTCCAACCCAATTAACCTACAAATCTGTACGTCTTTGGAGTATGGGAGGAAACCGGAGATCCAGGAGAAACCGCATGCAGATCACGGGGAGAAAGTACAATCTCCGTGAAGGCAGCACCCGCAGTCAGGAACGACCCTGGGTCTCTGGCGCCGTGAGGCAGCAACTCCACCGCTGCGCCAACTGTTGCTGCTCTAATCGCTACTGGAATACATGTTCAATGGTTCAACCGTTCTTTATTATCGGGTATGTTCAGCACAGTGAAATTATTTGCTCAACCCACAAATGCATAGTCGCCATACTTTGGCGGCATTCACAAAGTAAAAGTCCACGGTCCAGATGCTGGCGATGCTGGTGCGCCCAGATAAGGCCAGGTAAGCCCCAGGCTGCTGAAGGCTCCCGACCCGACGTCCCTCTCCTCGCCTGACTGCCTCTCTGCCCCGGGGGGGGGGGGGGGCACCTCCTGCAGCTGACCATGGAGGCAATACCCCAGCCCCACTCCTCGCGTCCATCGTCACCAGCGGCTCCCTCTCCAACTCTCGGGATAGTTTTCGGGATCCTGAGCTTCCCTCTGTAGGCAGCGGCCCACTGGGTCTTAGTTCTCAGCGCTGCCAGGTCTTTGTTGTCACAGTCTGTCCTGTTCACTCACCTGCCAGCCACGCCCACCACGTTAAGCCAACTCCCTTCACCTGTTCACTCACCTGCTCCAGATCACCAATTAAGCCTGCATATAAACCCTTCCTGAACACACACTCTTTGCCAGATTGTTCTTAGCCCTGATGCAAGACTCGCCAGCATTCTCTCGGACTGATTTCCCGTTGCCGACCCTGCCTGCTCCCGACCTTCATGCTCTTCGCCTCAGTCTTCTGTCCTCGACCACGAGCAGGTAGAAATAAAGCTCTTTCTAAAACTGTTTCCTTGGTTCCATGTGCTGCATTTGGGTCTTCCTGCGGTCCGTTACATTTGTTCTCGATGGTGATCAGGTCCATCCTCGTTCTCGGCCAACCACTGGGTCATTGGTCTCTGCAGCCGCCTGCGCCGATCTTGTACGGCTCCATCGCACCTCGCAGGAGCTTGCGTGTGGAGTCCTGGGATGGAGAGTGGACCTTCTCGCACTATCTAGCATGAGCTGGATGGCTCGGCAAAAGTCTGGCATTTGCATTCATTAAAATGATGCAAGTCAGGAGGATTTAAGTTTTCTGTGCTGTGATTTCCTTAATATAGATTAGTTTGAAGACGAGATCTAACATTCTTTTTAAACAACAGGTCAGATTGATTTTTGCTTTGGTACTTTACAGTATATTGGTATTTTAAACCATAAATATAGAATCATACATGCAATAAACACAATTCTTTACTTTGTTGCCTCAGTATGTTCCCAGTCTCCCCTTCATTGCATTGACAAATGTATAAGTCATATGTAAATTACTTTCCTTTCCATCAATAATGATTCTTATGCATGGCAGGCTCTGCTGCACTTGTTTGTTGCTATAAATTTACGTGTAAATAACAATAAAACAAAACAGGGCACATATCTTTGTTCTGTCCTCTCAAGAGTGAAATTTAGATGCAGAGTTGTAAATAAAAGTTTTACTGGTGCTTGTTCATGCTGAAAGAAACGCAGAACCTAGGATAGCAGATTTGTCCCTTGTTATACTGTTCGAATAAACCCAGAGATTAGATGTTATCCTGGTGGTTTTGTAAATGTGAGTAGTTTGATTTTACTTAATCTAATTCCCCTTTCTCCTTCTACTCCAGTCTGTGGAAGGGTCCTAACCTGAAATGTCTGTTTGGTCCCCCCCACAGATATTGCTTGACCTGCTGAGTTCCTCCAACTTTGTTTTTTTTTTGCTCCCCTTTGTAATAATACATTCGGCATTTCCGTGTTACATCTTCAGTTGTAACTGTAACGGACCGCAGGACACGGAACCAAGGAAATAGTTTTAGAAACTTTATTTCTACCTGCTCGTGGTCGAGGACAGAAGACTGAGGCGTTGACCAGGGCGACGAAGAGCTTGAAGGTCCGGAGCAGGCAGGGTCGGCAACGGGAAATCAGTCCGAGAGAATGCTGGCGAGTCTTGCATCAGGGCTAAGAACAATCTGGCAAAGAGTGTGTGTGCAGGAAGGGTTTATATGCTGGCTTAATTGGTGATCTGGAGCAGGTGAGTGAACAGGTGAGGGTAGTTGGCTTAACGTGGTGGGCGTGGCTGGCAGGTGAGTGAACAGGACAGACTGTGACAGTAACAGTTTATAAGAATCTATACATAGCACTCCTGTCTGCCTGGAATTTACAGTCAGTGGTGGCATTGTCTGCTGAGGTTCAGTGATCTTTGTGTGAGATGTAGATTGCAAACAAGCATTAATTCTACAAGATTAATGGCTTCTGGCAACTTTGATGTATCAATACGTTTCACTAGTCAGTTTCATTGATAAATTCTCACCCATAGCAAATCAAGAAACGTTTAACTAATATTTTAAACATTTTACAAAGTGAGAGTGAAAGGACTGATATGATTGAAGGATGCTTTCTTCCTTACCATCCCGAACTATGAACCTTCTCCACAATTTTCTTTTCTAGATCAGCACGTATTTTTAAAGGCTGTACACAAATTTGCAGAATGTCTCTATTCAATCCACACCAGTGACCCATAGCTTCAATTTGCCTGTGACTTTAATTTTCCATCCGATTTCCATTTTGACCCCTGAGCCTGTGTTCTTTTACACTATTCCAATGAAGCCCAGCATAAGGAATAGTATCTCATTTTCTATATAGCATATCAAAGCTAATTTTACTTCAACAGCTTTGGAGAATCAGCTTTCCAGTTTTGACCATTTGCCTGAATTTCCTTATCTGTAGCTTGGCACCAATTTTGTTTTGTAAGGTCCAGTGAAGAGCCTTGATCTGTTAAAATTGCTGCTAAAACAGTTGGTTATTATCTGTCCTGCTACTAAATTCATGAAGCCTCATGTGTGCTGATCACATAATTGAAGACTGAGCTTTCAATTGACTGCAGTGTTGTTGTGAGTATTGCTTGGTGATTGGCGTTATAAATCATGAATGTGATTAGCAGCCAGTAATGTCATGAGCACTAGCACTCTTCCAAACATGCAAGCCATTAAAACCCATGCTACGGATACGCCAGAGCACAAGGGTCTCCATATTAAAAGCTCTTATTTTGTTTGTAAACTTTTGGTCTTACAGAGCAAAGTTTTGCTGCCATCTCAGGAACTGGTTGACTCCAATTATGTGAAGACATTCCTTTTGGATGTGTGATTGGATTTTTTACCACCAGCTTGGATAGCTGAGCAATAACAATACTCAAAGCTCATTACCATCCAAGATAAAAACAGCTTGCTCAGCTGAGTTCCCAGGAGAAATATGGACCTCTTCATTATCAGTGCACTGTGGTTATAGTTTATATAATTTGCAACATTGTCTGCAGCATCTTGCAAGTTACTTTAATACTTGTATTCCCTTCTAAGGAAATCTCTGTTGTCAAGAAGAGCAAACATTGAATTTCTACCATCTCCCTGCTTTCCAACAGTCACTGACTTGGACATACCAAGAGCTGCAGGTTTACAATGGCTTGGACATGATTTTCTCACTTAATTTATGAGTGGTTAATTCATGTTGCAGCCAATATTATGATCACAATGTTTACAGCAGTACAGATACCAACTCACCTGTACCTTCCACACCTCAATAACAAAGTAAAAGGGAATTTCGAGTCTTAAAGTCATATAGCGTGGAAACAGGCCCTTCAGTCCAACTTGTCCACACTGGACTACACTACACTACACTACACTAGCCCCACCTGCCTGCGTTTGGTTCGTATCCCTCCAAACCTGTCCTATCCATGTACCTGTCTAACTGTTTCTTAAATGTCGCTTTGGTCCCTGCCTCAACTACCTCCTCTGGCAGCTCGTTCCATACACCCCCCACCTTTTGTGTGAAAAAGTTAGCCCTCAGATTCCTATTAAATATTCTCCCCTTCACCTTAAACCTATGTCCTCTGGTCCTCGATTCCTCTGGTCCTCAATTCCTCTTTCCCAGTGGATTTTTTTTCCTTTTGGCTAAGAACAACTATAAGAAAGCATGTTTGCAAGATCTGTGTAAATTCATCACAAAATAACTACATAGTTAGTCATGAAAGCTTGAAATCTCTGAGCAATATTTCAGCTTCTTGCATGACTGTATTGTACCAACTGAAGAAGTTAATAGTCTTGAGCCAAATATATTGGAAGTCTGATGATATAATGAATATACTTGGAATTAAACAAGATCACAAAATTTCCTTTCAGTAAGTCACATTTCAAAATTGCAGTTACATATGGGACAGTCTGTTGGTTTTGATAAGAAAATAGCCTGATGATCAGTGACTTCATGTCGTTAGCAAGGGGCATGAAGATGATGTTTTCTGACCTATTCAGGTGGATGTAGATAATCTCATGCAATCGAGCAAATCTGGTATACCTGCCAATTCCTCCCCATTAATTTGTGGTGGTGAATCTGTGGAAGTCTTTGCCACAGAAGGTTGTGGAGGCAAAATCGGTGGATGTATTTAAGGCAGAGATAGATAGATTCTTGAATGGTATGGGTGTCAGAGGTTATGGGGAGAAGGCAGGAGAATGGGGTAAGGAGGGAGAAATAGATAAGCCATGATTGAATGGCGGAGTGGATTTGATGGGCTGAATGGACTAATTCTGCTCCTATCACATGACCTTATGATTAACCAGCACCAGAAAAGGAAATGTGCAGTTTTATTGCTGCACTGTCTTGTTCATACAAGATCCTCAAAAAGACCTTTGAACACAATTATGTATGTACAAAAGAGGGACTTTACTCACTTAAACAAAGTATGTTCTTGAGCTAATTAATTTTTTGCGTAATTATATCTTTGAATAAAATGTCAACACAACTTTGTGATACAGTTAATATCTCCAAATGTTGGGAAGCATAGGATTTGTTCACCAAGCATTGAAGTTTAAATACTTTAAAATGAAATATGTGTCATTCCAGGCAGGGTGAAGTTCCACAAGTTATTTTCAGAGAGAATACAATAGTAAGTTACCGGCAGAAATTCAGAATAACTGTTTCTGCATTTCAGGATCTACTGTAAAATAAATAATGAAGCAAATAAGCTAAAATCACCAGATACATTACTGAAAGGATCATTGACTGCAATTGAGTTTTAAGATACATTTGCAGCTAAATAACTCTGGGTTATGCAGCCAAATTTAACGTGAAGAAACAACTTACACTTTTTAGAGACATAAACCTGACATCAGTGCATTAATTTGACTATATTTCAGTGCCTGTTTGGGAGACGATGTCACACAGATGGCTTTCGTAGTACCTAAAGTATAAGCCTATTCACACAAATTTTACCCTTTGTGAATGAAAGCTGATCGTGGTCATTTACAGGAAAAAGAGGAAAGGAGTACTTTGTGCTAAACGGAGAGGAGCAAGTCAGAGGTGTGGCTGATCCATTTGCTTACTTGGCTGGTCATGTGACTTTGAAATTGCTTTCTGTACTAACCTATAATTCCTGGCACAAAACATGTATATTGCTGTCTAATAGCTGTCTATTCCCTTTGTGTCCATCTGTGGAGACCTTCCATTACCCCTTTGTGGTTCCAGGATATATTTGTTCATTTTACACCTCATTTGATCATGGCTGAACTATTTTTCTCTCTCACCCCATTCTCCTGCCTTCTTCTCGTAACCATTGCTTACTGCAAAGCACAGAGTCCTACCACTTGTAAATCAAATAAATGGACATAATTTTCACAGTGAATAACATAATTTAAGCAGAGCTTTAATTTGACAGTCAGCATGAACTCGGTGGGCTGAAGGGCTTGTTTCCAAGCTGTTCCTCGCCATGACTCTCTGACTCTGAGAGTGGAATTACTCAGAATGAAACCTTGTTTGAATACCAGAGAACCATCCAGTTAATAAAAATGGGCCAGATACTTTGAGTGACCTTGGCAAACTAATGGCCTCCGGATGATTGCAGCTCTATTTAATAAAGGAATAGAAAAGCTGCAAAATTTTTCAACCCACCACTGCCTGAGATTTTGGAGAGTTATGTTATGAATTGGTAATGAGAAGTCAGAAGAAGCGATTAGCAATTGGAGGGCTATTCCATAAAGTCGTCAGCTTTTTGTATTGAGAGACACAAAATGCTGGAGTAACTCAGTGGGCCAGGCAGCATCTCTGGAGAGAAAAGGAATGGGTGACGAACATCACCCATTCCTTCTCTCCAGAGATGCTGCCCGTCCCGCTGAGTTCCTCCAACATTTTGTGTAATTCTTTGGCTTAAACCAGCATCTGCAGTTCCTTCCTACACAGCTTTTCCTATTTGTGGATTGTGCCATGCAAGGTAAGTTGGTGTGTAGAACAACAGATGAATATATCCAGTCTAAGTTACTCAACATGTTAGATCAAAAGTTTGGATAGACATATGAGGTAGGCACATTTTAGTTCAGTTTTGAGATATAGCATGGAAGCAGGTCCTTCGGCCCACCGAGTCCACGCTGGCCAACAATCATCTGTACACTAAATCTATTCTACAGACGAGGGACAATTTACAGAAGCCAATTAACCAACAAACTTGCAAATTTTTGGAATGTGGAAGGAAACCGGAGCATCTGGAGTAAACCCATGTGGTCACAGGGAGAACGTACAATCTCTGTACAGACAGCTCCCATAGTCAGGCTTGAACCTGTGTCTCTGACGCAGTAAGGCAGCAATTTTACTGCTGTGCCATTGTGCAGCCCAAGAAAATAAGATAATAGTGCTGGAATAACTCAGTGGGTCAAGCAGCATCTTTGGAGAACATGGATAGGTGAAATGTCACCTGCCCATGTTCTCTAGCGATGCTGCTTGACCTGCTGAGTTACTCTGGTGCACATTGTGCTTTTTTTGTAAACTAGCAACTGCACTTCCTTATTTCTACATTCAAGGATATGATTTCGAAGAATACAGAGGAATTTTGGCCAGTGCAGAACATACTGTATATATTTTTTGTATTCCGATATACAGAGCAATGGCAGGAGGTTTGATACTGAGAAGGGTCGTGTGAGTGTGAGTGTCATGAAAATTAGTTCCACGGGAAATCCTGCCATCGTTGCTATGGGGATCATTCAACACAAGTGTGTCGGTTCAGAGCAACAAGACGTTTCAATTGCTGAATGCAAGGGTACCTAGCCTTTATATACAGGAATCAACAGAGTAAAACAAGCCAAAGAATTACAAGTTACTTCAGCAGCAATGCACATATCCACCAGCCGATCCTCCCAGCCCACGACTGGTTGATGATTTATGTGGATGTTGCAGTTCCGTTCATAATTGTAATTGTAATTAATTTAATTTATTAGCCAAGTATGTAAAAACATACAAGGAATTTGATTTGCCATACAGTCATACCAAAAAAGCAACAAGACACACAACTGCATAAAAAAATAACATAAACATCCACCACAGCGCACTGTGATGGAAGGCGATAATATATTATCTTCTTCCCTCCTTTTCTCCTGCGATCGGGGCAGTCGAACCATCCACAGTTGGTGCGATCGAAGCTTCCGCAGCTGGCGATCGAAGCTCCTGCGATCGGGGTGGTCGAAGCTCCCGTGGTTTGGAGCTCCCGAAGTCGGTCCATAACCAAGGAACCACGAGCTCCATGATGTTAAGTCCGCAGGCTCCCACAGTTGGAGCTCCGAGGTCGATCCCTGACAAGGGGACCATCAGCTCCACGATGTTAAGTCCGCAGATTCCTGCTGTTGGAGGTCCTGAAGTCAATCTCCAGAAAAGGAACCACCAGCTCCACAATGTTAGGCCGCAGTGTGGACGGAGATACGATACGGAAAAGTCGCATCTCCATCGAGGAAAGAGATTTAAAAAGTTCCCCCCGTTCCCCCACCCCCACATAATACAAAACTAAAGATACACTAAAACATACACTTAACAACAGACTAAAAACAATAAAAGCAGAAAAGGATGAGACAGACCGTTGGCAAGGCTGCAATCGTATGGCGCCACCTCAAAATAATAATAATAATAATCATAATCATAATCATGCTTTATTGGCCAAGTATGGTTTGCAACATTCGAGGAATTTGATTTGCCATACAGTCATACCAATAAAAAGCACCAAAACACACAAAATACATTTTATCATAAACATCCATCACAGTGACTCTTCCACATTCCTCACTGTGATGGAAGGCGAAAAACATGTTCAATCTCTTCGCTCCTTTGTTCTCCCGCAATCGGGGGCCTCGAGCCTTCCGTTGACGGGAACGATCTTGGCTCCCGTAACCGGTGGTCGATTCCTCCGCGTTGCGGCAACCAAGCTCGAATTTGGAGCTTCCCGACATCAGTGTCTACCCGAGACTGCGAGCTCCTCGATGTTGAAATCCGCAGGCCGTGGTTAGAGGATCGATCCCAGGCAAGGGATCGCAGGCTCCAATGGTAAGTCCACGGCCCCGCGGTGGGGCTCAAAGTCAGTCTCGAGCAAGGCCGCCAGCTCCATGATGTTAGGCCGCAGAGCGACTGGAGGTACGATCCGGAAAACAATCGCATCTCCGGCAAGGTAAGAGATTGAACAAAAATTTCTCCTGACCCGCCCCCTCCCCACCCCCCACATAAAACAAACCAGAGAACATTAACACATACTTTTTAAAACACACTAAAAATAACAAAAAAGACCAAAAGACAGACAGACCTTTGGTGAGGCTGCCATCGCTGACGGCACAATCATAATTGTACTAATATATACTGTATGTAAATGTGAACACATGCAATGCCGATGACTACTACTACATCTCAAATGATGATTTCAAAGTTTACAGTATGTAGGTTAATTGGCTGGGTAAATGTAAAAATTGTCCCTAGTGGGTGTAGGATAGTGTTAATGTACGGGGATCACTGGGCGGCACGGACTTGGAGGGCCGAAAAGGCCTGTTTCCGGCTGTATGTATATGATATGATATGATATGATGATAATGATCTATTCTTGACATGGTCTTTCAGTTACTTGGGACCTACGTGAGAAGCAGTTTGAGCAGTGCTGTATTTACCAAATTTCTCATGGTTCCCCCTCAGCCTCAAACAATTAACCAGAAAGGAACATTCAACTTTGAAAGGTGGAGTGAAATATGATGAGGATAAATTGAAACAAAAGTTGTCCATTTCTCATCCCACCAGTCAACCATAGAGCAGACACCTGCTGAGCTACTGATGGAGAGTTGTGTCAGAATAAATCTGGACAATAAATAAAACTGAATCCTGAGATGAGTGCTACTGTGTGCTCCAAATGGACAAAACTGAAGGAAAAACATGATGCTGGAGCTCATGATTGCCACTACAAAGTAGATGATCCTGTATTAGTACAATGTACAAGGATGAATTATTGATTGCACTGGACCAGTTTCATTTGTGGTTTGTCTGTATAATAGATGTGTCACACAACAACATCTGAACCACAACCATCAGCTCAACCGGATGAGTATGTGGCAGATATGGAAGGCTCCTCGCTTACTACTGAGCCAAATGTAAGGAAGGAGGGCAGGTCTTGGAAGAAGATATTGCCATTGACAGGTGATGTCCAGTTTAAACAGCTACATTATTTGAAGTGAGTGAGAAAACATGGATTGAACTAGTAAATAAGGAAAAGGTGTTTTCATTATGCTACAGAGTCATAGTCATTAAGTGATACAGTATGAAAACAGGCCCCACAGCCCAACTTGCCCACACTGGCCAACAAGTTCCACTAGTCCCACCTGCCCACATTTGGTCCATTTCCCTCCAAACCTGTCCTACCAATGTACTTGTCTAACTGTTTCTTAAATATTGGGATAGTCCCTGTCTCAACTACCTCTTCTGGCAGCTTGTTCCATACACCCACCACCCTTTGCATGAAAAAGGGTGTTGTTGTTACATTTAATATATATTTTCATCCATGAAGGCAGCTGAATTGGGATCCTGCAGGAGTCTTATGTTTTAATCCGATTGTTAGCAACACTCTACAGGATGAGTGCACAAATAAACATGGATCTTTACCTGGAGTTGTACTTTTTTTCACTGATGGATCATGGATCATATGCCTGGGAAAGCCCATTGTTTACAAGCCAAACATACTCACCAAAATTGAAACAAAAGACAGGCTCAGATAGAGAAGAGGGCATTGGCAATTACTTTGGGAGTTACAAAGTTTATCAATTTTTGCAGGAAGACTATTCAGATCGCTTACAACAAGCCTTTGCTCGCTTTTCCCTGGTCAAAGTCCACCATTCTTACAGTGACAGCATTTATGATGTGGAGATGAAATTCCAACTGTTTCAGTATGACTATGATATTGAATACAGAACATCTAAATAGAACACAATAATATGTACTTGTCAATATTCCTTAATGAAGGAAACCCAACAAACTTGGAGAGCAAGCTTAGTCTGAAGACGGGTCCTGACATGAAATGTCACCTATCCATGTTCTCCAGGGAACTGACCTGCTGAGTTACTCCAATAGAGACTACTTTGTGTCTTTTTGTGTAAACCAGCACTCAGTTCTTTGTTTCCTCTCTAAACCTAGAGAATGAAATTTATTTAATCAGTAAAAGATGCATACTTACCATAGTGATGGAAGTGATTAGAGCTACAAAAAGACAAGATTTTGAGGAAAATATATGACACATGCAAAGTAGATGGACTGGTTCAGAAATGGATCTAAATGGGGACATAAATCTGCTTCATCACGGATGCTATGAATTGTCTAGCAAACAAGGTTCTGCTGTGAAAATAAAGAAGGGTGTGAAGGAAGAGACTGCAGGACAAGATATTGAAGAACTCCACACAGAACACATAGATATAATGAATGTGAAGGCAATGAGTTGCAGGTATTTGTCTCTTGCAACTACCACTTGAATTTGACCTGATACCACCTGGGTGGAGTAAAATAAATCAAGATCAACAGAGCAGCACAGTAAATATAAGCATTGCATGTAACATCATTAAAGACATCATATGACAATACGGAAATTGATATATTTTTAAATACTTCAAAATACCATGTGGCCTCTGTACTTCAAAGACCTTCACAGCTTTAATTGTGATCATGGTCATTGAAGTTTCAAGGTCCTTTTAACATTTAGTATATTGAAGAATATGTAACAGTACAATTTGCATTTACATATCTCTAACTGACATAATTGTGACAATCAATCAAAGGACCTCATTCCCATCTGTGTAGGGCTAGTTTAGTTTAGGTTATTATCGTCACATACACTGAGGTATACTGAAAAACATTTTGTTATCCTGCCAAAATAAAGACTATATATGATTACAATCAAGCCGCCCACAGTGTACAGATAAAGGATACAACATTTAGTGGAAGATATATACCAATTAGACAGTTCAAAGGTCTACTATAGGGAAGGGATGTCAGGACCGCACTCTAGCTGGTGTGAGGATGGTTCAGTTCCCTGATAGCAGCTGGGAATAAACTGTCCCTAAATCTGGAGGTTTTTGTTTTCAAATTTCTGTACCTCTTGCCTGATGGGTGAGGGAAGAAGAGGGAGTGACCGGGGTGAGACTGGTCCTTGATTATGTTGGTGGCCTTGCCGAGGCAGCATGAAGTAGAGATGGAGTCAGTGGAAGGAAGATTGGTTTGCTTGATGGTCTGGGTTATATGCACAACTCACTGCAGTTTCTTGCAATCTTGGAAGGAGCTTCTCCCAAACCATGCTGTGATGCATCCCAATAAAATGTTTTCTTTGGGACATCTGTTGAAGTTGGTGAGGGTTGTTGGGGTCATGCCGAACTTCCTAAGTCTTCTAAGGAAGTAGAGGCATCGGTGTGCTTTCTTGATCATGGCTTTGATGTGGCTGGTCCGGGACAAATTGCTTGTGATATTAATTCCTAAGAACTTGAAGGTTTCGACCATCCCTACTTCAGCGGCATCAATGTAGACTGAGGTGTGTGTACTGCTTTGCTTTCTGAAGTCAGTCATAATCTCCTTTGTCCTGCAGACATTGAGGGGGAGGTTGTTGTCTTGGCACCGGTTTACAAGGTTCTCAATCTCCTTCAGTATTTGATAGCCAGCCCTCTACAGTGGTGTCTTCTCTGAACTTGTAAATTAAGTTAAAGCATTTGGCTGCACAGTCATGGGTGTATAAGGAGTAAAATAGAGTCATGGTCAGAATCATATAGTGTTACAGTGTGGAAACAAGTTCATCGGCCCAACTTGCCCACACCGGCCAAAAATGTCCCAGCTACACAAATCCCATGCCTGCGCTTGGTCCATATCCCTCCAAACCTGTCCGAAACATGTACCTGTCTAACTGTTTCTTAAACAATGGGATAGTCCCAGTCTCAACTACCTCTTCTAGCAGATACAAAATGCTGGAGTAACTCAGCGGGTCAGGGAGCATCTCAGGAGAGAATGAATGGGTGAAGTTTTGTAAAGCAGAGGGACCTAGGAGTGCAGGTACACAGTTCCCTGAAAATAGCGTCACAGGTACATAAGGTGGTCAAGAAGGCTTTTGGTACATTGGACTTCATCAGTCAGCTATTTTACTTTATAATTTGGGGTATTATTTTACAGTGTACAAGACATTGGTGAGACTGCAATTAAAATATTGTGTTCAACATTGGTCAGAGTTATAAAGATGTTGCCAGGACATGTGAGGCTTTACCCAGAGTAGAGGAATCAAGAACCAGTGAATATAGTTTTAAGCTGAGAGGAGAAAGATGTAATATGAGCATGAGGGGCAATGTTTTCACACAGAGGGTAGTGGGTATATGAACTGAGCTGCCAGGCGAGATAGTTGAGGCAGGCACTATAGCGACATCTAAAATACATTTGGACAGGTACATGGATAGGAAAGGTTTAGAGGGATAAGGGCCAAATGCGGACATAGCAGACTTGAGTAGATGGGGCATCTTGGTCAGCATCAGCAAGGTGAGTTAAAGGGCATGTTTCTGTGCTCTATGAGTCTATGACTGTATAACTTGGAGGAAACCAATGTATTTTGGGAGAACATGCTAACTCCATACAGGCAGTGCTGGAGGTCAGGATAGGTTTAGCGTTTAGCTGAGCCACTGTGTCATGCACTGTGCCAGGTTTGTCCTGGCGTTCATTTTGAAGAATCCAGTCCCATGTGTTCAGGCGATCAATCCTCTCCTCAGCTTCCTCGCAAATGCCTAAGGTTTGCTCTGAGCTACATGATTTTCTAATTCATAAATCATAACTGTGACAATTTGATTCTGTGTCGGTTCTCGAGCTCTGAATTAAACAATAGATGGCATAAAGCATTTGCTTGAGATCCAGACTTGTTACATGAGACATTTGTGGAAACTCCAAAATGTAACCATTTTTTTTCAGCGCTATATATTTTTAGTGGGGCAGAAAACATAAAATCCTGTTAGTCGCAAAATTTAACCGGGTGTTTCCAGTGGGGAATATGCAAAATTTGGAGCAAAATTAATGTTGGGTAGTCAGAACAACAAAATGTTCACATCACTGATACCTCTGCAGCAGAATAATTTAAAGGTTGGCTTCCTCACCACTCACAACTCTCTCAACTCTGCTGTTATGTCCTGATCCAAAATTACACCTGACACAATGCTTTGACTCATATCTTGTCCCTGAAGATCGCCAAATGCTGATGCAACACCCTATACCAAACCCTGACTTCCAAGCCGTTTCCCTTGTGTTCTTCCAGATTGGATTTATCTGCTATTTTTTCTACTCTCGATCGGGGTTTATACTTTCTGGTGTTTTGCAACCAAGGTATTGCTGAATTTTTAAGTCAGGCTGTCACAACCAAAATAGTTATTGGTTGTAGTGTTGTGACGTATTAACAGACACTGATAAATTTCCAGAACATTATCTCTGCAATCTCTCTGGAGGTGGGGAATTACATTAGGTGAGACACAACTTGTTTTCAATCAATTCTTTGCTTTATTCCATCAAAAGGTGAACACACAGAGCAATAATATCATACAAATTAAGTTGAATAGTTGATGAAAATACATGTTTCAAATAAGTGCAATGCAATTGCACTTTGACAGATCATCATATTTAATGTGCATTGGGATTGAGATGAATATTACCCACTCACCTCTTCAGTATACCACAGACAGCAAGTTAAATTCACACTGCCTGCTCAGCGAGCTCATAACTGCAAATGAAGTCAATAGACAATAGACAATAGACAATAGACAATAGGTGTAGGAGTAGGCCATTCAGCCCTTCGAGCCAGCACCGCCATTCAATGCGATCATGGCTGATCACTCTCAATCAGTACCCCGTTCCTGCCTTCTCCCCATACCCCCTCACTCCGCTATCCTTAAGAGCTCTATCCAGCTCTCTCTTGAAAGCATCCAACGAACGGGCCTCCACTGCCTTCTGAGGCAGAGAATTCCACACCTTCACCACCCTCTGACTGAAAAAGTTCTTCCTCATCTCCGTTCTAAATGGCCTACCCCTTATTCTCAAACTGTGGCCCCTTGTTCTGGACTCCCCCAACATTGGGAACATGTTATCTGCCTCTAATGTGTCCAATCCCCTAATTATCTTATATGTTTCAATAAGATCCCCCCTCATCCTTCTAAATTCCAGTGTATACAAGCCCAATCGCTCCAGCCTTTCAACATACGACAGTCCCGCCATTCCGGGAATTAACCTAGTGAACCTACGCTGCACGCCCTCCATAGCAAGAACATCCTTCCTCAAATTTGGAGACCAAAACTGCACACAGTACTCCAGGTGCGGTCTCACCAGGGCCCGGTACAACTGTAGAAGGACCTCTTTGCTCCTATACTCAACTCCTCTTGTTACGAAGGCCAACATTCCATTGGCTTTCTTCACTGCCTGCTGAACCTGCATGCTTCCTTTCATTGACTGATGCACTAGGACACCCAGATCTCGTTGAACTCCCCCTCCTCCTAACTTGACACCATTCAGATAATAATCTGCCTTTCTATTCTTACTTCCAAAGTGAATAACCTCACACTTATCTACATTAAACTGCATCTGCCATGTATCCGCCCACTCACACAACCTGTCCAAGTCACCCTGCAGCCTTATTGCATCTTCCTCACAATTCACACTACCCCCCAACTTAGTATCATCTGCAAATTTGCTAATGGTACTTTTAATCCCTTCGTCTAAGTCATTAATGTATATCGTAAATAGCTGGGGTCCCAGCACCGAACCTTGCGGTACCCCACTGGTCACTGCCTGCCATTCCGAAAGGGACCCATTTATCCCCACTCTTTGCTTTCTGTCTGTCAACCAATTTTCTATCCATGTCAGTACCCTACCCCCAATACCATGTGCCCTAATTTTGCCCACTAATCTCCTATGTGGGACCTTGTCGAAGGCTTTCTGAAAGTCGAGGTACACCACATCCACTGACTCTCCCTTGTCAATTTTCCTAGTTACATCCTCAAAAAATTCCAGTAGATTTGTCAAGCATGATTTCCCCTTCGTAAATCCATGCTGACTCGGAATGATCCCGTTACTGCTATCCAAATGCTCAGCAATTTCGTCTTTTATAATTGACTCCAGCATCTTCCCCACCACTGATGTCAGACTAACTGGTCTATAATTACCCGTTTTCTCTCTCCCTCCTTTCTTAAAAAGTGGGATAACATTTGCTATCCTCCAATCCACAGGAACTGATCCTGAATCTATAGAACATTGAAAAATGATCTCCAATGCTTCCACTATTTCTAGAGCCACCTCCTTAAGTACTCTGGGATGCAGACCATCAGGCCCTGGGGATTTATCAGCCTTCAGTCCCATCAGTCTACCCAAAACCATTTCCTGCCTAATGTGGATTTCCTTCAGTTCCTCCATCACCCTAGGTTCTCCGGCCCCTAGAACATTTGGGAGATTGTGTGTATCTTCCTCAGTGAAGACAGATCCAAAGTAACGGTTTAACTCGTCTGCCATTTCTTTGTTCCCCATAATAAATTCCCCTGCTTCTGTCTTCAAGGGACCCACATTTGCCTTGACTATTTTTTTCCTCTTCACGTACCTAAAAAAACTTTTGCTATCCTCCTTTATATTATTGGCTAGTTTACCCTCGTACCTCATCTTTTCTCCCCGTATTGCCTTTTTAGTTAACTTTTGTTGCTCTTTAAAAGAGTCCCAATCCTCTGTCTTCCCACTCTTCTTTGCTATGTTATACTTCCTCTCCTTAATTTTTATGCTGTCCCTGACTTCCCTTGTCAGCCACAGGTGTCTCTTACTCCCCTTAGTCTTTCCACCTCTTTGGAATAAATTGATCCTGCAACCTCTGCATTATTCCCAGGAATACCTGCCATTGCTGTTCTACTGTCTTCCCTGCTAGGGCCTCCTTCCAATCAATTTTGGCCAGCTCCCGCCTCATGCCTCTGTAATCCCTTTGCTATACTGTAATACCGACACTTCCGATTTTCCCTTCTGCCTTTCCATTTGCAGAGTAAAACTTATCATGTTGTGATCACTGCCTCCTAATGGCTCTTTTACCTCTAGTCTCCTTATCAGATCAGGATCATTACACAACACTAAATCCAGAATTGCCTTCTCCCTGGTAGGCTCCAGTACAAGCTGTTCTAAGAATCCATCTCGAAGGCACTCTACAAACTCTCTTTCCTGGGGTCCATTTCCAACCTGATTTTCCCAGTCTACCTGCATGTTGAAATCTCCCATAACCACCGTAGCATTACATTTTTGACACGCCAATTTTATCTCCTGATTCAACTTGCACCCTATGTCGAGGCTACTGTTTGGGGGCCTATAGATAACTCCCATTAGGGTCTTTTTACCCTTACAATTTCTCATTTCTATCCATACTGATTCAACATCTCCTGATTCTATGTCACCCCTTGCAAGGGAATGAATATCATTCCTTACCATCAGAGCAACCCCACCCCCTCTGCCCACCTGTCTGTCTTTTCTATACGTTGTGTACCCCTGAATATTCAGTTCCCAGCCCTGGTCCTCTTGTAGCCATGTCTCAGTGATCCCTACAACATCATACTTGCCCATGACTAACTGAGCCTCAAGCTCATCCACTTTATTTTTTATACTACGCGCATTTAAGTACAACACTTTAACTTCTGTATTTACCTCCCCTCTCACATCGTTCACAATTGGCCCTGCCCTTAATTTCTTTTCCGCTCTAGAACTTCTGTTCCCATTCTTCCGAGAGTCTTTTGCAATATCTCCTGTATTCCCTTTTACCTCATCTTCATATTCACAATTTGTTAACCCCTCCCCCCCACTACTTAGTTTAAAGCCACAGGTGTCACACTAGCAAACCTGCCTGCCAGAATGTTTGTTCCCCTGCTGTTAAGATGCAACCCGTCCCTTTTGTACAAGTCACCCCTAGCCCAGAAGAGATCCCAGTGGTCCAGAAATCTAAATCCCTGCTCTCTGCACCAGCCCCTCAGCCATAAATTCATACCCTCTATCTCTCTGTTCCTGGCCTCACCAGCACGAGGTACCGGTAGCAGTCCAGAGATAACTACCTTCGACGTCCTACTTCTCAGTGCTTTTCCCAACTCTCTAAACTCCCGCTGTAGCACCTCCTTCCTCTTCCGCCCGACGTCATTCGTGCCCACGTGCACAACGACTTCAGGTTGATCGCCTTCCCTCACTAGGATTTTCTGAAGCCGGTCTGTGATGTGTTGAACCCTGGCACCAGGGAGGCAACAGACCATCCTCAAGTCCCTCCTGCTGCCACAGAATCTTCTGTCCGTCCCTCGGACTATGGAGTCACCGACCACTACGGCTCTTCCAGACTTCGGTCTCCCCTGTCGAGTATCCTTGCCAACAGGTCCGCCACTCGGACTGGAAACGTCTTCTGCCCCGACAGTTCCCAAGAGGGTATACCTATTTGCAATAGGCACAGCCACTGGGGTCTCCTGTAGTCCACGTCCACTCCCCCCTGAAACAGTCTCCCACCTTCGCTCGACCTGGACCCTTGGCGTGACAGCCTCACAATAGGTCCTGTCGAGGAAACTCTCGCATTCTCGGATGGCCCTGAGGTCATCCAACTGCCTCTCCAACTCCACCACACGTCCCTTCAGGAGCTGCACCTGGACACAGTTCTTGCAGGTGTAACTCCCAGAAGCTCCAGCGACGTCCCTGTCTTCCCACATCCTGCAGGAAACACACCGCACCAACTTTTCCGCCATCACCTTGTGCCTATAACCAGCTCTGGCTTAAAACAATCGTATCCTCCTCACCTCAACCTCCTCGCCGAAGACTCGCAGCCAAAGACTCGCACTTCCCTCACTGGGCACTTCCCTCACTGGGCACTTCCCTCACTGGGCACTTCCCTCACTGGGCACTTCCCTCACTGGGCACTTCCCTCACTGGGCACTTCCCTCACTGGGCACTTCCCTCACTGGGCACTTCCCTCACTGGGCACTTCCCTCACTGGGCACTTCCCTCACTGGGCACTTCCCTCACTGGGCACTTCCCTCACTGGGCACTTCCCTCACTGGGCACTTCCCTCACTGGGCACTTCCCTCACTGGGCACTTCCCTCACTGGGCACTTCCCTCACTGGGCTGCACCCTTTTGCAAGTATTGCTTATATCACCAATTAAATTGCCTGATTGTCCAATTTACCTGACTTCTCACTTAAACTAGCACTTACTTTACTGCTCAGCCAACGGGCGTCCTTGCTCTGCTCCCGGACTTTTCAAATTGACTACTAGCTTCCTTTTGGCGCTCTTTTTAAACTGCCTGTTCAACTGCGATTTGCACTTACTTTACTGCTCAGCCAACGGGCGTCCTTGCTCTGCTCCCGGACTTTTCAAATTGACTACTAGCTTCCTTTTGGCGCTCTTTTTAAACTGCCTGTTCAACTGCGATTAGCACTTACTTTACTGCTCAGCCAACGGGCGTCCTTGCTCTGCTCCCGGACTTTTCAAATTGACTACTAGCTTCCTTTTGGCGCTCTTTTTAAACTGCCTGCTCAACTGCGATTAGCACTTACTTTACTGCTCAGCCAACGGGCGTCCTTGCTCTGCTCCCGGACTTTTCAAATTGACTACTAGCTTCCTTTTGGCGCTCTTTTTAAACTGCCTGTTCAACTGCGATTAGCACTTACTTTACTGCTCAGCCAACGGGCGTCCTTGCTCTGCTCCCGGACTTTTCAAATTGACTACTAGCTTCCTTTTGGCGCTCTTTTTAAACTGCCTGTTCAACTGCGATTAGCACTTACTTTACTGCTCAGCCAACGGGCGTCCTTGCTCTGCTCCCGGACTTTTCAAATTGACTACTAGCTTCCTTTTGGCGCTCTTTTTAAACTGCCTGTTCAACTGCGATTAGCACTTACTTTACTGCTCCAACGGGCGTCCTTCGCAGAGTGTTCAGACTGATCGCACGAGATACAAGGAGCGCAACAAGATGTGTTTAGCTTATTCAAGAGCTCTTGACAGAGTGCCTCTGGAGTTTTCACTGCACATTGTTGCTGCCCAGAGAGCATTTTGTTGCAAAGCACCATCTTAAAGAGTGGCAGTCTCAAAGCACTAATTATTATTCATAATTATTACCATTTCTATGCCACATATCTTTTTCTTTAAAAACAGAACAAAACTGATTTAACATATATTCATATTACATATTTTATAAATTACAAACAATACATTATTTGTAATTGTCACAGCAATATTAGTGTTATTGTTGACAGAATTAGTATTAGTGAAGAAGGGTCCTGACCCAAACCGTCATCCAGCCATGTCCTCCAGGGATACTGCCTGATCTGTTGGGTTACTCCAGCACTTTGATTTTTACTCAGGATTCAATGGACAAGACAATAGGTGCAGGAGGAGGCCATTCGGCCCTTCTTGCCAGCACCGCCATTCAATGTGATCATGGCTGATCATTCTCAGCAAAGGAGGCATTGAAGGCATTCTCCCCATACCCCCTGACTCTGCTATCCTTAAGAGCTCCATCCAGCTCTCTCTTGAATGCATTCAGAGAATTGCCCTCCACTGCCTTCTGAGGCAGAGAATTCCACAGATTCACAACTCTCTGACTGAAAAAGGTTTTCCTCATCTCAGTTCTAAATGGCCTGCCCCTTATTCTTAAACTGTGGCCCCTTGTTCTGGACTCCCCCAACATTGGGAATATGTTTCCTGTCTCTAACGTGTCCAACCCCTTAATAATCTCCAGCATCAGCAGTTCCTTGTGTTTCCTTAGCATTGTTTAATTTACAGATAGTACAGATGTATTTGGAGTATCATCCACTTCTGGGATCGCTGGCATTCTCTCATCAGGACTTTCATCAGAAATATTGTGTGTTGGTTGCTTTTGCACAATTTGGTTCTCAATCCTGGAAGATCTTTGATATCACAGCCCTTGCTATTCTTGCTGATGTGATGCAAATGATCAAATAATCTGCATGCAATTTTCTGCTAATCTTCATCAGAAAATCCTTAGAGGAATATACATCCACCATTTCCTTGGTGTCTCATCCCACCTTCTCACCCCTAACCTGGCCTCTCTTAAAATTTCATATTAAAGTTTATGGCTTTTATCACTATGCTTACTCTGCAAGAACAGCCAATCTTATTTTGTATTTTAGACTAGGTTTGATGGAAGCAACCACATCCTGAGTTGTTTGAGTATAAACAGTGTAAACTTGTTGTGGAATATGTTATCCTCCTACAATTTAAAAGAAATGCTGCAAGCTGATGCTTTATGAGGAACGTTTGATCAAAATTCCATTGTTTTTTTTTCTTCAATGCCTCCTTTGCTGTACACACTTCCCCGTTTAGATTCACAGATCCATTGAGTCAAACAGCATGGAAACAGGCCTTCAACTCCTCATCCATGCCAACCAAGATGTCTCATTTCCTCATGTTTGGCTCATATTCCTCTGAACCTTTCCAATCCATCTACCTGGATTTTAAATTTTGTTAGTGTACCTGCCTCAATTACTTCTTGTCAGCTCCTTCCATACACCCACCACTCAAAATTTGTCTCTGAAATCTTATTTAAACTTGCCTCATCTCACCTTAAAACTAGTCTTAAGGTAAGATTTCTAGTCTTTGAAATTTTCACCCTTGGAAATAGGTTTTGCATATCTAACCTATCTGTTCCTTTCAGAATTCTATCTGTCAGGCCTCCCATCAATCTCTAATGCTCCAGAGAATATAATCCAAGTTTGTCCAACCTCTCCTTATAGCTAATATCTTCTAATCCAGGCAGCATTCTTGTAAACATATTCTGTACACTCTCCAAAGCCTCCACATTCTTCATGTAATGTTGGAACAAAAACTGCACACAATACTCCAAATATGGCCTAACCAAAGTTTCATAAAGCTGCAACATGACCTCCTGTGATCCAATTGATGAAGGCAAGCATACCATATCCCTTTTTACCACTCCATCTACTTGTGCTGCCACTTTCAAGGAGCTATGCACATGGACCCCAAGATTCCTCTGTACATCATTGCTGTTAAGGGTCTTCCCATTAACTGTATGGCTTTCCCTTACTTTTGTCCTCACAAAGTGCAACACTTCACACTTGCTCAGATTAAACCCCATCTGCCATTTTCCCATCTACAACCGTAGCTAATTTATATCCTGCTGAATCTTTCAACAGCCTTCCTCATAGTCCTCAACGTCACCAATTTTTGTGCAATCTGCAAAGTTACTAACCAACCTATCATCATTTATGTGTAGGAAAGAACTGCAGATGCTGGTGTAAATTGAAAGTAGACACAAAATGCTGGAGTAACTCAGCGGGTCAGGCAGCATCTCTGGAGGGAAGGAATGGGAGACCCTTCTTCAGACCATTTCTTCTCAATACAAACCTTTGAAAAGAGAATATTGTTTCCATACTAATGTGCTAGCTTTCTGTTTCAAATTAAACTGAAACCAGTGAGAAGGTTCAAGGCACTTTAAGTGCAAAGCTTTATGATCAGTAAAAAATTATGTTTCTCTAATCTTTGCAATTAAAAACCTTCGCTCCAGAAGTTGAGATGGTTTACAAAACTACTTGTGACCCTAGACTGAATGATCACCATGCCAAGAATCTGCAAATGGCACCATTTTGTGGGCTTCCCGGGAGGTTCTTGAAATTAAACATCTTTTCTTAAGTTCAAGGACAGAAATAGGTACCACTTGAACATTTTTGAATGTAGTTTTATAAAAATTTGCTATGAAACATACTACAGGCAAATGGTTCCATATTGAATTTTAAATACATCATTAGTTATTTAAAATCGTGATACAGAAGTAATTGATTGCGCATTCTTTCCATTGTGGTGAACCCTTCTTCGTTCTACATATTAACCTGCCTTCATCACACCTAAATATAACTAGGTATATATTTTTAAGGATTTTTTCAAGGAAAATTACATTTTAAAACACTGCCTGATTCTGTTGATTCACTGAAGATTTTATGCATGAAGATATATTAATAAAACTCAAGGAAAAACAAAATTTATCTGCAGAAGTTTGAGCATAAAATCGCTTATTTCAATTAGAGTAAAAATCCAAACCCAGATGATAAATTGTATCTAAAATATTTCTGCAACTGGTTGCTGAAGAATTTCAATTTGTAAAAATATATTTAAATTCCATGACATGCAGATAACAATAATAAGGGAAATTCTCACTAACATGAAGTTGGAGAAATGCAGACATTTGTTTTTGATTATAATGCTAAATATTTGAGAGTTATTGGTTGTTCTCCTGACGTTCTGTTCTATTGATTTCAATGGAGTTCTAACCAGCAACTGAAAAATTGCCCAGGTATGTCATGGTTTCAAAAAGCAGGTAAATTCAATCCAGAGGTCACTAACCAACTTGGATTTTTTTCTGTTTTTGGTGAACAGGAGACACTTGGATAATTTATCACTTAGTAGATGCCAAGGCTGTGGTTGTCCTGAAACAGTTTAGCTGGATGCAAGGGCAGTTCTGGCCAGCTCCTTCATACCCGTCCAGGAAGGAGAGTTAGTCCCCTCGTTTAATATTGATGGTAATCTGACAGATCTGCCACTCCATAGGGTTACAAATCATGATGGAACAATATCCTGCAAAGTGCTGACTGAGCCATGTGGATGCTCAACATGGAAATGTGAATCTGTTCTACATCTAATTCATTTAATCTGAAAATAGTGCCATATGACAATAGTCAATAGACAATAGGTGCAGGAATAGGCCATTTGGCCCTTCGAGCCAGCACCACCATTCAATGTGATCATGGCTGATCATTCTCAATCAGTACCCCGTTCCTGCCTTCTCCCCATACCCCCTGACTCCGCTATCCTTAAGAGCTCTATCTAGCTCTCTTTTGAATGCATTCAGAGAACTGGCTTCCACTGCCTCCTGAGGCAGAGAATTCCACGGATTTACAACTGACTGAAAAAGTTTTTCCTCGTCTCCGTTCTAAATGGCCCACCCCTTATTCTCAAACTGTGGCCCCTGGTTCTGGATATAACATCACAGAGATGTCTTCCATATCTACCTGTGGCGCCACTTTCATCAATCTTTGTACCTATACTTCTAGGTCACTCTGATCAATTGCACTTACCAGCGCCTTACTATTCACTGTGAAGGTCGTGTGCTTGTTTGACACCCCAAAATACAACTGCTCACACTTACCTGTATTAAAATCCATTGCCCATTTCATAGCCCATTTGCCAGCTGATCATGATCCTGCTGTAATTTTTGATAACCATCTTCACTGTCTATGATACCACCTACTATAGTGTTATCTATATACGTACTAATCATGCCTCATACATTCTCATCCAAATCGTTGAAATAAACTGCATTAGGCCCAGTAATGACCCATAAGACAGATCACATCACAGGCACCCAGTCTAAAATAAACCTTTACAATTCTCTGCTTGCTACCATGAAGCCAATTCTGTATCCAGTTCTGTATCTCTGCCTGGCAACTATGTCCTTCAATACTCAGCATCTCACCAATAACGTTGGCACACGTAATAATATTCAATTCATTAATTTTATTACCACCATTTCTGTCCAGGAAACAGAAGAAAAGCATGTTAATATTTTATTCAATATTCATTTTGTTCAGAATAACATAACATAACATAACATAACAACACTTTATTGTCACTCGGCACAACACCGAGCGAAATTTCAGCAGTCACACAAAATACAGCAAAAAGAAAAGAACACAGGACACTCGACCCCAACACAAACATCCATCACAGTGACTCCAAACACCCCCTCACTGTGATGGAGGCAACAAAACTTCCCCTCTCTTCCCCCCGCACCCACGGACAGGCAGCTCGACCCCTACCGAGGCAAACGACACGCACAGCCCCCGCAAGGGGATGGAAGGCCCCCCGGCCGAGCCGCCCCGGGCACCGAAACGTCCCGCGGCCACACCGGGCGATGTTAAGTCCAACGGCCGAGCCGCACCGGGCACTGAAACGTCCCGCGGCCGAACAGCGCTGACGATGTTAAGTCCAGCGGCCAAGCCGCACCGGGCACTGAAACGTCCCGCGGCCACACCGGGCGATGTTAAGTCCAGCGGCCGAGCCGCACCGGGCACTGAAACGTCCCGCGGCCGAGCCGCACCGGGCACTGAAACGTCCCGCGGCCGCACCGGGCGATGTTAAGTCCAGCGGCCGAGCCGCACCGGGCACTGAAACGTCCCGCGGCCGAGCTGCGCCGGCAATGTTAAGGCCCGCAGCCGAGCCGCACCGGGCACTGAAACGTCCCGCAGCCGAGCTGCGCCGGCAATGTTAAGGCCCGCAGCCGAGCCGCACCGGGCACTGAAACGTCCTGCAGCCGAGCTGCGCCGGCAATGTTAAGGCCCGCAGCCGAGCCGCACCGGGCACTGAAACGTCCCGCAGCCGAGCTGCGCCGGCAATGTTAAGGCCCGCAGCCGAGCCGCACCGGGCACTGAAACGTCCCGCAGCCGAGCTGCGCCGGCAATGTTAAGGCCCGCAGCCGAGCCGCGCCCCGGGGAAGAGACCTAATAAAATAAAGGTTTCCCCCCGCCCCACCCCCCCACCCCCCCACCCCACCCCACACCCCCACCACACACCCCCACCACACATACACAGCCAAAAACAGAAACAAAAACCATCCCAACACCGACACAAACAAAAAAAAAGAAAAAAAGACAACAGACTGCCAGAGAGCCGCAGCCGTTAGGCGCAGCCAACTCCTCCCTCATGAAATTAAAAATCAATTTTACCACGATGAAGTGCAATAATAACCATTTACAGATCATTATGCATCACTTGGAAAGTTCAACCAACACCACTTGTCGTTAGCTACTTTTGCAACTCTGGAGAGATCATATTGAATGTAATTATTTCCCAAGCAGCACATTTTAAAGTATTGTTGGGGAGGCCAGAGCGCTTTGTCCTGATGGTACATGTTATTGGGACATGATTTTACTCCCAGTAACCTGGGAGATTTGCAAGTCACAGAATGTGTTTACTTATCCTTAGACCCAAGGCACAGCATCAAACTCCCATCACCCTCATGGTGTGCTGCTACATCCTTACATTCCTCACATTCCACTCTCCTCAATGTCCAAATGGATCTCCTTCTCCTAAGTACTATCTGATGCCTCTACATAATACACTTTATCATTACATCAATCCACTCTTCCCAGGTATACCGTCATATCTTAAGATCCACCTCTCCTTTAGTTAAGTTTAGTTTAGTTTATCATTGGTAAGTGTACAGTAAAAAGCTTTAGGTTGTGTGCTTTCCAGTCAAAGAAAAGACTATCCATGATTATAATCAAGCCTTCTATGGTGTAAAAGATGTAGGATCAATGGAATATCATTTAGCGGTAGATAAAATCCGATTAAAGATAATTTAAAGGTCTCCAATGAGGTTGATGGGAAGTCAGGACTGCATTCTAGCTGATGAGAGGACAGTCTAATTGTTTAATGTATTGTCAGATCTCCTGAGCCCTTTATCCTTAATGTACATGTTTCCTGACCCCCATTCTCCCTCATGGGACTGGGTAATTCTGACTCTCTTTCAAATTCTCCCTGAACTCTCACACTTACATCTCCACAAACCAGTATCATGAACCTCTTTGTCTTCCAATCTGATCATCATCTTACTATTTTGTCTAAATATTTAATATTTAACTACCTATCTTCCCAAATCTCAGATATGTCAAATTTTGTATAACAACTGCGCCCACTATCATCTGCATCTTTTTGTACCATTTGCAATATACATAATTAACAAACTCAATCTCTCCTCTTGCTTATCTCACTTACTAAACTGACAAAGTGCCAGAACAGAATATATTTCAACCAAAGATACTTCAAGGTACCATTGTGAGAGGGGACATGAATACCGAATTAAAAGTGTTATATATGAATGGGCGAAGTACAAGAAATAAAGTGGATGAGGCTCAGTTAGAAATTGGTAAGTATGATGTTGTGGGAATTACAGAGACATGGCTGCAAGGAAGGGTAAAAAGACCCTAATCGGAGTTATCAACAGGCCCCCAAACAGTAGCCTGGAGATAGGGTGCAAGTTGCATCAGGAGTTAAAATTAGCATGTAACAAAGGTAATGCTACGGTGGTTATGGGAGATAGACTGGGAAAATCAGGTTGGTACTGGACCCCAAAAAAGGGAGTTTGTAGAGTGCCTCCGAGATGGATTCTTAGAGCAGCTTGTATAGGAGCCTACCAGGGAGAAGGCAATTCTGGATTTAGTGTTATGTAATGAACCGAATTTGATAAGGAAACTCAAGGTAAAGGAACCATTAGGAGGTAGTGACAATAATATGATAAGTTTTAATCTGCAATTTGAGAGGGAGAAGGTAAAATCGGAAGTGTCAGTATTGCAGTTGAACAAAGGGGACAATGTAGGTATGAGGGAGGAGCTGGCCAAAGTTGATTGGAAAGGGACCCCAGCAGGGATGATGGTGGAACCTGCAATGGCAGGTGTTTCTGAGAATAAACCAGAAGATGCAGGATCATTTCATTCCAAAGTGGAAGAAAGATTCTATGAGGAGTAAGAGGCGACCGTGGCTGATAAGGGAAGTCAAGGACAATATAAAAATAAAAGAGAAGACGTATAACATAGCAAGGATGAGAGGGAAGCCAGATGATTGGGAAACTTTTAAAGATCAACAGAAGGTAATTAAAAAGGCAATATGGGGAGAAAAGATGAAGTACGAAGTTAAGAATATAAAGGAGAATAGTAAAAGCTTCTTTAGGTATGGGAAGAGGAAAAAATTAGTTAAGACAATGTGGGTCCCTTGAAGACAGAAACAGGTGAATTTATTTGGGGAACAAGGAAATGGCAGACGAGCTACTTTGGTTTTTCCTTCACTAGGGAAGACACAATCTCCCAGATGTACTAGAGGACAGAGGACCTAGGGTGCCGGAGGAACTGAAGGACACTTACATTAGTGAGGAAATGGTGTTGGGTAGACTGATGGGACTGCAGGCTGATAAATCCCCAGAGTCTGTTGGTCTGCATCCCAGGGTACTCAAGGAGGTGGCTCTAGAAATTGTGGACGCCTTGGTGATCATTTTCCAATGATCTATAGATTCTGGATCAGTTCCTGTGGATTGGAGGGTAGCTAATGTTATCCCACTTTTCTAGAAAGGAGGGATAGAGAAAGCAGGGAATTATAGACCAATTAGCCTGACATCAGTGGTGGGGAAGATGCTAGAGTTGATTATCAAAAATGCAATAGAGGCGCATTTGGATAGCAGTAACAGGATCGGTACAAGTCAGCATGGATTTACGAAGGGGAAATCATGCTTGACAAATCTTCTGAAATTTTTTGAGGAAGAAATAAGTAAAATGGACAAGGGAGAGCAAGTGGATGTAGTGTAACTGGACTTTCAGAAAGCCTTTTATAAGGTTCCAGGAGATTAGTGGGCAACATTAGAGCCCATGGTATAGGGGGTAGGGTATTGACATGGATAGGAAATTGGTTGGCAGACAGGAAACTATGCAGATGATACAAAGCTGGGTGGTAGTGTGAGCTGTGAGGAAGATGCTATGAGGTTGCAGGGTGACTTGGACAGGTTGTGTGAGTGGACGGATGCATGGCAGATGCAGTTTAATGTGGATAAGTGTAAGGTTATCCACTTTGGTGGTAAGAATAAGAAGGGAGATTATTATCTGAATGGTGTCAAGTTAGGAAAAGAAGACGTACAACGAGATCTTGGTGTCCTAGTGCATCAGTCACTGAAAGGAAGCATGCAGGTACAGCAGGCAGTGAAGAAAGCCAATGGAATGTTGGCCTTCATAACAAGAGGAGTTGAGAATAGGAGCAAAGACGTCCTTCTGCAGTTGTATAGGGCCCTATTGAGACCACACCTGGAGTAATGTGTGCAGTTTTGGGCTCGGTGCTGGGACCGCAGCTATTTACAATATACATTAATGATTTAGATGAAGGATATTCTTGCTATTGAGGGCGTGCAGCGTAGGTTTACTAGGTTAATTCCCGGAATGGCGGGACTGTAGTATGTTGAAAGATTGGAGCGGCTTGGCTTGTATACACTGGAATTTAGAAGAATGAGAGGGGATCTTATTAAAACATATAAGATTATTAAGGGGTTGGACATGTTAGAGGCAGGAAACATGTTCCCAATTTTGGGGGAGTCAAGAAGCAAGGGCCACAGTTTGAGAATAAGGGGTAGGCCATTTAGAATGGAGATGAGGAAAAAAAATTCAGTCAGAGAGTTGTAAATCTGTGGAATTCACTGCCTCAGAAGGCAGTGGAGGCCAAGTCTCTGAATGCATTCAAGAGAGAGCTAGATAGAGCTCTTAAGGATAGCGGAGTCAGGGGGTATGGGGTGAAGGCAGGAACGGGGTACTGATTGAGAATGATCAGTTATGATCACATTGAATGGTGGTGCCGGCTCGAAGGGCCAAATGGCCTACTTGTGCTCCTATTGTCTATTGTCTATTGAAACAAGGATGAAGGGTTAGCAGGTCCCTTTCAGAATGGCAGGCAGTGACTAGTGGGCCACAAGGCTCGGTGCTGGGACCGCAGCTATTTACAATATACATTAATGATTTAGATGAAGGAATTAAAAGTAACATTAGCAAATTTGAAGATGACACAAAGCAGGGTGACAGTGTGAACTGTGAAGAGGATGCTATGAGGTTGCAGAGTGACTTGGATAGGTTGGGTGAGTGGGTAGATGCATGGCAGATGCAGTGTAATGTGGATAAATGTGAGGGTATCCACTTTGGAGGCAGAAACGGGAAGACAGATTATTATCTGAATGGTGTCAGGTTAGGAAAAGGGGGAGTACAACGAGACCTGGGTGACCTAGTACATCAGTCACTGAAAGTAAGCATACAGGTCCAACAAGCAGTGATGAAAGCTAATGCCATGTTGGCCTTCATAACAAAAGGAGTTGAGTATAGGAGTAGAGGTCCTTCTGCAGTTGTGCAGGGCCCTGGTGAGACCACACCTGGAGTATTGGTCTTCAAATTTGAGGAAGGACATTCTTGCTATTGATGGAGTGCAGCGTAGGTTCACGAGGTTAATTCCCGGGGTGGCGAAACTGTCATATGATGAAAGAATGGAGCGTTTGGGATTGTATTCACTGGAATTTAGGATGAGAGGGGATCTTATAGAAATATATAAAATTATGAAAGGATTGAACACGCTAGATGCAGGAAATATGTTCCCGATGTTGGGGTAGTCTAGAACCAGGAGCCACAATTTAAGAATAAGGGGTAGGCCATTTAGAACTGAGATGAGGAAACCTTTTTCACAGAGTTGTGAAATTATGGAATTCTCTGTCTCAGAAGGCAGTGGAGGCCGATTCACTGGATGCATTCAAAAGAGAGTTGGATAGAGCTCTTACGGCTAGCGGAATAAAGGGATATGGGGAGAAGGCAGGAACAGGCACTGATTGTGGATAATCAGCCATGATCACATTGAATGGCGGTGCTGGCTCGAAGGGCCAAATGGCCTATTCCTGCACCTATTGTCTATGTATCTATGTACCACCAATTTCTTGTTTATGCCCTCGAGCCATCCCAGTATTCATGTAACTTTAATGCCAAATACTTAGAACTCACATCTCATATGTGCCACCTTAATAAACATCTTTTGAAGATCAATGTACATAGAACTCATGTAAGGGGTTTCTGCGCCGAGCTTTCGCCCGACCTAAGGTCCCCGTGCCTTGCTCTGATCCCTTGACCAGGCCGTGCACACTGGTTTCCCCGTGAGTGGTTCGACCCACTCACCCCTTACGGTTCTAGACACTGGACTTAGATGCAGGAGCTCTTATAGTGCAGAAAAATTCAACCAGACCAGATTTGAAAACCAGGGTTTAAATGAAAAGGCTTTTATTCAGCACTTGGGACTATTGTCCATGAATACTTATACAGTTCTATAATACATGTCTATAAAACACATACCGAATCACACGAATACTTATAACTATGAATCATAAAACACACAGTTCTATAAGACATATACACGACTGTAAGATGGGGAACGTACGACACATCGCAAAATTGACCAACACACACTTCTTTACACACCCAACGTTTATTCAAACCACCCTCCCCTCTACACTAAACTATGTCCAGGATATGCAAGATCTGGGTGCATGCTCACCATGGGGCTATTACTGGGGTTACTGGCTGTTCGTTTTGCAGTATTTCTCCTCGAGTTGCGTGCCTGTTCCTCTCTCTTGCATCCGTTCTTCTTGCCTATCTTTTCTTCCTCCTGCATTCGTTTTCTTGCCTGCTTGCGTTCCCTGCAGGTTTTCTTCTCGAGTTGACTTAACTTAACTCAACTTCTTCACCCAAAAGTAGTGGCCAGTTATACTGTTTCTGACCCGTCCTATCTCCCGCCAGATCTTGGAATCTCTTTGTTCAAAAAGATATGTATGAGGTTTTCTTCTGATCTGCGCTTATGTTCGGGGATACCAGGGATGGCCAGACGGTGTAAATTGGGATTTCATTGTGAGGTGATGGGTGTTAACTGGTTTCCCATCACCTACCAGGTAGTTTTCTATGGGCTATTGTGCCCCCTCACTGAGATGAACTGTTTAGGTCGGCTTGGGGCATTGTGAGTATGCTGATGTCAGCGCCCCAGTGTCTGGACTCCGACCTGGTTTCGTAGGTTTCTGCATGGCCAATACCCATCCTTTGTTCTGGCCATGGCTTTGCAGAAAACCTAGAGACTGGGATGTAAGGTTTTTACCTTTTGTGGCTGGTCACGAGGTCCTGCGGCCATTTTAGGACCCACAGATTGTGACATCCTTTGTTAATCTGACCGCAGCCTTTCTCCGCTATCAGCCCCAGTCTCTCGTTTAAAATGTCCAAACTGCAGCTCTTTGGTATTGTGTTGCTTTCCAAATGAGGGAAAACTTCTCAAATCTTACACTCATTATATAGTATTTCTTACATCTCTTTTATTCAAAGAATTTAATTATGTTATTCAAGACAGTGTCAACTATTCTGAAGCTGTCTGTTTGCGTATGGATGCAGTCTTCCAAGAAAGCCCTATCTCCTTGTTGTCAACCTCTTTGCAGTCCAAAATCATGCTGACTAATATGTGCCATCAAGGCAGCAAAGAGATATGCCTGGCTTGTCAGTTTTATGCAATGTTGTGATAGGAGCAGTGTTTGAAGGCACAACACTAACAATGCAGAAACAGTACTGAAGTATTATATCATATCATATATATACAGCCGGAAACAGGCCTTTTCGGCCCTCCAAGTCCGTGCCGCCCAGCAATCCCCGTACATTAACACTATCCTACACCCACTAGGGACAATTTTTACATTTACCCAGCCAATTAACCTACATACCAGTACGTCTTTGGAGTGTGGGAGGAAACCGAAGATCTCGGAGAAAACCCACGCAGGTCACGGGGAGAACGTACAAACTCCTTACAGTGCAGCACCCGTAGTCAGGATCGAACCTGAGTGTCCGGCGCTGCATTCGCTGTAAAGCAGCAACTCTACCGCTGCGCTACCGTGCCGCCCTAATTCTAAACTTCAACCCAAAAAAACCCCAGCATGGAATATGAGCTACAAAGCTGCTGTCAGCATCATTATCAGGAACAGAACACAGAACAGTACAGCACCGGAACAGACTCTTCAGCCCAAATTGTCCATGCCGGACATGACCCCAAGTTAAACTAATATTATCTGCCTGCATATGATCAAAATCCCTCCATTTCCTGTATATCAATGCGTCTATTCAGAAGCCTCTTAAACACCCCTATCTTATTGGCCTCCACCACCATCCCTGGCTGTGTTCCATGCACTCACAACTCTCCATGCAAAAAACATGCCCCACACATCTCCTTCAAACGTTGCACTCTTGTCTCTGGCATTTCTACCCTGGGATAAAGTTTTGGACTGTCTACCCTATCTATACCTTTCATTATTTTCAAAACGTCTTGTATCATGTCTCTCCTCAGGCTCCAGTGCTCCAGAGAAAAAGATCCAGGTTTATTTATCCTCACCTGGTAAATAATATCCTCAAATCCAGGCAGCTTCCTGGGAAAACCTCTTCAGCACACTATGTAATCTCATACACAAGAACTCAATAGCAGAGTTAGCCATCACTCGTACACAAATTCCTGTTGTAATTGTCTTTGGTTGTGTTCAAATATAACAGTAATAAATTGAAGAGATAAACTGTAAATCTTTATGAACTGCAGCACAAGACTGAGCAAATACCAAGTTATTTTCATGAGAAATTAAACCAATGCTTGGCTGTCTTGGATCGGTAGAAATTATCTCTTGTAGTTACTTGAGGAGTAGGTTTTCCCAATCTCCATTCAACATTTGTCTCTCAAAGAACATTATTATTCATCCATAGTTCTCTACTCACTGCTCCTTGTTGAACCAGAAGGCTGCCATATTATCTAACAGTACAAAACAAATGAAATTGCACATCAGTCCTAAATGATTGGAACACTTATTCACATGCATTGCAATCATGGGCAATATTATATAACCCCAAAATTCCCCTTTTCCTATTTGTACCAAAAGATACTGTACCTTCTCAGTTTTACATGATGGCAGTCACAAAATCAAAGAGAAAATATGGTTTAATCTGAATGAGAGACATTTTGTGCAGAACTTGCAGTGATTTTTACATTTGGCATATATTGCATTAAGATCTGGTCATGTTATCAGATGAACAGGATAAGTTAATTTTTCTACAGCAAGAATTTTAAAGAGCTAAATTCTGAATACTCTGAATAAAGCCCTAAAACTAAGAAAGTTTCTCAGAGCTTTACTTTCACAGAATTTGTATCTACCTTTTTGTCATTAAAATTAAATCATCACAATCTTGTTCTGTCACTTTTATTACAAACCGGCCCAAAAATAGCCAGGCATGAAATTAAAGCCACAAACACTGTCCATTAAGCTTAGCCTCACCGATTACCCGAATTATGCTGGCTGTCCTTGTCTAAGTAACCTTTAGAGTCTTTGGCCTCATCTTATAAAAAAATTCTCAGCTCCTGTCGGGTGACTTGAATGAATATGCTTGAACTGCACTGTCACTGAAGAATCTAACTATTATCGCCAAGGCCTCAGCTCCTGGAGCCTGGCTGATGGATCATTTCTGTACGTGAGGATTAACCTACAGTGAAGGCTATCTTTAGAGCTACTGACCAGGAGGCAGAAAACTAGATGGATCAGAGGAAGCATAAGCAGATGATCCTGTCACAAACTCCCAGAATATCAAGCAAAGGTTTGACAGGTTATTGTGCTTCCTTAAGGCTCGACACTGGAGTGGAATTGCCTGACCACATTCACTGTGCACTGGGTCAGTCCATCCACCTGATTTGCTAAATTCTTATGGGTGAGAGAAGATTAAATGAAATTCTTTCTATTACGGCTCAAGTAATTGATATACAAAGGGAAGTTTTGAACAGTCTCCTTGATGATTCAGGTCCCGTGTTGCTTTAAAACAGGACTAAGTCCTTTGGCCTATTCGCCACCAATGTGCAATCGTCTGACTTTACTCTCTGCACGTTTTGGAAGCCTGAGTACATGAACAGACCGAGAACATGTAAAACGGAATTACAATGGCAATGAATCAGACAGAAAATGCCTAAACAGCCTTTTAACCATTTGTAACACACAGTTTACTATTGTTTCTTTGCAAAATGGAAAGAAGAGCACAATGTTTTACAGACCACTATTAATGTAAGAGATGTGGATAACAATGCACAAACACCGGACAGCGCAACCCGATGCCGTCCCCATCAAAGCAGGGGACTTCAACAAGGCTAGTTTAAGGAAATCACTTCTAAATAATGACCGCATGTTTCTGCAATACCAGTGGATCAAACTCACCTGACCACTGCTGCTCCACTGTCACAGATGCCTATTGCTCCATCTCACATCCTCGCTTTGGAAAATCGACCACCTGGCTGTGTGCCTTCCTAAGCAGCTGCAACAGTTAGCACTGGTCAGGAGAGGCAGAGGAGCGACTTCAAAGCTACTTCGCATCAGTAAACTGGGCAATGTTCAAGGACTTGGCAGTGGGCCTGAAAGAAAATGGCATAATTGTTACCAACATCGAAAGGAAATGTGTAGAGGTGTGAGTTCCCACCAAGGCCAACCAAGTGTTCCCGAACCAGAAGCTTTGGATGAATCAGAAGGTTCTCAATGTACGATGGCCAGATCTTGGGCATCAAGTTGATGATACAGGGGCACATACAAGATGTAGAAACAAAGATTCTACGAACTTTCAGACTGAAACTAATGTGTAGGGGTTGTGGGGGGGGGGGGGGGGGTTGGTGAAGAGCTGGAGGTGTGAACACTTGACTGGAATGTACCTGGCCATCTTCTTAAACCTGCATGGACCAGCTGGCTGGAGTTTATGCAGATATCTTCAACCTCTCACTACCAATGTCCGAGGTCTCCACCTGCTTCAGAAGGATATCCATAATACTGGTGCCCAACATGAGCAAGGTGACATGCCTCAATGACTACTGACCAGTGCCACTCACATGCATGGTGATAAAGTGCTTTCAGTGGCTGATATCAACTTCTGTCCTAGTGAGAACCTGGACCCAGTACAATCAGCCAGCCACCATAACATATCAATGGGGGATGCTATCTTGGTAGCTCTCTGCTCCGCACTGTCTTAAGATTCCTTATGTATAAATTTATTTGTCGGATGAATGACTCTGAAAATGAAATCATCTTGGCCTTATCAAACATAAGGTTTAGCACTATACGCTACAATCCCATCTGTGGAGATATTGGTATCGTTGTCTCATTGTAGGACACTGATTTTTTTATTCTTAGTTTTAAACGATGTATTGAGCTTGTATGTAATTTGTTATGCTTTTGTATGTAATTTATTGTGCTTTTGTATGTAATTTAGTCTACGTAATGCCTTGAATTTTATCTGGACCCTGAATCTGTAATAAAAGGATTGTTGTTGTTGGTGTTACACTTAATACTCTGACTGATGAAGGCCAAAGTGCCAAAAGCCTTTTTGATCAACTTATCCAGCTGCGACTTGACCTTCAAGGAACCATGCACCTGTACTCCTAGATCCCTCTGCTCTACAACACTACCCAGAGGCCTAAGATTTACTGTGTTCGACGTCCCAAAATGCAACACCTCACACTTCTCTGCATTAAATTCCATCAAACATTCCTACGCCCACCTGGCCAATCGATCCAGATCCGGCTGCAATCTTTCACAACCCTCTTCACCATCTGCAAAACCACTCACTTTTGTATCATCAGCAAACTTGCTGATCTTGCCCTGTATGTTCTCATCCAAATCATTGATATAGATGACAAACAGTAACGGGCCCAGCACTGAACCCTGAGACATGCAACTGGTCACAGGCATCCAGTCTGAAAAGCAACCTTCCACCACTACCCACCGCTTCCTTCTATGGAGCCAATTTGCTACCCATTCAGCTATCTCTCCTTGGATCCCATGCGATCTAACCTTCCAGAGCAGCCTGCCATGCAGAACCTTGTTGAACGCACTGAAGTCCATGTACAACACCTACAGCTCTGCCCTCATTGACCTATTTGGTCACGTCTTCAAGAGGTTGGACAAATGTGGATTGTTTTGTCTGGAGTGTCAGAGGCTCAGAAGAGATCTAGTATAAAATGATGAGAGGCCAAGATATGGTAGCCAGACAGAACCTTTTTTCCAGTCTGGAAATGTCAAAGATGAACCTGCATTGCTTTAAGGTGAGAAGGGCGATAATTAAAAGAGATGTGTCGGATAAGGTATTCACACAGCAAGCGGTGGGTGTCTGGAATCCGCTGCCAGGACTGGTGGTGGAGGCAGATACAATAGTGGCATTTAAGAAGCTTTTAGGTGGCACGTGAAAATGCAAAGAACAGAGGGTTATGAATCACATGCAGCAAATAAGATTAGTTTAATGTGGCATCATATTTGGCACACACATTGCGGGCCAAATGGCCTGTTCCTGTGCCATACATTCTATGTCTTATGTTAGTCTAGTTACCGAGTATTAATTTATTATATTATAGATTATTGTAGATTTAATGTGTGTGTTAATTCCTTAATGTGCCTGTATAGCTGCAGCAAGTTCAAATTTCATTGTTCCATTGCAATGACAATGACACATGACAATTATTCACTCTTGATTCTTCACTCTCAGCCTACTGGTGAGTCAAGGATCACGAGAGACTAATGGAACATCTAGAGATAGGTTTCAAACTTAACAAAACAGATTCTGGTGAGAAATGCAAATCAAAATGAATATTGATAACCTCCCATACATTCGGTTGTCACTGATGCCAATCAAGATCTGCAACATATGTCAAATTAATTTGTTGGAGTGTCTTTATTCACTTAACTTGAACTTATTGAGAAATTCCCTGCAGTTGCAGCTCAAAGTGAAGTGACAAATGTGCTTTAGAACTAGCACAGCAGGTCCACAAAATTAAAATGTTGCAACTGACAAAGATTGAAGACTAATTATAGTGATCAACACATATGGCTGACAATTACAGCGCATTCGGTGATTTTAAACATCCTTCCAAATGTTCCTGTAAGCAAGACTTCTGCATTCTGTTAACTGGATAAAGCAAAAATAATTAATGTGTCAATAATAAGCACATGCTCACATAGAATTACAGTGAGAGGACAGGCTCCCATCTTCCGTAAGGTACCACATGCGAGGCTGCTCAGGAAGATGAGAGCCCACGGTATCAAAGGGCAGATACTAGCATGGATAGCAGGTTGGCTGGATGGCAGAAGACAAAGAGTGCCAATAATGGGGGCTTTTCTGGTTGGAGTTCCGCAAGGGTCGGTGCTGGGGCCGCTACTCTTCACATTGTATATTAATGATTTGGACAAGGCCTTGTGACAAAGTTTGCGGATGATACGAAAATAGGTGGAGGGGCAGGTGGCGTAGAGAACGCAGGGACTCTGCAGAAGGATGGACAGGTTGGGAGAGTTGGCAGAGAAGTGGCAGATGGAATATAGTGTAGCAAAGTGTGGAGTTGTGCATTTTGGTAGTAGGAATAAAGGTACAGACTATTTTCTAAATGGGGTGAGAATCCAGAAATCAGAGGTGCAAAGGGACTTGGGAGTGCTGGTGTAGGATTCCCAAAAAGTTAATCTGCGAGTCGAATCGGGAGTAAAGAAAGCAAACTCAATGCTAGCATTTATTTCAAGAGGGCTTGTACACAAAAACAGGGATGTAATGTTGAGGTTCTATAAAGCGCTGGTAGGGCCACATTTGGAATATTGTGAGCAATTTTAGGCTCCATATCTGAGGAAGGATGTGCTGGCTCTGGAGAGGGTCCAGAGGAGGTTTACAAGAATGATCCCAGGAATGAGTAGGTTAACCTATGATGAGCGTTTGTCGGCACTGGGCCTGTACTCGCTGGAGTTTAGATGAACAAGGGGGGACCTCATTGAAACATACAAAATAGTGAAAGGCTTGGATAGAGTGGATGTGGAGAGGATGTTTCCACTAGTGCGAGAGTCTAGGACTAGAGGTCATAGCCTCAGAATTAGGAAGGAGATGAAGATAAATTTATTTAGTCAGAGGGTGGTGAATCTGTGGAATTCTTTGCCACAGAAGGCCTTGGAGGCCAAGTTAGTGGATATTTTTAATGCAGAGATAGATAGATTCTTGATTAGTGCAGGTGTCAGATGTTATGGGGAGAAGGCAGGAAAATGGGGTTAGGAGGGAGAGATAAATCAGCCATGATTGAATGGCGGAGTAGACTTGATGGGCCGAATGGCCTAATTCTACTCCTATCCATTATGACCTTAATAAGGGCATTTGACCCATCTGGTCCATGCTGGTGCTTAAACTCCATTCTAGTCTTCTAGCATCTTCCTCAGTGAAATTCCCATCATTACCCTCAATTTAGTTTAGTTTAGTTTAGTTTAAAGAGACAGCAAAGGAATATGCATTAGACACAGATGAACACTCAAAAATAAACCACACTTAAATCATACATAAATTACAATTAAGATTCTAAAAGAAAGAAGACTGCACAAAAACAAGACACTCGTGTAAAAATTAAATTAGAAATAAAAACAGGTCCACAGTGTTGCAAGGGATGCGCCACAGTTTTCCGTTGTTGAGGTGGGATTAGGGTTGTCTAGGTTGGTTCAAGAACCACATTTTTCTTGGGATTTTCCTTAATTATATTTGCCAGTGATATTTCAAGCAACATTTTGCCTAGCCGATTTCTTTCTTAAGCAGCCCCTACTATTCTCTATTGCCCTGAAGGGCATCACCTGTTTCAGTGCTTATCCCCTGTCTTATTTTTCTCTATTTTTACTTTATCAAACGTTCAAAGTCTCTTAACATTCAAGGTTCCCTCAATCTTCTGTTTTTGCACTTCACCCTTACAGGAACATGTTGGCCCTGACCTTTCACGATTTCATTTTTAAATGGCACCAACCTCCCTGATTCCCGTCTGCTTTTGTCACATTCTGACCAAAGATATTGATAGAAGTTGGAAAGTAGCTGTTCCTGAACCTGACAGTGTGCAGCGTCAGGCGTCTGCACCTCCTGACCGTTGGTAGCAGTGAGAAGAGAATGGTGGGGATCCTTGATGATGGAGGGGAGAGCTGTGCCCATGATGGACCAGGCTGAGTCAACCTGTCTATACTCCTGAAGGGCAACACCTTGTGCTCAGTGCTTTACACTCTTTACAGCTTGGCATTCAATATCATCACCCTCTCCAAGCTTATCATCAAACTCAAAGAACTGCGTCTCTGCCCGTCTCTAAGCAGTTGGATCCTCAATGTTAGAAAACAATCAGTACGAATTGGCAACAACACTTCATCCTTGATAACCATCAGCACATGTCCCTCAAGGTTCTATGGTCATTTCCCTGGTTTACTCCCACTAGACTTATAACTGGCGGGACTATCATATGTTGAAAGACTGGAGCGACTAGGCTTGTATACACTGGAATTTAGAAGGATGAGAGGAGATCTTATCGAAACGTATAAGATTATTAAGGGGTTGGACACGTTAGAGGCAGGAAACATGTTCCCAATGTTGGGGGAGTCCAGAACAAGGGGCCACAGTTTAAGAATAAGGGGTAGGCCATTTAGAACTGAGATGAGGAAAAACTTTTTCAGTCAGAGAGTTGTGAATCTGTGGAATTCTCGGCCTCAGAAGGCAGTGGAGGCCAATTCTCTGAATGCATTCAAGAGAGAGCTGGATAGAGCTCTTAAGGATAGCAGAGTCAGGGGGTATGGGGAGAAGGCAGGAACGGGGTACTGATTGAGAATGATCAGCCATGATCACATTGAATGGCGGTGCTGGCTCGAAGGGCCGAATGGCCTCCTCCTGCACCTATTGTCTATTGTCTATAACTGTCTAGCCAAGCACAGCTCTAATGCCATCTATAAATACACAAATGAAAGCACCATTGTTGCGATAATGGGTGATAGTGAGGCAGAATACAGCAGGGAGATTGAAAATATGATGAATGATGCCAGAAAAACAATCTTGCTCTCATTGTTAACAAGACCAAGGAGCTAATTGTTGACTTCAGGAAGAGAAAGCCAAGAATCTATGAACCTGTCTTCATCAGTGGGACAGCTGTGGAGGAAGTCTACAGCTTCAAGTTTGTGGGTGTGCATACCTCTGAAGATCTACCCTGGGCCCAGCACATTGATGCAATCACAATGAAAGCACACCACTACTCCATTAGAAGATTGAGGGGATTTAGGATATGGCCAAATACTCTGTCGAACTTCTACAGCTATCCAAAGAGAGCAAACTGACTGGGTGCATCATAACCTGGTTCACATCCTCAAACACCCAGGAATGAAGGAGGCTACCGGGAGGCTTCATTGCCCTGTTAATCATGGCTACTGACTCCCCCCCATCGCAGGGGCCAACAGGAGCTGCTGCCTCAAAAAGGCAACAAATATTATCGCCAAAGACCCATACCATGCTGGCCATGCTCTGATTTTACTACTACCATTGAGAAGAATATACAGGAGCTAGTAAACCATGACCTCCAGGTTCAAGAACAGCTTCTTCCATGCAACCACTAGGCTCATGAGCACTGGTCGACACTAACCACAACCTCAAAATCAATGATCGTCTATGGACTATGTTTTCATTGCACTAGAGACTTTAGTTTTGCTCTATTATTGTTATCTAGTATTACTGTTATTAATTTAATGTTTTGTTGATAATTATATATTTATTTGTATGTTAGTGCGTTAATGGGCCTAAGCTGCAGCAATAAAGAATTCCATTATTCTGCTGCATTTGGCAATTAAATACTCTTGACTCTTGACTCTTGTCTCATGCTTCTCTTTTTTAATTTATCAAACCTTCAGTATCCCTTAGCATCCATTGATTTTTTGTTCTTATCCTTCACCCTTACATGTTGACCATGAACTCTCACCATTTTACTTTAAATGACACCCACTTCCAGAATCCAGTCTACCTTTGCCAGGTCTGTCCAAAGATATTGAAATTGGCCTTCCCCCATTTTAATCACTTGTTTTCTGGACTTTATCCCATTTCATAATTACAGTGAAAGTTACTGGATTGTTGTCAGTATTCTGAAAATGCTGACACATTGACACGTCATCCACTTGGCTGGCATCATTCTCGGGTTAGATCAATCAATGCTCCATCCTCAGTAGGTTCATTTTTGTAGAAGCAAGGAAGCAAGGGTGGCACAGTGATGGAGTTGCTTCCTTACAGCGCTTGCAGCGCCGGAGACCCAGGTTCCATCCCGACTATGGGTGCTGTTTGTACGGAGTTTATACATTCTCCCCGTGAACACATGGGTTTTCTCAGAGATCTTCGGTTTCCTCCCACTCTCCAAAGAAATACAGGTTTGTTGATTAATTGGCTTGGTTTAAGTGTAGATTATCCCTAATCTGTGGTGTTAATGTGCAGGGATCGCTGGTTGGTGCGAACTCGGTGAGCCGAAGGGCCTGTTTCCACGCTGTCTCTCTAAACTAAAAAAAACCTGCAGATGCTGGTTAACATACAAAAGGACATAATGTGTTGGAATAACTCATCAGGTCAGGCAGCATCTCTGGCGATCATGAATAGGTGACATTTAGGGTCATGATTCTTCAGACTTTTGGAAGGTGGAGAAGAAAGCTAAAAGAGGTAGCTCCCCGGGCACATTGGTGACCTCGACGTGATCACGGCGCGCCGCCCACAGCGCGTCCGCGTGCCTGCCGAGGGCCCGGGTGTCTGCAAAGGAGGCGTCGGTGAGCTGCAGGTGAATGTCGGCCGGCAGCAGGTGCAGGTACGTGTATTCAAACATCAGGCATGGTCTGTGCCCGTCGAGCAACGCGACCATTTCCTTCAGGAGGCTAGATGGGCACCGGTCACCGAGGCCTGGCATGTGGAGGAGCCTTTCGGCCCGCTCCATTCGGGTTAGCCCGTAGGTTTGGAGCAGCAGCTCCTTAAGAGCTTCATACTTATCGTAGGCCGGTGGGTCCTGGAAGAACTCCGTTACCTCTTCAGCCGTGTCCTGGTCAAGGGCTCCCACCAGGTGGAAGAAACGGGTGTCATCGGATGTGATGCCCCGCAGCTGGAACTGGGCCTCCGCTTGGTAAAACCAAACGCGAGCCCGGGTGGTCCAGAAGGTCAGGAGCTACCGTGTCGACAGCTGGGGCCTGGTCGGCCTGCGAGCTGGACGGACGGTCGGCTTTTGATCTTGTGTCCATCATACTGTGAATGGACCATCGAGGTCACCAATGTGGCGCGTCGGTAGAGGCCCGAAATAAAGGCAAGAAGCCAGGTATTTTGGGGGATTTTGGTTTAATACATGAATGTACTGGCACAGAATGTTCTCCTGGAAGCACCTTAAATATTCCATCCCATCTAATCTCTTCACAGTCAAGTGGTATTTTGGCATCATGTTTGGCACGGATATTGTGGACCAAGGTGCCTGTTCCTTTTTTTTCCTACACATGTGTGCCAGTTCCTGTGCTGTACTATTCTATGTTCTATTAATTAGAACATTATCAGACAATGGACTGACAAAAGGTAGGATGCCAGCAGGGGAATAGCTGGTGGGGTTAAATGTAGGACTGTCTGAGATAAAATATGGAAAAAGGAGGCTGACATTTCTGCATTAGGGGGACGTGCAACTGTCACTTACCCTCTTGCAAATCATGCTTAAATTGTATTTGCCACAAATAACAACAGAAACCTAGAACCAATTATGCCATGTGTTGCAGGAGAGGGTTTTTTTAAAAATTGAAACATTGCTGACTGCTAATGAGTTGCATTCAGCATTAGTTCAGTCTATTGATGTACCCGAGACAAACAGAGCTGAAGTCATTCTCATATGTTTTCTTACTCAGGCTATTGGGATGTTAAAGACAAATACACCAATGCCAATACATTTAGAGAGAGAGACTGCAGAGATGCAAAAGTATAGAACAATGATGGGCTAGAGAAACTGCTGACACAGGATAACAGATCAAAAGCACAAGCACAAAGAACAAGAATAGATGGCCAACGTTCCACTGAGAAACAATGGATCAGCAACCTTTTCACATTAGCAGACTTAGGCATACTCTGCACTTGGATGGAAGACCATTTCTGAAACCCGAGAGAGTAAGAGGAAACAAATTTAGAGCATAGAACACCACAAGAACAGGCCCTTTAGCCCACAATTTCATTGCTGAACATGATGCCAAGACTATCTCTCATCTGTCTGTACATTATCCATATCGCTCCATTCCCTGCATATCCATTTGCCTATCCAAAAGTCTCTTAAATGCTACTATCGTATCTGCCTCAACCACCAAGCCCGACAGCACATTCCCAGCACTCACTGCCCTCTGTGTAAAAAAGGTGGTCTGCATATCTCTTTTACACTTTACCCCTCTCACCATAAAGCTATGCCCTCTTTTACACTTTACCCCTCTCACCTTAAAGCTATGCCCTCTAGTATTTGCTTTTTCCATCCTGGGAAAAAGGTTCTGACTGTCTCCCCTATTTATGCCTCTCATAATATTGTACACATCTATTAGTTCTCCCCACAACTTCCGATGTTCCAGAGAAAACAATCCAAATCTGTCCAACTTCTTCCTGTAGCTAATACCCCCTGATGCAGGCATTATTCTGGCAAAGCTCCGCTGCACCCATTCCAAAGCTTCCACATCCTTCCTGTAATGGGGTGACCTGAATTGTTTGCAATACTCCAAATGCTGCCTAACCAACATCCTATAAAGATGCATCATGACTTCCTGACGCTTATACTCAAAGCCCTGACCAAGTAAGCAAGCATATCTTATGCTTTCTTTACCACTCTATCAACTTGTGATGCCACTCTCAGGGAGTTATGGACTGGGACCACAAAATCCCTCTGTACATCAGCTGTTAAGGGTCATGCAATTAAATATATATTTTCCCCTTACATTTGACCTCCCGAAGTGCAACAGCTCACACTTGCACAAATTAAACTCCATTTGCCCTTTCTTTGCCCTTCTTTCTTTGCCCTTCTGTAGCTGACCTATATCCTGCTGTACACCTTGACAGCCTTCCTCACAGTCCATGATCCCAACAATCTTGATGTCATCTGCAAACTTACTAACCAACCCATCTACGTTTACATCCAAGACCTTTATATATATATAACCAACCCATCTACGTTTACATCTGAGTCTTTTATATATACAGTATATATAGAGTGATAGAGTATATACAGTATGTATAGGGTGTCATAGAATGATACAGTGTGGAAACAGGCCCTTCGGCCCAACTCGCCCACACCGGCCAACAATGTCCCAGCTACACTAGTCCCACTTGCCTGCGCTTGGTCCATATCCCTCCAAACCTGTCCTATCCATGTATCTGTCTAACTGTTTCTTAAATAATAATAATAATAATAATAATAATAATAATCCTTTATTCGTCCCACAATGGGGAAATTTGCAGGGTTACAGCAGCAAAGTGGATAGCAAAAATAAATAAACATTCATTAAAAAATAAAGTAAATTAAATGATGGGATGGTCCCAGCATCAACTACTTCCTCTGGCAGCTTGTTCCATACACCCACCGCCCTTAGTGTGAAAAAGTTACCCCTTGGATTCCTATTAAATCTTTTCCCTTTCACCTTGAACCTATGTCCTCTGATACTCGATTCCCTTACTCTGGGAAAAAGATGCTGTGCATCTACCCAATCTATTCCTCTCATGATTTTGTATACGTCTATAATCTCCTCTCATCCTCCTGCGCTCCATGAAATAAAGACCCAACCTACTCAACCTCTCCCTATAGCTCACGGCCTCTAGTCCTGGCAACATCCTCATAAATCTTTTCTGAATCCTTTCAAGCTTGTTTCTATGTTTCTATGTTTCTATGTTGACAATATCTTTCCTATAACATGGTGCCTAGAACTGAACACAATATTCTAAATGCGGTCTCATCAATGTCTCATACTACTGCAACATGATCTCCCAACTTCTATACTCAATACTCTGACTGATGAAGGGCAAAGTGCCAAAAACCTTTTTGACCACCTTATCTACCTGCAACTTGATCGTCAAGGAACCATGCACCTGTACTCCTAGATCCCTCTGCTCTACAACAACACCCAGAAGCCTACCTTTTACTGTGTAGGTCCTGCCCTTGTTCGACGACCCAAAATGCAACACCTCACATTTATCTGTATTAAATTCCATCAACCATTCCTCTGCCCACCTGGCCAATTGATTCAGATCCTGCTGCAATCTTTCACGACCATTTTCACGATCTGCAAAACCACTCACTTTTGTATCATCAGCAAACTTGCTAATCTTGCCCTGTATGTTCTCATCCAAATCATTGATGTAGATGACAAACAGTAACGGGCCCAGCACCGAACCCTGAGGCACACCATTAGTCACAGGTCTCCAGTCTGAGATGCAATCTTCCATCATCACCCTCTGCTTCCTTCCATGGAGCCAGTTTGCTATCCAATCAGCTATCTCTCCTTGGATGCCAGGGTGATCAGCCTACCATGGGAGATTCACCAAACAGACTGAATTCAGTCAGGTTCTGAGTTGGATTGTATTGCCTGCACTAAACAAGTTTACAATTTTTGTCATGCCTGCAACTGCCCCAGGGTGTGAAACAAACCACCTGAATGCAGAAAGGTTTATCTGTCTGAAGAAGGGTTTCGACCCGAAACGTCACACATTCTTTCTCTCCTGAGATGCAGTCTGACCCGCTGAGTTACTCCAGCATTTTGTGTCTACCTTCGATTTAAACCAGCATCTGCAGTTTTTCTTTCCTGCAGAAAGGTTTGTCTTGGACACACGTACAGGAGACTTTAAATATCCTCACACATAGAAATTTCTTCAAGCACAACTTCACCTTGCATGAACCTTCATGTGGTCCTTTCCGTACATCATACATAAATACTGGTGGCATGGTGGTGCAGCGGTAGAGCTGCTACCTTACAGCACCAGAGACCCAGATTTGGTCCTGACTATGGGTGCTTGCCTGTATGGAGATTGTACGTTCTCCCAGTGACCTGTGTGGGGTTTTCCCTGGTGCTCCGGTTTCCTCCCATGCATCAAAGATGTTCAGGTATGTAGGTTAATTGGCGTGGTAAAATTGTAAATTGTCCCTAGTATGTAGGAAGTGTTAGTGTGCAGAGAATGGTTGGGCTGAAAGTCCTGTTTCCACGCTGTATCTCTGAACTAAACTAAACAAAACTAATGGAACTGATAGGCCACATCCAACAGAACACAGATTGCATGCGGATAAACTGATGCCTCTTACCTCACAATCTAGTTAAGCGCAATTTATTAATATTTCCAGACCCCTGCGCAGTCTAAAACAGTTGAATTGCTCTTTACCGATGTTGCTCATTGAATGACAGATCATTGCTGATCTGAATTATTTGACATCATCATCACAGCTGGTGCAGTTAGTTTAACATGAGTTTAAAAATACACTCATGAAACAAACTGCGCATACAATTTTTACTGGAGTGATATAGAAAATAGGTGTAGGGCCATTTGGCCCTTTTAGCCAAGCCTTCAATAATTCCTTCCCAAACAAAAGCTGCAGAATTAATGCTTTAATTCATTTTTTTCCTTGATGACACCTAAGAATTCCTAACAAACATCGAGCAATATTGTAACAGGAGAACAGACACTCAGGCAGAGCCATAATGCATGATGGTTGCTGCTTTAGATATTGAACAGGATCTCCACCTGTTGACAAACAGTTCAATATTCCACAGTTCATGCAACATGCAGCAGCCCGATCATTTTATGGAAAACGGAAAAAAACAGGAACATATTAATATTCTTTAGACTGATTCAAATAAGCAGATTTGAGGATCAAAAGATGATGATAACACAATGTTTTTTAGATCGTTCAATGAAGTTAGCAGCTGGCAGGATAACTTGCAGACAGCTGAGACAAAGTAAACATATGAAAAAGCAGTTCCATCCTACCCTTTTTCATGTTCCAACAAAGAATGTGGTGGCCTGGTTTTGGGCAACCTTCTTCTGCTGGCAATAGTCAATCTGGAACAAGTAGAACATCCAGAACATGTAACTGACAAAAAGATCTAAAGTATCACAGGGGGAAGTCACCATTTATGTGCAAGTGCAAACCGTGTGATGGCTCTTTAACAACTGATTATCCACGCCTTGCTCTATCCCCCTGAGGTAGAATGCCAACTCGCACAGCATGGTAAAGTCTTCTTTGAATTTATCAGTTAAAAATGTTTATCACCCGAATATGGCAGCATGATGATCAGATATGGTGATTTAATCCATCCAAAGAAGTGATGTGCAGCTGCGATCTCCTCCTTCAGGAATTAATTAGTCCACTTGAACAAACGATCACCTTTGAGACTTTTTAATACAAAATGTTTTTCCTTTGCAGTTCTCTGCAGGTCATTAATCTTCTCGGATAATCTTTTGAAGATCTTATGGCTGTGAGCAGTTCCATTAACCTTTCTGCTTAAGTTTCTCACAGGCTTTTATTTTCTTCTTCACTGGGCTTAGAGTCATGCATTTATAAACATCTCTGCTCTGCTCCATCTGTCAAGAGAATCTCTTGTTGTGGAGAAAGTCTCTATATAATTTTAACGGCATTATTAACTCTAAAAATTACATATAATTTTGGACATCCATTCCAATGGAAAAGTAAAGTTAATGCCTGGATACCAGTGTAATCAGTAGTAATCTACATAAAAATAGTGAGTATTGTTGTTAAGTAATGTGCTACAATGTTTGAACTGTGTATTGATTGTAGTTTTGAAACTGATTCCTCTTGTGTGAATGGAACTAGCAATTAATGCATCTGTGATTTGCATTAATAAGAATTACACAGGGCAATATCGAAACTATTTTATGAGTGGTTGACATCAGAAACCTGTCAACATTTTTACACAAAGCAGATGATGCATGGTGGAGGGATTGCTGTTTCATGGAGGAAAAGACTCATGGAGAATAGCTTGTGCTGTGTAGACTCGCACAGCATGGCAGCTTATATCAAAAGTAATTTGTCGAGTAATCAATGCAATAAAAGAGAATGGCCAGCGCTAATGGAAAGAAGGGTGTAGGCAGCCCAGGGGCATCTGTTTGTCCACTCCCAATTTACAAAGCCTGTCTGGGATTTTTGATAGCCAGCAGCCAAGTAAATAAGCATTGCCAATCATCTGTCAATTTGTACTTTGCCGAATCTGGTATGCTCTTTCTGTTAAATGCTGCATGACCAAGGCAGTTTATTTTGTTTGAGTTTGGGTGCCTAGGATACATGTGGCATTTTCTACTACTTTAGGACACACTGTTCATCTCCCCGGGGTTCCATTTATCCAATAAACAGAAGACAGACAGAGACAATGCCAGTTCTCCACTAAACTTAAGAGGATTGTTCGATGCTGAGAAAAAGTGTACAATGTCGCAGTCATCCAAAGTAGGACATGTGTTCTTGATTTAAGATTTCTCTTTTTTAGTCATCAGTCAGCTAATCCATCTCACAGTGATGTTGGTTACTTGCCTATTTGTCCTTAGAAGGCACATCTCGAGTGGGCAGAGTAGGACAATGGGATGGGGTGGAGCAGCAATGTTGAATAGTATTGCAATAGACAGTGTGGAGGCTGGGAACAAACCTGTTCCTCTTAACTTCATAAAATCACTTTTGATTTTATTTTAAATCTCACTCCTGGTTTATCGCTGAACAATCTCGTTCTGGGTCTGGCGTTGATCTACAATATTCAGTTTCTACAGGAGAACATAAAACCGGCATTATGCTCCTTGTTTGCTCTACTGTAACGAATGATAGAAGGCCCTTACTAAATGGTCCAAGGCAATATTAAGCCATATATCCTGCTGAAACTTTTTGAGCACATGAACTTGATTCATGTTACTGTCTTATTGCACCCATTAAATATATATGTCCAATTTCTTCCTGAATCAGTTCCTTGCCCATGGTAAGTTTTTCATTGCAAAGGGTATTGATAAACCATTGTATTTTGTCAACTTTCAACCCCTTAACATGATTATGTTCCTTGATGCTAGCCAAAAGATCACTACATTTACTGAGGTACTGAGCTCACTTTAACAGCATGGCCATATGGAAGATGAACTCTTAATATGTAATCTTGTCATCCAATGCCACAAATATTGGGCGATCAAGATCAAAGCACAGGTATTTCAGCACAGACATTTTGGCACAGCAATCTTAGTGGTAACATTGTGGGCCGAAGGGCTTGTTCCTGTGCTATCCTGTCCTATGTTCTAAAGCATCTACGGTGCTTGTGGCATGTTGTTGCAAATATATGGCTTAATGTACCTTGCTGTCCAGGCAAAGTATATTATACAACAAATTTCATATAAGGAGCTTGAACTTTACCTTCATTCTAGCATTGTAAGAGAAAGAAATGGCATTTGAACTGCGTGTAGAAATCTATTTTCTTAATGATATAAATGAATAGATGTCACCACAAAATTAGGGATTTGAGCAATTTTAAAATTGGTCACAAAGACAAGAATTGATTGTGGTTTCAATTGGTTTAGCAGACAATAATATAAAACCCAAATTTTTCAATGGTTGAAAGAAAAATACATTATCTGGGCAAATTAGACAATAGACAATAGACAATAGGTGCAGGAGGAGGCCATTCGACCCTTCGAGCCAGCACCACCATTCAATGTGATCATGGCTGATCATTCTCAATTAGTACTCCGTTCCTGCCTTCTCACCATACCCCCTGACTCCGCTATCTAGCCTGAAAATTCAGCTGGAAAAATCTGTGGTTGTGAACGAGCTATAGCTAGAACCACATTGATTAACATTGTCTGTGCGTTTTCACACTGGTCTAGAATCCAATTACATTCTGCTCAGAAACCTGTCAACATTGTGGGACATCCTGCAAAATAGAGCAACGACACTGGTTCGGAAGGCTCTTTAACGCGTGCTTATTCTCCGATACGTGCAGACACAAGTGAGCAGTTTACATTTCTTAATTGAGAGATGTAAAAGGAACCGTCTCGTTGCACTGATTTAATGAAAGGTTTTGCAAACACAGTTACGTAAATGAAGATTGCATGATGATTTGGAGCAATTTTGAGTATATTTTGGCCATAATATCACAATTGTTATCAAACAGAAACTTACCTTCGACACTGAGAGTCATAGAGTCATAGAGTCTTACTGTGTGGAAACAGGCCCTTCAGCCCAACTTGCCCACACTAGGCAACATGTCCCATCTACACTAGTCCCACTTGCCTGAATTCGGTCCATATCTCTCTAAATCTGTCCTATCCATGTGCCTGTCTGAATGTTTTTAAAAATGTAGCAATAGTACCTGCCTCAACTACCTCCTCTAGCAACTTGTTCCATACACCCACCACCCTTTGGGTGAAAAAGTTACCCCTCAGGTTCCTATTAAATCTTTCTCCCCCTCAACTTAAACTTGAAATATGAAAAGTGGTCAAGGAATTGAAAGATCCACTTGAGCCATTTTAACATTTGTCAAACAAAATAAAAATAACTGTAGATGGAGTTTTGATGAAGGATCTTAGATCTGAAACAATAGACAATAGACAATAGACAATAGGTGCAGGAGTAGGCCATTCAGCCCTTCGAGCCAGCACCGCCATTCAATGCGATCATGGCTGATCACTCTCAATCAGTACCCCGTTCCTGCCTTCTCCCCATACCCCCTCACTCCGCTATCCTTAAGAGCTCTATCCAGCTCACTCTTGAAAGCATCCAACGAACTGGCCTCCACTGCCTTCTGAGGCAGAGAATTCCACACCTTCACCACTCTCTGACTGAAAAAGTTCTTCCTCATCTCCATTCTAAATGGCCTACCCCTTATTCTTAAACTGTGGCCCCTTGTTCTGGACTCCCCCAACATTGGGAACATGTTTCCTGCCTCTAATGTGTCCAATCCCCTAATTATCTTATATGTTTCAATAAGATCCCCCCTCATCCTTCTAAATTCCAGTGTATACAAGCCCAATCGCTCCAGCCTTTCAACATACGACAGTCCCGCCATTCCGGGAATTAACCTAGTGAATCTACGCTGCACGCCCTCCATAGCAAGAATATCCTTCCTCAAATTTGGAGACCAAAACTGCACACAGTACTCCAGGTGCGGTCTCACCAGGTCTGACTTGAGAGCTACCTTATTTTTTGTGTGCAGTCCAGCATCTGTCAAGCTGTGTGATCAATCATGCATATTTCAATGCTCCTGACATTTTCACTTAATTTTGTCATTCTGCTAATTCCAATAAATTCTGATGCATGTAATTTATATATTTTAAATTAATTTATTTATTTCAAATTATCCAGAAAGCATTTTTAATGCTAATCAAATAGCCCTGTGTGTATCTAACAGTGTTTATAGGTCTTGTAAAGACATAATGCCAATAAATTCTGATGGATTTTTTAATAATTAATAATTTTTTTTAAATCTAATTTTTTCAATTAAAATTATTAGATTTTGTATCAGACAAGTGAGGATGTAGGGCATATCTAAAGACTCTGTGAAGATTTTAAACACATCCTAACTTGACACCATGTAAGGACACAATGTAAGGACAGAGTACACTTATTAATGGCAAGACCCTTAACAGCATTGATGTGCAGTGGGATTTTAGAGTCAAAGTTCATAGCTCACTAAAGGTGGCAGCACAAGTAGATAGGGTGGTAAAGAGGCATATGGTCGGCTTACCTCCAGTGCTAGGAGTATTGAATACAAGAGTCAGGAAGTCATGAAGCAGCTCTTTAGAACTTTGGTTAGGCTGCATTTGGAATATTGTGCGCAGTTCTGGTCACCCCATTTACAGGAAAGATGTGGAAGTTTTGGAGAGGATGCGGAGAAGGTTTAACAAAATGCTGCCTGGATTACATGGGTTTTAGCTAAAGGGTGAAGTTGGATAAATGGGTTGTTTTATCTGGAACTTTGGAGGTTGAGGGGAGGCTTTGTTTAGTTTAGTTTAGAGATACAATGCAGAAACAGGCCCTCCGGTCCACTGAGTCCACACCGACCAGTGATCCCCACACATTAACACTACCTTACATGCACGAGGGACAATTTTACACATAGACCAAACCAATTAACCTACAAACCAGTACATCTTTGAAGTGTGGGAAGAAACCGAAGATCTCGGAGAAAACCCGCACAGAGAGCATCCATAGTCAGGATTGAACCCAGGTCTCTGGTGCTAAAAGGCAGCAACTCTACCGCTTCACCACCGTGCCTCCCTTGATAGAAATATAGACAATTAGGAGAGGCATAGGAAAGGTAGACAGTCAGAACATTGTATCCAGGGTGAAAATGTCTGGCATGAGAGGGCATAGCTAGAGGGAGGTTCATTGGAGATATGTGGGGCAGGTTTTTTTGCACAGAGGGTGGTGGGGGCCTGGAACGCGTTGCCAGTGGTGGTAGTGGAGGTAGTGGAGGCAGATATAATAGTATTGTTTAAGGCTTTTGGATAGGCAAATGTAAGTGCAGGGAATAGTGGGATATGGTTCATGTGCAGGCAGATGAGGTCAGTTCAGCTGGACATCATGTTTGGCACAAACATTGCCGGCTGAAGGGCCCATTCCTGCGCTGTACTGTTCAATCTTCTATGTTCCAATTGATGAAGATCCAGTGGTAATCACAAATAATTTGCTGCACCATCCAATGTACCCTCAACTTCAGTGTCAAACACAAACCTACTAACCATTACTTATGACATTCTCATCTAAATCATTAGTATCTGGATGTTTCTGTGCTTTGTAACTCGATGACTATTATCTGATCAGTGTGAGAGAAAATACTCCAATATGTATATGGGATTTCAGGTGCATCACCAAATTACAAAACGAGGAAACATGGAGCTAAAAATTCTGACTTTGTTTTTATGCTTTTTACAACTACTTACTGCATTCTAATCAAAATTGTTAGGAAGAAGCGTGTTAAAAGTTAAATTATATTAGGTGAACATGAGCTGCAATGGATTCTTTAGATGATGAATATAAACTATGACTTTCACCTTGAATACTTGAAAGGACAAGCTTAAAGTTCCCTTACTATAATCTCAGTCTTTGCAATCGATTCAGAATTTCTATGACAAATACGAACCAACCATTGGGAGGATAAATTTTATGATGCATCTCAGGACAAAAACTTGCCATTGACATCTTCTACAAAACCCACCAATTCCCACAGGTAACTCAACTACACCTGTACACCAACCTCACCTCCTGTAAGGGTACCATCCCCATTTCTCAGTCTCAGTCTCATCTCCTCTCAAGATGAGTCCTTCTGCTCTGGTGCTTCTGAAACACCCTTCATCTGGAAATGCGGCTTCCTCTCTACCATAGTTGATGGAGCGCATATGTCCTTAATTTCCTGCTTATCTGTTCTGACCACTTCACCTCTCTCCCCAAGAAGAAGTCCCTTGGTCCTCACTTTACATCCCATCTGCATCCCCATCCAGCACATCATTCTCTGCCATTTCCGCCAATTCCAACATGATCCCGCCACCCAGTCACCTATTCCCCTCTCAACTTCCTTTCCGCATTCTGCTTGGACCATTCTCTTTGGGACTTTCTGGTCTGCTCATCCCTTCCCACCCACCCTTTCCTGCCCACTGGCACTTTCCCTTGCAACCATGGAAATGTGCAAAAGTTGTTCCTACACTTCCCTCCTCACCACCAGCCAGTGACCTAACAGCCCTTCCAGGTGAGGCAGAGGATCACTTGCACCTCTTCCAACCTGGTCTATTACATGCAATGCTCAAAATGTGACCTCCTCTAGAGGTGCATCCTCATTGGGTGAAACCAAGCATAGACCAGGCAACCACTTTGTTGAGCACCTATGCTCTGTCCACAAAGGCCATCTCAAGCTTCCCCTTGCATGTAATTTTAATTCTCCTTTATATTTCTGCATTGGCCAGTCTGCCTTTGACTTTCTCCGTTGCTAAGGAGAGGTCTAACCCAAATTGAAAAAAAAATTCTAATATTCTGCTTCGGTAACTTACAACCCAATAGTATGAAAGTTGAATTTTCCAATTTTACCCCAGTGTTCTCCTCCCTTGCATACTTACTCATGCATATAATTTTCTTCTACCTTTGTTCACCTTTCCCATCCTCTCTCTCCCTCCCCTCCCCACCTCCCACAACCTGCTTCCAGTTACCCATCATCGCCTCCCCATCCAGTTCCACCTTACAGTTCACAAACCACCCCATCCCCCTACATTCTGCTATATACTGGCAATCTTTCCTGTCCCCCTTCATTCCTATTGCAGAGTCTTGACCTGAAATGTAGAAACAAAGAACAGCAGTTGCTGGTTTATACCAAAGATAGTCTTCTTCTTGGAAGAAGGGTCCCGACCTGAAACGTCACCCATTTTTTTTCACCAGAGATACTTACTGCCTGTCCCACTGAGTTATTCCAGCATTTTGTGTCTATTTTCTTGACCTGAATTGTCGACTTACACCTTATGTCTCCACAGTTGCTGCTTCATCTGCTGAGTTCTTTCTCTGGTATTTTTTCTAGATTCCAGCTGCTGTAGCTCCTTATGCATTCAAATGTTATGATACAATGCAATGATAATGCATGTATATAATTGAAAAGGGTGGGAAGAGGAAGAAGACTAGAAAATACTATGGGAACACCTGTATTTTGGCTGGTATAGGTGAGTTGGGTCGAAGGGCCTGTTTCCACATTACACCAATCTATGACTCTATGACTCGATGACTGTACTTTCAATGAGCCCGGAGTTCACACTCGAGCTTTCTTTAGTCTGAAAAAAACACAAACCTCTGAGGTAACCCAGTGTGTCAGGCAACATCTCTGGCAAAAATGAGTAGGTGATGCTTCGGGTTGAGACACTTCTTTAGTCAACCATCACTGCAGCCATCGGAAACTCTCAAAGACACTGCGGCACAACCTTATTAAAGATTCCTAAATTATACCGATAAGGCTGAGCCTTTGCTAGCATTCATTTTGGGCAGTTTACCTCAGAGAGTTGAGATTTACTGCTTTGGATAAAGGTAAAATGCCTTGTCAATTCCTGCACTGCCATGAAAGCTTTATTATTTATTAAAGATATTTATTTCACAAAATGCTGGAATAACTCAGCAGGTCAGGCAGCAGCTCAGGAGAGAAGGAATGGGTGATGTTTCGGGTCGAGACACTTCTTCAGACTGATTAAAGAAATACTTTGTGTAGAGAAAGTGGTCATGATAATGAGAGATATATTTGAGCCATATAAAAATACATTTTATATCTATTTATTCAGGTCCCATTATTTTGAACGTCATTTCTTCAAGTCTAGTGGGAAGCTGTGAGTTGGATTATCCACCTCCTGTTGTTCACATTCCTTGTCAAAGATTTCTTTTCATGCATTCATGCACATCTTGGTGAGGAGCTTTCAAGCTGAAGAATCTGAATACATATAACAATGTAAGCCTTCCAAAGATATCTGGGACCAAGAACAAGCCTACAATTTCAGTCAAATGAGCAAGAGCGTTCCCTGAGTTTTATTGAAAGATGAAAGCTTTGTCACATATCAGTTTGGACTGCTTTGAGGTAGAATGAGCAAGCCTCAGTTTCCCATGTAATGAATACATCCAAGGTCAAAGTGCGGCTGCTTAAGGTGAAAGTGCTTATTGCACGCCTTCCATACCAGTTAACTAATTGCAAATAAATGTAACATATATGCACTGAGGAAAGATTCCTCGGGGAAATATCTTGTGCATCAGAATGTCTGCCCTCATCAGCAGCACATTACATTCACCTACTCTGTAAACCTCATCCATTCAATGCTCTGCTATATCCATCTGAGAAAGGTGCCCTTTCAATTTGCCGTTAATGTGAGACAGCCCAGAGCAATTGTGCTTCCTGTCAGTGACCAATCTGCACGAGGATTGCTTGAATGACTGGAACTCATAAGGCATTGCATGGTCGAATTCTTTGGCCTTTTAACGTTAACCATGTGAGGGTGTGCTTGTCATCAGATGTTTGGCTAAATGGGATTAGATTCCCAATATATTCCCTGCTGTGTTCCCGATTTGTAGGCAGATTGAAGTAACTACAATGGGGAAATGACAAAATATTCTTCTCAGATGCCCATTCAGTGTAAAGTTCATTAGGTATCTTTGGCCGAGAAAACAAATTAAACTTGAAAATTATCACACAGAGGACAGCTATTAGCAACAACTCTGCCAAAATATTTGGGCAGATTTGTTGAGGTATGTAATTGGCATTGTCATTGGCTGTGCAGTTGATCAAAATGCTGGCAATTGCCTTCCTTGATGCTACTTTACATGGTCAATGAGGGAAGGTGCTGCCAACAGAAACACCAGTGAATGCTTGGTGTTCTTTTTAATTGTGACCCAAACCTACATCCTTGATTTATGATCCAGAAAATAAGCATAACTGGCTTTAGTTTCCCACTTACTATTTTCATTGTCCAGTGAAGCAGTGACGTGAGAACACAAATTTAGAACAGGCACTGAAGGAAAGAGATAGATTTTGGAAAACATGATAACAAAATGACAGAAGAGCTAAATGCTACAGAACCTCACTAAAACATCCTTTCCAAAAAGAACTGGACAGTTATGAGAAAATATGTAATGTTAAAGGACATATGCACCTAAAGCAAGAAATCATGAATAGCCTGGATGGATCACAGAGCTGGAGGCAAAGTGAACACTAACATATTCATGGAGCAAAATGCCTGTTTCTGGACTGTAAGAGATAACAGATAAATGAACTTTTGTATTGTGTTAATTGAAAGCAGACAACAATGGAGAGTGTCCAGGGATCTCTTAACTGTTTTGGAACATAGAACAGTACAGCATGGGAACAGACTCATTGGCCCATAATATCTGTGCTGAACATTAGGCCAAGATAAACTAATCTCATCTGCCGACACAATTCCCATCCTTTGATTCCCTGCATATCCATGTGGCTATCCAAAAACCTTTTAAATGCCACTATCGTATCTGCCTCCACAACCAACCCTGGCACATGTTCCAGGCCTCCACCACCCTCTGTGGAAAAAAATGCCCCACATCTATATAATAAAACTCTCGTTTGTTTGTTTGTTTGTTCCTGAACTACACCCAAAACGGTACATGATAGCGCAACAATTTTAGTCCCACCTTACTCACCGTCGTCCCTTTGGTGCTAATGGAAGAAGTTTCATTGAAATCTTTTTAAAGTTATTCACATTTTAAAGTTTAAATCTATCCCCTAAGGAGGGAGGGGGAGGTGGGAGGATAAGGGGGGTGGAGGGGATGGAGTGGGAGGAAGGGAAGGGGGTGAGGGGAAGGGGGGGAAGGGAGGGAGGGGAAGGGGGAGGGGTAGGGAAGGGGGGAGGGGGGAGGGGGGAGTAGGGGGGAGGGGAGAGGGGAGGGGGAGAAGGGGGTGCTGCATCAATGCAGGAGAGGTTTGGGCCCAACGGGTCCACTTGGTCTAGTCTGCTTTAAACTTTGCCTCTCTCGCATTAAAGTTATGTCCTCTTGTCTGATATTTTCACCCTGGGAGGAAAGGTTCTGCCTGTCTACCCTATCTATGCCACTCGTAATTCTATATACTTCTATCAGGCCTCCCTTAACCGTATCATAACTCTGGAAAGAATGTGGAAGAACTCAATGGAAAAATAGTCCAAACTGCAGAAAAGTTTTTAGTGGGAATTAGGGGAGATGGAACACATCGTGAGAATTGTTTTCACTCTATGAAAGCTGCCATGGAATGTAAGAGCTGTATGATGATGCTTGGGGCAGGATTTTTCACACAGCGACTAATGGGCGCCTGGAATGCGCTGCCAGGGGTGGTGGTAGAGGTAAATATGATGGTAGCATTTAAGAGGCTTTTGGATAACCAAATGGATATGCAGGAAATGGAGGGAGATTGATCACATTTAGTTAGATGGAATTAGTTTAACTTAGCATCATGCTTGGCGGGGACATCGTGGGCCGAAAGGCCTGTTCCTGTGCTTTCCATACCCTCCGCTCTGCTGCTGCTAACCTCCTGTCCCCCCCCCCCCATCCGGACCAAACTCAGATCCTGGGGGGACAGGGCTTTCTCCATCGCTGCTCCCACACTCTGGAACTCACTACCCCAAACCGTCAGAGACTCCTCCTCACTCACCTCATTCTTAACATCACTGAAGTCTCACCTGTTCAGCACTGCCTTCAACCACTGACCGTCACCTCACCTTCTTTTTCCTTTTTCTGTTTGTTTACTTATTTATCCATTTATTTTATTTTCTATGTTTTAGTAAACCCTGTAAAGCGTCTTTGAGTGTTTAGAAAAGCGCTATATAAATGTAATGCATTATTATTATTATTATTTAGTGTTCTATGTTGTAGGTTCTATGAAACATTTTATCAGAAGAATTGACAATGGCAGATTCTCTCAATACCTAGATATAATACTAAGTGGATCTGCCATTGTCAATCCTTGTGCTGAGATGTTTCTTTAAGACCCATGTTTCTAGATTCTGATGTTGTGCTAGGCACAGTGGCAAGGCTTAATAGAGTTGCTGTCCCATTGCTGCAGTGACCTGGAATCCGTTGAAGTCAAGTTGACTTTATTGTCGGATACACAGCATCACAGGCATATAGACTGAGACAATATGGAAAAGCAAATGATACATCAATTGCACATCCATTCTACAAGACGGTGAAAGTAAAAAGACTGCAATAAAAAAAATATTAGCACAAAACACCACCACAAAACCATGTTCGTGCAAGATGTGATCTGTAGTGTTCCATTGCTGAGGTAGGATTAACATTGTGTAGCTCAGTTCAGAAACTCGATGGTTGTAGGAAAGTTGCCATTGCTGAGCCTGTTGGTGTGAGACTTTCTGACCTCTGATGCTGTCTGTGTGGAGTTTGCATTTTCTTCCTGTGACAGCACTGGGTTCTTCTGGGTGTCCCAGTTTCATTGTACATTTCAGAAATATGTGGATAGGGAGATTAAGTGCTCATCGTATATTGTTCCTAATGTTTATGTGAGTGTTCGAATCAGGTGCAAATTGATGACAATAAAAGTTTGGGATGAGTATAAATGGATGCTTCCCTGGTGGTGTGGCTTTGGTGTGCAGAAGAGCCTATTTCTTACATCGTTTTTTTAATGTACACTATTATGAATAAATTTCCCATTGGCTGTCTGCTTAAGTAATGTACTAAACACTTTGATGTGTGTAGGAAAGAACTGCAGATGCTGGTTTATATCGAAGGTAGACACAAAATGCTGAAGTAACTCAGCGGGATAGGCAGCATCACTGGAGAGAAGGAATTTATTCTTTATGGGTTGAGACCCATTGTTTTTTTAATCTGATAGCTCAAATCACTAACCTTGCAATAACAAGTGCTTCAAATCACTAACCTTGCAATAACATACAATAGAATTGTATGTCCAGCTGCCAAAATTTTAATCTTCACCATTTTGGACTATATCTCAGTGTCACTTGCATCCAGATTGTTCAACGTCACATTTCCTATTTATTCTTCATTTAATGCTCCAACTACTTACATACAAAGCAGATGTTGAGCATCACATTCAGCATCATGTTGTGGCATAACTAACACTCTTATTACTGCCAACCTGATCATTACACTTCCTTAATTAAGTAGCTGAAAATAGTGATGGAAGGAGCTGTAATATGTTTAAAATCAAATGCCGATTTAGAGATTTCCTATAAATTATCAGTACGAAAATAATTGTATTTAATTGTAGGTATAGTTTTGCTGATAAGTTTAAATTTTTAAATTTTTTTTATACACATCAACAGCAAGCTGCAGTACAACAACAAACGCACCTGAGCAGTCTTTTCACAGCACTGTCTGCAGTGAGCTGTCAAAAGCAAGACTTATAACAAGCGATTACTCTTACAAAATCAAATATTCCTCCCAGAAAATAAAATGCTTTGGCAAATGTGTGCAACTATAATTGTTTTAATACTCGCTGTAGGAGAGATGAAAAGAGGAAAAGGATCTTCTCTAAATATGTAGTTTAACACTTTATTAGGAAGAGGTTGCAATGCAAATGAAATTGATTCTCTTCAAGGGATTTTTCCTCCCAGACATGTGAAGGCTGATGGATCATCCTCATATAGTCATAATGTCACTGGAACATGCCCATGCTGACCAAGATGTCCCATTCACGCCAGTCCCACCATGTACCTTTAAACCTTTCCTATCCATGTACATGTCTTTTAAATGTTGTTATAATATCTGTCTCAACTACCTCCTCTGGTAGCTTGTTCCACATGCCCACCACCATCTTTGTGAAAAAGTCACCCCTCAGGTTCCTATTAAATCTTTCCCCTCTCACCTTAAACCTATATCCTTTGGTTCTTGATTCCCTCACTTGGGGAAAAGACTGTGCATTCACCTTACCTATCCCCCTCATGATTTTATACACCTCCATAAGATCACTCCTCAGTCTCCTGGACTCTAATGTAGATAACATCTGCAGCTTGGCCCTCACCAACCTTTTGGTTACTTCTTCAAAATGCTTAATCAGATTTGTATCCCTCAGAATCATCTCCAGCAATTGCCAATGTTTGGCTCACTGCTCTATAGTTCCCATGCTTTTCCTTACAGCCCTTCTTAAATTAATTCACAACTAGCGACCCTCCAGTCTTCTGCCACCTCACCCATGCCTAATGATGATGCGCAAATCTCAGCCAGGGCTCCTGCAATTTCTTCTCTAGTCTCCCACAGTGTCATTGGATATATCTGATCAGGCCTAAGAGATTTGTTTACTTTCAAAAGCCTCAGAACGTCCAGTACCTCCTTGACTGTGATATGGACTGTCATCAAGACATCTCCATTAACTTTCCAGGATCGCCAGTCTTCATGTCTTTCTCCACGGTAAAAACAGAGGAGAAGCAATCATTGAGGACCGTTGCCCATCTCCTGTGGCTCCACACAAGGAAGACTTTGATTTCTGAGGGGCCCTATTCCCTCTCCAGGAAATTGTAGACTTGTGAGGTTCAAATCAGTGGCAGGGAAGGTATTGAAGAGGATGGAAATCAACAATCAATGAAGATCAAAATTGATTTAATTTTTTGAGGAGGTGACATAAGGGAAGGGCAGTGGATGTTGTCCACCTAAATGTTAGCAAGCCATTTGACATGGTCACTCTTGTTAGAATGATCCAGACATTTAAGATACATGTGATCCACAATAGGTTGCAGTCAGAACTGGCTTACCCATGGAAGGCAGAGGGTATTGGAGATTGATTGGTTAGTAAATTTGCAGATGACACAGAGATTGGTGGAGTTGCGGACAGTGAGGAAGGCAATTAAATAACAAAGCAGAATATTGAATAGTTCCAGGTATGCGTGGTGAAATAGTAGACGGAGCTTAAACTGGACATGTGTGAGATGTTGCACTTTGGGTAGACAAATGTTAGGGGATATTACACAGCTAATGACAGGATCTTTAACAGCATTGATGTGCAGAGGGATGTTAGGGTCCAAGTTCATAGAAACCTGAAAGTGGCAACACAGGTAGTAAAGAAGTGTGGTAAAGAAGGTAAGGTTGTTTTCTCTGGAGCTTCAGAAGCTGACGGCAGACCTGATAAAAAAATTAAAAAATGATGAGAGACATAAGTAGGATCAACAGTCAAAATCTTTTTCTCAGGGTAAAAATGTCAAATAACAGAAGGCATAGCTTTAAGGTCAGAGGAATAAAGTTTAAAGGCAAAGTGCTGGGCAAGTTTATTATGTGGTGGGTGGCCAGAACCCACTGCCAGGCATGGTGGTGGAAGTAACGTAGAAACATAGATTGAAAATAGGTGCAGGATTAGGCCATTCGGCCCTTCGAGCCAGCACCGCCATTCAATATGATCATGGCTGATCATCCTAAATCAGTATCCCGTAGTGATTATAGATAGCACAGTGGCTTTTTGACAGAGAATGAAATAAATGGATCATATACAGGCAGAAAGGATGTTTAATTTGGTATCATATTCAGCTCTAACATTGTGGGCAAATGGGTTTGTTCCTGTTCTATGTACTATGAGATTTGCAAGGAATATTTTTACACAGAGTGAAATAGATACATTGGTAAAATACGTGGACATAGATACATTGGTAAAATTTAAGAAGCATTTTCATATGAAGAGTTGGAGGGCGGAAGACCAGGTGAAGGTAAATGGGATTAGTTTAAATTTAAATTAACATCAAGGTCGGGAAAAACATTGTGAGCCAAAGGGCCTGTTCCTGTGCTGTACTGTTCTATGTTATATTCTTAATAATGATGTTCCTGTAGCTTTGTGGCTCGTATTCTGTGTCTTATTTTTTGGTTGAAGTTTAGAATGCTACAATACTGTTTCTGCATTTTTAGTGTTGTGCCTTCAAACACTGCTCCTATCATAACATTGCACAAAACTGACAAGCCAGGCATACCTCTTTGCTGCCTTGATGGCAGATTAGGCAGCATGACTTTGGACTGCAATGAGTTTGACAACAAAGAGGGTTTTCTTGGAAGACTGAATACATACGCAAACAGACAGCTTCAGAATATTTTCTTGATTAGTATAATTAAACTGCTTGGAACAAAGAAATATGAGAAATGCCATAGAATGAGTTCTATTCCTCATTCTTCCCACTTTAAACTTTCACTTTGTGCTAGGACTTCCATTGTTTGTGATTATATATGTGATTTGGAAGTAAACGTAGATGGGTCGCGGGGTAAGTTTGCTGAAGACATCAAAATTGGTGGAGCGGCGGACAGTGAGGAAGGTTGTCCAAGGAAACAGCGGGATTTAGTTCAGATACAGACATGGCGGACAAGTGTGAGATGCTGTATTTCTGATGTCAAATAGCATTGATGTATAGAGAGATCTTGGGGTCCACGTCCAAAGGTCTTGGAAGTGGCAGCATAAGTAGATAGAGTGGTAAAGAAGTGCTTTTCTTTACAGAATTGTTCTTTTTGGAGGGTTAGAGGCCGAGGGAAGACCTGATATAACTTTAAAACATGATGAGAGGCATGGACAACATCAGAACATTTTTCCCAGAAGGAAATGTCAAAGATCAGAGGCGATAGGTTTAATGCCGGGGGTGGGGCGGGGGTGGGGTGAGGGGAGTTTAAAGAAGTGCAGAGAGCCCACAGAGAGTGGTAGGTCCCTGGATAGGTGCTGCGATAGGTGGTGCAAGTGGATACGACAGTGGTGTTTAAGAGGCTTCTAGAAGGGCATATGGATATGCAGGGAATGCTGGTGGGATATGGATCACTAAGTGCAGAGGGGAGATTAATTTAGCACCATTTTTGGCAGATGCTGTAGGCCGTACGGCCTGTTCTTATGCTGTACTGTTCCATGTTCCATATTTTGCTTCTGAGCATTGGATTGTATCAATCATATGTCTGTCTTGGAATATATCCTTCTGTTACTGTTTATTTCAGTGTTTACCACATTTTTGAATTAGTGTTATCTCCAGACTATGAAATACTGCCCTGCATGCCCACGTTGAGGTCATTAAAAAAAATGATAATAAGTAGTGCATGTATTGATTCTTAAGGAATAACTCTCCATACTTATGTTTAGTATGAGAAAACAGGTTTTCACCTCTACTCCCTGTGGTCTGCATCTCAGTGCACTGACATTTCTGAACCCTAATTTTTCTTAGGGACTTTTGCTCATGGCAATTTTAAGGGCTTTATCAGATAACCTATGGTCGTTCATACACATAACGTTCTTCAAACCTCACCATAGGGGTGGCGCAACAGTAGAGTTACTGCCTTACAGCGAATGCAGCGCCGGAGACCCGGGTTTGATCCTGACTACGGGTGCTGTTTGTACAGAGTTTGTACGTTCTCCCCGTGACCTGCGTGGGTTTTCTCCGAGATCTTTGGTTTCCTCCTACACTCCAAAGACGTACATGTACGTAGGTTAATTGGCTTGGTAAATGTAAAAATTGTCCTTAGTGGGTATAGGATAGTGTTAATGTGCGAAATCGCTGGTCGGTGGGCCGAAAGAGCCTGTTTCCGCGCTGTATCTCCAAACTAAACTAAATTAAAAATTAGTTGATCGAACAGTCAGTCCAATCAGTCAGTCAAAGATGATTTGTCTCAAAGAAATCCATGCTTGTCATCAATTACTAATTTATACCTTTGTTAATGACATTTAATTTTGTCTCTGGTATAGTTGGCTTGACCCTAATCCTACCTTGACAATGGAACACTGTGGACTACCTCTTCCCCTGGCACAGACTCATTTTTAATACAAATTGTGCTTCGCACCAATGTCTTGTTTTTTTTGTCTTTCTTTGACTGTCTCGCAGATGTGTAGTTTATGTTTAATTGTGTTTCTGTATGCTTGGCTGGATCGACGAGTCTGTGATGCAGCTGCCAGCTAGATTTTACATTGTCTCTGTTCTTCAACATACTTGTGCATATAACGATGAACTCAATTTGACTGATGGTGGTTCCAATCCAAGGAGGAGCAGCATGATGCATGATGTTTATGTGCGAGATGTTTTTGTTTTTTTGTGAACTAAACTAGAGTACTTGTTGGAAAGATTGCAAAGTCTATAATTTTCCTCCTGATCCTCCATGCATGTAATGACCAATGCACAATGGTTGCTGGACTCACACAGTGGCACCTTACAGTGTCTGACATATGACTGGAAATCACAGAGAAGGAGCTTGAAGTTATTCAGCCATTGGGAAAAAGGAATTAATTGGTGCACTTTGGCTATTTTGGCACTTTTCAAGCTCTTTTTCTGCATGTTTTAGTTGAACTGAAATCCTTTGTGAATGTCTTAAAGCTTGCATTTGTAATGTTACAAGCATTCTTTTAACACAATTTCAATAATGTGCACCTTTCTTTATCTTTAGTTTATCTTTGGAACTTATAGCGTGGAAACAAGCCCTCCGAGTCTGTGCTGACTAGCAATCACCTCTTACACTAGCACTATCCGACAAACTAGGGACAATTTTAGAGCAGCCAATTAACCTAGAAACCCTGTACATCTTTGGAATGTGGGAGAAAACCGGAGCACCCGGGGAAAACCCATGCAGTCACGGGGAGAACGTTCAATATCTGTTCAATATCTGTACAGACTGCACCCATGGTCAGGATTGGACCTGGGTCTCTGACGCTTTAAGCTAGCAACCCTAACGCTGCGCCACTGTGCCGCAAAACCGTTCCATGTGCAACTTTCAGGTGTCACCATTGTCCAAGGAGTTCAACACTTGCAGCAATCCATCAAGGCTGGGAAGTTTGGGTATTATGTCTAGCATTGTGCAAGAAAGTTTGAGTGCCCATTCCCAGACTGCAAATAGAGGTGATAGGTGAAAGACAATCTCCATGTTAACTTGATTGTTTCTAATACAAATGAATAATGCGTTTGCATTGTGTGGGCAAGAGGTGTTTCATTCTAATCTATTAGCATAATTGTTTTGTTTTTTTTAAATGTACAGATACAATAGGGTAACAATGGATGCATTAAGACACAAAATTGAGGTCAGCACAGGGCAGCACAGTGGCACAGCTGGTAGAGCTGTTGGCTCACATCGCAAGCTGGACCTGCATTATTGACGAATTGTCACTGTCACGGCAGCCAACAAGAAGACATGGAATGAAAATTTGTCCTCAGTCATGTTGCTATGTTATCTAGCTTCTATGTTGCTTCTCTAGCAATGCATTCTCGGCTTTGTTCTCTGTGTCTGAAATGTCATTCAATTAATTCAATTAACTTAATTTGCAAGCTAATTTCAGAAATGAAGCAAAACTTACACAGATGACTAACTTGCATGTGTGGAGCATGCACCTAAAGTAGTTCCACTATCCAGGAACAGGACAGTTTTTCTCTCCACTCTGTTGAGGGTCTGGACTCTTTCCGCTTCCTGGCAGATTCTTGCTCAAATATGGATATGAAGCAAAGTGTAATTTTAAGGCCAGGCAACTGATAAATTCTTTCTATAAATGTTGCCAAATTATCTCTATTTGGTCATTGATTTGCGGTGTTGATTCTTAGTTGTTGCTCACTGCTAATTGCCTTACATTGACTGGTTGGCACAGCTATTTTGGAAGACATGTGAACTAACAATCACATGGCTGTGGAGCGGGAGTTACATGTAGGCCAGACCGGATAAGAGTGGCATATTTCTATCCCTTATGGCATGAAAGAAGCAGATAGATTTTCACAACAAAACAATATTTTCTTGGCACCAGGTTACGAGGTGCTCAATCTCCTTCCTATACGCCGTCTTGTCATTATTTGATATCTGACCCGGTAATTTGAGTCAGATTGATATTTGGCTACAAGGCCACTGGGCAATAGTCATTAAGGCATGAGTCTTGGTTTATCTTTGGCACAGGGATGATAGTGGTCTTCTTGACCAGGTGTGTACCTCCGAATACAGGTAGGGAGAGATTACAGACATCACTGATGGAATAGATAGGGTAGGAAAATAACTGCAGATGCTGGCACAAATCGAAGGTATCACAAAAAGCTGGAGTCACTCAGTGGGACAGGCAGCATCTCAGGAGAGAAGGAATGGTGATGTTTTGGGTTGAGACCCTTCTTCAGACTGATGTCAGGGGAGGGGGTGGGATCGAAAATTTCTAGTGAGGGTGGTTGGCAGCTGGGGGAGTCCAAGAGGAGGGGATCCGCTGGAAACAGGAGAAGGGGTCATCACTGGGTGGTGAGGACTCCTCCCCATGGAAAAAAGTCTCGGTGGCGGAGGCGACGACGGAGGATAGATAGGGTAAATGGGCAGTTTTGTTTACCTAGAGTAGGGGTATCAAGAAACAGAGTACAGGTTTAAGTTGAAGGGAGAATGACTTAATAGGAACCTGAGGTGCAACTTCTTTACACAAAGGGTGGTAGGTTTTTAGAACAAGTTGCCAGAGGAGGTAGTAGAGACAGGGACTATCACAACGTTTAAAAACCATTTGGACAAGTACATGGATAGGATAAATTTGGACGGATATGGACCAAATACAGGAAGATGGGGTTAGAGTCGATAGGGCGTGTTGGGCGGTGTGGGAAAGTTGGGTCGAATGGCCTGTTTCCATGCTGTAAAACTCTATCAATGTCTATGAACATTCCCGCTAGTTGATCCAGACAGTTCCTAAGGATGGAGCCAGGGACACCATTAGGCCAGTTGCTTTCTGTGGGTTCACCCTCAGGGAAGTTTTGCAACAGTGACCCTGGGAAAAGTTACACTTGAGCCTGACTGGATGGACACTGGATGGGATCTCTCTCACTGCTCATCTTCTGTGATTCCATGTTTACCCTCCTGCTCTTAAACATGGTCTGAAGAAGGATCTCGACCAGCAATGTTATCTCTCCATTCCCTCCTCAGATGTTGCCTGACCCGTTGAGCTCCATATTATTATTTTTTGCCTGGTATGATTAATGCCATTTTTTAAATGACTTTTCAAGATTTCATTTTTCTACATTCTATTTCATTTTGACTCTTCTTGAAATGGTTCACATTGGCAAGTATTCTGTTTGCTGACACGTTCTGTCTGACTAAAAATCAGTTTGTTTGCTAATATGGGAGGGGAGGGGGTATTGGGAAGTGAGCTTCAGTTGAATAGGTTTCACGTGTTTTGTACTGTGTTTTCACATTGTGCCCATTGAATAATCAAGAGTGATTTTCACCTTCAGCTGAGCAGTTTGTGCTCGTATCTACCTGCTTTTGGTCCCACTGATTTGGAATGTAAATTGGGCAACTTCAACAATAGGTAGAAAACCTGTCCCATCAAATTACTTCCTTGGAGGTGAAGGTGAAAATGAACTAGATTGTCTTTTGTTTTGGCATTCAATTCTTTCATTCATTCCTTAATGTATTTAATCTGAACTTTATAAAGTCCAGGAACTCCCAGGTTATGAGTGAGCTGACATGGAAATTCAACCATGCAAAATCTGCCATAAATTTCTAAAGCATTCTCAAGATAATAATAATAATAATAATAATAATAATAATAATAATAATAATAATAATAATAATAATAATAATAATAATAATAATAATAATAATAATAATAATAATAATAATAATAACAATAATAATAATAATAATAATAATAATAATAATAATAATAATAATAATAATAATAATAATAATAATAATAATAATAATAATAATAATAATAATAATAATAATAATAATAATAATTATAATTTATTAATGACTATGTACAGTATATGTTCCATTCTTTTAATCATTGACGATATTCAGAAAAAATATTCTATGAAATGAAAGACTGATAATTACATTAAGGTATGTAGAGCGATATAATGCAGTCACAATAAAAAACAGATATTTCTGAAGTTGGTTTCCGGAATGTTCACAGGAACATAACAGGATTGCCTGTACCTAATATAAAAGAGAGTAATTTTATTACACACTAATTGACATTCTTACGTAACATTCTAAATAATTTAGCACATTGGCCCCTCTGAATTCTGCTGCTATTTGTGGTCCACATGAGTGTCCAGCCAATTATTTTCATACTGCTGAGACATTTTATTCTACTTTCTCTATCATGTTCATCTAGATTATTTTTCAATGCATTTTGCTATTCGTCTCAAATGCACCATTGGCCTTGCTGGCAGTAGTACATTTTCTTTCCCAGTCCACCCTTTCAAACATTACAAAATCTGGACATCCATCAACCTTCTCTTGCACAGTATGAGGTATTCTGCTCCGTGGCTAAATATTAGTTTAGTTTTAGTTTCGTTTATTGTCATGTGTACCGAGGTAGAGTGAAAAACCTTTTTGTTGCGTGCTCACCAGTCTGCAGAAAGACAATACATGATGACAATCGATCCATATAGTCCTGTCTATTTGCCCACTGGTTATGGATGACACAGATTGGATAGACTGTATAACCCTTAAATATAGAAAGGGGGTTATTTAAAGAAATTAGCAGTTCAAATAGGAATCACAAAATATCACTCTACTAATAGATAAAAGTATAAATAAATAAAAGTATTTTATTAAATTGTATTAAATAGAATTAAACACATTTTAAAAACACTACAACTAAATTAAGGGGACATGCATAACCAAGGAAATATCAGGGCCGATTAGTAACCAAAGGGGCAATCGGTTCAGGGAGCCAGGGGACCTGGGTGAGGTCTTAACTGAATATTTCTCATATGTAATGACCAAGGAAAGGGATATTGTCATTGGAGATTTTGGAGGGAGGTGGGGAGCATGATGGAATTCTAGAATATATTATTATTAGAAAGAGGGTATTAGATGTTTTGGTGAGTTTAAAGGTGGAAAAAATCCCCAAGCCCTGATGAGATGTGTCCCATGCAATGTGGGGAGGCAAGGAAGGAACACGCTCGGCTCCTGACAGAGATTTTTAAAAATATGCTGGCAATATGCTAGAAGACTGGAGGACAACGCACATGGTAACTTTATTGAAGAACAGGAGCTGGGATAAGCTAGGCAATTACACGTCTGAGATACCAATGCCTGTGGCAGGAAAGTTATCAGAGAAAATCCTGAGAGAGAGGATTCTGAGCGACAGGGACAGGACACTTGAAAAGATGGGGATTGATTAAAGATAGCCAATGTGGTTTTATTGATGCATGTGCCTGCCTCAACATTTTGATCGCATTTTTTTGAAAAGGTAACAAATTATATTGATTTGGATGGTACAGTTAATGTAATCTTCATGGATTTCAGTGAGGCCTTTGATAAGGTCCCATTTAGGAGGTTGGTTGAAAAGGTCAAGGGCCAAACACAAGGGGTCCAAGGCAAAGTGGTCCAACATTTCTTTGGTTTTATGAGTTAGAGGGTGATGGCGGAGGGGTTAATTTTGTTATTAGAAGCTTACAAACAGTAATTGGCCGCAGGAGTCAGTGCTGAATCTTTATTGTTTACGAGACCAAGTGGATCTGTTGGGTCCAAACCTCTCCTGCATTGGTGCAGCACCCTCTCCTCCCCCTCCCCTCTCCCCTCCCCTCCCCCTCCCCTTCCCCTCCTTCCCCCTCCCCTCCCCTTCCCCCTTCCCCCCATCTACCCCTCATCAAACCCCTCCCCCTCCCCCCACACCCCCCGTCCCGCCCTCCCCCTCCTCCTCCCCTCCCCTTCCCCTCCCCCTTCCCCTCCCCCCCCTTCCCCCATTCCCGTCCCCCCACTCCATCCCCCTCAACCCCCTTTATCCTCCCTCCCTCCCTCCACCCCTTTCCCTCCCTAGGAGAGATTTAAACTGTAAAATGTGAAAAATATAACATTGATTTCAATGAAACTTCTTCCATTAGCTCCAAAGGGACGACGGTGGGTAAGGTGGGCCTAAAATTGTTGCGCTATCGTGTACCGTTTTGGCTGTAGTTCATGAACAAACAAACAAACAAACGAGAGTTTTAGTATCTAGATAACATACATTCATGCTTTGGATTTGAATGTAGAAGGTATAATTAGTAAGATTGCAGATGAAATGAAAATCAGTGGTATAGTTGGTTGTGAGAAAGATAGTCATAGGTGACATGGGGGATAATATCATATCGATATGTTGGTACAATGGACAGAGCAATGGCAGATAAGAGCAACGTGATGCTTGTTTAAAAGACTAATAATTGTGATGCATACATAATGAATGAACCTTAGGAGGTATTCATGATGAAAGGGACCTAGATGTACATTCAAGGATTCCTGAAGAAGGCAACACATAGAAGGTGGTTAAGAAGGCATATGGGAAACACAGAATATAAGAGCAAGGAGGTGATGGTATCATTTATAAAACATTGCTCTGCCCACAGCTGGAGTATGGTATTCAGTTCTGGTAGTCACACTGTGGGAAATATGTGATTGCAGAATACATGCACAGTGTGTGCCTGAAATGTTGTGTTTCAGTTAAGAAGAAAAACTGGATAGATTGGATTAGTTTACCTTGGAGCAGAAGAGGGGGTGGGGTATGAAAGGGTGGGGGGAGGGGGGAGGTGGGGGGCTGATAGATGTATGCAAAGTTGTGAGGCGCATAAATTGGTAAGGTGGTAGAAAACTATTCCCCAATTGGAAGACATCGGTTTAGCTAAGGGGTAAGAAATGTCGATGGGATCTGAGAGAAAACCTGGAGAGTGGTTGGAAATTGGAACAGACTACCTGAATGGGTGCTTGTGGAAGATACACTCACGATAGATAACATTTATGTAGACAAGTAGTAGAATCATCAAGATGTAGCAGGCTACAGATTAAGTGTTGGAAAAGGGATTAATCTAGATTGGTTGTTGATAGTCAGCATGAACCTGGTGGGGGGTAGACATTGTGAGCTGAAGGGCCTGTTCTCGTGCTTAACATTTCTAATTCTGTGTGGTAGCTGTGGAAGAAGTTCAACTCCTTTCTTCGATTTGAGTTCTGTGATTCCCTCTGTGGTCTCCCTCTGTGGTCTCAGTCCTGATGAAGGATCTCCACCTGAAACTTTGAATATCCCTTTGACTCCACACATCTTGCTTGACTAGTTCAGTTCCTCCAATAGTTTGTTTTATGAACAAGAATGATAGTGTTTGGCAGCAAAGAATTTGCACCTAAGAAGCAATTCATTTTATGCACTTATTCATACAATAAGCCATTTTAAGGAAAAAGTTCGTCACTGGTTTTCAGAAGTTGTCAAGAACTGTTGATAAATTTGGTCATCTTAATTACCTACTCCATGCTATTGCCTTTTGTAATTCAAAATAATTTGTCATTAAGGAAAATAGTCAATAAACCAGTTCACAGGAAATTTATCACAATCTAACATTAAGTGTTTTCTGAAAGATATTTTGACAACAGTTTTCTTATTATGTCTTCATTCTTCCTCATGAAATTGCCTTTGTAAATGACTTTGTTTCGGTTATCACAAAAAGCAAACATCACAATAGTTCTCACAAACATCAACCCTCATTATATATCTTTTTTTTACTAGGGTAGAAATGTCAAAGACTGGACAGAGGATGGTGGATGCCTGGAATGTGCTGCCAGGGATGGTGGGAGAGGCAGATAAGATTGTGGTGTTTACGAGGCTTTTCAGATGGGCGCATTGATAAGCAGGGAATGGATGGATATGGATCATATGCAGGTGGAGGAGATTAGTTTTTCTTGACAACATTTTTGGCACAGACATTGTAGGTCGAAGGGTCTGTTTCCGTGCTTTACTTCTCAATGTTCTATGTTCTCTGACAAACAATTACACCCTCAATGGTCAGTTACTCTTCACTGGTGGGCTTCCACTATGATTGGAAAATGGAGCTGGACCCAATCCCAGCAAATGTTTGGGGAAGGACATGATGGCTGATTGGAGGTGAGGGGTGGTATGAGAGAATGGGGAAAATTGAGGGAGGCCAGCACCACTGGTTAGATGAGGAGATTGCAAGTATAAATATGAATATACATTTAAGAACTATATGTATCTGAGAAAGGATGATTTACAGTTGAATCTATTTCTGTTGCGTGTATTTGTTTGCAAAGAGAATGTTATATTGTATAGCTTGGGATAGTGACAGTGGGTAAAAATCCAGTGTGGTAAGACCAGAGAGCTGTGCTAACTGAATAGGAGCCTCACATTGGCCTCAGAGCTTAAAATCGAGTAAGAGTCTTGCTGGGATACTTTTGACATGGCAAAATTGGATATCAAAGTGGGAAAGCTGAATGACAGGTATTTGACACTTGAATTTGAGAAGAGGGATAAAGTTTCATTAGTTCATTATAAGACATAATGAAAGTCATTATAAGAGTCAGAAAGTCATGATGCAGCTTTATAAAACTTTGATTAGATCACATTTTGAGTTTTCTACGCACTTCTGGTTGTCCCATTATAGGAAGAATATGAAGGCTATGTAGAAGGCACAGGAGAGGATCACCATGATGCTGCCTAGATTAGAAGGTATTAGATATAAGGATAGTTTGGACAAACTTGAATTGTTTTCTATGGAGCACTGGAAGTTGTAGAGAGACCTGATAGAAGTATATAAAATTATGACAGGTATCATATAGACGGTCAGAACCTTTATTCCAGGGTGAAAATGACTGAAGGCCATAGGCATTTAAAAGGTTTTTAAATAGGCACACATATATGCAGGGAATGGAGGGATATGGATTACATACAGGGAGAGGAAATTAATTTAAATCGGCATCATGTTCGCCATGCACATTGTGGGCTGAAAAGCCTGTTCTTGTTCTGTACTGTTCTATGTTCTATGTTCTATTAATTAAGATAGTAATGGAACATTCACATATTGCTATTGTGGTAGTCACTCCTTTGTAGTCCAGGACATGCATCAGAAATACCTTAACCACTTTCCATTGAGGCAGAACAAAATGGCATTGGACATATATGCATGAGCAGGCCTCAGTTATGAAAGAGGTAGACTGTTCATTTGACCATGGAAACATAATAAATGAACAGAGGGAAAACAGTTACCTCTTGTGGTGAGGGGTTAGTTAAGCATGGGTTAGATTGAGCAATTATGTATTTGAGAGAAACCAGCTATTGCAAAATATCCTGAAGCCATTCATGCTTTGGATTGCACCAACCCAACTGAGCATCACTAATCAGATGGGTTGGGAAGGTGTTAATTTGTAGCTTGCAAGCGACTAGTCATAGACTGTTTCTCTAAAGAATCCTGAGGTGGCAAAGAAAGTATAATAGGGATGAGAGTATTGCAAAGATATGTTGCTCTCTCAACAAGGGTACATGTGGCAACTGAGATACAGGAACTAAAGCATCAGTCAATTTCCAATGGAGTTTGCCATCAGTCCATCTGATAATGAATGTAAAGCTTTGGTGAAATGGCAAGCTCAATAGCTGAAGACAAGACATGTCTTGGAGGAGATAAGTTGAATGTTGGATCAATGCACATGATGATTGCAAGCTGAGGAGATTGCAAAAGGATCAAGCAATACAGATCTGCATGGCAGTGTACTAAAGCATGATATTCCTCGGAGTGGGACTTTTATGCAAGTTGTAATACAGGGGCTCTCTGCATTACCAAAAACTGTACTTATGGAAATCCAACTTTGCTCCCATTCTCCTCCATATTTTAAAAGTATGTTTCAATTTAGTAATAAAAAAAAGATATTTCATGGTACGCATTAATGACTGGATACAATATATATTCCATTAGATTAATTATGGTAGTGTTAGGGTGATTATTCAATGCAGTGAAAGTATTAGAGCATTTGGATGTAGAGCGATGTGATATGGATCGTTGCAGAAAATGGTTGTGTCTAACCAATGGGTAGAAGTTGGCTTGTGGACAGGTCTCAGGAACAAAGAACCCTTACGTAACCCGGAACTGCCGGTATCAATATGGTGGTGCAGTTGTAGAGTTGCTGTCTTACTGCGCCAGAGACCTGGGTTCGATCCTGATTACAGATGGCTGTCTGCACATTCTCCCCGTGACAGTATGGGTTTTTTCTGGGTGCTCCAGTTTCCTCCCACATTCCTAAGATGTGCCGATTTGTAGATTAATTTCTGTAAAATTGTCCCCCGTGTCTTGGATAGAACTAATGTAAGGGTGAATGTTGGTCGGCATGGACTTGGAGGGCTTGTTTCCATTCTGTATCTCTAAACTAAACTAAATAAACAATACACCTTTTTGTGACAGGTACAGTGAAAAGGTTTGCATGCTATTTAATACATAAATATAATCGTCAAAATCAATCACAATAGATAGAGGAGGGGGGAAATACAGTGTGCAGAATATAGTTCTCAGCATTGGAGCGCATCAGTTCATAGAGTCATTGAGTCATACAGCACAGAAACAGGTCCTTCGGCCCGACTCGTTCATGTCAATCAAGGTGCCCCATCTAAGTTAGTCCCATTTTGCCCTTATTTCGTCCACAATTGCCCTAAACATATCATATTCATGTACCTGTCTAAGTGTATTTTAAATGTTATGGTACCTTCCTCAAGTACCTCGTCTGGCAGCTCATTCCATGTACCCACCACCCTCTAAGTGAAAAAGTTGCCCCTCAGGTTCCTATTAAATATTTCCTCTCTCACCTTAAATCTATATTCTCTGGTTCTTGATTCCTCTACCCTAGATAAAAGATTCTGTGCCTTCACCCTATCTATTTCCCTCATCATTTTAGACATCTCTATAAGATCATCCCATGGCCTCCTGCACTTCAAAGAATAAAATCCTAGCTTTCCTTTCTATCCCTCCAGCTCAGATTTTTGAGTCTTGGCAACATCCTCATAAATCATCTAATCTCTGCACTCTTTCCAGACCACTCTTTGGACTTTAGACCAAGTCCAATGTCCACAGTGGGGTAGAGATGAATCAGACAGCACTCTGCGATAGGAGTATGTAGTAGTATTTGGGAGCAGCAAGTTCAGCGATTAGGGCCTGGGATACAGGCAAATGAAGCATATGATATGGAAAGGAGACTGGAGGTGAGGCAGGCCAGGATGGAGCACCACTTGGGCGTTCTGGTGAAGGCCTGATGAATGAAGCCATTGATTTACCTGACAACTGCCCCAATCCAGTGCTGTACCAGGAAGACCAGGTTTCCCAGGGATAGCCCAGCCATGGTCAACAATATGGTAGTCATCTGCCCACAATATTCCAAAAGAGCATTCAAAAGTGCCATGAGCTTCTGAGGTAGAACTTGGGTGGGGGTGCAAAGGTAGCTCAAACTTCACTCCAAAAACAAATTTCTCCACTGGGTTTTCCCTAACGTTGTGGCAATGAAGTGAGTGAAATCTTAATGAGCTTCAACCACTATTCAGTGTGAGGGGTCCATGTAACCGATCTGTATTTTTATTTAATGTTCCTGCTGGACCCTATTTTGCCAGTGAAATGGATAGTTGTGAGAGTTTCAGAAATATTTTTTATTCAACCATGCATATTCTAGCCTTCTTGTATGAATAGTGTAGGAACAGCTGTAATAGCGTGCAAGAGGGTGAACAATAAATTGTGCAGCCGAGGGGTATTTCAGTTTGCTTCCATAAAATAGACTTAAAGTATAAACGGTTTGGTTTATGAAGCTGGTAAAGTGCGCAGTAAAATAAATTGCGAGGGAAAGATTATTGCGCAATTTTGCTTTGTTGCTGTTACAACAAATCAATAACATCCTAGCTTCCATGACTGAGATTATATTCAAATCAAATAATTATTTTAAGGTAATTGTTTACATTAATTTTATTCTGTAAGAAAACGATTGTTCAAGGAATTAAATATGAGGGTTCATTTTGTGTCAAAGCTGTATCTGCTGTTAAAAGAGTGAGATATCTGGGAGAGTGAGTGGAATGGCTGCACCCAACATGGAGAAAGATGACTTCTTGTTTTAAAGGCTGATGAGGAGATGCAACTGTGATACGTTGAAGAAAAAGTAAGCAACTTTGAAAAGCCAGAGAAGGGGTAATCGTTGGCTGCCGGGCCCCAGAGATGGAAATGGCTGTGGATGTGAGCAGGATCTCTTTTATATCAAAAAGCTTGCTTTGGAGAGGGTTTCTGTCCAGAGGAAGTCAACAAAGTATAAGCACATCCAATCAGATAAAAAGCAGAGCAGGCTGCAAAATCATAGGACAGAAAGTGGATGTGCATAATACTCAATGATTGCCCTTTCAGATGTCACATTGAAACCACAGATCTAAAGGTAGAGAGAGATAAGAGCTATGAAAACAATGAAAACAATGTGGACATTTTCAAGAATACTTTGGTAGATGTTCACTTGGCTGTCTTTGAATTAAGCAGAGGACAGACACAAAACTCTGGAGTAACTCAGCAGGTCAGGCAGCATCGCTGGACAGAAGGAATAGATGACGTTTTGGGTCAGGTCCCTTCTAGCAGGTTAGGTCAGGGTGTTATTTTAAACATATGATCAAAAAAAAGATTGTCAAAGAGACTGTCAAGAACCAATTTAATCATAGGTCATCACTGAAACAGGGAAATATAATAGTCTTTGACTACCAAAGCTGTTTCTAGAAAACAAAAGACAAGGGACCAACTGAAGTTTGAGAGTCTGCAGTTTTATTCTTCTGATCAATCTGTACATTACCCCAATATAATGTAATCATGAATGTGCAATTAGTTCACCACAGACCGAACACCTGCTTGGTTTTAATGTCATATTGAGTGCACAATTCATCATTTCCTTTTATGCCATTAGTCGACTACTGAGTCCTACAAACTGATCAAGACTGAGCACACATATTAGCGTATTCAAGGCTGTATATTTCACTTAATATCTATCATGCTCAAATTATTTTCAGTTATTTAATTAGCCAGTTTAATTATTATTAATGCACTAAGTGTTAGTTTTGATATTATGTAGTCAGCTTTGAAACTTAACAGAAAGAGTTCCTAGACTACTCTAGTTTTCTAAAATCAAGTTGAAGATTTAAAATTCTTCTTAAATCAAGATGAGAGCAAATATATTCAAGCATATTTAAACACAACCATGAAAAGGGAAGAACTCTTCAACTGTTGTTTCTTATAGAAACCACGTTGACTATCTTCAATCTGAGCCTGTTGACATTTTTTCCCCTCAATCTTCCATTCCGAAAGAACCTTTAGGTGGATTATTATGGTAAAATAATAGCTGGTGCATTGGTATCTTGTGTGAGTTTAGTCTGTGAGAGCCATTGGTTGAATTTGAGTACCAAAAGAAGACGATCACTGAATGTGGCTGTAGTCCCTAAGAGGGTTATTGTTGGCTGCAGTCATTAGACAGAAGAAAGTTTCAAATGCAAACTCTCAGCAAATCGGGCAGTATCTGTGAGAAAATGTTTTTGTTTAGTTTAGAGTTACAGCACAGAAACAGGCCCTTCAGCCCACCGTCCGCACATTAACACTATCCTATACACACTGGGGACAATTTACACTTATACCAAACCAATTAACCTACATACCTGTACGTCTTTGGAGTATGAGAGGAAACCGAAGATCTCGGAGAAAACCCAGGCGGTCACGGGGAGAACGTACAAACTCCATACAGACAGCAAGCGCTGTAAGGCAGCAACTGTACCGCTGCGCCACCATGGCCGACAGAATTAACATTTTAGGTTGAGGACCCCGCATTACATGTGGAAATGTGAGGAAACAAGTTCGATATAAGTTGCTGAGATAAAGAGAAAGGAAGGATAGATGAAAGGGAACAAGTCTGTTTGGGTGAGGCCAGGATCATTGATATGATCCAAATGTTTCAGAAGTGCTTGTTTAATAGATTAATGTGGATGTTCAGAGAGAGGGACAATGAACACAAGGTTGTGCAAAAACTCTGCAAGGTCAGAGATGTTGCTGATATATGAAATATGAAATCACAGGAGAAATGCTTTGCAGATCAGATGGTGTTTGCGGAGAGAGAATTTAATATTAAGGGTAGATAACTTTGTATCAAAAATGGCCAGGCCCATACTGGGGATGTTTTCCCTGGATCGAAAGTGGCTGAGGGGCAACATTGTAGACGTCTATAAAATCATGATGGGCATAGCTCAAGGGGATGATCACAGTCTTTTTCCCAGGGTAGGGGAGTCTAAAACTAGAAGGCATAGATTAAACGTAACAGGGCAAAGATTTAAAGAGCACCAGAGGAGCAGAATTTTCAGGGAGGGTGGTGGGTATATGGAATAAACTGCAAGATGAAATTATGGAGGCGGGTGCAATTACAATGTTTAAAAGATATTTGGGCAGGTTTGTGAATAGGAAATATTCAGAGGGATATAAGCCAAATGTAGGCAAATGGAATCAACTCAAATGTTTGGCTTGGATGAGTGAGGTCAAAGGGCCTGTTTCCACGCTGTATAACACTATGACTCTAACCAACTGATCTGATCACACACAAACTAGTGCCTGATCCATGTTCATGTTCATCTTCCAGTATAATGCTTGATGTGTTTGCTTAAAACAACCAACTGAATACATCTTGAAGTACAGTGGACATTGTTTAACTGGACAATTAAAAGGTCTTTGTTAAGGTCCCTCAAGGTAGGCTAGTCCAGAAGATTAGATCACAAAGTGAACCAGAGCGAGTTAACCAATTGGATTGAAAATTGACGTGGTAGGAATCAGAGGGTGATAATGAGGATTGTTTCTTCATATTGTAGCCCTGTGGCCAATAGTGTGCCACGGGGACAGATGCTGGTTCCTCTGTTGTTTGTCATCATCTATATACTACACTCTTGTTTGTTTGTTTGTTCCTGAAATACAGCCAAAACGGTATACGATAGAACAACAATTCTAGGCCCACCTTACTCACCCTTGTCCCTTTGGTGCTAATGGAAGAAGTTTCATTGAAATCGGTTATATTCTTAAAGTTATTCACATTTTAAAGTTTAACTATCTCCTAGGGAGGGAGGGGGAGGGAGGAACGGGGGTGGAGGGAGGGAGGAAGGGGGGAGGAGGGATAAGGGGGGTTGAGGGTGATGGGCTGGGGAAGAGGGGAAGGGGAGGGGAGGGGGAGGGAAGGGGTGAGGGGAGGAGGGAGGAGGGGTCAGGGGGAAGGGAGGGGGAGGGGGAAGGGTGAGGGGGAGGGGGAGAGGGGAGGGGAGGGAGAGGAGAGGGTGCTGCACCAATGCAGGAGAGGTTTGAGCCCAACGGGTCGACTTGCTCTAATCCGTCTTAAAATTGTGGATGACATTGGTATTCAAATGTCATTGGAATTATCAGATGTAGTGGGTAGTGAAGAGGGTTATAGGAGTGGTGAAGAGGGTTATAGGAGTGGACTTTTATAGAGGTTCTCCAATTCTTAGATTTAACCTCAGCAAGAAATTTATCCTAAAAAAAGTAGAGTGAGTAAAGGGACCCTCAAGTCCCTTTTAAATCTTTCCCCTCTCACCTTAAATCGATGTCCTCTTATTTTAGATTTTACTACCTTGGCCAAAACCACTGTGACCATTTACCTTATTATTGCTCCTCATCTATACACTAAAACTCTCGTTTGTTTGTTTGTTTGTGACTGAACTTCAGCCAAAACTGTACAAGATAGCGTGACATTTTTCGGCCCACCTTATTCACCGTCGTCGCTTTAATGGTAAAACTGGTAGTTTTATTGAAATTGGTGTTATATTTTAAAAGTTATTCACATTTTAAAGTTTTTTAAAACCAGCGCATGCGCAGTTGGGGTCGGTCGTCTGTTTTTAAAAAAAGATAATGCCGACCAGTTGTGCGGCCTATGGATGCACGGCCGTGTACAACAAGAACGCCAACACCAGCTTCCACGGGGAGGGGATGGAGGGAGGGGCATGATGGCCTCAGGGGATGGGAAGGGGAGATGAGAGGAAAACTCCTCGGGTGAGAGTGGGGCTGGGGAGGAGGGCGGGGTGGGGAGGACGGAATAGTGGGGATGGGGAGGAGGGGGGAGAGTGGGGTGCTGGCAGGGTGGGGGAGGGGGGAATAGGGGTGGGGAGGGGAGAATGGGGGTGGAGGCAGGGCTGGGGGGAATGGGGCAGGGGAGGGGCAAGTGGGGGTGGGGGTGGGGGCAGGGGAGGGGCAAGTGGGGGTGGGGGTGGGGGCAGGGGAGGGGCATGTGGGTGTGGGGTAGTGGGTCAGTGGGGGGAGGAGGGGGGATAAGGGGAATTGAGTGAGGGGGTTGAGGGTGCTACACCAATATAGGAGAGGCTTTGGGTCCAGGGCTCACTCACTCACACTCTCTCCCCTTCCCTGCCCCCCCCCCTCCCCCTCTACAAGGAATGGGCCCAACGGGTCCACTTGGTCTAGTGATTTTATAAACCTCTACAAGGTCTCCCCTCAATCACCTACCAAGTACATACTGTATATAGGGAAGGCTCTGAGAGATATGCACCAAATGCAGGTCTTAGTAGGCATGAACGAGTTAAACAAAAGGGTCTGTTTCATTGCTGCATGACTCTATGACTATGAATTAGTCCGATAAACAAAGGCATTTTATGCGTAAAATCATTTGAACAGTAGATGAATGGATCTGTCATTTTCCAAAAAACTCAAAGTATAAAGCATTCATTCACTTGATTGCTGTCAACTCCACACCTTGGAACATCAGGATTAATACTGTGTGTCCAGGACTGCTTCTCGATGCGTATATATTGGGAATGGCTAATGAGTGAGGGCTTGCAGTTGTAACCAATTATAACCAAAGATACTGGAAATCTGAAATAAACATAGATTCTGCCTGACCTCCCGCTTATCTTCATCTTACTTTGCTTTTTATTTTTTTTCAACTGTGAGCAGCTTTTCAAGTGTGTATAGGTACACAGGAGATGCAAAGCAAAAGCTGTGAACTTCTGTTGATTGAGCAATAAACGCAGAATGGGCTGATGAACGTATTTGGTGAATGTGTTCATAGCCCATCTAGTTGGATGATAGTCACGGTAAGCACACCAAGACAGGAACTTTTAACATGAGTTCCTTTAAATCTGTTTCTTTCAAATCCTAGCGTGGTGTGTGTGTGTGTGTGTGTGTGTGTGTGTGTGTGTGTGTGTGTGTGTGTGTGTGTGTGTGTGTGTGTGTGTGTGTGTGTGCATGTGTGTATCTATGAGTGTGTGTGTGTATGTGTGTGTGTGCGTGTCTGTGTGTGTGTATGTGTGTGTGTATGTGTGTGTGTGTGTGTGTGTCTGTGTGTGTGTCTGTGTGTGTGTGTCTGTGTGTTTGTGTGTGTCTGTGTGTGTGTCTATGTGTGTCTGTGTGTGTGTGTCTGTGTGTGTGTGTGTGTGTTTTTTGTGTGCATGTGTGTTTTTTGTGTGCATGTGTGTGTGTGTCTATGTGTGTGTCTATGTGTGTGTGTGTGTGTGTGTGTGTGTGTGTGTGTGTGTGTGTGTGTGTGTGTGTGTGTGTGTGTGTGAATGTGTGTGTGTGTGTGTGTGTGTGTGTGTGTGTGTGTGTGTGTGTGTGTGTGTGTGTGTGTGTGTGTGTGTGTGTGTGTGAATGTGTGTGAATGTGTGTGTGTGTGTGTGTGTGTGTGTGTGTGTGTGTGTGTGTGTGTGTGTGTGTGTGTGTGTGTGTGTGTGTGTGTGTGTGTGTGTCTGTGTGTGTGTTGGAGGGACGAGGTGACGGTGTGGTCTGCAGAGGTTGACGGGGAAGCACAGTAGTGTTACTCATAGAGCTGCTGCCTTATAACTCCTGCAACCTAATTCATTATCTACTGTAAATTGCCACAACTGTATAAATGAGTGATAGAATGTTGGGAGTTTAGGCTACAGGTAAAATAGATTGGTTTGTGAGCTACTGTAGTCTTGATGGGCTGAATATCATAAAGAAATATGGCAAATAAATATGAAATGTTATTTTGTAAGGAAAATGCCTAACAGTGTTAAACAGAGCATTTTGAACTTACACCCACTATGGATAGCAGTATATTCTACTTTACCGGTTAGCAAGCAGAGAATCAAAGTTCTGCATCGCTTGTTCAAGTGTTATGTTTCATGGCTTTGCATATTGTTTGCTTTACCTTGCTTTTTATCTGCTATTTTGTTCTTGCTATTTATATTCTGGAAAACCTGACAAATATTCAAGGACTATATTCGGCCTCCCTGGCATGGAAGGAATAAAGTGGGTCAGTTAAATTTTGCCGAAAGCCCTTGAAGGCTGCTTTGAATGTCATTGTTTGCTCCACTCTGTGTGAGAGATATCCTGCCTGTGTGCAGAAAGCACATTCTGATCATCTAAATGACATAACCTTGCAAACTCACGAGAGTTCAGCTCACTAAGCTCCCAGCATGTCATGCATGCAAAGTGCAGCTGTCCTTCCTTCACTGCAAGAAGACTACATAATCAGTGCCACACTGAGCTGGCTCGGTAATGTAAACAAGTGTTCTGTTTGCTTTGTTGATTGCTGCTCTGCAAAGGCTTGATGTGGTGAGGGTAATTTCTCAGGAACCTCCGCCTGCTGGCTGCGTGCTTCAGGTAATAGCTAACGTGCTTCCCACAGTTTTTCATTCATTATTTTTAATGGGTGGAAGATCAGGGCCAGGGTACCTATGATTCCGAGCAATATGCAGTTGGGATTGAGGGGAGAAGAGCAAGTCCTGTGGTTCTGCAGAGGGGCATGCAGAGAGATGATCTTGAACATGTAAAGTTCAAAAGATTGCCTGCAGATCTCTTTCAACCTCTCACTTTGTCAGTTAACAACATTCTTTGAAAAAATGTATTGTCTGAATTTCATATATCCAGAAGCAGTGGAGTGAGAAAATGAATATTTATCCTCACTCTGTTCCTTGGCACTTTGCCCCAAGTATACCTCCTACCAAAAATCCTTTGGTTCAATTATCTTCCAGAACTTGTGGATGCATAAACTATTGTTCCATTATGCTTGCTTTGTGATGTACAGGGTACTGAGAGGAAGGATTGCTTTTCATAGTCAGAGTCAAACAGCAAGGAAACAGGCTAACCAAGGAAAGACACACAATGCTGAAGTAACTCTGTGGATCAGGCTGCATCTCTTGAGAACAAGGATAGGTGATGTTTTGGATCAAGACCCTTCTTCAGATTGATTACAGGGGAGCAAAAAAGAAAGCTGGAGATGTTCAGGACAGAGCATCGGCGGTATTAGGTAAAGGGGATGGGGATGGTGGGTAGGGTTGAGATGAGCGAACAAAGGATTCATAATTAGAGTGATCCCTGTGGAAAGCAGGAAGAGGTGGGAGCAGAGGATGTGGCAGGAGGTGGGATCTCATTGAAGCTGGAGCAAATGATGAAGGTTGATGTGGCAGATGCAGAGGCTGGTAGGATGAAAGGTAAGGACTGAGGAATTCTGCCTTGGGGGGAGTGGGGTGAGAGCAGATTCCCAAGAAATGGAGGAAATACAAATGAGAATTCTATAAACCAGAGTGGAAGGGAAGCTAAGTTTACTAAAAAAGGAGGATACTTCAGATGTCCTGGAATGGAAACCTCATCTTCAGAACAGATGGGATGGAGGTCAAGAATATGAAAATAATTGGTCTACCAGGATAGTCTTGTTCGTTGATCTTGAATAAGAGATAGAGTCAAGAGTCAAGAGTCAAGTGTTCTTACAAGAGTCTCGGTGGGAAAGGGAACAGTCAAAGTAGTGGCAGGAGTCAGTGGGTTTACAGTAAATGTCAGTGTATAATCTATCTTATGAGAGAGAGACAGAGAGGTACAGAAAAGGGAGAGAGGTAGCAGAAATGGTCTACATTAATTTGAGGGCTGGGTGGATGTTCGTAGCAAAGTTGATAAAATTAAAGAGAACCACCTGAGTGCGGGTAGCAGCACCAATACAGTCATTGATGTAACAGAGATAGAATTGGGGAGTGGTGCCAGAGTAGATATGGAACAAGGAATGTTTCACATAGCCAATGAAAAGACTCTATGGCAATACCCTTGATATGTAGAACGTGAGAGGAAACAAAAGAGGAGTTGTTCTACCAGGCAGATGAGAGTGTTAATGGAGGGTAGATGGTTGCATTGTTGTTCCAGAAAGAAATTGAGGGCCCTGAGACCTTCAGGATAAAGGGTTAAAGGTGTATAAAGACTGAACATCCATGGTGAAGATGAGACAATATGGCCAGGGGATTGGAAGTTGTCAAAAAGGTGTAAGGCATGTGAGGAGTCCCGGATATGTCTGGCAGAAGACCGGACAGGAAAGATGGGATAGAATCAAGGTGTGAAGAGATAAGTGGAAGGGGAAAAAACGGGCAGAAACAATTGGTCTACCAGTCTTGTTCGTTGATCTTGAATAAGAGATAGAGTCAAGAGTCAAGAGTCAAGTGTTTTATTGTCATATGTTCCAGATAGAACAATGAGATTCTTACTTGTAGCAGTACAACAGAATATGTAAACGTAGTGCACTGTAAACATTATAATGAACGAGAGAGAAAATAAAAGTTGTATATTTATACAAACTATACATACTAACAAATACACACACACACACATATATATATATATACACATATACACAGGAGGTGCCAGCTCCTGCTTCACCCTTCCCTCTCATCTCCTTCCATTAGCTATCTCTCCTCCACACTCTCAATCCTGAATGGGAGTCTCACCCTGAAGTATTGATCACCCCATTGCCTCCACTGAGTTCCTACTGAGAATTTATAGAGGCCAGTCAACTAAATAATGCAGTATCTGTGGGACGTGGGAAGAAAATGAAGCACCAGACAGTCGCAAACTCCACACAGATAGCACCCGAGATCATGATCAAACTGGGTTGTCCGAATCAGGACAGACACAAAATGCGACCGTTTTGCTGAACACCTTCGCTCAGTCCACCTTGGTCTGCGTAATCACCCAGTTGCCAAACATTTTAACTCCCATTCCCACACTGACCTTTCTATCCTGAGCCTCCTCCACTGTCAAAGTGAGGCCACAGGCAAATTTTGCTTGGGCAGCTTAAACCCAGTGGCATGAATATTGACTTCTCTAACTTTAAGTAACCCTTGCATTCCCTCTCTCTCTCCATCCCTCCCCCACCTTAGTCATCTTGCTAATTTCACCATTCGTATTCCTTCCTTATCACCTTGTCACCTGACTCACTGGAGTTTAGAAGAATGAGGGGGGACCTCGCTGAAACGTACAGAATAGCGAAAGACTTGGATAAAGTGGATGTGGAGAGGATGTTTCCACTAGTGGAAGAGTCTAGGACTGAGGAGGAATTTCTTTAGTCAGAGGGTGGTGAATCTGTGGAATTCTTTGCCACAGAAAGCTGTGGAGGCAAAGTCAGTGGATATATTTAAGGCAGAGATAGAAGATTCTTGATTAGTATGGGTGTCAGAGGTTATGGGGAGAAGGCAGGAGAATGGGTTAGGAGGGAGAGATAGATCAGCCATGATTGAATGATGGAATGGACTTGATGGCTCAAATGGCCTAATTCTGCTCCTATCACTTATGATCTGATGATCTTATGATCTTGCCCCCAACCAACAATGGACCATTGTGGGCTCCACATTTCCTGAGTCATCGATGCAGGCCCTGCTTTGTTCTGCACGTTCCCATACCACCAGTTTCCCCCACCCTGACTCTCAGTCTGATGAAGGATCTTGACCCAAAATGTCACCTATTCCTTTTCTCCAGAGATGCTGCCTGACCCGCTGAGCTATTCCAGCATTTTGTGTCTATCTTCGGTGTAAACCAGCACCTGCAGTTCCTTCATTCATTTTGTCCAAATCAGTAGCCAGTTGCTCTACTCATGCCGCTGTGCTGCTTAGACTTTGAGTCTGCTCGAGAAATAATTAAATCCATTAATAACCTATTATTTAAGATCATTTTCCTTTATGATTAATGAGTGTTTCAGCAGCAGTTTTGCTGGCAAATTTTGAGTAGTTCTGAATCTCCACTATCTGCAAATAGGAACAAAGTCAGTTATTTCTGTCAGCTATGAAATAAAAATAAGGAGAGAAATAAAGCTCACTGATCAGATTCTCTGAGGAAACGAGTAGTTAACTTATTTATGGCCCCGTGTGCATTGGATGGAGAGTTAATTTTCTGATCTGGAATATCAAGGTGAAAAGGAGACAAAAGGGTGCCAGGAAAGGAGAGAAGAGGAGCAAAATGTAAATCCAGAGGGAGGTATATGGGTGAATGGGGTGGGTGGGGGGGGGAAGAGGGGCGGGATAATGGGAGAATGGGTGCACACCGGGATGGGGCTGGGCACTGGAAAAATAATGAGGGTAGGGGGTATATCCCTCCATCTGGCTTGACACTCCTATTTTCTCTGTATCGGATACCATTTGTCTCCTTTTCGCCTCTAGCCTGTGTAACTTGCTCCATCTGCCTTCCCACTCCTCATCTGTATCCATCTATTGCTTAGGTGTCGATCCAAAACGTCACTCATTCCTTTTCTTGAGAGATGCTGCCTGTCCTGTTGAGTTACTCCAGGATGTTGTGTCTATCCACCTATTACTCCCCAGGCTTTGTCCTACCCCCACTTCTTTGACAGATTACCCCCCCCTCCCTTCCCCCCACCAATAAAAACTACCCCTTGGCCTCCCCTCATGACAATCAGTGAAGAAAGGTGATTGTATTGCGGGGAGAAAAGTTGTCTTGTGGCCTCTGACTAGATCTTGTAGCCACCAGACCAGTTGACAGGGTGCTATAAAAGGTGCATGGCGCACTTTATCTTTTGGGAAATTGAGTATAAAGGTTGAGAAGTCACATTGCAGCTTTTGAATTATTGTTCTGGTCACCCCATTACAGGAAAATTACGGAGGCTTTGGAGAGGGTGCAAAAGAAGTTCACTGTGATGTTGCTTAGACTAGATAGTATTAGCTAAAAGGAGAGGTAGGATTACTGCAGATGCTGGTTTATACCAAAGATAAACACAAAATGCTGGAGTAACTCAGCGAGTCAGGCAGCATGGCTGGAGAAATTGGATGGGTGACATTTCAGCTTAGGCCACTCCTCAGAGTGATTGTGCTGATTGTTTGTGAGGGAGGGGGGGGGGGGGGTGTGGGGGGGGGGGGGAGACAATCTGGAAGCAAGAAAAGAAACAGAACAAATTGGGGCCAGCAACAGCTGCTCTCAGGCAGGGAGGTACCCTGATTGATTGATTGTTGGCTGGGGATGGTGTGATCCCAAGAGGGTGACATTGTTGTGAACTATGGAATTGGTTAATTGACTTTTAGTGGAGCAAGGGGAGCAATAGAGGTAAGATGGAGGGTAGGAGTGAGGAGAGTGTTTGCAAAAGGTACCTTAAATTAGAAAATTCAACACTCCCCCTCCCTCTTCCCCTCTTGCCCCCCCCCCCCCTTCTCACGAAACATTGGTTAACCAGTCCCACAGGTTGCAACGATGTATCTCACTTGGAATCACACCCTCTCTAGCCAACAATCAACCTATCAGGGAACCTTCCTTCCCAAGGTCATCTGTTGACAGCCCCGATTTGTCCTGATGTTTTCTTAATTCTAGTTACCTCCCCCCCCCCCAATCAGTCTGAAGAAGGGTCCTGACCCAAAACACCATCTATCAATTTTCTCCAGAGATGCTTTCTAACCCGCTCAGCATTTTGTATCTATCTTTGGACCAACTTGGATTGTTTTATCTGGAGTGATGGGCAACCTGGTAGAAGTATATACATTTCTGAGAGAAGCAGATAGTTGCCCAGGTGGAAATGTCAAATACTAGAAGACTTAGATTTAGGGTGGGAGTGGGAGAGTTTAAAGGTGATAAGGTGCCATCACTCTGATCCCATGTGCCCTCACCTTCTTACATACATGTAAAGCACCTCTACTGTGCTGCCTTCATCAAGTCTCTGACTTACGTCCTCAAAAAACTCAATCAGATTAGTGAGGTAGAGTTTCCGCTGCACAAAAACATTTTGAATCTTGGCATCTGTACACAGATAGGAAATAGTGAGGATCTTCAATCAACCAGGTGGAAATATCGTCATTGAGACACAGAGAGGCCCAACAGAAAATGGAAGATAAATTCTAAAAGTAAAATAATCTACAATTAAAAATGCAAATACTCAGCATCAGTGTGGATAAATTGTAGCTAAAAGATGTTCACTCAAAAGTTGAGATGCTGTTACTCAAGTGTACAGATGACTTAATTGGAATAGTGCAGGAGTCCTAAGACAAAGTGGTCCGAGAGGAAGCAGAATGGAGATTAGATTGTTTTACTATCAAAGGTCAAAGGTTAAGATTTCTAATATTTTATTCTGCTCAGAAATATAGATGAGATCAGGGGGGAGGATATAAAAGCTAAGCAAATAAGGTAAGAAATATAAAAAGTTATAACTCTTTTGCTTGGCTCAGAGAAAGCATGAAGATGTAAAATATATTTGTTTTTTGGCCAAAAGGCTGTTCAGCAATGATTAATACCTGGTGGGCTGTTAACAATTCATTTATGCTTGAATGTGCCAGTCTTAACTCTCTCAAGAAAGGTAATGGACAGGAAGGTCGGCTTCATACCAGGGTAATCATTTTTGTGCCAAGTCTATCAGTAAGGACAGTGAGGAGCGGACAAACTCTGGCAGTGACGTTTGGATTTCCAAGCTTCAATGCACATGCTCAGGAACCATTCATTGTTGGCCAGGGGGCATTTGCAACCTTATCTTTATGATTACATTGTGTTGCACTAACGGTTTGAGGGACTATCATGACTGCGGCAACGTGCATAAAGAGCTATTTACATTGTTTTATTCTCATGTCCATTCCATCTAACTTAATTGTTGTCTTTTTCATATAGTTGGTTTCCTTTTCTTTAAGGGCCTTTGTTTCTCATATTGCAACGCAACTACTGCACCAATAAAGATAAATATTAAATTCTCCCATCGTTAGTCTGGTAGTGATTTTAATTTTATGACCTGTTATTGCTGATTCATCAGAGAATCATATAATTGTTACAATAGAATCCATTATTTGGTTAATTAACATAGAAACATAGAAAATAGGTGCAGGAGTAGGCCATACGGCCTTCGAGCCAGCACCGCCATTCAATATGATTTTTAGATTTAGATTTAGAGATACAGCGCGGAAACAGGCCCTTCAGCCCACCGGGTCTGCGCCGCCTAGCGATCCCTGCACATTAACACTATCCTACACCCACTAGGGACTATTTTTACATTTGCCCAGCCAATTAACCTACATACCTGTACGTCTTTGGAGTGTGGGAGGAAACCGAAGATCTCGGAGAAAACCCACGCAGGTCACGGGGAGAACGTACAAACTCCATACAGACAGCACTCGTAGTCAGGATCGAACCTGAGTCGACGGCGCTGCATTCACTGTAAGGCAGCAACTCTACCGCTGTGCTACTGTGCCGCCAACATGATCATGGCTGATCGTCCAAAATCAGTACCCCGTTCCTGCTTTTTCCCCATATCCCTTGATTCCGTTAGCCCTAAGAGCTAAATCTAACTCTCTCTTGAAAACAAATTAATGGCCACTTTAGCATCACCAACGAAATAGAATCACAGAATCGTATAGCACAGAAATGGACTCATTTGGTTGCCCTCATCCAGGGTGAGCAGCCAGTTGTCGTGGTGCACGTTGGCACCAACGATTTAGGTAAAAAACGGGATGAGGTCCTACAAGGTGAATTTAGAGAGCTAGGAGATAAACTAAAAAGTAGGACCACAAAGGTAATAATCTCTGGATTACTACCAGTGCCACGTGCTAGTCAGAGTAGGAATATGAGGATATTTCAGATGAATACGTGGCTTGAAAAATTGTGCAAGGGGGAGGGATTCAAATTTTTAGGACATTGGAACCAGTTCTGGGAGAGGTGGGACCAGTACAAACAGGACGGTCTGCACCTGAGCTGGAATGGAACCAATGTCCTAGGGGGAATGTTTGCTAGTGCTGTCGGGGAGGATTTAAATTAATGTGGCAGAGGGATGGGAGCAGGAGCAGAGAGACAGAGGGGTGTAAAATGAGGGTAGAAGCAACAGGTAGCAAGGTGAAAAGTAAAAGTGGTAGGCAGACAAATCCAGGGCAAAAATCAAAAAGGGCCACTTTTCAACATAATTGTATAAGGGGTAAGAGAGTTGTAAAAACAAGCCTGAAGGCTTTGTGTCTCAATGCAAGGAGTATACGTAATAAGGTGGATGAATTAAATGTGGAGATAGTTATTAATGATTATGATATAGTTGGGATTACGGAGACATGGCTCCAGGGTGACCAAGGCTGGGAGCTCAACATCCAGGGATATTCTATATTCAGGCGGGATAGACAGAAAGGAAAAGGAGGTGGGGTAGCGTTACTGGTTAGAGAGGAGATTAAAGCAGTGGAAAGGAAGGACATTAGCTCGGAGGAAGTGGAATCGATATGGGGAGAGCTACGAAACACTAAGGGGCAGAAAACGCTAGTGAGAGTTGTGTACAGGCCACCTAACAGCAGTAGTGAGGTTGGGGATGGCATCAAGCAGGAAATTAGAAATGCATGCATTAAAGGTGCAGCAGTTATAATGGGTGACTTCAATCTACATATAGATTGGGTGAACCAAACTGGCAGGGGTGCTGAGGAAGAGGATTTCTTGGAATGTTTGAGAGATGGTTTTCTAAACCAACATGTCGAGGAACCAACGAGAAAACAGGCCATTCTAGACTGGGTATTGAGTAATGAGGAAGGGTTAGTTAGCAGTCTTGTTGTGCGAGGCCCCTTGGGCAAGAGTGATCATAATATGGTAGAGTTCTTCATTAGGATGGAGAGTGACAAAGTCGATACAGAAACAAGTGTTCTGAACTTAAAGAAAGGTAACTTTGAGGGTATGAGGCGTGAATTGTCCAAGATAGACTGGCGATTGATGCTGAAAGGGTTGACGGTGGACATGCAATGGAAGGCATTTAAAGGTCGCATGGATGAACTACAACAAGTGTTCATCCCAGTTTGGCAAAAGAACAAACCAAGAAAGGTAGTGCATCGGTGGCTAACAAGGGAAATCAAGGATAGTATTAAAACAAAAGATGAAGCATACAGATTAGCCAGAAAAAGTAGCATACCAGAGGACGGAGAAATTCAGAGTCCAGCAGAGGAGGACAAAGGGCTTAATTAGGAAAGGGAAAATAGATTATGAGGGAAACTGGCAAGGAACATTAAAACAGACTGCAAAAGCTTTTATAGATATGTCAAGAGAAAAAGATTAGTTAAGGCAAATGTAGGTCCCTTGCAGTCGGAAACAGGTGAATTGATCATAGGGAACAAGGAGATGGCAGACCAATTGAACAAATACTTTGGTTCTGTCTTCACTAAGGAAGACATAAACCGTCTGCCGGAAATAGCGGGGGACCGGTGGTCTAATGAGATGGAGGAACTGAGGGAAATCCAGGTTAGTCGGGAAGTGGTGTTAGGTAAATTAAATGGATTAAAGGCAGATAAATCCCCAGGGCCAGATAGGCTGCATCCCAGAGTGCTTAAGGAAGTAGCCTCAGAAATAGTGGATGCATTAGTGATAATTTTTCAAAACTCTTTAGATTCTGGAGTAGTTCCTGAGGACTGGAGGGTAGCTAATGTAACCCCACTTTTTAAACAGGGAGGGAGAGAGAAAACGGGGAATTATAGAACAGTTAGCCTAACATCGGTAGTGGGGAAAATGCTAGAGTCAGTTATTAAAGATGTGATAGCATCACATTTGGAAAGTGGTGAAATCATCAGACAAAGTCAGCATGGATTTACCAAAGGCAAATCATGTCTGACGAATCTTATAGAATTTTTCGAGGATGTAACTAGTAGAGTGGATAAGGGAGAACCAGTCGATGTGTTATATCTGGACTTTCAGAAGGCCTTCGACAAGGTCCCACATAGGAGATTGGTGTACAAACTTAAAGCACACGGTATTGAGGGTTCAGTTTTGAGGTGGATAGAAAATTGGTTGGCGGACAGGAAGCAAAGAGTAGGAATAAACGGGTCCTTTTCGGAATGGCAGGCAGTGACTAGTGGGGTACCGCAAGGCTCAGTGCTGGGACCCCAGTTATTTACAGTGTATATTAATGATTTGGACGAGGGAATTGAATGTAACATCTCTAAGTTTGCGGATGACACAAAGCTGGGTGGCAGTGTTAGCTGCGAGGAGGATGCTAGGAGGCTGCAGAGTGACTTGGATAGATGAGGCGAGTGGGCAAATGCATGGCAGATGCAATATAATGTGGATAAATGTGAGGTTATCCACTTTGGCGGCAAGAACAGGAAAGCAGAGTATTACCTGAATGGTGACCGATTGGGAGAAGGGGAGATGCAACGTGACCTGGGTGTCATGGTGCACCAGTCATTGAAAGCAAGCATGCAGGTGCAGCAGGCAGTGAAGAAAGCGAATGGTATGTTGGCATTCATAGCAAGAGGATTTGAGTTTAGGAGCAGGGAGGTTCTGCTGCAGTTGTACAGGGCCTTGGTGAGACCGCACCTGGAGTATTGCGTGCCGTTTTGGTCTCCTAACCTGAGGAAAGACGTTCTTGCCTTAGAGGGAGTACAGAGAAGGTTCACCAGATTAATCCCTGGGATGGCGGGACTTGCATATGAGGAAAGACTGGATAGACTGGGCTTGTACTCGCTGGAATTTAGAAGACTGAGGGGGGTTCTTATAGAAACATATAAAATTCTTAAGGGGTTGGAGAGGCTAGATGCGGGAAGATTGTTCCCGATGTTGGGGGAGTCCAGAACCAGGGGTCACAGCTTAAGGATAAGGGGGAAGTCTTTTAGGACCGAGATGAGAAAACATTTCTTCACACAGAGAGTGGTGAGTCTGTGGAATTCTCTGCCACATAAGGTAGTTGAGGCCAGTTCATTGGCTATATTTAAGAGGGAGTTAGATGTGGCCCTTTTTGCTAAAGGGATCAGGGGGTATGAAGAGAAGGCAGGTACAGGCTACTGAGCTGGATGATCAGCCATGATCATATTGAATGGCGGTGCAGGCTCGAAGGGCTGAATGGCCTACTCCTGCACCTATTGTCTATGTTTCTATGTTTCTATGTTTCTATGTTTCTATGCCAACCATGATGCTTATCTGCACTAATCCAAATTGCTTGCATTATGCCCATATCCTGATATGCCTTTCCTATCTAAGAACCTGTCAAATTGCCTTTTAAACATTGTAATTCTACCTGCCTCTGCTACTTCATCTGGTAGGTCTTCCAGATAACCACTTGTGTGACAAACATACCACAGAGATCTTTAAATTTCTGCACTCTTGACTTAAACCTTTGATAGCAAAAAACTATAGATGTTAGAATTAAGAAATACATCCAGTATTGGAAATACTAATTTTGACAATCAGTACAATCAGTACCTGTGGGTAAAGAAACAAAGTTAATGTTCTTGGTCAAATACTTTTCAACAAGAACTCATTGGAATTCTTTGGGCTGAACTTGTATTTGTTACTTTATTCCATGTTTAGTTAGTCTAATAGAATAAGAAAAATAATTTATATTCATGAAAAGTAAATTCAAAACAGATATTGGTAAAACTGTCCTTGCAGAAATTGTAGTAAAAAAATTGGAGTAATCAATCAGGTAGGCGAGTGGAGTCAAAAACTTGAAGGGCATCAGTGAATTCATATTGCAGTGGAAGACGAGGTTAGATGAGTCTAATTAGCAAAGGGCTGAGCTTTTGTGGGCCAACCAGCTGTTTCAGATCTTCGCAATTTTCCAGCATTCTTTTGTAAATGCATCAGAAGCATTTTTTGACGTGTTTCAGGTTTTTTGACGTGTAACTATTCACCTGCAGAGAGAGTTAAGTTTTAATACTGCTTAACCAGCCTGATCAAATTTATTGTGCATCATTGAAACATAGCATTATTCCCACATTGGCGATAGAAACAATTAGTTCTAATCTTTTAAAGTGTATTTTTAGTTTACCTGCCTGGGTATAAAACGGAGAATTTTGAATCCATAGAGCTGCACTTGAGTGTTGGAATATCTTTTCATTAATTGAAGTGGGAAAAATAATATGGTTGTAAGATTCTTCTCGACAAACCTATCTCTGCATTGTGGACAGATAAAGTGTGCACAGGTGATAAAGATGGCAAAAATATCACAGGACTTCAAGGAGAATGTACAAATAAAATAATTGCTTCTCAGAAATCTGAAATCTAATGATATATGATATTTCACTTGTACCTTCAGGCATGTTTTGATATTTGCACAAGATAAATATGGATGAAGAGGGTTATTTAATCTCTCTTCATTCATCTCTTCAAAAATGATTCCTTCACTGCACCAAATTGTTTCTTAAATATCAAACAGTCCAATCATGCACGCCTCTACATTAACATAACTTATAAAACATTTAACAAAATCAAAATTGTACAAAGTAAATTTTATATCATGGAATACATTACACTTTGGCCCAGATACTGTGATAGAAATATGATGAAAAGGCTATTCATTTTTCTTGTAAATTTCGGAAAATTTCCAATGAAAAAACAAGGACAATAAAGGCAGAAATCAGTAAAGGGCCTGTCCCACTTAGGCAATTTTTTAGGTAACTGCCGGCAACTGTCATAGTCGGAGCAGGTAGCCAAATAACTGGTGACTGGACCACCCTACAACAATGTCTATGACATGCTACAATAACCTACCACCTATAGAAACATAGAAACATAGAAACATAGAAAATAGGTGCAGGAGTAGGCCATTCGGCCCTTCGAGCCTGCACAAGGGCCACATCTAACTCCCTCTTAAATATAGCCAATGAACTGGCCTCAACTACCTTCTGTGGCAGAGAATTCCACAGACTCACCACTCTCTGTGTGAAGAAATGTTTTCTCATCTCGGTCCTAAAAGACTTCCCCCTTATCCTTAAGCTGTGACCCCTTGTTCTGGACTTCCCCAACATCGGGAACAATCTTCCCGCATCTAGCCTCTCCAACCCATTAAGAATTTTATATGTTTCTATAAGATCTCCCCTCAGTCTTCTAAATTCCAGCGAGTATAAGCCTAGTCTATCCAGTCTTTCTTCATATGAAAGTCCTGCCCTCCCAGGGATCAATCTGGTGAACCTTCTCTGTACTCCCTCTAAGGCTAGAATACTCCCTCTAAGGCTATATAACCTACCACCTAGTCGACATCAAGCTACGGCAAGCTACCGACAACCGGCAACCCAATCATGGCGAGTAGGACGTCCACCTAAGACCGCATCTACGACAACCTACAACGACACCTATGACAACCTACGACCACACAGGCGACAACCGAAGTCAACCCACGTCCACCCGTGCCAAGCTACGACAAGCTACAACCCTGTCGGCAACAACTGAAGACCAATTCACGTCATTTTGGCCTCCGGTTTTGACGCCGGTACCTGTCGCCGGTTGACGTAGTTTGACCTAGCTAGTCGTCAATGGAATTCACCAAAGTGAGCACTGGCGACAACCTACGTCACCTAAAGACAACCTACGACAGCACCTAGGTCAGGAGACGTCAAGCTAGGCTCATTGGCGTCAAACCCACTGTTGCCGAAAATTTTTCAACATTCTGAAAATCCAGCGTTGACCAGACTGGGCGACTGAGGAGAATACTCACAACCATACAGGCGACACCCCGGTGACCATGTGGCGACAGCCTAGTCGCCTGTAGTCGCCTAAAAAATCACTTAAGTGGGACAGGGTTTTAAGTTGGTATCTGAGCTGCCTTGTTTCTCAAGAAAATGTATTCAACTTGCCCACAGATATGACATTAAATACGTGGAAAAGTATGAAGGTGCTATACTTGCATGAACAGCCTATGTAAGTAAGAATCATCAATTCAAATTGTACAAAGGGTTTCCACTCAACTTGCAAAACCTATTCAGAATCATACAAAAGTAAATATATAAAAGAATAATAAGTTTTAAACTGCCAAACAAGCTCTGCAGCAGTCAACATTAGCTTTTTCAACTTGGAGTTTCATTCTTTCAGATTTTAACAATTGTTGCAGATGAAAGAAAGAAACAGCATTTAAATAAGCATTATTTAACCATATTCATTGACCATAGTGTGCCAGTGACTTGAAATAGGGTACATATCTTGCTCATAACAAATGGTCAATTTCACAACAAACAAAGTGATTGTACCCAGAAAATATCAAGTTTAGAACATGGAAGAAAGATAATTTATGACAGAGTCCACAGCATCTTCTTCAATAAAAGCAGGTTAATATTTACAGAAAATATAAAATGAGTGCAGGGCATTTACATAAACGTTATGTCAGTGTAAACAATTTCTGCAATGAGTTCACCAGGCTTGATTAAAAGTGTCCAATTGGCCCAATTCTGCCTAGATATCTTTAGTTTCTGCCTCCTTTATCTCCCTTCCTCCTATTTGTTTCATCCTGCATGCAATTTGAATTGATTAATCTTGCTTACTTATGTTGTTCAGGCTTAGCAGGCTGCATGAGGATTCACTAATGTAAATAGACAATCGACAATAGGTGCAGGAGTAGGCCATTCGGCCCTTCGAGTCAACACCACCATTCAATGTGATCATGGCTGATCATTCTCAATCAGTACCCCGTTCCTGCCTTCTCCCCAGGATTAAAGGATGTATTATTGTTTATCTGGATCACACAGGTCCCAGATCCCCTGCTTCTATAGTCATGCCATGTTCCTGTGCAAAGTTTGTCAACAAAACCGCTGACTACTGTAGACATAATGACTCACTGGAGCTCCTCCTTCACAGAATGTCCCATCCAGGTTATGTTTCTAGTGTCTGTTTCGCAGTCCTTTGTGATCAAGGATGAACTGCTTCCCCTCTAGTTCAGTGGGTCCTGAAGCGGCTGATGGGGAATGTGTGAGGGGCAGGCAGGTGCGCAGTTTGAGCCACTGTGCGAATGTCCCTCTCCACTTTTGAGTAGCTTTGAGCCAGACATTGCCAGGAGTCAGTGGGAGTGTTGTATTTTTTTCAAGGAAGCTTTAAGTACATCTTTGAATATTTTTCTCTAATTATCTGGTAATCTTTTACTGTGACTGAGCTTGTAATGGAGTCTCTGTTTCAGGCATTGGTGTTGCTCATGTGAATGGCACTGTTTCTCCAGCATTGCTGACAGAGTGCAGTCAGAGCCTCAATGCTGGGGATGTTGGGCTGGAAGAGAGCACTGACAATGATTCACTTATTCTTTTTGTAAATGTGGAAGATATTTCAGAGACAGTATTGGTGGTATCTTTCCAATACCTTGAGCTGTCTGCTGTAAGTGGTCCAGGTCACAGAAGCATAGTGAAGAATAGAGATCTCACTGGCCAAGTTTGAAATCTTGATCTTTAAACATCTTTTTCCTCAAGTAACTGGACTTTATTTTGCACAAAACGTTATTCACTTTATTCTGTATCTGTACACTGTGAACGGCTTGATTGTAATCATCCAGTCTTTTCGCTGACTGGATAGCATGCAGCGAAACAGTTTTTCACTGTACCTTTGTACACGTGACAATAATAAACTAAACTAAACTAACAAAGTGGCAGTGCATTATAGGCAATGGAGATTTCATCACAGCGACGGCTCGGTGGCACTGCGGTAGAGCTACCGCCTTACAAAGCCAGAGACCCGAGTTCGATTCTGACTACGGATGCTGTCTGTATGGAGTTTGTACATTTTTCCCGGGACCTGCATAAGTTTACTCCAAAATCTTCAGTATATTCCTACACTAAAAAGACGTACAGGTTTGTACGTTAATTGATTTGGTATCAATGTATAAATGTTTTTAAAAAATGTCCCGAGTGTGTGTTGGGTAGTGTTGGTATGTGGGGATCGGTGGTCGGTGCGGACTTGGTGGGCCAAAGGGACCTGTTTCCACGCCGCATCTCTAAACTAAACTAAACTAAACTAAACTAAACTAAACTAAACTAAACTAAACTAAACTAAACTAAACTAAACTAAACTAAACTAAACTAAACTAAACTAAACTAAACTGATGTCAATCATTGTCGAGTGGTGGCTTCCTAGATATGATAGGTGGTTTGCATATTCCATGGTCTCTCCAGGTCACCTTATTGTCAGGTAGAATGTGGTGAAGAGGTTGCAGATTAGTTGAGTATCTTTGTTGTGGACTGTTGAATGTAAGGGCCATCCTATTGCATGCATCAGCAATGATTTGATCTCACCCTCCGAGCATTAGTGGGGGTAAATTTTCTGCGTACTGCATGACGACCACTGAGATTCTGGAGTAGCCAGAAAATGAAAAATGATAGAACAGAGATTGATCAGTTAGAGAGTGATACAGAGTGAATAAGGCCACAATCGCCATGCTATCACATCCCATTTTTCTTATCCTCTTAACCAACTCAGCCTTCCCCTTCCTAGCAATTCCCACTCAACTACATGAGGAATAATTGACAATGGCCAGTTAACCTAATCAACGGCGCATCTTAAGTACGTGGGAGGTAACCAGAGCTCCTCGAGGAAACCCATGCATTCACATGGAAAACATGCAAACTCCACACAGATAGCAACCAAAATCAGTATTCAACATGGGTCTCTAGAGCTGCAAGGTGGTAGCCTCAAAATCTTGGGCAATCACCCTGCTTTGTTTGATACAGATTTTTTGTGATTGTCTCCATTGCAGTCCCATTAGTTAGGATCATGGGTTGCATGCCATCATAAAGCAAGTGTAAGATGGAGAATGGTTTTTGTGTACTGTTGAAATGGGAAGAGCTCTCCATAGCCCCTCCACACTGCTAGAGGTAAAGACTTTAATGAAGTTTAAGAAACCATGTTGTTGCTGGGCTCCCTGCTCCTCTCCTGGTATTGTCACACGGTGAAGATTATGCCTAGTGTGTTTTTGGACGAACCTTTTACTTGATCCAATATTGCTGCTGTTTAATTTTGTCCTAAATTAATTTTCTCATTCGAGAAAGAAAAATAGAATAATGGAGGTGAGGACTTCTTTAAATGCACACATTGGGTTAGATCATAGAATGGGGATATGGGTCATGTGCAGGCAGATGAGAATTAATTGCCTTGACATTATGTTTGGCATAGACACTGCGGGCCAAAGGGCCTGTTCCTGTGCTGTACTTTTCTATGTTCTGTATAATCAGGCCCCAAAATGCAATTTGAATTTAAGAGCTCTGTGAGGGAGTCTGGAGGAATGGTGGAAAACATCATGACTTTTGGTACATTTCTGCAGTTTATGGGTGTGGTGAGATTGTGGGGCAAAAAGAATTACTCAAGGTCTGAAAGTGGGGGGCTGGAAACATACCTAACTACTTCAAGGAATATGAATAAATAAGCCAACTTCTTACGTTTCTGAGATAGACCATGATAACTAATGATATTTGATATTCCATATTCCTTCAGGCAGAGTTTGGTATTCTCACATGACGAATATGGATGAAAAAGATAATTTAACCCTTTCCTGATTTATCACGGCAATGCCGTCAGTGTATGAAATTATTTTCAAAGGGAGAAGCAGACTCAGAAATATTAGGAGTGGTTTTTATCACCTAACTAACCATGAGAGGTGGAAGAGGGGTGAAGGAAATTGATAAAAATCTAAAAGAATTTATCACACCCTTTTTTGTCTATCATGGAAGGATGGGAAGGGCACTAAAATGTCACGACTATTTCTGCAACTGCTGCTTCCTTTAAATGACCAGGCAAAGGCGATCTCCAACAAGAGAAAATCCAACTGCTCACCCTTTAGCATTGCAAAACTACCCACCATCACCATTGCAAGGCAGATAATTGACTAGAATCTCAGCTGGACCAGCTACATAAATAACATCGCTGCAAAACTAGGTTGGAAGCTGGATAGGTCTGACTCTCCAAAGGCCATTCCACCATATACACGCTCAAAGTCAGACAGAACAATCTCATCTTGTCTGCACGAATGCAGAGTGAACAACTCTCAGATACGTACAAAATATCCAGGTCAAAGAAGTTCAGTTGATCAACCCTGTCAGATTCTGTTTCGATTTAGAAGCTGTAGATATAAGCAAGGACTCTCCACTTCACTTTTGACCTCATCACAACTTAAACCTTTTGTCTTTCTCTATTTAATGGAGAAACATCCTTTTGCATCCATTAGATGTCTCAAAATGTTACTTTTTAAAGAAAATCATCTGATGGGAAGAGAGAATCAAGAAAGTCAAGTCAAGTCAAGAGAGTTTCATTGTCATATGTCCTGAAATTCTTCACTGCAACAAGCCAACTATAGGTAAACATAGAACTCTGTAAACACCACAATAAACAACAAAAATGTTCAGTATATATGACAAAGAAACAAACAATAATAGCGCAAAGACAAAATCAATACCCCCAAGTCGTAGTTCAGAGCCTATTTGGAATTGTAGTGTTTAATAGCCTGATGGTTGTAGGGAAGAAGCTGCTTCTGAACCTGGAGATTACAGCTTTCAGGCTTTTATACTTCATTCCCGATTGCAGGAGTGAAATGAGAATGTAGGCAGGGTGGTGTGGGTCTCTGATGATGCTGGCTGCTTTTTTGAGGCAGCGATTCCTGTAAATCCATTCAATGGTGGTGAGGTCAGTTCCCGTGATGGACTGGGTAGTGTTCACCAATTTTTGCAGTCTTCTGCATGCCTGGGCGTTCGAGTTGTCAAACCAGGCCGTGATGCAACCAGTCAATATGCTCTCTATTGTACACCTGTAGTACAAGAGAGTATCCATTGACATATCTAACCTCAATCTTCTCAGAAAGTAGATACAATGACTAGTAAGTCTCAAAGGAAATCAGACAGGGAGTGGCTAATGAATGTGGTAAAACTGGGCCCGGCGTGTGTTTATTTCAATGCAAGGAGTATTGTGGATGTAGCGGACAAACATGGAGCCTGGATCAATACATGGAACTATGATGCTGCGGCCATTACAGGGAATTAGTTGCAAGAGGAACAGGATTGGCAACTGAATGTTCCAGGATTTTGCTGTTTCAGATGTGATAATGAGTTAGGTTAGAAATGTGGAGGAGTTGTATAACTAATCAGCAAAAATGCCACAGCAGCATTCAGAGAGGACATACTGGAGGGTTCATCAATTGTGGCAATATGGATCGGGCTCAAAAATAAGAAAACTGCAATCACTCTGATGGGATTATATGATAGTCCTCCCAACAGTTAGTAGTTGATAGAGGAATAGATATGTAGGCAGATTATGGTAAGATATAAAAGCAACAGGATCGCCATAGTGTGTGACTTTAACTTCCCCAATATTGGCTGGGATATCACTTAGTGCAAAAGGCTTAGATGTGGTAGAATCTGTTGGGGGGACCAAAGAGGGATTTTTGAAACTGTATGTGGATAGTCCAATTCAAGGAGGAACCATAATGCATGTTGTATTGGGAAAGGAGTCTGGCCAGGTGATTGATATTTCAATGGAAGAGCATTTTGGGAACATTGATCACAACTCCATAAATTTTAAGATTGTTATGAATAAGGATACTTTTGTACCTTGGGGGAAAATACTAAATTGGGTTAGCTGGATTGCAACACTATTAGTCAGGGAATAGACAGAGTAAATTGGGAGCAGTTGTTATTGAATAAGGTCAACTCTGACATGTGGGAGTTGATTAAAGGTCAGCTGCGAAAGTGGGATAACATGGAACTAGTAAGAACAGGCGATCAATGGTTGACATGGACATAGTGGGTTGAAGGGCCTATTTCCATGCTATATCTATCAATCAATCAAAAACTAGCCTGTCAGAGTTCAGGACCGGCATGTTCCACGACGGAGCAGGGATAGGAGGACATGGTAAGGGAACCTTGGATGACAATAGAGCTTGTAAATTGTTTTTACAGAGGTTACCTTGATTAGAGAGTATTAGCAATAAGGAGACATTGGACAAACTTGGATTGGTTTCTTTGGAGCATTGGCAGATGAGAGAAGACCTGATAGAAGTATATCAAATTATGAGAGGCATAGACAAGATAGATAGTCAGAACCTTTACTCCATGGTAGAAATGTCAAAGACTAGAGGGCATGCATTAAGGTGAGAGGGGAAAAGGTGAAAGGAGATGAGTGTGGCAGTTTTTTTATACAGAGAGTTATCATATCATATCATATCATATCATATATATACAGCCGGAAACAGGCCTTTTCGGCCCTCCAAGTCGTGGCTGTGGAGGCAGACATGATAGTGGCATTTAAGAGGCTTTTGGATAGGCAAATGAATATGCAGAGAATGGGGGATATGGATTATGTGTAGGCAGATGAGATTAGTTTAGCTTGGCATCATGTACGGAACAGGCATTGTGGGCCAAAGGGCCTGTCCCTGTGCTCTATGTTTTATGTTCTATCTCTCATTTTGCCAATGTTCACAGAGTTTACATTTTCCTCATCAGATAACCCTTTCAACCTAGGAATCATTTACTTGAACCTTTTTCTAACTACTAGAAACAGTCAGCAAGTCAAACGGCATCTGTTGAGAGAGAAACACGGTCAGTTTCAGTTCAGAGAGCTTTCATCAGAACTGAAAGTGGGAGAAACCAAGAATGTTTAAAATTGCAGAAAAGAGAAGAAAGAGAGAGGACAAAGAGAGGACATTTATGATAGGTTGGCGACGAAGGTTGTTTTGATACAGGGTTTTTAATCTGAAATGTTAACTGTTTCTATTTACACAGATGCTAACTGATCTGCTTACAAAAGGATCCATGTCTGTAAGGGCAGCCACGGTAGCACAGCGGCAGAGTTGTCGCCCCACAGCGAATGCAGCGCCAGAGACCCGGGTTCGATCCTGACTACGGGTGCCGTCTGTACCGAATTTGTACGTTCTCCCCGTAACCTGCGTGGGTTTTCTCCGAGATCTTCGGTTTCCTCCCACACTCCAAAGACGTACAGGTTTGTAGGTTAATTGGCTTGGTAAATGTAAAAATTGTCCCTAGTGTGTGTAGGATTGCTGGTCGGCGCAGACCCGGTGGGCAGAAGGGCCTGTTTCAGCGACGTATCTCTAAACTAAACTAAACTAAGCAATTCTGCGAGTCTTTAAGATGTACAAACCGTACTTTTGCCAAATTGCATCTCTATTGCTTCACAGATGACTACAACATCTTCACACTTTCAATGGTACTGTAGAGAAGTCAAAGCCTCACGTTTCAATCACCAACAAACTTTTGCTTCATGGATAATCCCTTTATATACCAGAATTTGATGAGGAGGAGTCCTTCCATGTGACAAGTGCTGCGATATGATTCGATACGATACGATAGAACTTTATTTATCCCAGGGAGGAAATTGATCTGCCAATATTCATAAAAACACAGAATACACAAAACACAAAATCCATGAAACATGAAATTAAATTAACGAGTGGAAAGGATTCGGGGATGTGCAAAGATTGGGGAGGATGGGGGAGGGGGGTGGGGGTAGGGGAGTCAGTCTCAGTCTACCCCCACAACAGAAGGGGGAGGATTTGATGAGGAGGAGTCCTTCCACGTGATAAATGCTAGGTAATCCACCAAGATGTCATTTTTCAGAACTGATATCAAATCTGTCTGCATTTTGACATGATATTCAATCTGATCTCTGTGTTTCTGCCATGCAGAGGGAAGGTGTTTGTGTCCTTCCAATGTTGTGATCAGTACAATACGTACAAGACAGCAAATGATCAAATCAGCACCATGAACAATATTTAACATTTAAGATATATAGATTTTCTGATGTAAGTAAATCCCATGTTTAACAACATTCTTAGTTTTAGTCATAGATATATTTGCAAAGAATGCCCCCCCCCCCCTCAATAAATGCAAAATAGTGAGTATTTATTGAGTCGATATTAATATCAACAATAAAATACAATTTCAATATAAAATTCGAATTAAATCCATATTGGGATTTTTTTTTCTAGGTTTATTAAATAATACAATTGTAGCAAATGCTATTTTTAAATATGTTAAAATTGAAATGGTAAATAATTGAAATCATGGGGACCATATTGTACTAATATGGATTTAAGTTTCAGCACACATTATATCCAACTTTAAATTCAACTGTATGAATTGAGTCTGAAAATTAATGAGCCTAAGCCAATTTAGGAACAGAAGCTGAATGAAACCACAATGTTTCAAATATTTTATCTATGTTTGTTTCGCATTATATATAATAGCCAAGCAGATTTCTAGGTTACGTATATTTTTTAGTCTAATTTTTACTGAGAAGTTTACTGCGTTTCTAATTTTAATGTCATCATTATTTTAATTAGTTATAAAAGATACATTTTAATGGTATGTAATAAATGTCAAATCTTGGAAATCATTTGTAATAAATTTCCAATAATATTTACATTGAAGAGTGCAATAACAGCCTAAAATGATTGAAAATTGTACCATGTTCAACAGAAAACTCCTGAAGATTACAAAATCTAACAGTAAAAAAACACATAATTGGAGATAATAAAAGCAGAGCTGACTACTCATTATTCATGCAGTACAGATGACTTTGCTAGCCCCTTGACTTTCAGTTTCATGGTCATTTTTTGATTGGATTACTATCTTGCAACTTGGATGCATTATTCCACACACTTTGATATTTCACATGGCATTTTTCATGATGTGAAGGGGAAGGATGGTTGGAAAAGCAACAAAGTCTCATGGATAAGGGCTCTGTTGGGACAAGCTTGAGAAGCATATCATGAGGGTGAGGTATCATGTTGAAAGCAGGATTGAGTTGCAGTAATGTTTATGGAGTGTAAACTACCTTCTGATCTCCAGAAGCTCTGAGTATTCTGTTTAGTCTGTGTAGTGATTGCTTTCTACTGCACCAACGGGAGTCGTGGAAGTGGGCATAAAAAAAGTGCTGTTGGAGATGTTCACTCCCATTTGACAGATCACTGATAAGATGTTAATGACTGGGGATCACTATTTGTGTCAGGCATAGAGCGAAATATATCCATGTTTTCCCCAATATTGACCATCAGTTCTGAATCTTTCACATATCCGTGACAAACATGTTATTCATCTATTACAAACAAGGCCACTGATTAGTGATTGTTTGAAGAAAAGGTGCAGTTGCAGCATAAGAAACCTGAAAATGTTTCACTGTAATGAAGATGGAATTTAGTTATTGAGACAAAAGAAAACAACAGACCTGATTATTAATGGTCCAGATCATAGAAAGCAATCCCCAAAAGTCCACTAAACCTTCCTCAATTTTTCTAAGAAAAGACAGACCTTGATTTATTATTTCAGCGTATAACAGTGAGGCTAATGAGACATGCGGTGAAATAATTTAACCCGTTGAAAAGGGCTTGCAACATGCTGTAAGGTTTAATCTTCAGAGGAAGACAAGGGGAGACTAGAATTCTGATGCGTGCTTCTGAAATGAAAATATCTCTACTGGAAGCACAAATGATGAGAAGTTGCTCAAGCATAATAGGTATCACAAAATGCTGGAGTAACTCAGCAGGTCAGGCAGCATCTAGGAGGGAGGGAATGGGTGATGTTTCGGGTCGAGACCTTTCTTCAGACTGAAGAAGGGTCTCGACCCGAAACATCACCCATTCCCTCTCTCCTAGATGCTGCCTGACCTGCTGAGTCACTCCAGCAATTTGTGATACCTTCGATTTGTAAGTTATTTTCCTACACTGCTCGTGCATAATATATACATGGTAATAATTTTGGTGCAAAATTTAGAAATGGAGCCCTGATTGGATTTTCTCAATGGTGAGAAAGGGTAATAGACTGCCAACTGAGGTTCATACCTGTGCCTTGACTGGCATTGAGGTCTGCTGGACTCTGTTATATGCATATGAATATACAGAGCATGGAGGGATATGGGTTATTTTCAGGCAGATAAGAGTTGGTCTTGGCATCATGTTCGGCACAAACATTGGTGAGGGCAAGGTGGATGTAATTTTCCTGTGCAAGCAAATTTCAAGCAAAATGGTTGGAGCAGTGCTGGCCGCCACTCTACATGGTGTTTAACATTCATCAATGGAGAGACTGTGGAGAAATGTCATCCAATTTGGTTACCCACAATAACCCATTTTACATTTTCACCATGAAAGTATATAAGCCATGATACCAGTTAACAAGTCTAAAACAGGACCAATCTCAGTGAAGAAGGCTGCATCATTGCCCTGACATTTTCTTCAATAATTCTTGCTACAATGTTGCAACTTATCTCCAAAAAACATCCCTTTATGGGAGAGGATCTGATTTTCACCAGCAGTAGTAGAATTGCTGCCTTATAGCACCAGGACCCTGGTTTGTTCCTGACTATGGGTGCTGTCTGTAAAGAGTTTGTATGTTTTCCAATTAATGTGGTTTAATTGACTTTGATAAAAATTGTAAATTGTCCCTAGTCTGCAAGGATCACTAGTCGGTGTGGACCCAGTGTGCCAAAGGGCCTGTTTACGCGCTGCATCTCTAAACTAAACTAAGCTGCTGCCGTAAAATGTCAGAGGTAGATTACTCCTGACCTTGAGTGATGTTCTGTGTGGAGTTGTCATGTTCTCCCTGTGACCACACGGATTTACTCCAGGTGCTCCAAATTCCTCACACATGTCAGAGAGGTTAATTGTCCACTAGCGTGTATCATTTCTTTGTATCTCCTAGAGCTAGGGGAAGTTTTTGAGAACATGGGGAGAACATTAAAAATTGGATTCATTTAGCATTAGTGTAACTGATTAGTCTTAAATTAACCCACCACATCTCTCGATCCCATATTTCATTATCATATTGAATTGCAACTGTGAGGAGATGTGTAAAGGGCTTATTCCCCTTGCAATTTTGGATCAGGAAACTATTTTGTGGTTAGCTTCTGACATCATGTACATTCCATATCCTTAGGCCTTTTCTCTACTAATAAAAGTTTTATATCATGAATATGCATATAGAATTTACTTGACTGGTGAAATTTACCCGATTAGTCAAAGTCAGTGAAGTAATTGAATGTGAAACCATGGGTTCTGATGTCAAAGTTATAGTAATGAAATACTGAACCTGAGAGTCATTTGATTGCCAGAATATGATGCAGGACAACAAAGCACTGCAAATCAACCAGGTTGCAGAGATGGCTATTGGGATGGTTTATGCCGAGAGCAGCCAATGTTCACTTCACCCTATCTGCAGTAGACACTATGTCCTAAAGTGAGGCACAGTGTACAGACCTTAATTAAAACCTGGGCCAAGGAACTCATCACTGTAAGCACGGCTACCTCTAATCTCATGGAAAGCCTATGTACTGTTTGCTGTACAAACCTTGGAAATATGGGCACAAAGGTAAAGCTGTGATGCTTCAGTGATGATTCAGGTATCTGTGCACAACTCTTTACAAAAATGCCAAATCACCCCACAGAATGTTTGAATCTATATCACCAGGCTTATCAGCTGCCAAAAAGCTGTGTTTCTCTGATCCTCACAAACAGGAAAACATTTTAAACAATTAATAATTAATTATACCATTGTAGTGGCCTGGCGGAGGCCAGAGAAAAGGCAGGACGCCAGGCACGTTTAGTTAACGGTCTTTATTAGGCTGTGAGCTCCTGCTCACAGCGTAGTCCACCTAGGGATGAACCACACCTCCCAATGGTCTGACCTTTAACCCCTTACGCCTGTCCGTCAAGTGACGAGGAGGCTGACCCAAGGAGTGGCCTGATCCCCAGGGACCGCCACAGGACCCCCCCAAGAACTGGAGGTACAAAGCGGACAGGAGGGCGCACGAGGCGACCAGCCCAGGTGCGCACCACGACCGGCGCAGGGACCGGCGACCGACCGACAGGTGGAGGGGACGTAGCAGACGGGGGTAACGTGGACGGGGGGCGACCGCGCGGGCGGGGCTGCGCAACCGGCACCGGCCGATCAATGTCCACGTGTGCCGGCTTCAGCCGTGCGACCGAAACAGTCTCGCTGCGACCCCCCATGTCCAGGACAAATGTGGCCGAGCCGTGTTGCAGGACCCGGAAGAGGCCTCGTACGGCCGCTGGAGGGGTGATCGGTGAGCGTCCCTGCGCAGGAACACAAACTGGCAGTCCTCCAGAGCGGCAGGGACGTGTGGATGGAAGGTCCCATGACGTGACATGGGCACAGGTGCCAGCCTGCCCACCGTCTGCCGAAGACGTTGCAGAGCGTCCGAAGGCTGCTCCACTCGACCCTGCGCCGGTGGGATGAACTCCCCGGGAACCGTCAAGGGGGCCCCGTACACCAACTCGGCGGAGGAGGAGGTCAAGTCCTCTTTGGGTGCGGTGCGGATCCCAAGCAAACCACGGCAGGGCCTCCACCCAGTCTGGGTCCGTGAGCCGAGCCTTCAGCTGGCGGTGAAAACATTCCACCAAACCGTTCGCCTGTGGATGGTACGCCGTAGTGTGGTGTGGTGACATTCATCACGTCGAGGTCACCAGTGTATTGGCCTGGCGGAGGCCAGAGAAAAGGCAGGACGCCAGGCAGGTTTAGTTAACGGTTTTTATTAGGCTGTGAGCTCCTGCTCACAGCGTAGTCCACCTAGGGATGAACCACACCTCCCAACGGGCTGACCTTTAACCCCTCACGCCTGTGCGTCAAGTGACGAGGGGGCTGACCAAAGGAGTGGCCTGATCCCCAGGGACCACCACACCATCCTATTAATAAATTAAAAAATATTACACAATTTAAAAAAAAATAATACTAAAGTAAATAAAATGTAAAACACATGAAAACACTATATTACTAAAATACATGTAGCCATATTTAAGTCACAACCAAATACTTATAAATTTAAAAAAAACATGGATGAAACTTAACCAATTTCCATCAGAGTTGTTCTCCTCCATTGATGCTGACAGAGACACTGAACTGGCACTTGTCACGAGAGTCCAGTATCAGGACAGGGCCTGATTGAGAAGCAGCATGAATGGACCTTCCACAAGCCTTAGGACTTCAGTTTAGGACTAGACTTCCACCATCAATCTGGCACTCCTCACAAAAAGGTAATGCACAGCTCTGTAGTTGATAGACTCGTAAGTACACCAGAATAGAAATTTTGAGAAGTAAGGCTGTACCTTTTATGTATTCAGGACATTCAAAATTGCTTTATAGACAGTAATTGTACTTTCAAAGTGTAATCACTGTCGTGATTCAGGAAAACACAACAAACAATTTATGCTCAGTGAGGTCCCTTAGACATTAGTGGCCAAATGTGGAGATAATTAATTTTATTAAGAGAGATGTTGGCTAAGAGATTAATCTGTTGTTGTCTTCAAACAGTACAGTGGGTTTATTATATCCATCCACCAAAGCAGAGCCCCAGTTTCATGGCTCATCTGATAGATGCCTCTGAATGTACAACATTACCACAGTGTTGCACTGAAGTCTCAGCTAACATGATGTGCTTACAATTGAACTCACAACATCCTGAGGCTAAGACAAGGCAGCCACAAATAGGAGAGCAATAATGAGGAAAGAATCACGAGGCTAACAATGTTTTTAAAAGCAAGAGAGACTGATGGAAGATTTAATTGAGACATATACACTGATGAGCCAAAACATTATGACCACCTGCCTAATATGCTGTTGGTCCTCCGTGTGCAGCCCCATATGCAGCAGGGTGCGATGCACTGTGTATTGTGACACATTCCTCTCATGACCACCATTAAAATTTTCTGTGACGTGCCACGGTAGACCTTCTGTCTGTTTGGACCAGATGGAATAGCCTTTGCTGCCCTTGCGCATCGATGAGCCTTGGGTGCCCAACACCCTGTCGCCAGTTTGTGGTTTGTCCCTCCTCGGACCACTGTCGGTAGATACTCACCACTGCTGACTGGGAGCACCCCACAAGCCTTGCCATTTCAGAGATGCTCTGACCCAGTCGTCTGGCCATAACAATTTGCCCCTTGACAAAGTCGCTCAGGTCTTTACTCCTGCCCATTTCTCCTGCATCCAACACATCAACTTCAAGGACTGTTCAGTTGCTGCCTAATATATCCTACCCCGTGACAGGTGCCATTGTAGCAAGATAATCAATGTTCTTCACTTCACCTGTCAGTGGTCATAATGTTTTGGCTCATTGGTGTAAAGTTATGAGGACAAGACACATTAAATAGGAAGAATCTATTTCCCTTGGGAGAGAAGACAAGGAGGGGTCAATGAGGTGGGGGTAGGAAGGGAGGTCAGAGGTTCAAAGGTTGCAAAGGTTTTGAAGGTATTTTATTGTCACGTGATCAATTAAGGTACAGTGATATGTAAATTCATGTTAATTTATGTGAATTTGAAGAAGAGTACCGACCGAGATGCTGCCTGACCCGTTGAGTTACTCTTTTGTTTATTTACATAAATTGGTTTGACTGGGAGATGTTGAGGAAACCCATTTCCATGCAACAGCTGGTACGATCGCATGGTGGCGCAAAAATAAAGTTGCTGCCTTACAGCGGCATAGACTGGGGTTCGATCCTGACGATGGGTGCTGTCTGTATGGTGTTTGCATGTTCTCCCTGTGGGTTTTCTCCGGGTGCTCCAGTTTTCTTCCACACTCCAACGACGTACAGGTTTGTAGGTTAATTGCCTGAATAAAATTGTAAATTGTCTCTAGTGTGTGTAGGATAGTGTTAGTGTATGGGGAATGCTGGTCAGTGCAGACTCGGTGGGCTAAAGGGCTTGTTTCTGTGCTGTATCTCTAAACTAAACTAAAACTAAGCTGATTCCCTGAAAGGGCGGTGGAGAACAGACTCTCAATGCTTCAAATACTCAATGAGTACTTGAGGTACTGTAACCTGCAAGGCTATGGTCTAATAGCAGGAATGTCAGATTACCCAGATTACCCTAAACACTCCACTGGACAGCAAGGATGAGGTCAACTGAAGGATTCATCTGCATGTTAAATTTTCAGCATTGTGCGATAAACCTAGGATAGTCACATGTTGTATTCCCATCCAGAAGTGTTATGCGCTGTGCTGCTATTACATTTGCCTGTGACTGGTATTTTATATAACGGTAAAGTCCAGATCTATTTGTTCTCACTATTTTCATGGTAACATTAATTTTCTGCCATTGTGAGCAATTGTGGCCCCTGTCATAATATGCGCTGCAAGTTTTCCACGTAGGGAGATGGAGTGAGAACAGGCAGAGCTGTTCATATTTTCAACTGTAATGTGGTCGAATTGGTTCAGCACTGTGAGCAGAATTTATGCAATAATGCACTCACAATAACAAACTGTATCTACAGATTATTACATTTGGGATTTTCCATCACAGTCCTTTCCCTGGAGACAAGACATGTGGATTTTGGCTTACTCCCAAGGAGAAGAAAAAGTCAAATACAATAGGTGCTGCTAAAATAACAGAAAATGTTTATTTTGGACTATGCATTACAAAGTTCAGGAAGTGTCTGACAAATCCTATACTTACTTACTTGTAGACAGCTAATCTTAACTAATGTAGTGTGGACAGGCTGTGTCAGTATTGCCATGGACAAGGTGATTATTTTTACTGTAGTACCTGCTACTATAGACAATAGACAATAGGTGCAGGAGGAGGCCATTCGGCCCTTCGAACTTGTCGGCACAAGTTACTACTGATTGTTTCATTTAAATGTTAAATGAATTACAAATCTTGTAACTTTAAAATGAAGAAAGGACTGATGGAAAATCCCAAGCAATGCTTGATAACTTTTGAACAAAGTGCCATATCTCTAGTGCCCATCTCTTGCAATTTGGCAGCAAGGAATTTCTACTGATAATCAGACCTGGTAACATAAAATAACATGAATTAAGCACATATATCATACAGATCCCACAGAAACCTTTACGCTCATGCAAGAAAGCCTCAGAAATATCGTTCTGATAATGCTCAATTCTAGCTTGCATAGTTAAACTGAATTCTCATTATCTGTCCCTCAAGTCCCTCAATTATCTAACTCAAGTCAGAAGAAGGAAAATGGGCCAATGGTTCGGACTTCATAGGATCAATTTTCCTCAAACTATCTGTTTAATTATGGCTATATGTGGGTCAATGGTGTGATTAAAATCCCCAAAAGATAGTTTGATTGATTTACCCTTAAAAATCAGTCCACTGCAATTTTTGGATACACTTTAATTTCTACTGTTACTACTGCTGTGGAAAATGGTCAATTATATGGTTAAGACCCCAATGAAAGTTTCACATTGATCTGCCCTGTCGGCACAAGTTACTCAGCCTTTCCTGAAATCATGGGTTATGCAAGTGAAGTGGCAGCTAATTAAGTGAAATTAAACAAGGGAAAGCCAAAGACATCAGATACACACTTTTCTTTGTTTGGGTTTTGGAAAGTTCCGACTTACTTTTAATTCTGCGCGACTGGATGAACTTTAATTTTCTTTTTCAAAGCTGAAAGAAGAAGTTTTCACATGGCTTCAGCATCAGTTTGCAGAGATACTCTGCCGCACTCTTTGGTAGACTGAACTTCTCACAAAAATCTCACTATATTTTAAAGACAATATTTTAAAGACAATAGTTTAAAGACTGTTGTGTTGCTAAAAGTAAGAATTTCATTGTTCTACCTGGGACATATGACAATAAAACACTCTTGACTCTTGACTCTTGATCAACTTTCTTAGAGGCCCATGCCTTTCCTTAGTTCTATCCTTTCCTTACTTCATGATAAGAACCTATAATGGAGCAAGTGCAATAACAATGAATGATTACTCTCTCCTTAAAATCCTGGTTGCAATGGGGTCATCCACAGAAACTGTGGAGCAATGGACAATGTGAGTTGGTAGTGTAGCTGACAGACCTGCTGCCTCACAGCATCAGTAACCCGAGTTCAACCCTGAACTCTGTGATGTGTTTGTGGAGTTTGTACATTTTTTTCTGTGATTTTGTGGCGATTCGCCAACTTCCTCTCACATTCACCCTATGACCTGATGATAGAGTTGGGAGACAGAGGCAGGTGGGTGATAGGTGGAAGCAGAGAATGAGAAAGAAAAGAAAGGAGCCAGGTGGAGGCAGGGAAGGGTGGAGGATGAATATTTACCTCACCTGGAAGGGTTGTTTAGGTCCTTCACTTTCATACTTAGTCCATCTGTTAACCATTTCCCACACTGCCTTCTAAGAGAACCAAGAGAATCAGCTAGATCTGGACACTTCCCCAACTTCTCCCACTAGTCTTACTGTCTCCGACTACATTCTATCTTTGTCCCGCCTCTTCCCCTGACATCAGTCTGAAGAAGGGTTTCGACCCGAAACATCACCCATTCCTTCTCTCCAGAGATGCTGCCTGGCATGCTGAGTTACTCCAGCATTTTGTGTCTACCTTCGATTTAAACCAGCATCTGTAGTTCTTTCCTACACAAAAATCCTATGTGTATATTTTTAAATCACCATACAGCATGGAGCACTGTGGTTTGGGGTTGAAGTTCTTGTTATTCCTTTGTCTTCATGCTATGATGTATCAGATTGGATTATTTTCTGTTACATTGCTACATTGTAGATTTGATATCCTGGATAATTACATTGAAATGTTGAAGAGTCAATTATGTCCTGACTAATATATGTCCAGCCTTACATCATTCTGATGTAATTTATTTATACTTATGTTGTATTTATCATACATTTAGTACAAATGAATGTGAATCACATCTCAGGAATAGTGTTTTGATTATTTAATAAGTATTTAAATGGTTGCTAGCATGTTCTTGACCAAAGGTTTATAGCAATTTGTATGAGTTATTGCATCCATTAGACTATTAGTCATATTTTTAAGAATCTGGACTCACATAAATATTTTATTGTTAATTAGTGGAAACACCACCATGTATAATGTACAAGAAAATTTTGGTTTAATGATTGAGTCAACTAAGTGATCCTCAGTCATTTCTGAGATTTTAATTTCCTGGTGACATTTACAGAATTTAAATTTACGTACAATAAAAATTTAATGAGGAAGAGGAGATAAAGAAATTACAAGAAATAGAGACAGATGTTGAAGTTGCCATGAAGATCAAAAGAACGAGGAATAAAACATTTTGACATTAATTTATTTACTTGCAGTGACAATATTAACTAATTTGAAATGAATAAGAAAGAAATCCAGCTAGGTTTAGTATTATACCATTCCTTGGCAATGGAAGGCAGTGTGGGAAATGGTTAGAGGAAGGTCTAAGTATGAAAATGAAGGGTGAAAGGAAATGGAACAGAGAAAGAGGAAGTTAAGGGACATGTACTCAACTGTACCGGTTTTTTTTTTCCAGCACTTGGTTCGTAACCTACTTTGCCCTATTGATTCAAGTGCTCATCGAGATGATTCTTTAATGTTCTGTGTGCCTCTGACTCCGTTGAAACCTCAGTCTGTGTGATAGAGATCCCAAACACCCAATGGGAGTAAAAATCTCCTTCAGATTTCGTCTAAACTTCCTCGCCCTTATCTTAAACCCACGTTTAAACACTTCAGTTATAGGGAAACATTTCTTATTTTCTGCCCTGTGCATCCACTCATAATTTTGCATATTTTAGATACAATCCACTCAGTCTCTTTTGCTCAATAGAAAATAAACCCAGGTTACCTTAGAACTGAAACACCCCCTGCAGCGGCAACTTTAGTCTTCCCAATAAAGTTCCAAAGCTTACTGTTGACGAAGGAGGGGAGTGATATTTCTTGACGCAAAAACCACAACAGAGAGATCTTCACGACGTTTCAGTTTAGTTAGTCGTTTATTGAAGTAACAATACAAAACAAATTAGTATATCTCCCGTTGTTAACTTCTGGTAAGAACTTAGTATCTCACCGTCACCCCTTCATATCCTGTTATTGACTTGCTAAAACCTTAGCAGGCTCCTAACGTAACTACCACATTACGTAAGTACTGGCTGAATTATACTCATAATCTGACTCCTACTCGGGCTTCTCCCAGTCCATACGTAAACCAAGTATTCATCTCAGGACAACCCCCTGGTGTCCAAAAATAATACAGCAGGATACAAAATAATACAGCAGGATAAAAAATAATGAATAGATAGCTAATAAACACAAAATGGCTCCTACACCCCCCATCGAAGATAACATCCTGGTGAATCTCATTTACACCTTCTCCAATATGTTGTTTCTCAACCTGCACTAAACAATAATCCTTTGTAAATTACATCATAGGCCAGACATGGTGGCCTTTCTTTGACTTTTACCTTTCTGTGATTGCCTCGTGTTTAGTTCAGTTTAGTTTAGTTTAGTTTAGTTTAGCTTAGTTTAGTTTAGTTTAGTTCAGAAATACAATGTGGAAACAAGCCTTTCGGCCTACCGAGTCCACACCGACCCGCGATCCCTGCACACGTACACTATCCTACACACACTAGGGACAATTTACACTCATACCAAGCCAATTGACCTACAAACCTATACGTCTTTGGAGTGTGGGAGAAAACCGAAGATCGCAGAGAAAACCCATGCAGGTCACGGGGAGAACGTACAAACTCTGTACAGACAAGAACCCGTAGTCAGCATCGAACCCAGGATTGCCACCATCTCTGGCGTTGTAAGGCAGCAGCTCTACTGCTACACCACTGTGCCCTCCCTCTGTTTGTGAGCCACAATGAGAGTAAGCTGGAGCAAGTCCCACCTGTGAAATGGCTGGAAAAAAGAATTATCAATCTCCAATGCAAAGTCCCCAAGCTTTGCCAGCTGTCAAAGGTGATATCCAGAATAATTCAAAAACAGTCACAATTTTTATAGTACGAACATTAAAATATATATTTTAATGTATATTTAATGTATATATTAAAATATATATTAAAATATATATTTTAATGTACAAGAATATTTTAAAATCAAATCATTTAAAACGCTTAAAATGTTTAATTATGAAAATGCATTAGATTTATGTTTATTATTATCATATGCACTGAGATACAGTGAAAAGATAACATTATGTTTACACACTATCCAATCTAATCAGATAATACGATTCCTGATTACAATCTAGCCAAACACTAGTACAAAAGGTAGAGCAAAGAGAAAGATACCAGAGTGCAGAATGTGTGCAAAGATAATTAATATATTTCAGCTTACTTACTCTTACTTGCAAGCATTCGTCTTCACTCCAATGCCCTGTTCTTCCACCAGATCTAACCTGAATCAACAAAGAGATTCAACAACATAACTAGTAAGCAATTTTGGAATGCAATCATAAACTATCCATGCCATCAGCCTTGAGAATCCTTCATTCTGGTGGGTGCCTCAAACCTGCCGATACTAGTGGTGGGTAAATGCTAGAAAATCATCATGGAGCCCTTGACATTTAGAACCTTTCATTTAAAAAGATTTTCTTTTCTCGTGCATAAAGATCATTTGGTAGCTCATATTGATGTATTTTCTTCTCTTACCTGACACTATCCCGCTGCATCCATTAAAGCTAAATGATTCAGATTGTACATTGAAAATAGTAAGCTTTGGAGTGCTTGACCAGTGCATGTGGGATCAGTGAGAGGCCACTGAAGGAACTAAAATTAAACTTCAGTGAAACTGCAAATCAACCATGAGCCAATATAAATAAGTTTAGGTATGTGAGCCAATATAAGTTTATTCACCTGATGTGCTGTGACTGGCTTTGCTCTCCTGCCAAAGCCTGAGTGTGCTTATTATAGCGGTCAGCACAGCAGTTTATTTATGTTGTGCACGATAAGCAGTTATCCGCTATTTATAGTTGGGGTACACTTTTTAATTTAATATTCTCAAATAAAATAGCTTGAATGTATTCCCTGCTCTGCTTCATGACTGAACTATGACTAAACTATATCAAAGAGAAAGGGAGGAAACTGCAACATTCACCCATTAATCAATACTGCTGGTTTATTCTCGCTTAGCCCAACAGCTAGTCTGTCCCTGGTGAGTAATAGATAAGAGATGAGTATTTTATGCTTGCTTTCATTCAGTTCCTTTATCACTCATTATGTCATTTAATTTGCAGTGAAAAACTGTAAAATATCCTTCCAATTTTTCACCATAACAATGTGCATCATTCCCAGGGCCAGTCCATTCATTAATGTATCTCATGTGGTCTAATCAGTTAACACAAAAATAAGCTAGAGGAAGGGCAAATAAAATACTACCATCAAAAAGCACAGTTTAGGTCTGCATATAATAGCAATCATCTGAATTTCCATTGTTGATAGGAAATTAAAATGTCAATGACAATACTGTTAGGTGTTGGTTATTACAGAGAAATGGTACTGTAATTTCATTTTTAGGGTAAATTTGAATGGTAAATGGGCTGGTACAAAGGGAAGTATCAGAAGTGCTGTAAAATGGACCAAAAGGAGACAAACGATTGCTCATGATAAATAATATATGAAATTGAAATCTACTCCATAAAGCACCATGTCATGCAGAGATGTGTGGTGATTGAGAGGGTGGAGTGAAATCGGAGTGAAATCGGAGATTATCATTATTTGAGAATATTAAATATATATCTTTACATATACGATGATACATTGTACAATCATTTTTAAATATTTACAAACCTAAAAAATTATCTATTAAATGTCTATCAAATCACATAATGTCAAATAAAGGTGTGGGAAATTCATTTAACAACTCTGCTCACTTTTTTTAATGCAAACATTATTTTAACATGGTCATCATTTCTGTTAAAATTTTAGATAGTAGAAAAGGAAAACAAGAATATGCGAAGTATCCATCTGCTAACATTGGCAATAACAACTTCTAGCAAACATGATAAAACCATGGTTCTATATACATTGGATATTGGAATTTTACATTAGCAGTGACAGTATTATTAAACTGCTATATCATTTAGAGGTAGCATTTTTTTTGTCAAATTGGAGTTGTAAAAAATGAAGATCATGATAAATAATGTATTTGGATGTGTGTGTGTAAAATGAAATGCTGAAACCGGATGATGCATTGATATGCAAGCTGGGGCATGACTGACAGATAAGAATAGGAAATGGTGACGGGGACATATAGTTTAGTCACTTATCATTATCTATACATCAGATTTCACCAGTAAGTAACCAATTCTCAGTTAAGTAGGAGGGAATCAGAAATGAATGGGATAAACTAAAGTTTAACGCAAAACTTGGCCTGTACACCCAGAGGTTGAATTTAAGAAAGGAACAAATCGTTTTGTCAACTCTGTACATCTTTAAAATTAACAGACATTGAAGTTGCTCATTACAAAGTGTATACAATGTTTTAATGCAGGAAAAATTGGAAAACTTCATCTCCCATTCTCCCAGTATGATTATGGTGACATGAGCAAAATGAATTTATAGAGGCAACTCCTAAGACATTGGTAAATATTGAATTTCAAATTAATAATCAAATGACCTTATAGAGATCTGTAAAATTATGAGGGGCATAGATAGGACATAGAGTCTTTTTCTTAGGCAGGGACTTCAAGAGGCAGAGGGTATGGAGCGCAGGGAAAGGACAGGCAGGTCTAGGTTAATGAAGATGGTAGAGCTAACGGGCTGAAGTGTATTTATTTCAATGCAAGAAGTATTTTGTGTACAATAAATGAATTTAGGGCCTGGATTAGTGCAAGGAATTATGATACTGTGGCCATTACAGAGATTTGGTTCTGAAACAATATGGAGATAGCCCAACCAGGGAAGAGCCCATGTTAGACCTTGTATTGTGAAATGTTTCTGCCAGGGGATCAGAGTTTCAGTGGGGGAACATTTTGGGGAGAGTGATTCAATTTCAGATAGTCATGGATAAGGGTAAGACTGGACCTTGGGTGAAAGTGCTGGATTGAAAGATGACTAATTACACCAGGGAAGATAGACACTAAGTGCTGGAATAACTCAGCAGGTCATGGAGGAATAGGCGATATTTCAGGTTGAGACCTTTCTTCAGACTGAGAGTCGTGGGAGGGAAACTAGAGGCATGAAAAGGTTCGGAACAAATTAGAGCCAGCACCGATGGCCAAGGAGCCGAGGTGCTGTGCGGAGGTGATAAATCAGGGACAAGAACAGTGAAACTAGCAGGACTATTAGGATGGAGGAGAGATGGAGAGAGAATGCAAGGGTTACTTCAAATTAGAGAAATCAGTATTCATACTGCTGGGTTGTAAGCTGCCCAAGCGAAATATGAGGTACAGTTCCTCCAATTTGCATGTGGCCTCACTCTGACAGTGGAGGAGGCCTAGGACAGAAAGGCCAGTGTGGGAATGGAAAGGGGGGATTGTACAAGTGCGAGATCAGGGCAACAGTATTAGTCAGGAGTTGGGGAGAGTAGAATGGGGGCAGATATCAAAGGGTATGTCCATATCTGACACACAGGGCTTGTTTAAAGGCCAGCTGATTAGAATTCAAAACTAACCTCTTCCTATGAAGAAGAAAGGCAAAGATGGCATGGTTCGAGAAGCTTGGATGATGAGAGATGTTCTAAATTTATTCAGAAAGAGGAAGAAAACATATGTACGGTTTAGGAGGCAGAAATGTGATGTGGAACATAAAGGTGGGGAAAGAACTTAAGTGAGGAATCAGAAGGGCTAAAAAGTGCCAACAACAGCAACATCAGGACGTACGGGGTCTGCACGATCCCGCTCAACTTCAACTCCTGTCACTTTAAGTGGCCCTTTACTACCGCCGACGTCTCCCAACCGCTGCTGGGCGCCGATTTCCTCCGGGCGCACTCCCTGCTGGTCGACGTGAAGGGACAACGTCTCGTCAATTCTGAGACGTTTGGGTCGATCGCCTTGCGCCACGCCGAATTGACTGCGCCACATCTCGGCTCGGTGACCTTCTCTGACAACGAGTACGCCAGGATCTTGGCCGATTTCCCCAACATCATAACCACCCAGTTCACAATGGCCAGCCCCAAGCATGGGATGAAGCACCATATCCCCACCATTGGACCACCACTCCGTGCACGTGCACGCATGCTGCCCCCTGACAAGCTCCAACTGGCCAAAGACGAGTTCCGCAAGATGGAGGAAATGGGCATAGTGCGCCGCTCAGACAGCCCATGGGAATCCCCGCTTCACACGGTCCCCAAAGCGTCTGGGGGCTGGAGACCCTGTGGGGGCTGGAGACCCTGTGGGGGCTGGAGAACCTGTGGGGACTACCGCCGTCTCAACGACGTTACAACGGCCGACCGGTACCCTATCCCTCACATCCAGGACTTCACGGATAATCTGGACGGTGCCAAGATTTTTTCCAAAATTGACCTGGTACGCGGCTACCATCAGATTCCGGTCCACCCGGACAACATCCCCAAGACGACTCTCATCACCCCGTTCGGGGTCTTTGAGTCCTTACGGATGCCTTTCAGCCTCAAGAACGCTGCCCAGGCTTTCCAACGGCTCATGGACCTGGTGGGCCGCGGGTTGGACCGTTCATCTACCTCGACGATATCCTCATCGCCAGCTGCTCTCGCCAGGAACACCGCGCACACCTCCGGCTGCTCTGCCAGTGGCTCAACGAGCATGGCCGGGCCATCAACATTGCCAAGTGTCAGTCCATCAGCTTCCTCGGCCACCACCTCAACCAGCACGGTGCGGTCCCGCTCCCGACCAAGGTTGAGGCCATTTGCAAGGTTCCTAAGCCCTCTACGGTGAAGGGACTCCAAGAGTTTGTCGGCATGGTCAATTTCTACCACCATTTCGTGCCAGCAGCCGCCAGGATCATGCAACTGCTGTTCGTGGCCCTGGCCAATAAGCTGAAAGAGCTCTTTTGGGATGATGCAGCCATGTCCGCGTTCAACAATACCAAAGAGGCGCTGGCAAAGGCGACGAAGCTGGTACATCCACGGGCCAACGTGCCAACTGCTCTCAAGGTGGATAGCCTTCAGGGAGTGCTGGAACAACTGATAAATGGAAGCTGGAAGCCCCTTGTTTTTTCAGTCCTCACCTGAGACCCCCCTGAGCAGAAGTACAGCGCTTTCGACCGGGAGCTCCTCGCGCTCTACTTGACCATCTGGCATTTCCGCTACTTCCTCGAGGGCAGGGATTTCACAGCATTCACCAACCACAAGCCGCTCATGTTTGCCTTTGCCAAAGTGTCTGATCCCTGGTCATCCTGGCAGCATCGTCACTTGGCCTACATTTCTGAGTACACGACTTGCGATCAGCACATTGCGGGCAAGAGCAACCGGGTCGCAGATGCGTTGTCCTGCACCGCCATCAATGCCATTCATGCTTTGGCCCCGGGTGTCGACTACACGGCCGTGGCGACCGCCCAGCAAGAGAATGAGGAGATGCTCGCCTACCGCACCACCATTTATTGAAGGGAGAGAATGCTGCAGATGCCCTTGAGCGGGAAGTCTCATCTTGAGAGCAGAATTGGTGGAGAAGACGAAACTGTAAGAGACAGGATCGGAGGAGCTTATACGTTCATAAGGTCATAAGTGATAAGAGCAGTATTAGGCCATTCGGCCCATCAAGTCTACTCCGCCATTCAATCGTGGCTGATCTATCGTTCTCACCCAATTCTCCTGCCTTCCCATAACCCCTGATACCCGTACGAATAAAGAATCTATCAAACTCTGCCTTAAAAATATCCATTGACTTGGGCTCTACAGCCTTCTGTAGCAATGAAGTCCACAGATTTACCACCCTCTGACTAAAGAAGTCCCTCCTCGTTTCCTTTCTAAAGGTATGCCCTTTAATTCTGAGGCTCTGGGCTTTCGTCCTAGACCATTACTAGTGAAAACATCCTCTCCACATCCACTCTATCCAGGCCTTTCACTATTCATAAGTACCAATGAGGTCCCCCCTCATCCTTCTAAACTCAAACAAGTACATGCCCAGTGCCGTCAAAAGCTTATTGTTTGTTAACCCAAGCATTCCTGAGATCAATCTCGTAAATCTCAGCTGGGCCTTCTCCAACGCCAGCACATCCTTCCTCAGATATGGTGCCCAAAGCTGCTCACAATACTCCAAATATGGTCTGACCAGTATAAAGCCACAGCATTATATCCCTTTTAAAAATATATATTTTAGTCCTCTCAAAATAAATGCTAGCATTGCATTTGCCTTCCTTACTACCAATTCAACTTGAAAATTAACTTTTGTGGAAACCTGCACCAGCACTCCCAAGTCCCTTTGCACCTCCGAAGGATAACATATAAGTCTACAACCTGAAGTTGTAAGATGTAGTCAAGCTGTGAGTACTGAAGATTCTTTCACTCAGGGCTGGTGTGAGGCCTTTGCTCCCACTCCACACCAGGTTTCACGTGTGTAGTGTTAGCTGGGTATTCATGGGCTGTTTGATGGGGGCTTGCATGAAATAGCTGGGGTGTAGATAGAAATCACTGGCTTCACTGGATCTGGTGTACTTACACTATCTGATTTCCCAGACATTGGCAACATGCACACTCACAATTGGGGGCTTTTCACTGCCAGGATAATGAGAATAAAATGGCACCTGTGAGCCCAGTTGCCAATGTCTTCACATTCTGTAGATTTATATGGGAGAAATAATATTAAACAGAAAGGGCATCTGCTTTATATTGGAATATATTTGACTGCACTCACAGGAATATTTTGCAAATGTCCTTAAAATTAAACTGCAAGTGGAAAGCAAATGAAATCATTGTCCAAATCCACCCACAAGTACAAGGAAAAGGTACAATAGTTATTCCTTTGCACTTAATGAACTGTCTCAGCTAAGGGAAGGCATACTGTGAAGCTTGCAATAGTAACATGCATTATTCACAATATAAATCAGCCAGTTTCTTAAAGGATATTTATCCCTGTAACATAATTCCATGATATATGGCAATTCAGTTTGTCTCAGATGACAATTCAGTCATCCCTAGCAGTGAGACTTGTGAATAATGGAGACCAGGATTAGTGTGAGCATGGACAGTTCCTAAATTAAAAAGGCGAAGCTCTGGACCAGTAAGATTTTATTAATGGATTTGATATTGCAGTTAGAGAGTCCTCTACTGGCAGGCGCAACTATTTCCAATTTGAGGACACAAAAATTATCTTTACCGTTTCATAATTTAAACCTATAGATAATCCCAGTCAGTATAGTTTTGAATTTCTGTCAATGAACTTTTGTAATTAAGGTCGAAGTTTCAGATAAGTCGTGCACTTTTGCAACAATGTCGTGCCAATTCTGTGTCTCTGAACAAAATCGTTGTGTCTATTCTACTGGCTGCAATGATCTCAACTGGAAATAAGTTGCAGCCATTTGTGGTAACCTCTGATGATGAAGCAATCAAACTAAATTCACAGGAGGTATGGTTCTTCTTACTGAGAAGAATAATACCATTTTACATCAACCTTCCATCATTCATCATTTTGCTAATGGAAATGTCGATTCCCTTCCATTAGAAAACCACTGACCATACATTTTTAACTAGTAGTCTACCAGAAAATCATTAATCAGATTCACTTTCTGATTACTGTAACAAAATCCTTGTTTCTGATGACTGAGTTAGGGAATGCTATCAATGAAGTAATTCCAAGCCTTATTTAGCCTACATTTTGACAACCCACTCTTCACAGACCATTAAATATTGATGTGACAGGATATCCTGTTAACTTCCTCTGCCTTATTTTCTTTTCCCGATGCCTTGCTCCTGAATACATTATTTGATTTATTCAGGAAATCTTTTTAATTTGTTTTTTTAAATTAAAACACTGATTAAAAATATTTTATGCTTAGCCCCCAAACAAATATAGAACTATGTTTTAAATAGCAATGCTGGAAAGTAAATTAAATTGAGAAATTGTGGCAACCACATCTGTTTATGTGAGAAAATGGCCCAATAAAGGTTAGAAAATTAACAAAAGTTTTACCTTGTAAAAAACATTAAATTAATTTGATTTCCATTTCAGAGCCCAAACAATTTAATAACTATTCCAATGGTTTCGGCCTTTGCAATCACTATAAATTGCTTTGTGTTACTTTGCTGTCATTCTGTGATTCTGAAAGGTGTTAGTGGACATATTGATATAACTGCTTGGGGATAGGATTTACTTGCATTTGGAAAAGCCTGGATTTAATAGGGCTAGTCAATATAGTTTGTACAGGGAAGGTCATGTCAAATGAACTTGTCTGAGTTTTTTGAAGGTGTGGCGAAAATACTTGATGTGGTCAGGGCAATGGATGTTGTCAACATTGTCAATGGTAAAATATACAAATGTCCCTGATGTTAGGCTGATCCAAAAGATTAAGGCATATGGGATCGAAGTTGACGTGGTAGATTGAATTCAACATCAGCTTGGCCACAGAAGACAAAGGGTGGTGCTTCTCAGAATCAGAGTCAGAATCAGAATAACCTTTATTGTCATCCAAAAAAACAAGTCTTTTGGACGAAATTCCGTTACCCACAGTCCAACAATAAGAGCAATAAAAATAAGCAATAACACACACAATCACAAACCAACACAAAACAAAAAAAGGAAACGTCCATCACAGTGAGTCTCCTCCAGTCACCCCCTCACTGTGATGGAAGGCCAGAATGTCTTTTCTCTTCCCCTGCCGTCTTCTCCCGCAGTCAGGCTGTTGAAGTTGTCACGTTCCAGGCCCTGCCGGACGGTGAAAGGTCCGCAGCGGGCCAACCCAAGCCCCGCGATTCAGGGCGGGCGAAGACGCTGCCGCTGCACGTCGGGGCGGTTGTGGCTCCTGACATTGAAGCCCCCGCCGGGCGGAGAAAAATCTCGCGGCCTATTTCAGGCCACGCCGGACGAGGAAAGGTCCACAGTGTACCGTCCCAAGCCCCATGATTCGGGGCGGGCGAAAACGCTGCCGCTGCCGGAGCTCCCGATGTCGCCCCCCCCCCCCCCCCCCGTGGGCCTGGAGATCTCTGACCAGTGGTGTCCTGTAGAGGTCATTGCTGGGAACTCTATTGTTTGTGATTAATGCATGTTATCTGGGTGAAAATGTGGGTGGGCTGATAAGTGAGTTTGCAGATGATACAGAAATTCACTAAGTTCTGTTTAGTGGGGAAAGTTGTCAAAGGATGCAATATGATATAAATCAGTCGGAAATATGGATGGAGAAATGACAGATGAATCTTATTCGGGAAAAGTGTGAGGCAATACACTTGGGAGGTCAAAGGAAAGAGGAAATTGCAGAGTAAGGGCAGACCTTTACGAGCATTAACATATAGAGGGATCTTGGGGTGCAAGTTCATTATTCCAGGAAAGTGGCAACACATGGGGATATGGTGGTAAAGAAGATATATCGTATGCTTGCCATTGGGTATGAATCAGGGCATTGAATATAAATTTGGGAAGTAATTTTGCAGCTGTGTAAATATTTGTTGACAACATTTGTAGTATTGTGTGCAGTTCTAGTTGTTGCACTGCAAGAGGGATTGTACGGCTCTGGACAGGGTGTAGAAGAGGTTCGTCAGGTTGCTGCCTGGATTGGAGAGTTCTATTTACAAGAAGAAGTTGGAAAAACGTGAATTGTTTTCTTTGAAAGCAGAGACTCAACGACTAAGGCATGACCTGGTTTGAATATATAAAATTATGAGAGGCCTAGATACCATAAACAGTTAGAGCCTTTTTCTCAAGGTGGAAATGTCACATAGAACATAGAATAGGACAGCACAGGAACAAGCCCTTTGGCCCAAATGTCTGTGATAAACATAATGCCAAGTTAAACTAATCTCATTTGCCTGCACGTGATCCATATCCCTCCATTCCCTGCTTATCCATGCACCTATCTAAAACCCTATTGGATTCCACTATTGTACCTGATTCCACCACTAGACCTGGCTGCACATTCTACGTACCCACCACATAACCCACCAGACCCAAAAAACAATGCTGATAAGGGTCTTGACATTAAATGTATATTTTCTCCTTACATTTGATCTCTCGAAATGCAACACCTCACACTTGCTCGGATTAAACTCCGTCTGAAATTTCTCCACCCATATCTGCAGCTGATCTATATCGCACTGTAAAATTTGTCAGTCCTCTTCACTCTGCCAATTTTGCTGTCGTCTGCAAACTTACTAAGCAACCCATCTTACATTTACATCCATTTCATTTACCTATATCACAAACAACAGAGGTTTGTGTACGGAGGAACTGCAGATGCTGGTTTACACTGAAGAGAGACACAAAATGTTGGAGTAACTCATCAGGACGGGCAGCATCACTGGATAGAAGGAATGGGTGATGTTTCGGGTCGAGACCCTTCTTCAGTGAGAGTCAGGGGAGAGGGAATCACAGAGATAAGGAAGGAAGAGATCAAAAGAGATGTAGATCAAGGAAAATGAAGAATATATCATTGTTAGCTAGGAGAAGGTGACAACAAAACAAACAGAGATAAAATGTATTTAGGGGATAGTCAGACTGGTTGGAAAACTGGGATGGGAGGGATGGAGAGAGAGGGAAAGCAAGGGTCACTTGAAGTTAGAGAAGTCAATATTCATACCACTGGGGTGTAAGCTGCCCAAGTGAAATATGAGGTGCTGTTCCTCCAATTTGCGTTTGGCTTCACTCTGACAATGGAGGAGGCCCAGTACAGAATGGTCAGTGTGGGTATGGGAGGGGGAGTTAAAGTGTCATGCAAAATCTCTGAGGAACTCCATTGGTCACAGATCTCCAACCAAAATAACACCCTTCCACCACAACCTCCTGTCTTTTATGACTAGCTATGAGTTCTAGAAATTCTGGTTTTAAGGTGAGTAGGGTAATATTTACAAGAGAGTTTAAAGAGGCACATGAACAGGCAGGAAATGGAAGGATATAGACCATGTTGATGGGATTAATTTAATTTGGCACCATGATCAGCACAGACAATATGGGCCAAAAGGCCTGTTCCTGAACTGGTCTATATTCAACTGTCATGTCTCCTCAGATGATCGTTCCTTTCTCAGTGTTTGTTCATAATTGCTGAAAATCCACTGCCACTAGTCATAGAGTCATAGAGTCCTACAGCACAGAAAGAGGCCCTTCGGCCCATCGTGTCCGTGCCGCCCGTTACCAAACACAGTCTAATTTTAATCCCATTTTCCCGCATTTGGACCGTAGCCCTGAATGTTGTAGCATTTCAAGTGCCCATCCAAATGCCTCTTAAACGTTATGAGTGTTCCCGCCTCCACCACCACCCCAGGCAGTGAGTTCCAGACTCCAACCACCCTCTGGGTGAAAAAGTTCTTTCTCACATCCCCCCGAAACCTCCCTCCCCTTACCCTGTATCTATGTCCCCTCATTGTTGAACCTTCCACCAGTGGAAGAAGTTCCCCGCCATCTACCTTATCTATGCCCCTCATGATCTTGTACACCTCGATCATGTCCCCTCTCAGCCTTCCCTGCTCCAGGGAAAACAACCCCAGTCTGCTCAGTCTCTCCTCATAGCCGAGGCCCTTCATCCCTGGCAGCATCCTGGTGAATCTCCTCTGCACCCTCTCCAAAGCTATCACATCCTTTCTATAATGTGGTGACCAGAACTGTACACAATACTCCAGCTGTGGCCTCACCAGTGTTCTGTACAATTCCATCATTACCCCCCTACTTTTATATTCAGTGTGCAGTGTAAATCTGTGCACGTTCCTAATCCATGACATTTTGCATGAAGAATATTCAGAAATCATAAATGTGCTTTCTATTTTCCTCCTAAATTGCAAATGCAAAACCTGGTCTTTCTGATCAATGTTGATTTTCATGATTTCTGAACTCAGCAGATTACATTTCCCTATATGGTCAACAAGCTTTACTCTTAATGAAATCCTTAAATTTCAAAATATTTTTCACAAATCTTTCACAAAAATCTAAATAGCAATACATTATTGGTTGTAAAGTGAAGTGCAGATACTGGGGAAATGAGCAGACGACTTGTGTGAGCAAACTCCCAAAGAAGCAATGTGATGACCGGGTAAATGCATTTTAGTTACGTTGAGTGAAATGGGAGAAGATATTGGCACGAACCTGATGGATAACTCCCTGCTCTTCTTCAAATTAATGCCATGGTATTTTTTTTATGTCCACATGAAAGTGTAAACAAGTCTTTGGTTTATGGTCCCATCTGAAAGATTAAAAGCATCTTTAGCAGAGCAGTACTTTCAGTGCATTCCTGGTGTTTGACTGATATCTTGGTGCTCAATTCCCATAGAAACATAGAAACATAGAAAATAGGTGCAGGAGTAGGCCATTCGGCCCTTTGAGCCTGCACCGCCATTCAATATGATCATGGCTGATCATCCAGCTCAGTAGCCTGTACCTGCCTTCTCTCCATACCCCCTGATCCCTTTAGCAAAAAGGGCCACATCTAACTCCCTCTTAAATATAGCCAATGAACTGGCCTCAACTACCTTCTGTGGCAGAGAATTCCACAGACTCACCACTCTCTGTGTGAAGAAATGTTTTCTCATCTCGGTCCTAAAAGACTTCCCCCTTATCCTTAAGCTGTGACCCCTGGTTCTGGACTCCCCCAACATCGGGAACAATCTTCCCGCATCTAGCCTCTCCAACCCCTTCAGAATTTTATATGTTTCTAGTCAGTCCATGGGACTGACTACTTGGCCACTGCCTATTCCAATGATGTAGATTTGAATGTCAGGAGCTTGCAGATAATAGACAATAGACAATAGGTGCAGGAGTAGGCCATTCAGCCCTTCGAGCCAGCACCGCCATTCAATGCGATCATGGCTGATCACTCTCAATCAGTACCCCATCATCATCAGATGATGCAAGTCATGTGATTAACAGTGCACAAGGAAAGTGTTTTGGCTTTAGGAGGTCTGATCAATTAAGCAGAAGAAATGGTAAAATAAATTTTATTCCTCAAAACTGTAAAGTGATATATTTGGGTAGATGCAAGGGCAGGGGAATATAGAAGGAATGGAAAAATATGTAGTGGTGTGCAGGAACAAAGGTACTGTGTCCCTTTAAAGGTTGCAAGACAGAACAATCAGTGGGTAAAATACATATGGATGCTAATGAAACTATCAATGAAATGAAGCAGAAAGTATAAGAGCAGAGGTAATGTCAGAACTGTAGACAACATTAGATAGGCCACATCTTGAACACAGCATCCAGGTCTGGTCATCAGAACACAGGACAATCGTAATTGTCCTGGAGGAGTCACAGTGGAGATTTACAGGATTTGAAAATTATAGTTAAGTGGGAAAAATTGAGTTATTTATTTTGGAATAAAGGAGATATAGAGGAGATATGACTCAGTATGACCTCCAAGATAGAGTGAATAGGAAGGATCTATTTCTCTTTGCAGAGGGGTCAAAAATGGGCAAAGATTTAAAGTGATTGATAGATCAAAGAAAGATTTGGGAAATATTTTCATGTAGCGGCTCTGGATCTTACTTTGTGAAAGGATGGTGCAATCTTTCGACAGCTCTGCTGTGTTGCATTTATCATTGCAGTTATTGCTGTATCTGTCTTACTATGTAATACTGTGTACACCATGAGCTTCACATGAACAAGGAATTTCATTCCACCTTATGACAATAAAATCCTGAATCTGCATAAAACGTGCTCAAAATCTACTTGAAGACTTGTGAGCAGTAGGGAGACAGAAGAAGTGCCAGAAGTTGGGATTATGCTGGTGTTTTTTTTCTCAACCAGCAGAAAGTACTGCTCTACAAAAGCAGTGTTTGCTTTTGTAAATTTGGTTTGATTTTATGATTCTATTTCAATGGCAAGATGGGTAGATGTGTAAAATCAAGTTACAGAATGTGACAAGTGATAGGAGTTCTGTCTTGATTACTTACCATCATTCAAAGCCCTATAGGCACGCCATAAAATATCAATTTTATTGATAAGAAAAATGCACTTGAGAGATGTTGGGAAATGTTTGTCAATAACTATCTCCATTTGTACAAGCCATAAATATTCATGAAAGTCTCTGTACATTCCCATCAACATTATGCGCAGGTGTTTGATACAACAAAAACACATCCACAAACTTCCACTGATTCCGCACACATCATTTTTTTCCAAATGGTACATTTAAAACTCTGATATATATTGTGTGGAGCTTGTTTCATGATAATTAAATACAGTCTGTTCTATTGGTTAATGATCTTGTTTATTGGGCTGTCAATTGATCATTGTCCGCTATAGTCAGAAAATCTTCAACATGACAATAGACAATAGACAATAGACAATAGGTGCCGGAGGAGGCCATTCGGCCCTTTGAGCCAGCACCGCCATTCAATGTGATCATGGCTGATCATTCTCAATCAGTACCCCATTCCTGCCTTCTCCCCATACCCGCTGACTCCGCTATCCCTAAGAGCTCTATCCAGCTCTATCTTGAATGCATTCAGAGAATTGGCCTCCACTGCCTTCTGAGGCAGAGAATTCCACAGATTCACAACTCTCTGACTGAAAAAGTTTTTCCTCATCTCAGTTCTAAATGGCCTACCCCTTATTCTTAAACTGTGGCCCCTTGTTCTGGACTCCCCCAACATTGGGAACATGTTTCCTACCTCTAACATGTCCAACCCCTTAATAATCTTATACGTTTCGATAAAATCTCCTCTCATCCTTCTAAATTCCAGTGGATACAAGCCTAGTCGCTCCAGTCTTTCAACATATGATAGTCCCGCCATTCCGGGAATTAACCTAGTAAACCTACGCTGCACGCCCTCAATAGCAAGAATATCCTTCCTCAAATTTGGAGGCCAAAATTGCACACAGTACTCCAGGTGCGGTCTCACTAGGGCCCTGTACAACTGCAGAAGCACTCTTTGCTCCTATACTCAACTCCTCTTGTTATGAGGAAACATAGAATTTAGATCATTTTGGGGAGAGTGTGAATTGTAAATGGTGAAGTTGCAGGCTGAAAATGAAGTTTTATACCCTCCTTTTCTGACCTATGATTCCTGTAATTACATAGAAATTGCAAAAGCAAGGCATCACACAGCTGGGTTTTTTTCTGTTGGAAAATGTAAACTTGATTAACCAGCAATTTCAAAAATCCTAATTATGTTACTTAGTTGGACACTTCCAGCTGTAGTTAAACTGAACACAGTGGATAACACACAATGTGGACAAAACAGCTGTTGACATTGCTGCCAACCATTTAGTCTTCTTTCCCTGTCCCCCCAAATCACTTGTAAGAATGCTAATGAACCTCTGCAGTTTTTGCACACTGTGTCCTTAAATTGCCTTGTGGAATATAGGCAGGCAAACAAAAAAGCATTTCAGCCTCTTAATTTAATGGACTCTTTCACCTTACTATTTTCAATGGATCTATCAAATGCAATGCTCTAGACAGCCATGGTGGAATCCCCTCTTAGTTGTGCTTGGTGCCCTCACTGTTGCAAGTAAATAAGTTTGAGTTCATGTGCAAAATTTTAATGCAACTATACACAATTAACTATGTTTTACTGGGAAATTCCCCTGATACATCTGCAGAACTTAATGGTGTTTCTGATTCTTTCACTCTTGGCATGATATGGTTTGTTGGGAATCCCAAATTCCAGTCCACCTTCTGTTCACTGATTCACAATTTTCTCATTAAGTTATCTGTTTTCAGAAAAGTGAGAAAGAATTTAATTTGAAAGTACTGATTTGATCTGTGAAATTTCTTGAGAATCTGTCTCAAGATATCAAGGTCCTTATTTAATTGTAAATTGTTATTATATGTGAAGTCAAACATTAAACAATTGAATAAAATTCTCACTTTTCCTACGCTGGATAAATCATTTTAACCACATTTTCCCATTAAAATCACAGTGAACTATTGTGAGGAAGGCTTTGTTGCTGCTATCATTGGGAGTTTGTTTACTAAATCTCACGAAAGAGTGGAGAAAACATCATAAGACATAAAGTGCTGGAGTAAGACAGTGGGTCAGGCAGCACCTCTGGAGAACCTGGAGAGGTGTTGTGTCAGGTTGGGACCCTTCTTTAGACTGATTGTGGGGGAGCGGAGTGGGGCAGAGAAAAGCTGGAAGAGAGAAGGGCAGGACAACACCTTCTGGTCTGAAGAAGGGTCTTGGCTCGAACCATCACCTATTCCTTTTCACCAAAGATGTTGTCTGACCCGCTGAGTTACTTCAGCTTTTTGTGTCTATCTTCGGGTAATAGGTGGATATAGGTGAAGGGGGGTTGGGGTTGGGGGGTTTGATAGGTAGATGGTTGGACAAAGGCCAGAGATGAAAAGACAGAAGGTGCAAGACAAATTGCCAGTTCTTCTGGTATTGTGTCACCCCATGCCACCAAAATCATATTGCTTGGTCCAGTTGTTAATTTTCATTTTGTGTTTCTACAGCTCCATTGTACAACCTATGCAAAACTGTGACCATGTTTCAGAAATAATCCATTGGTTGGAATGTGCTTTGAGATATTCCTAAAAGGCAATAGATAAATGTTGAAACAAGGAACTGCAGATACTGGTTTACAAAAAAAGACAGAAAGTGCTGGAGTAACTCGGTGGATCAGGTAACATCTCTGGAGAGCATGGAGAGGTAACAATTTTGGTTGGAACCCTTCTTCGGATTGCGAGTGGTGGTAGGGGGTGGGGAAGAATGCTGGAAGAGAGGAGGTTTAGGACAACGCTTGGTGGGTGCTAGGTGGATACAGGTGGGGGGGGGGTTGATAGGCAGATGGTTGGACAAGGGCCAGAGATGAAAAGGCAGAAGGCGTGAGATAAAAGTATTGAAGAGTTGTGAATTGTGAAGCTAGAGGGAGGAATGTTGATGGAAGTGAAGGCTGATTGTGAGGGGGATGGAGAGAAATTATTGGTTAAAGTAGATAAGTATTGGTTATTTTGTTCTTTGCTCTTAACCTATACCATACCTGTAGTTGCAGCTTGCAATCTCAATTTAAAACATCATTTTTATGCAGATATTTTGGACCTTACATTCAGTCAATGTATATTTACCAATAGCATGAAATATGTGGATAGACACAAAATGCTGGTGTAACTCAGCCGGACCGGCAGCATCTCTGGAGAGAAGGAATGTGACGTTTCGGTCGACCCAAAACGTCACCCTGAGTTACTCCAGCATTTTGTGTCTATCTTCGGTGTAAACCAGCATTTGCAGTTCCTCCCTACGCATGAAATATGTATAACAACAACTACCACCAATAAGATGATTATTTTCCACCATGAATGATGAATTTCATTATTGTGCAGTAAATACCCTCAAAGAATATGAATAATCATTGGCATCAGCCCAAAGGAAATGCTTAAATCAATCAGTACAACCAAAGTGAAAATTAGGACACCAAATTCAGAATTATAACAAGTTAACTGGATTGTTATAATTCAACCTTTATTATTTGCTGCGTACTATATTTTAAAGTTACTAATTATTTTAAATTTCAGATGAGTTGAAGAGTAGAAAATTATATCATTTCGCCCATTTACTTAAAAGATATTTATGATAACATTGGCAAGTATCACCCCATGCTATTAGTACATTGTACGGGCATACCTTTCAAGAATCCAATAAATTCACAGCATGGTTCTAACGTTCAAGTAATAACATTTGCAATGTGACTATTATTTGGTGTTTTAGTAACTATGGAATGGCAGAGAGTTGAGAAATTGCAATAATTTAGCACAGGAAAAATATGCATGCCTCTTAAAAGTTAACTGCACTACACTCCAGAGAAACGGTTTACTGCAATGATGGAGATCTGTGTTCACAAACATTGATCTTCCAACACTGCCTGTCTGCATCCATATTCAAGGTGCTTGATGGAACTGACAAGGAAATGGAAGAGTGAAGTGTTTCATTTTACACTCTTAATGACCACCAACTGCAAAGACTAAACATTATGATGATAAATGCGGCAGCATGTGGCAATGTATCCTAGCAAGAAAACATCATTGTTGTAAGTCAAAAGATTTGGCCTTAACCCTGCAATGCAAGGACATGCTTCAGATCAGTGCTAATTTGTAGCACTCCTGGTCTTCAAATCTGGAGAAATGGGTTTATGTAATAGGGATGCACTAGAGTTAACATCCCTGAACCAATTTAACACAACTCCAACACATTTCTTGACAGAATGAAAAGCATTTATCATTATAACAGATCCCCACTAGTGGACTGTGAACTAAGGTAATAGACAGGGTGAATTTATAGCCATCTATTTTAAATTTGTGTTCCTTCTGTCAAACTCTTTAAATGATGTTTTGAAACTGAAAGCTTACAGTGTTCTTTCAAAGACAGAGGTCGATCTTAGAGCAATTACTGCCAGGATTTCAACAAACAAGATTTGCTCTTGACTAAAATAAACCTGATGCCCATTATTTCTCTCATGGTGCAAGTAGAAGACCTAATAATCAATTCTATTAGACCGTGGTGGAAATGAAGCGTGTGATTAGAGAATGGCATACAATTTGTGACACATTGTCTATCTGTTCTACACAAAGGCTAGAGTGAACTGGAAGAATGACAGGTGGATAAACCAAGGAATGAGAACAACTGCAATATTTTGGCATAGCACTCGACTGTTTTTGAAGAGGCTGTCCTTTGAATAAATGGATATGCTAGAAAATAATCCCTATTAATCTTATTGCATTCCAATTTGTACATCAGATCATTGTTTTCAATGAGCATCACATGCAGAATTTAATAATTCAGAAAATAGTACATTTAAAAAAATTACTATGATTACCAAACTCCGTTTCTTTCGTACCATAAGTAATTTCTATATTCCATTGGGTTGAGCAAAAATGTAACTAAACTCTATGCAGCTACATTTACATTGTACACAGCCCAAAGCATTCATGGATACATGCCGCACAAAACAGCTATTCTTACCATTGATTATTATCTCAATGGTGTCAGATTAGGTAAAAGGGAAGTGCAACGAGACCTGGGTGTCCTTGTACACCAGTCACTAAAAATAAACATGCAGGTACAGCAGGCAGTGAAGAAAGCTAATGGCATTCATAACGAGAGGATTTGAGTTTAGGAATAAAGAGGTCCTTCTGCAGTTGTATAGGGCCCTGGTGAGACCACATCTAGAGTACTGTGTGCAGTTTTGGTCTCCTAATTTGAGGAAGGACATCCTTGCTATTGAGGCAGTGCAGCATAGGTTCACGAGCTTAATCCCCAGGATGGCGGGACTGTCATATGAGGAAAGATTGGAAAGTCTGGGCTTGTATTCACTGGAATTTAGAAGGATGAGAGGGGATCTTAAAGAAACGTATAAAATTATAAAAGGACTGGACAAGCTAGATGCAGGAAAAATGTTCCCAATGTTGGGGGAGTCCAGAACCAGAGGCCACAGATTAAGAATAAAGTGGAGGCCATTTAAAACTGAAATGAGAAAAAACGTTTCCACCCAGAGAGTAGTAAATTTGTTAAATTCTCTGCCACAGAAGGCAGTGGAGGCTACTTCACTGGATGAATTTAAAAGAGATTTAAATAGAGCTCTAGGGGCTAGTGGAAACAAGGGGTATGGGGAGAAGGCAGGCACAGGTCACTGATTGTGGATGATCAGTCATGATCACAATGAATGGCGGTGCTGGCTTGAAGGGCCAAATGGCTTCCTCCTGCACCTATTTTCTATGTTCTTTGACACAACACCACCACGATTTCCAATCCATTGGCCACATTTAGAGCATTGTGTTCAGTTGTTGTCACCCTGTTATAGGAAAGATGTTGTTATGCTGGAATGGGTGCAGAGCCAATTTACAACGATGTTGCCATCTTGCCATGTTGCCTGAGCTATAAGGAGAGGTTGAGCAGATTCCTTGGGAGGATGAGGGACAATCTCATAGAGGTGTTCAAGATTATGAGAGGAATATATAGCGTGAATTCATAGAGTCTTTTACCCAGTAGAGGATACTCATCAAGAACAAAAGGACATACTGTGAGTTTAAGGTGAGAGGGGAAGAATTTAATAGGAACCTGAGGGGCAACTTCTTTACACAAAGTTTGGTAGGTATATGGAACGAGCTGCCAGAGGAGGTAGATGAGGCAGGTACTATCCTAACATTTAAGAGATATTTATACTTGGACATGGATAGGATAGGTATAGGATATGGATATGGACCAATCGCAGGCAGGTGGGACTAGTGAAAATGGGGCAGGTTGGTCAATGGGAGCAAGTTCGCCCAAGGGGCCTATTTCCATGGTATATGACTATGGCTCTATTATAGTAATAATTATTATGTATGAATATTCTACAATATTTTAGTTTTCAGGCAATAACTCATACCAAACTACATTTTCTTTTGCGATAAAGTGTTAATTATCTTAATTTAACCCAATTGTTTGATGATTCATTGGCTAAATAAAACTTGAAGGCCCAACAATGAACTTTTGTTCTCTACTGAACTAGCTGATCCTAGACAGAAACGCTATTCCGATATCTACTGAATGTTACTGAATGGGAAACAAAATACTCCCTTCAATGTCCTGGTTCAGTGTTAAGTTGTGTAGCTTGACTTCATTGCTACACTTTTCCATACTGATTGATAAAATACATCTCTTGATGCTCCTGAACACATCATCAGTGATGTAACCTGGGGTCATTGGGTGTTTCAGGTCTTTCAATATCAGACACCCTCACCCGGGCGACCCAGCCGTGGTTGATCAGACTTCTCGAGGCTTTCTCCGCTGCCTCTGTGGTGTTCTTGATGACCCTTCTCCTCTCCATTCCAGTGATGCCCAGTGCACTCAAGGCTTTGTAGAGCGATCGCCATGCAAAACCTTTGCAGCCAACCTCTACACCTTGCCTTCCAGCCCTGCCTGTGGCAGTCTATGACCAGCGATTCTTACTTGGTCTTCTTCCTCTCGTGGCCCTCCTGCAGATGATCCTCCCACGGCACTGTCAGTACCAAAAGACGATGTTTTTGGTCGCCTCTGAGACCAGGAGGATGTCTGGCCTCAGGGTGGTCGTGGTGATGTGCCATGGGAACTTCAGCTGTTTCACCAGGTCTACAAAAAGCTGCCAGTCCTGCGCAGTTGCCAGGATTCCCGACGGATTCCTGGGTGTTGTGGTTCTTGGCAGCTGCACTCCAGCCTTCACGAAGGTAATGATCTGGGTGGTGGGGCGTACTCGTCTGCAGCTGCTGATTCCCCTGCTGATGGCTTCTGCAAAGGGTTTCAGAACCTGGTTATGATGCCAAGAGCCTGCGCCTCTCCTTCCCCTTGGCCTTGTCAAACTGGGGAGTTGGGAAGGTTCCCAGACCAGCTCTTCCCTGAGTCACTGCTCCCACCAGGACTCCGCTGCAGCACAGCTTCGCCGGTTCTCCACTTCCTCACAGTTTTCACTTACACCCCTGCCTGAGGCACATTGGGGACGCTGGAGTCCCTGTACAGCATCACCTCTCTGGCCCAAGTCAACTTAAACTCCTGCTCCAGGGACTTCAGGGGCAGCTGGAGCTTGGTGTTATTACCGTAAAGGCCGATGCTGCTAAGGCTTCTGGGCAATCCCAGCCACCTCCTGAGGAAGCTGCTGACTTTCCTCTCCAAGCTCTCTACGATGGAGATTGGGACTTCGTAGACAAGTAGTGGCCAGAGTATCCTTGGCAGGATACCTTGCCAGTAGATCCATGCCTTGAACTTTCCAGGAAGCCCTGACTGGTCCACCGCTCTCAACCAGCTCTCCAGCTCCTGACAGGTTGCCTGGACTGATGCTGTATCCTTCAGGCTGCTGTTAAACACCTTGCCAAGACTCTTCACTGGCCTTTCGGAGACAGTTGGGATTGGTGTCCCTTCGATGCTGAAGCGGAAACTGTCCATGACTTTGCCCTTCTTCAGCACCAGTGACCTTGATTTTCCTGCTTAAACCTCATCCTTGCCCATCCAATCAGTTTCTCCAACCCTTGCAGGATCCACCTGCCTTCTGGCACTGACTCAGTGGTGACAGTCAGGTCGTCCATGAAGGCCCTGATTGGTGGTTGGCGCATTCCTGACTTGGTCTGAGGGCCCCGGCACTCTGGTTCAGCAGACTTGATGATCATGTTCATCACCAAGGCAAAAAGGATCACAGGGATGGTACAGCCTGTGATGATCCCCACCTCCAGCCTGTGCCACTCTGATGTTACTGCCCCTGCTGTGACTCTCATGCTGAACTGGTTGTAATAGTCCAGGATGAGATCTGCCACTTGGCCCGGCACATGATGCTTGGCCATGACTGTCTGGATCAGCTTGTGCGGGATGGAGCCATAGGCGTTGGCCAGGTCAAGCCAGAGCACTGTCAGGCCTCCCTTGTTCTCCCTGGCTTCTCTGATGAGCTGGGTCACCACTACTATGTGCTCTTGACACCCCGGCAGCTCAGATACGCCTCCCTTTTGCACTGAGGTGTCGATGTAGCTGTTGTTGGAGAGGAGGTTGGTCAGCCACCTCGCTACTATGCTGAAGAAAATCTTGCCTTCAACGCTTAGCAAGGAGATGATCCTGAACTGGTCGATTCTCGGAAGCTTCTTCCTTTGGGATCCAGATTCCTTCAGTGAATCGCCACTTTCCCTCTCCTCCAGATGACTTCCAGGATCTTCCACAGCCACAGCCACATTTATTTTGAGAGGGCTTGTACACAAAACAAGGATGTAATGCTGAGGCTCTAAAAGGCGCTGGTCAGGCCGCATTTGGAATATTGTGAGCAATTTTGGGCACCCTACCTGAGGAAGGATGTGCTGGCTCCGGAGAGGCTCCAGAGGTGGTTTACAAGAATAACCCCAGGAATGAGTAGGCTAACATATGATGAGCGTTTGACGGCACTGGGCCTGAACTCGCAGGAGATTAGAAGAATGAGGGGGAACCTCATTGAAACATACAGAATAGTGAAAGGCCTGGTTAGAGTGGGTGTGGAGAGGATGTTTCCACAAGTGGGAGAGTCTAGGACTAGAGGTCATAGCCTCAGAATTAAAGGACATTCTTTTAGGAAGATGAGGAGGAATTTCTTTCATCAGAGGGTGGTGAATCTGTAGAATTCTTTGCCACAGAAGGCTGTGGAGGCCAAGTCAATTAATATATTTAAGGCAGAGATAGATATATTCTTGATGAGTACAGGTGTCAGAGATTATGGGGAGAAGGCAGGAGAATGAGGTTTGGAGGGAGAAATAAGTCAGCCATGATTGAATGGCAGAGTAGACAATGAGCCGAATGGACTAATTCAACTCCTATCACTTATGATCTTATGATCTTATGATGGATGACAGGTGTATGAGGATGAAATGGAACCTACCACCACTCATTGGCTGGACAGAAGATGACACTCTGGTGGCATTGTAGGTACTGGGGAACTACAAATAACAGTGAAATCAAAGCCCAGTATGAGGCAGCCCCTACAATAAAGAACGAAAGATAATTTTGAAAACGGGGCAAGAAATATTTTTGTTTACTTTCATGCCCAATAGGAATTAAAACTTGTCTTCCTTCTCTCAAATCAAGAATCTCATCTAATGGAAGTCTGAATTGAATTTTACATATGAAGGAGCATTTGCACTTTGCCACAGATTGCTCGCTTTACAAGTTTTCTTCCAGGAATGGGAGGCTTCAGTCTAGGTTTGCAATAGTGAAGCTGAGCTCGTTCTATTTAAGAATAGATATCCTCTTCTAAAAGCCAGCAAATTTAAATTCCTGCCCCTGTGTACATGCCTGGCTCTCCCTAAAGATTTCAATAAGGTTTTTGCATGCAAAACTAAGTTGTTGATTTTTTAGTAACCTTTATTTTGTTGTAGGTACATTACTTAAATCTAATTTATTCAAAAAGTTTTATTCTTTTTAGTTTAAAGGTTACAAATTCAAATGAGGATTCTTGAATCTGATTACTTGAAAAAATTGATGTTTCATTCCATGGTTGTAAAGTCATTTGGCAATGCCTATGACCATGGATTAGAGAAGGTCTCTACTCTAAAGGTTGCAAAATCTTTCCTGGTGACAGTATCAATTTTTTTATAACGTTGCAGGCAAAATCTAGGCCAATGTGTTTTAATCCAGTCTTGTGCCTTTGTGAACATCCACCATTTGTGAATACCATGCCCTTTGTCACTGTCATGTTTCAGTCGTCGTGCTCTGTTACAAATAATGGTCCTGTGATTGTCGTTGTTAAACTTAATGTTTCCCTAGCTGGTGGACCTTCTAGACCATGAGTGAATGAATGAAACCCAGAATCATAATGCCCCCGAGGAAGGCCATTTTAGTTTAGTTTATTTTATTTTAGAGATATAACGCAGCAACAGGCTCTTTGGCCGACTGAGTCCGCACCGACCAGAGATCCCTGCACACACTTACACTAGTCCTACACATTGGAGTCAATGTGCACTATCACCTGTCTCTCAAAGCACTTCATGATGGTGGATGTCAGAGCCACTGGATGGCAGTCATTCACACTATCTTTCTTTTCTTTGGCACCAGGATAACAGTGGTCTTCTTGAAGCAGGAGGGGATCTAAGAATAAAGGAGTGAGAGGTTAAGATGTCTGTGAATACTTCTACCTGGTGGTCCATGCAGGTCCTGAGAACATGGTTGATTATTTCATCTGGGTCAATTGCTTTGCATGGATTCACACTTGGAAAGGCCAATCTTACATCTGCTACTGTGACCGTCGGTACAGACACATTGGTTTGGCCCATTGAGATGGTTCCAGTGATTAGTATAACAATCTAGTCAGCTTCATTCCCTTACTCTTTCCCATAAGTCTGCTTATTATTTTCAAAATGCCCAGGCCTATCACCATGGAATGCACTGAATGCCTCTGCTCTGATGACTCACCATCGGAACAGACCATGAGTTCCAGATTATAGCCACTCTTCCCTGGCTGATGAACCATCTCCTATTCTTTATTCAATTTGAACCCATCGTGATTTTGTGTATCGTTGACAAATTTCGTCTTAACCTCCATTGCTTCATGAAAATAAACTTAGCTATTCCAGTCTAACCCAATAGTCAAAATCCATTTCCCCAGAGCAGTAGAATAAATCTTTTCAACACCATCAAGATGGAGGGAAAAAGACTCAATTGGAATCTGAGTTGTAACTTTTTCACACAAAGGGTGGTGGGTGTATGGAACAAGCTGCCAGAGAAGGCAGTTGAAGCAGGGACTATCCCAATGTTTAAGAAACAGTTAGACGGGTACATGGATAGGACAGGTTTGGAGGGATATGGGCCAAAAGCAGGCAGATGGGGTTAGTGTAGCTGGGACATGTTGGCCGGTGTGGGTAAGTTGGGCCGGAAGCCCTGTTTGTATAACTCTATGACTCCAGAAGCTTCATAAAATACCATAGGACAGTAACTAGTTCTGGATTCAATTCTCTAATTGTTGCTCAGGCAGTATTTTATGTAAGTTCAACATCAACTCTGTTTTCCTTTACCTCTGTTTATGAAAGCAAGAGTGCCATAGACTCCAGCAATGTTCTTTCAGCACGGCCTTTGAACCGTTTAGAATGATGCCATTTACTCTGCATTGTGTCTCCTCATTCTTTTTGCCATAATGTGTCACTTCACACTTTTATATCTGCCACTTGAGTTCCCATACTGCCAGCCTTTGACATCTTACAATCTATTGCAATCTTCATTGCTATTTATCAAACCTCCAAGTTTTGTCTCGCTAGAGATTGTGAAATTCTATTGAAATTTTATTCAATTTAAATTTTATTCCAGATGCCCAAACCCAAGACATTATGTAGATGCTTCATCAGTAATGTGGAAAACAATGAGATTAAGATTTTTTTCATCCCCTAGACTGCAAATTTGCAGTCCAACTGAAGAACAAGATTTGTCAAGTAAAATGCAAATTAGAAGTTCTGCTTGGCACAAATTGAAACTTTGCTAAGAAACAGTTATAATTAGGTTAGTAAGTTTGTTTAAGTTAGGAGTAATGACCATTTATGTCCATTAACTTTCATTTCTCCTTCAGTGCTGGATACAGCAAGCTGATAATAAAAACTGAATGTTGTTATTTGTGAATTAAATTAGTTTCAGTGAAATAAAATGAGACTGAACATGAGAGAGAATTGCACATTTATGTGAGTGGTAGGTATTTGAGGTGGAGCTGTCTCTTCCACCTTACTTTCAAGTACAAGCCTTGAACTTTATCCTGAAAGGGATTAAACGTTGAATTATGGGTCAACAGGACACATGATAAGTTTTACTCTGCAAATGGAAAGGCAGAAGGGAAAATCGGAAGTGTCGGTATTACAGTATAGCAAAGGGGATTACAGAGGCATGAGGCAGGAGCTGGCCAAAATTAACTGGAAGGAGGCCCTAGCAGGGAAGACGGTAGAACAGCAATGGCAGGTATTCCTGGGAATAATGCAGAGGTTGCAGGATCAATTTATCCCAAAGAGGCGGAAAGACTCTAAGGGGAGTAAGAGACACCTGTGGCTGACGAGGGAAGTCAAGGACAGCATAAAAATTAAGGAGAGGAAGTATAACATAGCAAAGAAGAGTGGGAAGACAGAGGATTGGGACTCTTTTAAAGAGCAACAAACGTTAACTAAAAAGGCAATACGGGGAGTAAAGATGAGGTACGAGGGTAAACTAGCCAATAATATAAAGGAGGATAGCAAAAGTTTTTTTAGGTACGTGAAGAGGAAAAAAATAGTCAAGGCAAATGTGGGTCCCATGAAGACAGAAGCAGGGGAATTTATTATGGGGAACAAAGAAATGGCAAACGAGTTAAACCGTTACTTTGGATCTGTGTTTACTGAGGAGGATACACACAATCTCCCAAATGTTCTAGGGGCCGGAGAACCTAGGGTGATGGAGGAACTGAAGGAAATCCACATTAGGCAGGAAATGGTTTTGGGTAGACTGATGGGACTGAAGGCTGATAAATCCCCAGGGCCTGATGGTCTGCATCCCAGGGTACTTAAGGAGGTGGCTCTAGAAATAGTGGAAGCATTGGAGATCATTTTTCAATGTTCTATAGATTCAGGATCAGTTCCTGTGGATTGGAGGATAGCAAATGTTATCCCACTTTTTAAGAAAGGAGGGAGAGAGAAAACGGGTAATTATAGACCAGTTAGTCTGACATCAGTGGTGGGGAAGATGCTGGAGTCAATTATAAAAGACGAAATTGCTGAGCATTTGGATAGCAGTAACAGGATCATTCCGAGTCAGCATGGATTTACGAAGGGGAAATCATGCTTGACAAATCTACTGGAATTTTTTGAGGATGTAACTAGGAAAATTGACAGGGGAGAGTCAGTGGATGTGGTGTACCTCGACTTTCAGAAAGCCTTCGACAAGGTCCCACATCGGAGATTAGTGGGCAAAATTAGGGCACATGGTATTGGGGGTAGGGTACTGACATGGATAGAAAATTGGTTGACAGACAGAAAGCAAAGAGTGGGGATAAATGGGTCCCTTTCGGAATGGCAGGCAGTGACCAGTGGGGTACCGCAAGGTTCGGTGCTGGGACCCCAGCTATTTACGATATACATTAATGACTTCAATGAAGGGATTAAATGTATCATTAGCAAATTTGCAGATGATACTAAGCTTGGGGGTAGTGTGAATTGTGAGGAAGATGCAATAAGGCTGCAGGGTGACTTGGACAGGTTGTGTGAGTGGGCGGATACTTGGCAGATGCAGTTTAATGTAGATAAGTGTGAGGTTATTCACTTTGGAAGTAAGAATAGAAAGGCAGATTATTATCTGAATGGTGTCAAGTTAGGTAGAGGGGATGATCAACGAGATCTGGGTGTCCTAGTGCATCAGTCACTGAAAGGAAGCATGCAGGTACAGCAGGCAGTGAAGAAAGCCAATGGAATGTTTGCTTTCGTAACAAGAGGAGTTGAGTATTGGAGCAAAGAGGTCCTTCTACAGTTGTACCGGGCCCTGGTGAGACCGCACCTGGAGTATTGTGTGCAGTTTTGGTCTCCAAATTTGAGGAAGGATATTCTTGCTATTGAGGGCGTGCAGCGTAGGTTCACTAGGTTGATTCCCGGAATGGCGGGACTGTCGTATGTTGAAAGGCTGGAGCAATTTGGCTTGTATACACTGGAATTTAGAAGGATGAGGGGGGATCTTATTGAAAATATAAGATAATTAGGGGATTGGACACATTAGAGACAGGAAACATGTTCCCAATGTTGGGGGAGTCCAGAACAAGGGGCCACAGTTTAAGAATAAGGGGTAGGCCATTTAGAACGGAGATGAGGAAGAACTTTTTCAGTCAGAGAGTGGTGAAGGTGTGGAATTCTCTGCCTCAGAAGGCAGTGGAGGCCAGTTCATTGGATGCTTTCAAGAGAGAGCTGGATAGAGCTCTTAAGGATAGCGGAGTGAGGGGGTATGGGGAGAAGGCAGGAACGGGGTACTGATTGAGAGTGATCAGCCATGATCGCATTGAATGGCGGTGCTGGCTCGAAGGGCTGAATGGCCTCCTCCTGCACCTATTGTCTATTGTCTATGTGTGGAAATGGGGAGTGCAAGTGGTGTAATTCCAGGGTCTCCATCACAATGGAAGATGTAAGAGTGATTGATGGTGAGACATTTTCCCTTCTGTGCTTTGTATATAAAATGATCTCATGTAGTTGAAGGGGATGCTTTCAGTGTGAACAACCTAGGCGCAAAAACGACACTTCTTTAGAAACTATACCATCATGGGCGGCACGGTAGCGCAGCGGTAGAGTTGCTGCTTTACAGCGAATGCAGCGCCGGAGACTCAGGTTCGATCCTGACTACGGGTGCTGCACTGTAAGGAGTTTGTACGTTCTCCCCGTGACCTGCGTGGGTTTTCTCCGAGATCTTCGGTTTCCTCCCACACTCCAAAGACGTACAGGTATGTAGGTTAATTTGACTGGGTAAATGTAAAAAATTGTCCCTAGTGGGTGTAGGATAGTGTTAATGTGCGGGGATCGCTGGCGGCGCGGACTTGGTGGGCCGAAAAGGCCTGTTTCCGCGCTGTATATATATGATATGATATGATATGCTCATTTAAGCAACAGACTTCAACTTGTGTTACTTCTCAACTCATGCTGATAGGACATAAAAATTCAACAATCTATATCCCAAGGAAAAGATATGATCATCGCTACGTCTCGTCCCCTGCTGAATTTAAACCTGAGGAATTTATTAACAAATTCAGAAATTTTATTGATGCACTTGAAACTGAAGTCTAGACTAAAATAAACAAGGTGCTAAATGATCTTAATGTTATACGATGGTTATTGTGGAATTGAAAGAAAGAGAGGACAAAATAGGGCAAGGCATACAATTAAGATAAATCCTCAGGTAAGAATTGTGATTCATGTATTGGCTGTGATCCATTTAGTTAATGTTCATCTGTTGTATCCAACAATGAAGGAGAAATGAAAATTCATGGACAAGGTTCTGACTCAGCGAGAACAGGAGAGGCTGATGGAAGAGACCATGAGAAATCATGATGCTCATCACTTTGGGGTGGACTTCATACAGCCTGAAGTCATCAGTGGTTTCATCAAGAAATCCATTCCAAAACAGACAATAAGGGTCTATCCTAACCAAAAATCTTTGATGAACGGGGAGATTGATTTTCAGGAAGGATGAGACCACATTGTACAGAATGCCAAGTATGATCTCTGCAAGACTATCATGATGTCAATAGAGAATTCCAAAATAAACTCACGGCTCAATTTAATCGAGTCAATGTTAAGCGACTGTGGCAACGCCTGAATACCATCATGGGTTACAAGCTGAAGTCTAAGGCAATCTCTGGCAACGATGTACTTAATGAGCTTGATGCCAGATAAGTGTGTTAAAGTCCACATAGATTCTGCCTGACCCGCTGAGTTACGACATCTTATTGTGTTGATCTAGGGTGTAAACCAGCATCTGCAATTCCTTTCTCCATTACTCTACCCTTCCCCCCCGACTCTTTCCAGTACATTTCAATGGCAGAGGTCAAATCTGCTTTCACAAGGGTAAACTCACGGAAAGTTGTCAGCCTGGATGGAGTCCCTGCATGGGTTCTGTGATCTTGTGCCAACCAATTGGCCACAGTCATTGTGGTCATTATTCAACCACTCATTGGACAGTCTACTGTCCCCATCTGCTTCAGGGAAACCTATACCATTCCAGTCCCCCAAGAAACATAAAGCAACCTGTCTAAATGACTACCACCCAGCAGCTGCACCATCAACCAGAATTATGTTTTTTGAAAGATTGGTCATGAGCCAAATGTGTACCTGTCTTCCAGACAATCTGGACTCCCTGTAACTTGCATAGTAGAAAATAAGTCTGCGGATGACACCATTTCTCTTGCATTAAGTTCAGCCCTGAATCACCTTGACAATAAGAACAACTAGGATGCAATTCATTGCCAACAGCTCAGTCTTCAACACCATAATACTGAATAGGCTCATCCATAAACCTCTGGACCTTGTCCCTAGGACTCTATCTACTCCATTCCATAGGTGTGCAGGTTTGTAGGTTAATTGGCTTCTGTAATTTACTCCCGGTGTGTAGGACTGATAGTGTGCACAGGTGATCGATAGTCAGCGTGGATTCAGTGGGCCAAAGGGCTTGTTTCCACATCGTATCTCCAAAATTAAAATGTAAATCTACATCTGGCTTTGGGACTTCTTGAACAGCAAACCTCAATCACTTAGAATTGGTCACAACATTTCCTCCACCTGGACCCTCAACACTGGTGCCCCTCAGGATTGTGTGCCCGATCCTATGCTCAACTTCTGGTACACCCATGATTGTATGAAGTTAAGCACAATACCAACTTGATCTTTAAGTTTGATGATAATACGACTGCTGTCATCTGGATCCACAGCAAGAATGAGACGAGGTGTAGGAAAGATACTGAGAACCTATTGTCATGGTGTCAGGACAATAACCTAGCCTTTAATGTCAGCAAGACAAAAGAGTTGGTTGTTGATCTCAGAATACAAGGGAATGAATGCAACCCTGTTTTCATCAATCACGCTGAGATAGAATTGGTTGACGGCTTTAAGTTCCTAGGCATCCATATAGGCAGCAACCTCACCTGGTCACTTCACAATGATGCAATGTTAATATAGCTCATCAATGTATTTAATTTCTTAGGTGTCTGAGAAGATTTGGTATGTCCATGAGGATTCTCCAAAACTTCTGCAGATGCATCAAAGAAAGTATTTTGGCAGAATGCACCTCAGCCTGGTATGGCAACAGCTCTGCTCTTGAATCTGCAGAGTGGTGAATATTGCCCAATTCACTGTAGAGTTATAGAGTTAGAACTATACAACACAGAAAGAGGTCCTTTGGAGCATCTTGGCCATGCTGACCAAATTGGTATTCTGGACTAGTCTTATTTGCCTGCATTCAGCCCATCTACCTCCATATAAGGGCAGATATATGTGTAGGCCCATTCCTATCCATATATTTCACCAATTTTCTTTTTGAAACTTGTACTTACATTCAATTCCAGAGGTTTCTCTGATAGCTCATTCAACCCATAGACTACCTTCAGAGTGAAAATGTTTTCCCCCTGGACCTAACTCTCTCCCCTCTCATCTTAAACCTATACCCTCTAGTTTTAGAACCCGCCACCCTGGGAAAAAAGTGTGTGTTTAATTTATTCATGCCCCTAACAATGTTGTATACCCCAACAAATCTAATTCCTCTGCCTCTTATGTTCCAAAGAAAAAAATCCCATCCTATCCAACCTCTCGTTATAACTTAAGGACACAAACTTTCACACCCCCTTTGCAGAGGCACTACTGCATGGTATACCTCATTCAGATAATCTCTTGTGGTGTACTTTGGTATTCATTTGTATTTTTCTGCTTTTGCACTAATATCTTGCATTATTCTGACATTTTGCACTCACCATTGTATTTATTATTGTATTTATTATTGTATTTATCATTACTGTATGTATACCATTTGCTCTGTAAAACCTTCATGTGACAAAAGTAATCATAGCACCATATGTATGTATGTCAACAAGACACAAAAAGCTGGAGTAACTCAGCGGGTCAGACAGCATCTCTGGAGAAAAGGAATAGGTAACATTTCAGGTCTTCAGAAGGGTCTCGACCTGAAATGTCACATATTCCTTTTCTCCGGAGATGCTGTCTGACCTGTTGAGTTACTCCAGCTTTTTGTGTCTGTCTTCAGTTTAGACCAGCAGTTCCTTCCTACACATGTATGACAATAAACTGATCTGAATCTGCCTCTGAATCCAACTGCCAGAGTCAGATGCTTTCAGGAAGAAATCATTACTCAAGGTGAATCAAAAACTGAGTCAATTTCTATGCCAAGGTATAATGAGTAATCCATTATTAATGTTCAAAAGGAAATCCTGAAATATTTGTTTATGTAAACACAAGCTTTTCTTCTGGATCATCAAAGTAACAAATTAACACCCAAAATACAAGGTAGCTCTGATGCAGTCATTTGTAAGTATTCATGCATCAAAAGGTTCCATCAGATTAGTCATACATGATTTGCCTCCAATAGATCGTTATTGGCTCCCTTTCAGTGTCTCAATTTCTCCAAATAGCTATTAATTCTGTCCATGATCATTATTCTCCAAATGCTTCCCCATCATTGACGTTGAAATAATGGTTGTAATTGTTCAACTCAAGTAAAGTCACATTTATTTTCATCTGCACAAGTACAGTGAGATACAGGTATCTTTAAAAATCTTGTCTGCAGCAGCAAATCAGGCACAAAGTCTCAAACAAAACGAAACATAAAATATACATAATATTATATGTAAGTTACACATAAATTCCACTAGACAGTCAAAAGTTGATGACTGCAAAAAAATACAAGACATCAGTGCAAAACACAATTAGAAAACAATTCCATAGCAGTGTAAGAATGATCTGTAGCATTCTGCAGCTGAAATGGAATTAGGGTGTGCAGGTTTGTTCAAGAACCTTATGGTTGTAGGCAAGTAGCTGTAATTTGGGAATTTTGACTGTTGTACCATCTGCCTGAAGGTAGAACCAAAGGACGGCATGTTCTGGATGGTGGGGATCCTTGATGATAGATACGGGCATTTTAATGACCTATTTGAACCTGTAATTTGTCTCACATTTGATGCAGCATTCCCAGGTTCAATTCTGATCCCCAGACATTTGTGAGGAACTCTTTGGAAGGTTGATTGGACTGGCAGAAAATGAGCTGTCTCCAAATTTAGTTCCGAGAATGATGTGGAATAGCCTTTGTGGTATTATTCCTATTCTGCTTTAATGCAAGGTTTATGTTACATCTAAATGGTGTGCTAGACTGTTTCCGAGGCCAGTGAAGAGTTGATCAGGTAAGGATGAATTCTTCCTCCCGAAGGACATGTGGAAAACAGATGGATAAATGTACGATTTTATTTCTGAGGCAAGTTATCTTATTATCTGGAATGAAATACTTCAGCTGCTTTGAATTTTGTGCATGCCTCTGCATGTTGGTCCAACACTTTGGGTTACCAGTCTAGTAATTCAGCCACGCCACTATGCCACCATCATAGCCAGTGGTGTTACGATCCACAGAATTACATTCCAGCAAAGAGACCGTCCTATAGCTGTTCATTTGTTGCTGTCATTTTGAAAAATGTGCAAGTCACATTTCATCAGAAACACCTTTAAAAGCTGTTTGGTGTATATAAGGCCTTTCCACCACAATACAACAATGAATTTAAACAAGAATTATACATACATTATACAAATAAGGAGGGTTAGCTACAAATGCATGATCTCATCAGCACTCAAGCACTGCTGCTGTGTAATGAGCTATACATTAAACAACATATTGTTTACAATAAAAAACGGAAATCTAGGAAATAATAAAATAACAGGTATCATCTGCTTTCATTCATAAAATAATTTGATTGGTTGATCATGACTTTATTTGCACAGACCTGAAGGTGCAGGTAAAAGTAAAAATAACCGCCAATACTTTAACACTGTAAAATGAACAAAAAAGGAATCTACAGCAGCCATGTCAACATTTGCAATTGTGAAAATCAATTGAAAATAGGTTGTGGAAAGGAGACAACCAGACTGAAGAGCAGCTGTGAATTGTCTCTGATTAGTTAATGGCAGCAGACAGACAACGATCAGCTTAACAATCAATAATGTTTTACTAGAGATCATACCTGCTCCCTTTATATCATCAGTCAAAGGCTCAGGAAATGGTCTAAAATTAGATAAATCAATGGGTTGTTCCAGAATTTTTGATGCACCTTTTGAAAGGAAACTGGATGGACTGACCGACTATTGCAAAACAGGGCCACAGTTGTCCACAAGTTTCTGAGTAAAAATTATCGTGTGTAATATGAAAATTATTTGAATAAAAGTAAGCTCGATAAAATAGTGCATCTGTTCTTGCTGGTTTCATTGTGGTCTTGGCTTCAATCTCTCCATTTGACACACCACACATTCTATTGCATGCTTGAATGAATCACATGGAGACTGAAAAAGTACCTGCAAGAAATATAAAAATAGTGCATGGCTTCCTTACATTCATGGTGTTGTCAAATCTATACATTTGTAGAATCAGCAAATTAATACATTCTATGTACAAACCAAGTTAATACACTTTATGTACAAACCAGTGTTAACTGTGACATCTTGGGCCAGAAGACCCTTCGAGTGTTTGTGGAACTGTTGTCCAGAACCCAGGCCTTCAATGTCTTGCAATAGCAGGACTTTAGATTGCTATCCATCCCCACAAAGCTATCTCCTGGGACAATCTCTCAGTAGAATCCCTCTGAATTTAGATTACATCGAGGTTTTACACTCTTAAGAACAAAATCAATAGTAGCTGAGTAAATGCAGTTTTGATAGTTACAATAAAATAGTTTACTTTAATATTTTGGGTGTAGACAAATGCTTGTGTTCAATTACATAATTACAATGAGAGCATATCTCAACTATCAAGATAACTCTGAATATTCAAATGTCTTTCATGAGATAATGTAATTCTGAAAGGTGGGATGTAAGTGGAAAGGAACTGGGAAGAAGGAAAAGAGGGGAAAAGGAAATGTAGGACTTGGGATGGGGGGGGGGAGCATATGGTGGGGGATAAAAGAGCAGGATCACAGTCATCCTGCTCCTTTTTCCCCACATGTCTTCCTCTCCCATTTCCTAGTCCCACATTTCCTTTTATCCCTTCCTTCCCCTCCTCTCTTTTCCATTCCATTGATATCCCTCCCGTTGGCTTTACATTTCACTCCATCTCTTCTTTCCCCATCTGACACCCATTTGTCTCCATTTCACCTCTAGCCTTTGTCACATTTTCAACCATCTGTCAGTCATTCCAATCCCCTCACCTGTATATATCTATCACTTGTGTAGGAAGGAACTGCAGATGCTGGTTTAAACCGAAGTTAGACACAAAAAGTTGGAGTAACTCAGCAGGATGGGTAGCATCTCTGGAGAGAAGGAATGGGTGATGTTTCGGGTCGAGACCCTTCTTCAGACATGGAGTCTGAAGTCTGAAGAAGGGCCCCGACCCGAAACATCACCCATTCCTTATCTCCAGAGATGCTATCTTATATCTATCACTTGACGGGTTTTGCCTCACCCCAACTCCCTTTTCCAGCTTTCTCCCCCCAACTCCATCAGTCTGAAGAAAGGTCCTGACCTGAAATGTTTGCTGTCTATTTCCTCGTCTGCTGGGTTCCTCCAGCACTGTGTGTTATAACTGAGCTGAACATGCCTGATGCTTGGTTTGCTGAAAGCCATTTCACGTAACTCCATTGTTTACATTTTGCTGGTGCATACAAGAATTTCTCATGGTAATGTCGGCTTATAATCTCTTGTTCTTAAGCAGCCTCCTGCTGCAAGACAATAGCCAGTTCTCTTCAGACAGTGGTGCTTAGTCATGCTGCTGCGTTTTTAATTTCAAGACTAATTACTGCTTGTTTTGTTTACATTCCCCCTAACAGTCATGCTGCCATTGACATAAGCTATGCCCTCAGCCATTTCTTGACGTCACTTGTAATGAATTAGTAAATTGAACTGAATGAAGACTGGCTTCAATAGTTCAATGGTTCAATGGTCCTTTATTGTCACGTGTACCGAGGTACAGTGAAATTTGTTTTACCATACAGTCATACCAATAAAGCAACAAGATACAAAACTACATACAGATTACTGTCAGGCACTGTCAATCACGTCCACATCGCAATACGACCCTCTCCTAAAGTATTCAATTTTGAGCTTTGTCCAGGCCAATGAACAGCTGCATGAAAAGCAGAAGTCATGTAGACCCTCCACACTTTTCCACAATATGCTAATTCCTCTCTGCCATAACAGTATTGTCTATGGTGATCGAAATGACAAGAACACCCATGTCCAGGCTTTCACAGCTATTATACTAATGTTGCTGTCAACTGGCTTGTTTTGTGTCATCGAAACAATCTCAAGAATCCATTTTTGAATAGTTGCTATGGAGGACAGTTAGTACTGATCACTCTGAAAAAAAACAAGATCCCTCTTGATTCTATTCTGAATTTTAACCACTCATAGCCTTAAGATTACTCCAAGCATCTGATCTGTACTTCTGTCTCTCTTGGGACTGTGCTCTTTATCTTCTCCTTTCCACCTTGTGGTGGCCTTGATCATGGATGCTTTCCACCCAAGTGTCTTGGTACTATGGAACTGCAGTAGTTGCTTCTGGTATTTCGCTGCAGTAATATGAATGAATGCACAACTCTTGCTCCTAGATGCCCTAACCGTCAATAACAAACAATTCAATGCGTTTCAAAAACATATCTTCTTTAATTGCACAAAAAGCATACCCCTTATTGATATTTTCAACTTGCAGCCCAACTACACACTTACGAGTACTATCCTCCCATGTACAATTAAGAAGTTCCACTGTATACCTTCATCCAAACTCTTGTACATGCAACTTTCGTTTGCAGTGTTTTATTTTTAGAGACAGTAACATCTGAGTTGTCTCCTCTCTAGAAGCCTAATATTTGTTTGTCTCTCTTTCATGATGGCCCAAGCTATTCTTGGCTCCTCAAATGGGCTTATATGGGATGATGCACCACTGCCCATAAAACCACTATACTTTCTTGCATGGAGAGAACCATCTTACTTTGCCAATGCTTTCTTGGATTCTCTCATCTTTCCAGATAGGGGATAAGTGGCTATAGACTTTCCTTTCTCTATAAACTCCTTGTTTGAGATGTGTCTTTTAGTCCCGGTGTGGGCCTCAAGTGCGAGCTGTAGACCTCTGGATGCCTTTTGAACACACCTGACAACTGATATACTTGGGCAGAGCTAATGCATCTCATAGCTTTAGTGGAACCTAAATCTTGTCACCACAACATGGACTCTCAGCTGAAATGACTTGACCCAATTGATGTCCACAATTGCAGGTCCAATTTGTTGTCGTGATAGGTAAGCCTACTTATCTCCCTCCATAGACAACCAAACAGTTCAAGTCCTCCATTACCATAGTATCCCTCCTGATTACTCTGCTTTTGTGAAAAGTGCTTGAGATTTTTCTGCTTCCTATATTGCCCCCTGCAACTTGACACTGCTTTGTAACAGTGATAAATCATACAATTGTTCTGGTGTCTTTGTTGCTCGGGGCACTAATTTATTGTTGGAAACTGCCATGAATTGTTTTTGACATATCCATTCAATTTCTTCACCTATGGAACTAGTGGATGGATGGTAATCAAATGAGTCTGTCCTTTGCTTCCCTGCACCCAATGTAATCAGAAACTAACATCCTTCCCAGTTGTTGCCTCCTTTGAGGGACAATCATGGCCAGTGGCAATTAAAATGTTAATCCCTTATCATGTATCTGTACACTGTAAATGGCTTGATAATCATCATGTATTGTCTTTCTGCTGACTGGTTAGCATGCAACACAATCTTTTCACAGTAATAAACTAAACTAAACTGAAAATATTGGACCATTGTGAAGGCATGAAAACAGGATACTTCTATGACAGCCACTACAAGGCCTCGTGCTTTTTGCCACCCATGAGGTGAAAACGTCCCACCCTTATTAGTCATGAGACCTACTGATTTGCTGCCAAAGACGATCAGAGTACTAATGTGATTTAGACTTGAAGTAGAAGATTGCTCCTCTATTAACATTTCAAAGGGCTTTCTACCTTCTTGAACCCGGAGATGTGCCCTGAACAAAACAGTTTCACATTTGTCACTTTTCTTTCCATGCTTGTAGTATTCTCCCAACTGTTAGATACAGTCAAAACAATCATGCTTGAGTTCTTTTGTTTTCAAGAGCACACACCTAATGATATTTTGGTGCCTGATCTATAAAATAAACTGTGAATGTTGCACCTTCTGGCCATTATCTTTAACTAAACCAAGTGGACCCGTTGGGCCCAAACCTCTCCTGCATTGGTCCAGCACCCTCTCCTCCCCCCCTCCCTCCTCCCTCCTCCCCCTCCACCCCTCCACCCCTCCCCTCCCCCCTCCGCCCCTCCCTTCCCTCCCCCCTCCCTCCTCCCTCCCCCTCCCCCTCCCCTCTCCCTCCCTCCCCTCCCCCCTTCCCCTTCCCCTCACTCCATCCCCTTCAACCCCCCTTATCCTCCCTCCCTCCCCCCCTTCCTCCACCTCCTCCCTCCTCCCTAGGAGATAGATTTAAACTTTAAAATGCGAATAACTGAAAATATAACCGATTTCAATGAAATTTCTTCCATTAGCACCAAAAGGACGAGGGTGATCCCAAATTCACCAACAATGTAACACCTATGGATTATTTTCTATATTACTGTACAGTAAGGCAAAAAAAAGAGATTTAAAGCAACTGTCCTTTATTGAAGTCAATCAATACACAACAACAAAGCCAATACAGTAATTTATTCAACAGGCACATACTCAAGCATGCCCCTATGAATATCATAGGAGGTTATTCAGTTGAAATTTTATATTTTAATGCCCCAAATATCCTATTGATATAGTGAATCCCTGGATAGAGTGGATATGGAGAGGATGTTTCCACTAGTGGGAAGTCTAGGACCAGAGGTCATAGCATCAGAATTAAAAGGTGTTCCTTCAGGAAGGGGATGAGGAGGAATTTCTTTAGTCAGAGGGTGGTGAATCTGTGGAATTCTTTGCCACAGAAGGCTATGGAGGCCAAGTCAATGGATATTTTTAAGGCGGAGATAATAGATTCTTGATTAGTACGGGTGTCAGGCATGATTGAATGGCGGAGTGGACTTGATGGGCCAAATGGCCCGATTCTGCTTCTATCACTTATGAACTTATGAATGTTGTCCAACTGACTATCAACATTGTCAAAGCAATTGAGTCTATTCAGCATTACTGAAATCACAGAACTTTGCCTGTTGAAGAACTTGCTTTTAGCTTCATGTTGCTTGTATTGACACATATTCTAGTTGCTATTTCTCTGTTACTAAATACACATAGGCATGAAAACATGATAGGTCGCTGTTGGGAGATGATTGATGGAACTCCAGAACAAGTTACACAAAATGACAGCCTTCAGCAATTAATGGTAAAATAAATTCCTGGGATGTGAAGACCCACATGCCAAGGTTATGAAGAAGGTGGCTCTGGAGAAATGAGATGCATTGGTTGACATCTTGCAAAATTGCATTGAATTTGGAATAATTTCCACTGATTGAAATGCAGCAAATGTAACAACACTATTTAAGGAAGAAGCAAAGGGAAAATAAAACAGGGAAATACAGACCATTTAGCTTTATATGGGATGATTAAGCTGTTTATTGTTAATGGAGTGGAAAGAGTGGAAATATAGCACATAGAAAATAATAATAGGAGTGGTTGAGATTCAATGTGGATTTCTTAAAATAAAATCATGTTTGACAAATCTATTTTTAAGGTTGTGACCCCAGTAGCACAGATAAATGGAACCAGTGGATATAGAGTCTTTGGACTTTCAGGAGGTCTTTTATAGGAAGCCATATGAGAAATTAATAAAACTAAATTAAACAAATAGGATTTGAAGTAAAATATTTAACTGTCTAGAAACATGGCATTGGAATAATAGAATATAATAGAATAGAATAGAATAGAATAGAATAGAATAGAATAGAATAGAATAGAATAGAATAGCCTTTATTGTCATCCAAAAACATGTTTTTGGACGAAATTCCGTTACCCACAGTCAACAATAAGAAGCAGTAAAAATAAAGCAATAAAGCACACAATCACATAACCAACATATATATTTTAAAAAACATCCATCACAGTGAGTCTCCTCCAGTCACCTCCTCACTGTGATGGAAGGCCAGAATGTCTTTCTCTTCCCTGCCGTCTTCCCTGACGATTTCTCCCTCGGTCAGGCTCTTGAAATTGCCATGTCGGGGCGGTCGGGGCTCCCGACATTGAAGCCCCCGCCGAGCGGAGAAAATCCCGCAGCCTATTCCAGGCCGCGCCGGACGGTGAAAGGTTTGCAGCGGGCCGACCCAAGCCCCGCGATTCGGGGTGGATGAAGACGCTGCCGTTGCTGGAGCTCCCGAGGTCAGCCCCCACCCAAGGACCTATGAGCTTCCGATGTCCACGCAGCCCGCGGCCGAAGCCTCCGAGACCTCCGAAGGTGAGTCGCAGTCGCACTCGCAGCGCCACCACAGCCTCTGAAGACAGCCAGCTCCGCAGATGGTAAGTACAGTCCGGTCCACGGGCTCTGCGAACCAGAGCCCCAGATGGGCCCAGCTGGAGGCCGCCAGCTCCAGGTGTTAGGCCGATGGTAGGAAGCAGCGTGAATGGAGACACGACCCAGAAAAAAGGTCGCGTCTCCGTTCGTAAGAGACTCCATACGGAATTTTTAATAGTCCCCCCCCCCCCACACACATAGCACATAATCGCAAAAAACACTACATCACATCCAAACACTACAATTAAGACAAAGAAAAATAAAACACAAAAGACAAACGGACTGCAGGTGAACCGCAGCTGCTGCGTAGTGCCGCCACTTAATTTTAGTTCATTTTAGTTTGGGAGGCTCTGAATGAAGGTTTCATTAGGGATCAGTGATGGGCCTCAATCTATGCACACACATTATTCATGATATAAATGAGAGGTTCCAGTGCAATATCTTTACATTTCCTTATAAGGCAAACCTGAATGGCAGTGTTGGTTGTGAGGAGAATGCAGAACCTCTTCAGAAACATACAAATTAATGTGTGAGGACATGTCAGGTGGAATACAATGGTGAAAATGTGATGTCTTCCACTTTAGCAGAGAAAGTAGAAAAGAGACATACTTTTTATATTGGTGAGAGATGGAAAGGAGTTATTGTTCAAAGGGACATAGGGTGTCCTTGCACCGAATCACTGAAAATTGCTGTGAAGCTGCAACAAGCTGTTAGGAAGACAAATGGTATGCTGGGCATCATTGTAAGTGGAGTTGAGTGCACTAGTCAAGCCTTTATACTGCAATTATATATACCCCTGTTGAGGCTACACATGGAATATTGTAAGGCAGTCTTGTCTCTCTACCTAGTGAAGAATATTCTTGCGATAGGGATAACGTAATGAAGGACCATAAGACTGATTCCTGGGAATAATGAGTCCATGGATCATTGTGAAGGATGAATTAAGCTGCCTTGATCTCCTGAGTCTAGAACAATGAGTGGTGATTTAATTGAAACATACAAAGTACTTAAAAGACTTAAAAGACAGGATAGATGCCAGAATGATGTTTCTCCTGACTGGGCTGTCTACAACTAGGGATCTGCCATTTAGGACAAAGACTATAACTTTTTCCACCAGGGTGTGGCAAATCGCTGATGATTTCTTCAGAAGAGGGCAGTGGAGGCTAAATCATTGTGTATTCATGAGTGATCAACTAGATTTTAAGATACTAAGTGAATGAAGTGATGTGGAAAGTGTAAAAAAAGTGGCAGTGATGTAAAGATCAGCGGAGGAGCGGACATGGAGAGGTGGTGGGTGGGGAGTGGGCCTGAGTGAACTATTCCTGCTTCTGTTCCACTATATTACACAACCTCCCATCCATCTTGTGACTTGATAAGATATGTATGTAAGATATGTATGTAGGTTAATTGACTGGGTAAATGTAAAAATTGTCCCTAGTGGGTGTAGGATAGTGTTAATGTGCGGGGATCGCTGGGCGGCGCGGACTTGGTGGGCCGAAAAGGCCTGTTTCCGCGCTGTATATATATGATATGATATGATAACAAGGACAAACAGGGTTTGAAGGCAAAGGAAAATGGCTTCCATTTTCAATTATTCCATCTTGAATAGGGCATAAAGCCTTTGGAAGTCATCTGCCATTACTGCTCCTACGTATATGGCTATCAAGGCTTAATTTCTGAAAATAATGACAAAAAATAATCATCAAAACCGTAGTAATATAAAATGTCCATTATTTCAATACACAATAAGGGACAATTCTAGTCCAGAAATAGTTTGGTATTTCAGTGATGATTATAATTTGTAAACAATTATGGCTGTTTCTCCATGGGTAGTTTGGCTCCACAAACAGTAATTAAATAATGTCATATCATTTAGCTTAGGCATTGGTTAAAGGGAAAATGTTGAGTTGGGAAGCAGGAAAGATATTGTGCTTTTCTTAGTGAAGTCCAGTGGGACCTTTCACACATAATTAAAAGGGATGTGATATTTAACATCTCATCTGAAAATCAGCATATTCTCAACAAGTACTCTTGCACTGAGAAGCCTGGTTAGATCACATGCTCTGGAGAGAGTTAGGAAAGTTAGGACTGAACTATAAAAGATCCTAACAAATGAGTACTTACAATAGTCTTAGGCTCATAATGAGTTAACTTTTTATTGACATCATGGTCTTTAACATTTAATAGTATTGAAGGAAAGATAATACCAGTGAAGGCCAGATTCACCAGAAGCATTCACAAGTGCCTGTTGCTGATGTGTAGTATCCATTGACAGTTGCAGACTTAAACCAGACAATAATGGGAGAATCTGTCACCTTCTTCACCTGGGCAGATTGGCTGCCTGTTCTACAATCCACTCAACTTTCAAAAGATTGATCACAATAAAACACAACTACAATTACAACGATGAAACCAGTGGAATGGAATAATCAATCTAACATGTGACAAAAATTTCCAGCAAGTCAACAGTTGCCGAAATAGATGGGGGGGAAGTCAATATTTTTCGATTAAAGTGTATCAGACTGATTGAGCTTCTTAGCTTTGGCATAAAATCATTAACTTCTGAATCAGCGGGACCTTTTAACCTTTCATTTTATTCTGTACAGGCTCCCTTCCTCAGTGTTTACAATTTGCAAGTCGCAAATTCTTTTAATATGGAACAAATTAATCCTTTTAGGATAAAGGCAAAATATAGCAAATGTTGGAAATGTGAAATGTACAGAAGAAAGTGAGGGAAGTTCACAGCAGCTGAGGATATATTCAACAGAAGCAAAACAGAGTTATCGCTCCACGTCAGTGACTTTGGGTCACTACTGAAAAAAAGTTACAGGTGTTAAATCAACAACAATCCAAAAGGTTTTTGAGCATCATTATATCAGTGTTGGAGGCTCCAGAGAGGCTTCTGACTGCTGACACTGAAGCTCAATTGAAACACATGGACTCATGCCTCTTTTTTGATTAACATTTTTGCAGATTATTAAATTCATATCTCAATTGTAGTTTTTTCCCTCAGATTACGTGGTGAAGTGAACAAATGGAAAATGAATCCGTGGAAGAAATGAGCGAATATTTAATTTTCTAATGCAAGTAATGATTTCATTGGTGCCACATGCAGCCATCTGAACCCATCTTTTGTTCCCTCACTACTCTCTTTATGAACTCTTTTCCCCTTGAATCTATTGTCATTAAATCTCTCTTTAATTTTATCTTCCTTTCACTTATTTCCTTGCTTTGTCTCAGCATTTGCTTAAAACTAGTTAAATCTGTGACCTTTTCCAATTTAGCTGACAGATCACAGACAAGAAACATTAACTGTTTCCGACTATGCCTGCAATCTAATCAGCTGATTATCCCAGCTTTTTTTATGTAGACATCATTCTTACAAAGCTTTAACTAACTGAAGGGAATGGAACAGTTGACCTCTTTTGCCTAATTACTGTTCTAACACACTTTAAATTCATTATCAAGCAAGATTAAATAATTGATTTGGATGTTGGATCTGGCTCCCATGGGACAAAGACAACCAGTGTCGTGTGTTAGGAAACAGTTGAGATCATCTCCAATAATTTAGTTCTCCCAGTTAAAGGGTCATCATTTGATTCCACCTGGCTTTTCTGTCTAATGAGCTGGATTAAAATCAGTGCCTGCATCAATTCATTCTGCTCGATTTCTGAACTATTTCCAAAGGCAATTTTGCCAGAAACATGAAAAAAAAGGAGTAATGAAACTCACAAGAATAAACAACTATCAAGTTTGTCCTTTGCTCATTTCTTCCTCAGATCCACTTTTAATATGTTTATTTTACCATGTCATCTGGGGGGAAAACTACAATCTAAATACAATTTTTTTTTTAAATCTGCAAACTAACATGTATTTCTCTCTTTCCTGGTTCTGATGAAAGGTCCAGCGCATGAAAAAAACTATTGTTTCTCTTTCCACAGATGCTGCCTGACCTGTTGGGTGTTTATGGCATTTTCTGCTTTTATTCCATAATTTCCAATATTATGTTGAGATATAATGCATCACTGGACATGGACCTTCTGTTAACTTAAATCCATGCCTTCTTAGGGGCTTAGTGGGGTATATTCATTCAACATAGTTTAACATATTTTCACTGCAAGATATTTTTCAAACCATGCAATTTCCTGAGATTATTTTGAGAAATGTTTCATTCTGGGTTTCCCCTTGATTGCCCCTGTTACGTTGAGAACTGACTGGGCTGTGTTCTAGGCATTGATGGAAACACAAGAGAGTGCTGATGCTGGAATATGGAGAAACAAACAATCTGTTGGAGTAACATAATGAGTCGAACAGCATCTGTGGGGGGAAAGGAATAATCGATGTTTCAAGTTGAAATCCTGCATCAGTTCCTCCATTAGATTGTTTGTTACTCTGAAGCATTGTGGAGAATACTGTTCAGTGTCAATGAGCAGCAGATATGGTGGTACATATTGGGATATTTGGAATGGAGAAGAGATTTGAGTTATTTTTTGGATATTGCTGGCGAGAAAGACTGAGAGAAGGATATATGTTGTATAAGGAACTGCTTTACTTTAGGACTACTCTTGGTTTCTGTTAAAAAAAAGTTGATTGGATTCTTCAAATTATTTATCCATTTAAATAAATAGCCCTTGTTGAATACCATACATAAATAAGGTTATTCACTAAATATTAGAGTTTGATTTTTGTTCATGTGAAATTCAGTTGTGAGAGGAAGGTCATGTGAGTTAAAGTTGATTTTAATTAATCACATTATACAGATGGCATAGTGGCACAGTTGGTTGAGCTGTTGTCTGATAGTGCCAGAGACCTGGGTTTGATCCGGACCTCCAGTCTGTGTGGAGGTTGCACTGTTACCATATGGGTTTCCTCCAGGTTTTCCTGTCTCCTCCCACATCCCAAATATGTGCGGCGATTAGGATAATTGGCCTCTGTAAATTACCCTGGAGGTTAGGGAGTGGATGAGAAAGTGGGGTAACAACAGAACAAGTGTAAATGGGTGACCAATGGTCAGCGTAGATGCAGTGGGCTGAGAGGCTTTTTTTGCTGCATTTCGAAACTCAAATGCAAGTTTTTCTCTTTTGGTTTCTGGGTCATAAAGGATTGTCAGTATACAATGAAAAATCGGAGGATGGAAGATCCCACACAGGTAATGAAATCTGTGCACATTGTGAACAAGTAATACTTGCATCCATGTGCCAAGAAGGACAAAGTCTATTTTCAATGTCTAAATAGAACTTTGGTGGAGGGACACTATTAATTGGCTTGTGGGAAAGCTGGTTAGATACATTGTGGAATAAGGTTTTAGCACTTGGATTTCTTCAAATGACTTCAGTATTACTTCCTTGGTCTGGAAAAAGACCACCAATGACTGTGTTGGTCATCACAATGCTATGATTTTGCAAGCACATAGAAGATTGTCATAAATTTACAGCACAGGAGAAGGCCATTCATCCTTTCACATCCATGCAAGAATAAAAAGATCTAGACCATTTTCTGGCCTAGAAATTAGTCATTGAGTCGTAGGATTGTACATCACAGAAATCAGCCCTTTGTCCCACCATGTCTATGCTTCAATTTGCCTTTTGGCACACCAGGTCAACAGGAGCAACATCATTGGCACTCCACTCTGTTCTGGACCATCTGGAGAACAGGAACACTTGCATTGACTGCAGCTCAGCGGTCAACACTGCCAACCCCTTCCAATTCTTCACCAACCTCAAGGACTTGATTTTTTATGCCTCACTTTGCAACTTGATATCCTCACCTGCAGATCAACAGTAGAGCTCATTAACAACATCTCCTCACTGATCATCAACACTGACCATCAACACAGGTGCACCTCACGGCTGCTCTACTCTCTTTTCACCCATGACTGTGTGGTTATGCACAGCTGCAATGCCATTTATAAATTCGCCAATGACCCCACTGTCGTTGACCACATCATCGGTTGTGAAGAATCAGCGTACTTGATAGAGATAAAACACCTGGTGGGTTGGTGCCGCCACAACATCCTCTCACTCAGCATCAACAAAACCAAGGGACTAATTGTTGACTTCAGAAAGGCCATGGGAAGGGTCCTGACCCAAAACATCTCCTCCGCCATTTCTTTATTCCCCATTATCATTTCTCCTGCATCATTTTCCAATGGTCCAACATCCACTCTCGCCTCTTTCTTACTCTTTATATAACTGAAGAAACTCTTGCTATCCTCTTTTATATTATTGGCCAGCTTACCTTCGTATTTCATCTTTTCTCACCGTGTTGCCTTTTTAGTTACCTTCTTAAAAAGCTTCCCAATCCTCTGGCTTCCCACTAATCTTTGCTATGTTATTTAAGCTTTCTCTTTTAGTTTTTTACTTTTCTTGACATTTCTTGTCAGCCACGGTCACCCCTTTCTCCCCCTAGAATCTTTCTTTCTCTTTGGAATGAAAGATCCTGCATCTTCCGAATTATTCCCAGAAATTCCTGCTATTGCTGTTCGACCGTCATCCCTGCTAGGGTCCCTTTCTGGTCAACTTTGGCCAGCTCCTCCCTCATGCCTCTGTATCCCCTTTGCTCAGCTGCACTACCGACATGTCCGATTTCACCTTCTCCCTCTCACATTGCAGATTAAAACTTATCATATTGTGGTTGCTACCTCCTAGTGGTTCCTTTACCTTGAGGTCCCTTATCAAATCCAGTTCATTACACATTCGGATGTATATGAGTTTGCTTCTTTTGTGGTTAGAACTAGGCTGTAGATGTGTGACTTCTGAGACTACATACTGGTAGCTGTGAGAACTCTCAATTAATCATTTTAAAATGCCACATTATACCCGTTTCCAAGTGGTGGTACACAGAGAATGCGAATGATGTTCTGCACATCTCATGAATAAAAATCTTAATCTTTATGGGGTTTTTAAAATCAACACTAAGCTGACTCATCATTTAATATCATTAAAATATAGCAAAGCAATTCTTGTTTCCCTTCTCTCAATTTTGTAAGTTTAAAGAACATCTGATGCTCATCCTAATTATATCTTCAATATAATGAGGTTGTCTGGCTCCAACAGATTTCTGGCACTGATTTACAGAAATCCACCAGTATTTGGTTGAAAAAAAATCCTCAATTAACACCTCTTTCCTTGAGCAAATCACAAAGTGCTGGAGTTCAGACTGCAGTCTGAAGGAGGGTCCAGACGTGAAATGTCACCAGTCCATTCCCCCCACAGGTTCTGTTGATCCATGTCTGCGTACCTCTGTGGAGGCTCAGGTTAATGCTATCTGGTGTTTTTTCTGTTACCTTAAGAGCTGGAGGCAGCTTCCCAGAAACTGAGAGATGCCACCCTATCAGCCTGGCCTCTGGCAAAAGCCAATGACTGCTGAGTCTGTGCAGAGAGCTGACTTTCTGGTGACCACTGGTTTAAGCTGGAAGGAATGCAGTGAAGATTTACGAGGATGTTGCCATAGCGTCTGAGCGAGATGGAGAGGTTGGGTAGGCTAGGACTTTATTCTTTTGAGTGCAGGACGATGAGGGGTGATCTTATGGAGGTTTATAAGATCAGGAGAGGAGTAGAAAGGGTAAATGCACAGTCGCTGACCCAGAGTAGAGGAATCAAGACCCAGAGTACACAGGTTTAAGATGAGAGGGAAAGATTTAATAGGAACCTGAGGAGCAACTTTTTCATAGAGAGGGTGGAGGGTATATGGAACAAGCTGCCAGAGGAGGCAATTGAGGCAGGTACGATAACAACTTTCAAAAGTAATTTGGCTAGTTTTACACGCAGTTGGGATTAGTCTTGATGGGGCATCTTGGTCGGCGTAGGCATATTAGGCTCAAAGCCCTGTTTCCATGCTGTGTGACTCTATGACACTTGAACACTGAAGATTCCAGATAGCAGAATGCTCGACAAGGGGCTGAATCATCAGTTCACAAAGCATCGTGTACCTTTTGTAATAACTTTGACCAATGGTCCTTGCATCACTTATTCAGATGTTTCTTCTCAAGAAAGTATGATAAATTTGGAGAGATTAATTGAAGCATATGAGACACAGAAGGTAGTTGACCATTCTTTTCCTCACAAAGAATAGAAGATGACATCTAAAACCACTGTCCAGTGCCCATTGAGATGGAAAGCAATTGTAATGGCTGTCACCTCATGAAGCACCATGTTGTCCAAAGCACCTAGAATGAAGCAATGACCCAACCACATCGCACTCAGTTCAAAATGATGTGAGGTGTAGGAAGGATCTTCACTGGTGTCTGGACATTTAATGAGCAGTTACTGATGATGTAGATGAAGGTGTGAACTGATCTTAAATGCCCTCTACAGCCCATGCAATCTACAGTAAAACCCACAAAGTGTTCATCTAACTGCAGGCTAATCCCTATCAGGTAGTCAGTCTCGTAGGAGCTTTGTGCAATTAAAACTTTGCAATGGACATTGGCACTGTTGAGATACCTGGGCTGATGATCGCTTCCATGTAACTGCAACTGTACCATGAAAAGTCTGCTATCCTCTAAACACAGTAAGGGTTAGATATAATATAATAAGCACAGGGGCTATAAAGGGTGACTTAGTCTTGTTGAACATTGCTCTTCTCCCTTCCCTACATCTTGCAACTTGGAACTCAATGGTTCTGTGCAGTCCTGTGAATGAAGCTAATGATGAGAGTAACAGTGGGCAGAAGAGGTCACTTTCCCAGAGATGTGTGTTCCCTGTTCTACATGATTGATTAGGATTGATTAGAACCTTTCTTGAGATAAGTGTTTAAAGTACATCAGCTATTGCTGATTATGTTTCAGCTGGCATTGACTGGAGCAATTAGTGTAAGTGAATGTCCTTACATTGGAACTCATCCGTAGAAGGACAGTCATCTTTCAGTGACAGCACTTTCAGTGCTGATTTCACAGCAAGTTTGACCAAGAAGCCTAAGATTGTTTGACTGCAACACTTTATTCTATGGGGGCAATGCTTCTTCTGGATGAATGTTCCAAATGACCATAGCTGCGAAGGATCTTCTATAATGTGTCCTTGCTCAGAATCGTTTACTGGAACCTTTGCAACCAAGGTACTTGCATTGCAATGCCCAAGGTAGGTTAACATTCCTGCTGTGGTCTTCAAATATCAAGCACTGATTTGACATTGGTTCTTCATGCTTGACTGTAGTATTGTTGGAAGTCGTGTAGTAGACTGTATTTTATCCTGATTATTCAGCCTTCCAGCAATAAGGATACATTTCAACTCCCTCCCAAAGTGAAGTAGAATGTATTTGAAGAGAGTTTTCACACAAAGGGTGGTGGTTGTATGGGACAAGCTGCCAGAGCAGGTAGTTGAGGCAGGAACTATCAGATTTGGAGGGATATGGACCAAATGCAGGCAGATGCGACTAGTGTAGCTGGGACATTGTTAGCCGGTGTGGGAAAGTTGGGCGGAAGGTCCTGTTTCCACACTATTTCACTCTATGACTCTATGTTAACATCTATCCATGTGAGAGATGATGGACCAGCTTTGATATTGTCCTATTTGGAGAGGGGAATGTTTCATCTGTGGTTGTGTTTACTGCTGTGGCTGCCTAGGCCCATTCTTGACAAGCTGACCCTCCCACAGCTTCTACTTGTGAAGTTGTCTCTGGCCATTGGATTGGGGAGTGTGTTGCTGTGCCATCAATCGTTCTGCGGCGTTGGTGCCTTTTGTATCGGAGCAGAATTTTCACACAAAGATCTTTAAAAAATTCTAAATAGATTTGATTTTCTGTCCCTAAAGGTGTAGGGTCTCAATTGGAACGTTGTGCACAGTTCACTGACAACAATATGTTCTTGTGCACAGTGCTCAAGACAACATCTACAAAAGAACAGGCCCTGCAGACCTGAGTACATTTTAAGGCCTTCCCTCATTTATTCCACCATTGTTAAGCAGGCAACAGATTGGTCCCAGATCATGAGGCTGCTGTAGAGCTATTTGAAGGTGCCCAAACAAGGTGTAAGAAGAGAATGAGAGAGGAGGGATTTATAGAGACCACAGTTCAAAGGCCACATTGGGATGTAGTCATGAATTGTTAGGTTTGTAATTGAATGTGGGGAAAGTTGTAAAAGTAGACTGGAGTAAAGGGGGGGGGGGGGTGAGTGATTTGGAGGACTAGACATAATTGCAGTCACAATTGCAGTCACAATTGCAGTAAAATGGAAAGACAAGGATCTGCAGATGCTGGAAATTTGAGGAAAACACAAAATGCTGGAGTAACTGAGTGAGCCAGCAATGTCTGTGGAAGGAATTGATACGTGATGTTTTAGGCCATGACTCTTCTTCACACTAATTATAGCAGGGTATTGAAAGCTGGAAAAAACACGTGAAAGGGGTTTCATTGGTAAATGGGTGGAATGTCCTTTCCATTTTCCTTTATTTATTCAGTAACAGGAAGTAGTGTCTGAAAATTATTGCCAATCTTCAACTACCCTTCACTGATGGGCATTTCAGAGTTAACCAGAAAATAGCAGATTCCCTTCCCTGATAACGATTGATGCAGCAGATGGATTTTATGATGTTCTGGTATTTTCATTGATATCATTACTGATATTGACTTTTCATTCCAAATGTATTCAATTGCTCAAAATTACATTTTCTTTCTACGTTCAGAATAAACTGTCCAGACATCTGGTTACTGCTCCAGTAATGACATTGCTGACTCCAGAAGGCAGCTTCAATGGTCTTAGGAAGACTTGCATCAGTGGAGGTGGCCCTTGCTGGTGATGAGCCTAGGTCAGCTGCAACATTAACTCATGTGCAGCATGCACTCAGCTGTCATTTGAGGTATCTAGCAACCTCTACATCTATGTAAAACTTGGTCATGTGCTCCACTGTTCTACGTTCTACATACTGTACCCATGAAGGACCCAGAGACATTCAGAAATCTGGCCTGACCACCTGTAACAATCTGATTTAAAATTATGCTACTTCAACTAAGAAAAGGCTTACAAAAATTATGTGCGATATGAAAGAATCTTTAGGATGTGCCATTTTGTAGGATTGGGTGGGATTTAGTTGTGCACAGTTTTAACCCAATGGACAGCAAATGTTGTTCCAAGATTTTCTGCTGAAGTTATTTTTCAATTTGGGAACCATGGCCAATTGGGGAGCCTATAGTTTTGACTCTGTGTAGTTGGGCTGGAGTATGGAACACATGGGCTGGTTCTACCACTGTGAGTGTATGAGAATTTAGAGTAAGAAAAATATCCTGAAGTTGCAGGCACAGCTGATAGAAGAATACAGAATTATGAGAGACATAGATAGGGTAGACAGTCAGAAGTTATTTCCCAAGATGGAAGTATCAACTACGAGAAGGCAAAGCTTTAAGGTGAGAGGGGCAAAGTTTAAAGGAGATGTGTGGAGCAAGTGTTTTTACACAGAGGATGGCGAATGTCTAGAACGTGCTGCTGGGGTTGGTGGTGGAGGTAGATACAATAGTGACATTTAAGAGACTTTTGGATCGACACGTGGATATGCAGGGAATGGAGGGATATGGATTATGTACAGACAGATGAGGATTGGTCTTGGCAACATGTACAGCACAGATATTGTGGGCCGAAGGGCCTGTTCCTGTACTACATGTTCAGTGTTCTCTGCTGGTTGCACTGGCTGTCTCAGCTTGCAGTCGTGTTGAAAAAAGTCTGTCCATACATCAGGCAATGTAACTTGCTAAATCTTTTTTTAACAGCACAAAATGTTCTACGCTATGCCACTCTGTTATAGAAAGACTTGACACTGTAATTAGCTTCCAGAAGGACAATTTAAAAAAGTATTAAATAATTGCTTACCTTTTCAGTTAATCTACAAATTGCTTTCAGGGAAAAATGTTTATTAAAGGTTTTAATTGAAAGTATTTTAACTTTGTCTGATTGTACATCCATCACTATTTTTCAATTAAAAAATAATGTGTTCTCACCAGAAAAAAAAATAGAACTATAAAAATGCTGTTATATGCTGCCCAGAATGATAAAATGTCCATACATTCAACATTATGAAGTTTTAAAATTAATAATTATTCTTTAAAATTGTTTTAACTTGGGGCTATTGAAGCCAAAACTCTCTTTAAATATTTGATGCACCTCAGTATTTCAGTTTTAAGAATGTTCAGGAAACTTATCATTCAGCAGCCTCCCCATGGACATTTCCTGCGCATGAATGATGTCTTCACTTATTCTGAGGCTTGCCTGCTTAAGAATTGATGAAGATTATTAACAAGTTCAGTGGAGACAATGCTCTGAAGGCAAATTGTTTATGGGGATTTGGAGGTGAGTGCTGATTTTTTTAATGTGGAGATTGTTTCTATTGAAGATGCGTATGAACTAATGTCTTGTTTAATTCCTTTTTATGTACTTCTACCAGCACATTGGTTTAATTTCCACTTGTGCTTATGTAAGAGTGGAGTCTGATCGTAGTGTAACTTAACAATTAATCCATGCAAACAATTTCCAAGTAGAGTCATAGACTCATCGAGTTATTCGGCATGAAGACAGGACTTACCAACCAACTCATCCATGCCAACCAAGGTGTTATATTCAGAGATGCTGCCTGTCCCGCTGATTTACTCCAGCATTTTGTGTCTATCTTCATTGTAAACCAGCATCTGCAGTTCCTTCCTACACTGTTGTATTTGAAGAAGGGCTAAGCTCATAAAACAACAATGAAAATTGAGGACAGGTGATAAATTAGAAAGGTGCCCTGGTGATTGATTTCAAAATCATTTCCACTTCTATTTACAAATTGTACATAATCTACAAATTGGGGGCAGATGATTTCTTTTGACTAACTCCTGCTCCCATGGGTAGGTTGATGATTTGATTACATTTTGTTTTGGAAATCACCTGATGTCAATCTGAGAGAAAAAAAATAGGATGGAAAATGTGCACAGGAAATTTTTCTGTTAGAGGGTACATTTGCAATATAGATTGGAAAGTTGTTATATTCTTGTTTATTACATGGTGTGAGATCGGCATCATAAAGTCTAATATTTATTCCCCGAGAATTACAAGGTTATTTACACCATTTAATCCTTAACATTGTAACATTGTAAATATGCTCTATTATAATTAAGTTTGATCAAATGAAAATTGATGAAACATATTTAATTATGAATAGAAGGATAATGTGAGCTCAGAAAACTGGGGAAATGTGAAATGACTACCATGTGCATCTCCACTAGTCCCACCTGCCCGCGTGACAATAAACAGACCTTTGAAACCTTTGAAGTTTGATCACTCTTGAGGCCTGTGCTGCCTTTGTGTGGTTTTCTCATTCTCAGGTAAAAGAGATCATGGTTATCTTGCTACTTTAAATGAAATGTTCTGAGTTAATGTGATCTGGCTAAAAGCAAGGTTTCTGTCTTATGATTGCAATTGCATGTTTGAGCCTGATGTACTTTGAAGCAGCACAGAAGAATCATATTAGTATTGAATTAATTTATTATATCAGCTGTTATCAACATATCATATCCACCGTTAGGCATTTCATTGCCATTGGTAGCACCCATGGCATAATATGGAAAACTAAATCATTTCCTTGAAAACACCCTTTTGTCTTATTTTCATCTCTAGCCTCTGTCACTTACTCCACCTATCTGGC